>NC_062215.1:125658639-126266139 GCF_902686445.1 Sciurus carolinensis
AATTCTTCAATAAAATTATCCCACTGGCTGGGTAAACTTGAAGAGTAGGTTCCTAGCATTGTTGGGCCTCAGTTTTCTCATCTGGGCAATGGGAATGAGAATAGCAGTGCTGCCTTCACAGATACACTATGCAATGTTGGTCACTATTAGATTCTTTCCCTAACCTGTTTTGTGTGCCCCTGCCACTTGTAATAGTAACCAGAGCCCTTTTGTTTCCTTGTCAGCAACACTCCATTTCCCCCTCACCCATATTAAAGTTACCTGTCCTGTGTTCTAGCTCATCACAGTGAGAACCCTCATTTTGACTTAGCTGATAACCTGCTGCATGCCAAGATGTTAATGAATATTAATATATCTAGTTTTCAACCCTCCCAGACATCTTGCTTGTATTCTAACAGAATTTAAAACACTTCAATCAGACAGTGAAAATGGTATTAATTTTACATTCCTCCATTGGTTGAGAAGGAAGATTCTGGTAGAGAAAGTTGAAATCATGCCTATACATATGAAGGACTCTGGGGGGTGGGGTGGGAGGAGACTGACTTCCTGCTGGTCCTTTAGTGGCTCCATAACCAATATCTGATGTGGATGCTCCGGCCCTAACGTATTTCCCAGTCCCTGGTTCCTATCATCAGGAGCGTTTTTCTGGTTAATAACATATGCCACTGTCCCTTTCACATTCAGCCAAAGTGAAGGATGCCCTCATTGGATTCAGCATCTGTGCTTTCCATAGGTTTTATAGCAAAGGGCTGCATCATGGTGTCTGTTCCAGTTACAGTAAGAGCCCGCTGGGTCTTCCTCCTGTGTTTATAAATGCAGGCATTTAGTCCACAGTCGTGCTCACCATTGCTGGAGAAGAGCGCTGCCCTGCATCCAGCACGGTAGGCTCTTTCCACTCAAACCAATTGTGCCACTGGCTTCCCTCGCCCTGGTGCCTACCTACAGCTGTGCTTACTGAAGTGCGACTGTAATTTGCTACAGCATGCCAGAGTATTAATAGACAATTATTTATTGCAAATCTGAACCATTTATACTGTTTACTGGCTGACACAATGTAAAATTTTGATCCAAATGTTAATGTGTCCATGACATTGCATAATTCTGTTCCATGCCATGGTTTTTCTCTTCTAAATGAATCGAATTTGCGGTACAAGGAAACGGCATTTTTAATGGATGAATGATTTACAGCCTCAAACTTACAGGGCTATTATTTGTGTAACTAAGGGAGAATTGACTAATTGCAATAACACAGCAAATTAGACAAATTTAAGATTGCATTGGGAACAAATTGATAGGGAGAAAATGAAAATAAGTCACAAAGTTCTTAAAGGGTAACTGAATAAATCTCACTTTAGCTTTATAGGGCGATTGTATTTTGAGGGGGAGATCAGGTACCTTTGAGGCCAAACAGACTTATAAATATTCAATTGAGTAGAACATAGATAAAAATTACCTCTTCATAAAGAACCATATGTGTAGGAAAGAGCACTTCCAATTCTCCAAATGTTTACTGAAATTGCCTACACAAATGTTTTCAGCAGTTGGGTGAAAACAAAGAGCTTTATAGCTATGTGGTTATCGTGGAAAAGGCACCAATTTTAGCATATTTACCTTCTATTTGTTGAGCATGCAACATGACACCAAGGAAGAATGATTTCCTAACGGAGATCTTTGTGAATTTTCAAAATAAAAAATGTGCATCAGCAAAAATACCTTTCTGAGGTATTCCTCTTAAGTTGTTTATATCGATTCCTGTTATTCTGATACCTCTGCCCATGGAGAGATTGCTCAGATAAAAAGAGCCTTAACACAGTTCTAATTAAATCTCTAAGAACTACACTGGGATGTTGAAACACAAGGACATTCAAAGTGATGATTCCTTCAGCATGCTAGTCCCTGGGGATCCCACAAATTAATGCTGAGAAAAAAAGCAATTTGGTGGGGGAGCTCAAAATGACAAAATATTTGTGTGTCCCTCCAAATTAAATTTTAAAATGGCCTTCTCTTCTCCAGATGGCAGGACCCTCCCTCTTACTGGCTTTAGCAATTGCTTCCTTGTTTTTCTTTCCTGCTCCCTCAACCAGTCGTATCCCCTTCCAGTCTGTCTCCACAATTTAGCTAATCATCTTTCTCAAATGTATATCTTATCTTCCTTCTCTTGCCAAAAGTGCCTCAGGATGATCAGGATAAAGTACAAGCACTTTGGCATGGTGCGCATAGTACTTCTGAACTTTGCACCCTTGTCCTGTCATCAACTTGCTGGCTAGTCCTCCTCTTCCCCTGCCCTCCTTGTCCACCAACTCCAGGCTCACTCTACAGGTGAACAGTGTGCTCCAGATGACTTGTAATCCTCGAGGCAGGTCTTGCACTTATATCTAGGGTCAAGGTCTTTGCATATTTCTGTTCCCTCTCTCTTTGTGGTGCCCTTTCCACTTTCATTGGCTCTTGCTTGTGCTTCAGGAACGGGTTTGGATGACATTGACCTTGGGAAGCCTTTGTTGAACCCGTGAACCAATAAACTGCTCCTTTCCAAGAGTCACTTTGAGTTCCCTGTTTCTATCACTGCATTGCCATAGCCAGTTGAGAGCAATGATTTTTTAAAAAATTATTTATTTATAGCTAGTATTGAAAATCAAACCCAGTGCCTCACACATGCCAGGCAAGCTCTACCACTGAGCCACAACCCCAGCAAGAGCAATGATTCTTTAACCACAAACTTCCACTGAGCTGGAAGTTCCTGGAAGGCATGACTTGTTTTTTCAACTGGGTGTGGCCATAGAGTAAATATATGAAGAATAAGTGAAATATTTCTTGAATACCTTTTTTGTCTCAGGCACTGAACATGGTCCTGTGAAAACATAAGAATGTTTGCACCTGGTCCCTTCCCTCAAACAAGATAGGCTATAATTAAGTAGGGGATCACAAGACATCTAGAAATAACAAAGCAAAGCATGACAAGTGTCACAAGAAAGGCAAGACTTACTGCTGGGTTTCAAAAAATTGAGATTCATTCTTTAAAAACTATTATCTTCTCATTCACTGATATGCTTACTTTGGAATTTGGAATTAAATCCTCGATCACTTATTAATTATGCAACTTCAGACAGTTTACTTTCCCTAAGACTCAATTTCCTCAGTTTTAAAATGAAGATGACAATATTTACCTCATGGGCTGCTGTGAATATTAAGTGAGATCATATGAAAGGCCCAGTGCACAGAAAAGACAGCGAATAGTACTGGGGATGTAAGTCAAGATGCATACCACCTGCTCTCTCAGACTTGCTCCACTATGCTTCAGGTTTTATTATTTAGCATATCATATTTCACCTGTTGGGAAGACACCTTCATGTAGGAGTCTTATCCACATATGATAAGTAGCTTGTTTTCAAATTAGGATACAATATACTCAGTTCCTTCCAATATTGATTGTAAGTATTTAGAAGGACTAAGCTTTAGTTTGGGTCTTCTTGAAATTTTAAGAACCCAAGGACAGAAATCATAGCTTATATTCTGCAGGTTGCCAAAGACTTTTGTTGAATTTGAATTGGAGAACTTGAAAAATTCTAATTTACTTATTCAGCACATATTCATTGAGTTCCTCTTGCTGTATCCATCTTTCCTTCCATGGACCTTCCTCCACAATGGAAGTGTCAGGGTAAAAGGAAAGCAGTAATCAACCAACTGCAGCAAGGTAGGGTGCAACGGACTAGACTTCAGTATTAATTGTAGTGTCCAGGTCACACCATTCCTGTGACTTACCAGATAATTGAAGCCAAGACAATTGTTCACCATATAAATAGTGAACCCAGGGGAATATGGGGTCAGGAATCTGAGTTGCAAAATTAAAGACATATAACTGTAATTTTGTTCGAATTACTTATTTTTAAACTCCTGATTCTTCAACTGTTTCCTAAGACAATGCATTTAAGACAACACAGTGAGTAATAAGAGAAATGCAAATCAAAACCACCCTAAGATTCCATCTCACCCCAATTAGAATGGCGATTATCAAGAATACAAACAACAGGTGTTGGCGAGGGTGTGGGGAGAAAGGTACAATTATACATTGCTGGTGGGGCTGCAAATTAGTGCAACCACTCTGGAAAGCAGTGTGGAGATTCCTCAGAAAACTTGGAATGGAATCACCATTTGACCCAGCTATCCCACTCCTTGGCCTATACCCAAAGGACTTAAAATCAGCATACTACAGAGATACAGCCACATCAATGTTCATAGCTGCTCAATTCACAATAGCCAGACTGTGGAACCAACCTAGATGCCCTTCAGTTGATGAATGGATAAAGAAACTGTGGTATATATATATATATACAATGGAATATTACTCAGCCATTAAGAATGATAAAATTATGGCATTTGCAGGCAAATGGATGAAATTGGAGAATATCATGCTAAGTGAGATAAGCCAATCTCAAAAAACTAAAGGATGAATGATCTCTTTGATAAGTGGATGATGACACATAATGGGGGGTGGGAGAGGTTAGTGTTAGGGTTAGAGTTAGGGTTAGGGAGGGGGGCAAGAATGGAGGAAGGACTGTATAGAGGGAAAAGAGGGTGGGAGGGGTGGGGGAAGGGAAAAATAACAGAATGAATTAAGCAACATTACCTTATGTAAATTTATGATTACACAAATAGTATGCCTTTACTCCATGTACAAACAGAGAAACATGTATCCCATTTGTTTACAATAAAAAAAAAAGAAAAAAAAAATGATATGTGTTTGAAGGGATAGTTTTACCCTGTTTGAATATTACTCAATGTGAACATGTATCTAAACATCACATGACACTCAATATGAACAACTTTTGTGTTTGTTAAAAATTAAAAAAAAAAAAATACTAAAAATAAAAATAATAATTTAAAAAGTTAAAAAAAAAGAAAAAAAAGACAACACAGTGAAAACTCAATGTGTGGGTATTTCTATTAGCATTTTGAGAATCTATGGCATTTTAAGATACACTAAGTTAAGGATACCTGTTTGGAAGAGGTTTTTGCATTTTTCTTACTCAACTGAATGCCTAGTCCATTCTCATGGGAGAGTACAATCTAGTCTTCCCCCTCACACTGCCGAAGAAGGGGACACTTGTGAAACACATTTTTAAAAAATAGATCAATAGAACTGACAGCCCTAATTAAATCAAACAGAAATTTTGTATTCCTCCTAAAATCACCAATACTGCCTTCAGTATATGACATCTATTGGTCTTGCTTTCTGTGTTATAATGCAAAACCTGAATATGAAAATATTAACACTTAGAAAGAAAGAAAGAAAGAAAGAAAGAAAGAAAGAAAGAAAGAAAGAAAGAAAAGAAAGAAAGAGACATCTGTAGTCTCTATTAGAGAGGAGTCATGAGTTGTTTGGCTTTGCATTTAGGAAAAAAATCTCAAAATAACTTCCGAGCAATTTTTCTAATCTTCAATTACAAAGACACACTGACAAAGTTAAAAGAAAATATACATGGAACAGATTCCAACCTGGGATCCCAGACTGAGTCTCAGGCTTGTAGCACACTATTAAGAAAAGACTATTCATACATCATTGAATTATCTTTGGAATAACACAGTTATTTTATATTAAGCATTTGGTATTAAAAGCAATTTATTTGTTAATTTTACTAATAAAAAATATGCCACAAGTTCTGTAACCTGTTTAATGACTTCTTCACTTTTTTTATACTCATAACCTCTAAAATGAGAAGGCACCTGGGCCACTCTGTTGACTTCTGAGCGTCAGGTCACATCCTTTCTAACTTACTCATCTGGTTAATGCCTGATTTTGAACAACAGAGGGAAACTATCCTCTTTTCATATTAAACATATTTATTTTACTTTCACATCCCATTTAAGAGGAGAACTCATAAACAGGAATATATTGGTTAAGAGCCAGTTTTTAATTATGTCCAATGGAAGAATTCCGTGGGAGTCGCGTAGGGCTGTGTCACTGATGTACATCAAGAGGAATTCAGATTTTATATTATTTGTTCTAAACCAGAACATTTTACTTATTATTCATAATACATGTTGAAAGCAGACACCAAAATGTCTCATTTGGAGCCTTTTTGTGCTTGCTGGCTAATGCACATTAACGCCAGTACACATTCTGTATTACAGATCCATAAAATGCATTTGCATAATATTGAAATTATAATCCCAAATGTGTACTAAAAACCTTTATGAAAAATTGTTACTGCTCAGCTACTATACAGTGGCTAATTTTTAATCTTCAGCCTCTCAGCTGCGAGTAAAGATGGGGTATTCTTTAAATAAAAGTCTCAGGAGCGCGAGCTGAAGCCCTCTCTCCCCTCTTTTAAGCAGGCTCTTGGTAGCGGGAGGAATATAATAGCCAAAGTGGAAAACAGTTGTCTTCACAGTGACCCTGGCATTTTGTGGTATCTGGCTTGATTTTTAAGGTGAGGGGAGAGTACCTCTAGTTTCCCTGCCTTTAATTAGCAGTGGGATGACCATCCATTGCCTGGAGAAGTTCACCTCTTAGTCTGTGAAGAGCCCTCTAGAGAAGAATCAAAGTGACTGAGGTGGCAAATAGTTTAGTAGAGAATACTGCTGGCCCTGGTCATGTATATGCTTGGCACAGTGGGAGAACAAATTATAGTTGAACAAATTGTAGAAATGAACCCTTACAATGGGTCTTACAATTCCTTACAATCATCTTACAATGATTCAGTGAAGTCACTATCTCTTATAATGAAACAGGATCTCAGAGAAGTTCAGCACTTTGCCTAGTCTCTCATCTTCCCAATGTTGACCTATATCTATGACCTGCCCCTTCAAACTGCTGTCTCCAACAACAGTTTCAATACACATGTTTGATTCTTGAAAAGATTCCACTACTGTGTTCCCCGATAATTTTCAGAGTTCTAGAGACTTCCCAGAATTAGCATCCTAGAATTGTATTTGTACCAGGCCTTTTTGGGGTGCACTTTTATATGGGGAATGCTGTGGATGGGCTGAATTCTCACCTTGTTCCAGTGGTACCCTGCATTTCCTCTGTGGAATTAGTCATCTCTTGGCAATTGCCTCTCTTGCTTCTACAACGGTCCCAGGCAGAAGGTTATCTGCTATGCCACCTCAGACCATTCTGCTCAATTCACCAATTGTGAAATGAGGAAATGCTCTCTGGTGTTCTTCCACCAGACTCAACTTCCTATTTCCTCTTCTCTCTTTTCTGGAAGTTACAACTACCGGAAGGGAATAAGAAAACCCAAGTCAAAAAGTCCTGTCATCTGCCTGATGGCCATCTTATACTAGTTAGTAGCTTCCTGAAAAGAGCCAAGAAGAACCAGAGTTAGGAAAAATAAATCCTCTACTTTAGTTTGGGAATTTGGATCCCGAAAAGGGCTTTCTTATTTTCCCTTCGTCGTTTATTTAATTTTCATTTATTTGATTTTAATGGGAATTACATATACCATAAAAATTCAGATAGTGTAATAATTCAAGTGTTATCTTGCAAAGTGTGTCTCTTTTCTATTCCTATTTTAAAATCAATAGCATATTATACATGATATTCTGCACCTCTTTTCTTTCATTCATATTTTAGATATCCACTCATAGGGATGAGTAGAACTGTTTCTTTCTGTTAACACAGATGTGCCATAGCTTATTTAAACAATCTTCTTTTGATGGATATTTATGTTGTTTTCAGTTACTTGCTATCCCAAACTTTGCTGCTAAACTAAATCATGGGTCACTTTTGAAATTTGTGAATAGATCTATAAGATAAAGCTCTGGGAATGTAATTGTAAGATTGCAGAATATGTACATGAATGAAAATTTTGGTAGGTTTTGAGAAATTGTCCACCATAAAGATTGCTCCAGTTTACACTCCTCCTTCCATTCATTAGCACCAGTGCACAGGGACTGCTTGGCTTAACATTTTAGATCAAGAGGTTCTGGGAAGCAAAGGCTAAGACTTGAGAAACTGGATTTAGGGGAAGGTTGGACAAAGGGCTAGGTTAGTGGACATCTGCTGTACAGCTAACCTGTTCCCAGATAGGTGACAGAAGAGAAGGACTGGGAGACTCTTGATGAGCCCATTCCATGCATTTCAAAGGACTCTGAAATAAATCGGAACATATGGGTCTCCTGACTGCTGCAAAAAATCTCCAGGAGGTAAATTCCACAGCTTTCTTGGGTAAACTATTTGGGCTTCTCACAACTCCTCTGAAAGTCAAGACATTTTTCCTTATGTCTAATATAAATCTTCCCTGCATACATCCACTTGTGAAAAACGTGTGCTAACGTTTCCCCAAAGCAATGCAAGTTCGACAATCTACACACCACGATGCCATAATTTCATAGCTAAAGTATGTATCTTCCTTTTTTTTAATAGTACACATCTCGTAAGTCATTTTAGAAACCTTTGATACCTTCACAGGGGATGGCATGAGCCCTTTTATTTCACCCTGCATTAAAATAGCAAGGGCCTTTACAGAGACTCTCTGTGTGTGTGTGTGTGCGTGTACTTGGAAATGTTGCAGTGCTCTCTTTCTTTTATATATTATAATCATAGAATTATGATACTTTCTCATTAAACGCTGATTAATGTATAGCTTTCTTAATAGCTTGTCCAATATCACTTTTGCTGAAGGAGACAATGGCTCTGTAACTGACAGACTTGTAGGTCATTTCTGAGTGTATCTTTCTCCTGCTGTCGAGCTACAATAACTATTTTAGGAACATTTGGCATCCAAAAAATCCCAGCATTGTGCAAATTAAAACATCTGCTTATACTTTGACACCCTCATTCTTCAAAGGTTAGTTGGATTTGCGGTTGCTTTGTTCGACAAGACTGCTCTTAGGGCCCAAGGATGCACACTTAATTATTGGGAAGATGTGTTTGACAGAGCTGTGGGGGAAAAAAATTACCCTTCATATTCAGACCAGCATTAACATTTTTATAGAACAAGATTGCCTGAGAGTCAAAGAAGGGGGGAAAACTCCAGGAAAATAAATATGAATCTGTTTGGTCACTAGACTTCTCCTACTGATTTACAAGACGCCAACCAATGACTCTTTGCTCTTCCCTAGAACTCATCAGCTTGCTGTTAAACTGGCATTTCTGATTTCTGCTGAGGTTAAAGACAGCAAAGTAAACTCTGCTTCCGACAATAAATAACAGAGGGAGTTATTCTTTTCATTCAAACAGGCTTTAGATCACAGCAGACAGCTACAACCAGGTGCATTTAGCTACATTTGTCATTGCCACAAATGCAAAACATGTAAAGAATCTGCTGCAAACGGGTCTATATCCAACCTTTTTCTGACTTAAATATTTTTCCATCCTCTGTTGTGGCTGAGCTGTTGTCACCCATCACCGTCACCATAAGGAAGGGCCGAGGTGCCTGTGGTAATGCCAGCATCCCCTGATTGGTTTGTTTATTTATGCAGGTCCTCAGTGCCAGGTAGCAGATTGTGCCCTGGAAGGCTTCCTGTGTCTCGAGCCAAAGACTGGTAATCTTCTCACTGGGCAATGCCGAGATAACACATGTCAAGAGGCAGCAGTGGCAAGTGAGCCAACTCATCACTCCCTTCATCCCACCACCCTGCCTGTCCCCTCTCCTTTTGGTCTAACTGCCATTCCACAGGCCAATGGACTTCAGTTGCTATTGGTCAGGGTGGAAGAGACTGGTGAGGGATACATAAAAGGAAGAGCAACAGGGATTTGGTGAGGCAGGGACGGGCAGGTGAACAAGGACTCATATGCAAACGCACAGCTGGGTGTGAGTTATTTGCATATGGAAGACCCTTTGTTAAAGTGGCTTGCCCAGCTGTGTGGGCGCTGGGGGGTGGGGGCTGCTCTGAAGCGCGAGATGAATTCTCAGAGTGAACAGAGTTCCTTCCTATCTAATTTGTGCACAAGTTGAGGGAAGGCACTCTCATCAGGGACCTGAGGCAGAAAAGCCACGTGATTCTGAGATTTATTTTCCTTCTGCCGAGTATATTATTTCCAAACTCGCCTTTTCAAGATCTTACAAATTCCCTTGAAAGATGATTTAACAATTTAACGAAAACAACAGCATAACAAAAGCCGTGTTGATGAGGGACAGAAGTAAGGTTGGGTTTGAAGTGAGTGACGAACCTCGTAATGAGGTGTGCAGCTTTGTATATTAAGCGGTTTCTCTACGGTACTTTTCCAGATGTGATGGAATACATTTATTTTTGTGCTCATCTGAACTGAAATAATACAAATGAGATACTAAAATGATATCATTACGTGCAGAAGTAGGAAAAGAATTTAGAATCCCAATTCTACAAGTTAACAGCTGTGCATGAAGCAATTCGGAGCTGCTTGGAATCTGCAGGTTGCCTAGGAACCTGTCTAGTTCATATGGACCGACCGTGATCTACGTGTGAGTCCTGCATGTTGATAGTTCAAGGCTACTTTATTTCAGGCAAAAATAAATAGCTGGTAGTAAGAAGTCTGTCTCCACTGCAGCATGGCTGAATACAGCCACTGCAGTCGTGCAATAAAACGGGATGAGTTTAAAACTACCAGATGGTACCCTGTACAGTGCCTGAAATAAAATAGAGAATTAGGGTGCCCCAAGGTGTGCACAGGAAAGGCAATTACATGAAATAAATGGGCCTCGGGCCTACAGGATGCTCAAGTATGCTACACAGGAGACATATAGTACATCTGGTGAACAGATTTTATCACACACTGGAAAGCCATAAAGCACACCGTTGAATATCGGATCCCCGTCTCACAATGACATTTTACCTGTGTTGGTATTCAGTGCTGTTTATTTTAAAAGGTGCTGTAATCTCAATGATGTGTTTTAAAAGCCTCCTTAACATTGTTTTCTACTATGCCCCATTTTGCTGGGGCAGATTGATACAATGCAAGGAGAGTCTGTGGACAGATAGCCACCTCGGTCGCACGAGATCATGTTTTTATTTCGTTTATCTCATAGCTGATGTGATTTGAGTAATAGGATTATACTTGTCAGCACTCCCCATTTGGGAAAATGCCAGCATATTTTTAATGCTAGTTCCCACATCTTTGCAGAATCACCAGTTTCCCTCCCCACCCACCCCTCCTTCTTCTTAATGTTCAAAGAAAAAGCAATTTTCGGTGGTGGGGGTTTGTGAGGAGGATTTGTTGGCATGGAGCCCTTTCTTGTTTCTTCCTCCACAGATGCAAAGCTGCTTTCTGTTTGAAAATGGTTGTGCTCCTTTCTGTTGCAAAAAAGACTGAGGAACACATAACATTCATTATTGTTTTAAGAGTTGCTATAATAAAATCCTCTCAGTACTTAAAGATAGTTTTAGTGTCCCTTCTAGGATTCATCCTTGCTTTGATAATTGGGTAATTGCATCCCATCCCCCACCAATAAATATTTTCACCCAATTAAGTTTAAAACTATAATAAATTTTAAAGAATTATCGTCTAAAAATTCATACCCTAGAACCAGTATTAAGTATGAATATTTATCTTAGGCTGCTGAGCAGTGCAGCCTGTTTACACGCTCCCATACCTCCTGTGCAGTGGCCTAGCTCCCAGAGCTGCTCCTGGCAGTGTAGCTGTCCTGGACGCCAAGCAGGAGCTGCAGGAGCCAGGGAAGACTAGTACTCTTCACCGCCTGGATGGTTTTCAGACATCCAATCCTTCACCTCCATGTTCCTGCTCTTCTTCGTTTCCAGCAGCATTCACTTTGTTTCCATTCCTTCCATCACCCTTCACTTCCTCATTCACTTGTGCTTTCATTCCTTCGTCCTTGTTCCTCATGGTTAAGGCCCTGTGTGGAAAGCCACATAGAATGAGCGAAGTGACTGTCCACACACAGCTCACCTTCCATTCCTTCCCATGTTCTCCACAAACCAAAGTGTCACATGAATCTGTCAGGCATCAAGTACAGGCTAAGCTCTCTGCTGCACAAGAGCATACAGTCTCCATGCTAAAGGCAGCTAAATGGCATGAGGCACTATCATATCACCCAGATGTGTGGTAGATGAACAGCAGCGCCCCAGGACAATCCATGAGTTCACATCTCAAACTCCTCCCACTACAGACACCAAACTTCTGGTTCCCTTCTGTGGCAATAGAATCTCAACCACGGCCCCCAAATCAGTTGCTTTTGACAACAGCAACACCTGAAGCCAGTGAGCCAGGAGTGAGGACGAATGGGCATCACTGGCAAAGCTAAGGTCATGGTTTGGGAGGAGGGAAAAGCCATGCAGGAGTGAAAGAGAGAGATGGAGAATTGACTACCAGGCATGACAGAGGACAATAAGGAGGAGATGGGTGTCCTGACTGGCAGGTGAAGGAAGAATGGACCCTGACTCAGAGGCACTACCCAGCACCCACCTGGTCTTCCTACTCCAGGGCTTCCTCAGATCTCTTGCCTCCTTTCAGCTGCTCTGTTCCCTCCTCCTAAGCCAGCTCCTAAACCAGCCATTCTACCAGACTGACCTCAAAGCCTAGGCACATTCTTCCCTAGTCACCTCCTCCACCTCCACCATCAAACTTTACCTCATCCTGTTCCCATTATCCCTATGCAGGAAGAGTATGTGGAAGTGTTGGATGTCCAGGTAGTAGTGTTTCAAAGGCATGTAGTCAGGGACTAGTGACTTAAAACAAAAAGCTGTCATGTAGAACCTATAGTTAACATGGTTTTGGGTGCCAAGTTCTGCTAATAAAGAGAATGTCAACGATGATATCATGCTGGTAGAAAAATTATAGTATACTTAGGAAACAAAATTTTAACTTCAGCAATTCTATATAAATTTCAAGGTTTTTTTGTTTTTAAAATAGCATTTATTGTTAAAAAGTTAATGTGTGCATTACAGAAAAAATAAAAACACAAGCAAAGAACAAAGTCATCCAGTCACAAGCAGCTTAGTTGAATGTGTCCCTCCAGGTTGTGCACGTACATATACAATATTTGAGATCAACAATAGGGAAGTTGTTTTAAAAATTCAGGCTTATAAGAACTGAAAAATACCAGAATCTAGTAGCCTTGGCTCTTGAAGCCTTTATGATATGGAGGGGCTTTGGTGGTGGCCATCAGTTTACAAAGAAGAAATATCCTAAAATTTCAATTTCAATGGTAGAGCTAGAGTTAAACCAATCTGGTATTTAACTCGTAACTTACACAGTTGTGATCAAGATGATGGCAACAAAACTTCACATTTAACTCGTTTAAAAATATTTCAGATAATGTTAATTGATTTCAAAGATTTCATCTGAAGAAATGCAAATAATACATTCAAGAAAATAGTGTAAGAGAAGGACAGAGAAAGAGGATAGGGAAGAATTTGCAGAAATTCTCTTTCATGTCTAGACTCAAAAATTTTACTGTACTCAGATTTTTCATCAGTTCTTAACAAGCAGTGAGCAGAAGCTGCAGGCAAAGGCAGGGAGGGATGCTGGTGACTCTTTTTAGGAACCTGTCGGGGAGAGGTGTGTGGAGGAAGTTCTCCACATAAAGGGTTTATGCTCCTTTCAATGTTGTCTCTCCAAGGATAGGTTGGGCTACAGGTGGCTGCTTGCTGGCCAATGTCAGTTGGTGTGTCACCTGCCCTGAGGGTGGAGTTTTTCTGGAAGAAGGGATCAAACCAGAATTAACCAAGGTTCCAAGGTGCCTCTCCTAGATGGAAGTAGCCTGAGCAGGTGTGGAGAAAGGTCGTTTCCATGGCAGCCATCACTAGGCACTCTGCCAGGGAGGCTGTTTGGTACTTAGCAGACTGGTTGCAAGGTAACAGCAATTCCAAACTGCCCTGCTATAAGCTGCCATCCATGAGCAGAGAAAGATCAGAGAGCAAGGCATTGAAGTATGATAGATTAAATGAGAGAGAGAGATAAGAGAGAGCCTAACTTCTACTACTGTTATTTTCTAGTTGTGTAAATTAAGGCAAGTTATTTCATCTCTTAAGCCTCAGTTCTCCATTCTGTAAAGTAGGCATGAAACTACTACTCTTGTCCTCATGAAACTATAATGAGGAGTAAATGAGATAATCCACATAAAAGTACACAGCCAGGCTCATAGCTAAACTCAATAGCTAAACTATGTTTAGCTATTGTTGCAAATAATAACTATAGATAAGGATGAATGAAGTAGAAGCGCAGAGAGAAGCAGAGGAAAATGAGGCTCTTTTAAGGGTGTTAGCCAAAAGCATCAAAGGCACATAAGAGAAAACCAGACGCAGTGGGGATGGTGGGCATGCATGTGGTGAGGAACAAAATTACACTGGGCCTGTTCTCCAGCTAATGACCCAGGTTTTTCTATCATTAAGGAACAGTATCCAAGGGGTGAGAACCCTTTGGGATAAACAGAGACAAGGGGTGGGAAAGCAAATCAGAAAGCTTTCTAGCAGCTGGCATGGTGGCAGTAAGTCATAAGAATTCCATAGCAACTGACCCAGGAGTTGCTGAATGTGATGAGAGACGGGCCATGGTTGTCAGTGTACCTGCGGATGTCATGACGGGGTAACGGGGGAGATGGCTTCTAGACGTCAGTGTTCATGATGGGGAAGGAAACTAGAGTCAGGAAAACCCCAGGTTAGAGACATTGCCAATGTCTTTTGAAGGTCCTTAGAGAGAAGAAATGCAGTCTCGACATGTGGATGAGGGAGGGTGCCGATGGAAAGGTTTTGGGCTCAAAATAAATTGTTGACATCGAAGAGCAGGAGAAACCTATTTAGAAGTCTGAATGAATGTAAATGACATCAGATGTTGGCATTCAATTTTTTTAAAGGTAACAGAGTAAAAATACATTTTAACGTGTAGGGAAAATAGGAAATGTAGCAAAAATATGAGACTTTAATTGACCTAGAGATAATTTCAAAATGTTCTGAAGATAAAAAGGATTGGAAAAATACCTGATGTGTCAGAATTCACCAGCAGTAATGCAGTGTGAAGCAGAAACAAAATCAGACTGTAGAACTATTTCCATACCAATCCCATTAAATCACAAAAGTTGGGATTTGAAGGACCCAGAAAGTCCAACAGAGACCAACAGAGCTAAGTTCTCAGTGCTCAATAAGAGCATGATAGGGAACAGAACTTTCCAGGGTACAGGGTATAGATAAAAGAGAACCAGGAAAACAGAACAGGAGAACCCTCACAAATGAAAAGTCCACAGAAGCAGATGATATCTTGGTAATACCATGTTACAGGACACCTCTGCCTTTTCACCACCTTCTGTCACCTTACTGTCCTGAATTCTGAGTTTTGTCTCTTTGACTCCATTAATTCTCTTTTCTCAAAAAGCAATGGCCAAATCCACTTACCTGTGCACACATATCCATTTATTCATTGTATATTTACTGTGTAGCAGCAACATATGTGGTATTAGCTCTGCTTTCTGAGAGTTACAGTTTAGGGAAAGGCATATGAATACAGAGAAATTAATAGAAACAAGGCGTGAGATGAGTATTATGAGTTCTGGAAAGACAGTGCTTTGAGGATATGATATTTGAGGAAGGAATTGTGATTTTTTTTGGGTGGACCGAAGGGGCTTCATGAGGGTTTAGGATTTCGAGAGTGAGGGCAGGGATGTAGGTGGATGTTTTAAGCAGAGGAGAATGGGAATGAGCTATTTTTAGGAAACATCAGGAAATCTGATGGTGGAGAGGATAGTGGCAGGCACACCTTCCAATCATGGAGGATGGGGTTTGACACACGATCAGTTCTATATATAACAAAGATATTGCTCTCAGCAATCTGACACAAAGAGACAAATAGTTCTGAAGCAAAATGACAATGGCCGGTACTGAGTCTCTTGTTGAGGCTGTAGCCCAACAAATGGGAAGGAGGAGTTGAGTTGGAGAGACACTGGACAGGTAGAATCAAGACCAAAGGGCCTTCTGGGTATGGAGAAAGGGGAAGAGGTTGGAACAAAGATTCTCTTCTGAATTCTCATGCTCTTTAGCCTTTCTCTCCCACACATTATTGCTTACCATTCCTGGCTTCTGGAAGCTTCCTTCTGTTTCTTTTAATGAGGCAGCACTATCCTGCTTTTTCTTCTGGTCATAAGCGAAAAACTTGAGTGACCTTTGGTTAGAAATTTGGTTCTTCATTCCAACACTCATCTCTCCAAAAGATTAAGTGATTTATGTGACGCAGGTCAAGAACGAGTCAAGTGGCAGGTCTGGGACCATGAAACTTATCTTCTGAGCTGAGTTCCACCCCCTGGGAGAAGAGAAAAAGAAGAGATTTAGTTGCAGGTGTGTACAGATGTGAGCTTAGGGAACAGAAATGTTCCTAAGACTTTCTTGGTAGGGGAACTTAATGCTTCATACCAGCAGGCAAAAATAGTTTGAAGTTCATTCCCAAGATAGTGAGTTTTAAATAGAGATTTGATTTAGAATGGTTGACATATAAATCTTCTTCAGGCTTCCACGTGAAGCACATGTTTGATCCAACAGACAGCAATGAGTCTTTAAGAGCTGTAATGGCCCATCATGTCAGAGGGTATTTATGGATTTACAGAGTCTTCAGATATCTGGTTCTTGTGCAAGCATGATAAAAGCCCTGTGAAATTTTTGCTCAAATAAATGAGAGCTTAGCTAGCTGTGTTTCTTAAATTAAATGACTCAGCCATTGTTCACTTGTAAAATACCCAGGGGTCCTAGACTACATTTTGGAGAAATGTGTTCCAACATTTCTATTGGAAGAACAAGGCAGTTTGGGGGTTGTAGGAAATCACTAACTTCTATTTTTGTTTTTTGCACTGCTCACTTAATAAGAAATATGCTGCTGAATACAAGTTTTTCTGGCAGGCATTTCTCAGGTCATATCTCTAGTGACACACAAGGGTGATGGGAGCGAAATAGTTTTATATTTGAAAAACTGATTTGGGACATAGGTCAATAATGTTAGGAACCAAATATTTTTTAGACTCTTAACTAATAGGACTTAGAAGTTAATGGTCTCAGAAATGGAAATCTTGACTGTGGAACCACTAAGTTCTCATTTCCAGGAAATAGTTGAAGTTTTTTTTTTTTTTTTTTTTCCTCATCATCTTTTCAACCCTTTTCTTTGATAGAAAGAAAATTAATAGTCATTTTCTGTATCTTCACAAAGTTGCTTGTTAAGATATGGAATTCAAGTACCCTTTCCATTTAACATTTGAAACAAAATATTTTATAAGTAAGTTGTGCTAAATAAGGATTTTAAACATTTTTTATTAATAGTGCTGGGGATGGAACCTAGGGCTCTGTGCATATTAAGTAAATGCTCCAACACTGAGCTGTCCCCCAGTTCAAATGAAGTTTTTGACTAACTGATACTAGAACACTCAATTCTGCCAGAGGATACTTAGGGTCTTCCTCATACCACAAGCCAAGGCTTTGGCTTAGCTCAAAATTGAAGACCAAAGGTTTTCTGATCAGTGTCAGATAAGTCTGGGGCCTCAGAGATAATTGCTTTAAAACAAATAATGTTTTCCTAATCTATACCTCTTAGTAAAGTCAATATTGGGGAAGGATTGAATATAATGTTGCTTTCTTTGACTACTGGATGGAAGTGCTAATATACTAATAGCCATGTCCAGAGCAAATTTGAGAGCTTGAGGAAAGTTACCAGCACAACTACCACCATGGTGGCCTCCCCCATTGTCCTCCTGAATCGCCAGGAGAGGGGCAGACCTCCCTCTTGCTGGTTTGGGATTTAAGAGATTTAAAAAAGAGGAAGAAGAACAGGAGGTTCTATACCATCTTGTGTCCAAGAGAATCACCTTTCCTTTGAGTCAAGTTCCCCTGGGTTGAAGAATGAGTTACTTCTTGACTCGTCAAAGAAAAACTCAGTTTTTCTAAAAGAATCTGAAATAAGCTACCTCAACCTCTATTTACATGTGATTTAAATAGAATGAATTGGAGCAAGAAAAGGATAACAGCAAAGAACATGATCATAGCTTCTCAAATCTTCAGGAGATTTGAAGAACAAGATGATGAGATTTGAAAAACTGCCAATGACATTGCCCATCCAAAACTGTAGCTATGGTATCAAAAGCAATCATGATCCTAATACACCTCCTCATGACCCCAGATCATGTCATGACCCCACCTTGGTGGCCTCGGTGCCTATGCCTGCATTGTCCCAGGAGGTTCTCCACACCTTCCTCAGACATAAGTTCACATGTCACAGCATGTCTGCTTCCAACAGGTTTTAATGTGCATTCCTTGCCATGAGAGACTTTGGGTATGTTTACAGTTTTGGATCAGGGCCATTTCCTCATCCTGCTCATAGCTAACCCAGTGAATTCTTCTTAACCTGGATCACTTTCTAACTTCTGATCACAAAGACAGGTAATGTAAAGACAGACACACGGTGACAGCCCAGAAAACAGCTTCTCGTTTTCAGAATGATTAAGGTCAGAAGAGGACTCTATACAGCTGAGACCAATGTGGACTCATAATAATAAAATAATTATTATAGCTTTGTATTTTGTACTTAGTACTGCTTTATACTAGTCTGTGGAGTCAATGTTTTATATATATTTTGTTATTTAATCCTTATAACAATCCTATGAAGTGGGCAATGTTAGTATTCCTATTAAGCAAAGAGAAAACCAAGGCTCAGTTTTAGAAACCTTCCCAAGGTTTCATAGATAGTAGGTAGCAGAGCAGGATCAAATCCAGGTCTCTTATTCCTGAGCTCTACCTCTATGACCTTGTGCCATGAAGAACATTAGCGCGGTTTCAATTCCTGCACAAGTGCCAATCTATTTCCAGTCCAGTCCATGGTGCAAGGTCAGACTCAACCAAACTGCAGGCATTTTTTCCCAAGTCTAATTCAATATAGGGAGATAAGCCTATCTTAATTCATGGAGAACTCCCTTAGATTTACTCCAGCACTTAGGATCTGAGTTTCCCAAAGAAATGAGTTTACCAGAGGATCCAGATGAAATGAACTCTCAGACCCACTGCAGTGTGGGCCTAATCTAGCTCCAGTGAGAAAGGAACAGAATATATCCAGCACCCATGATATCCCTCCTTCAAGGGTTAGTGACTGGATTCATCTCAGTCATCTTGCAGAAGCTTCCTGGCATGGGGTTTCCAGTATCAAATTAGTGACACTCAGGAGGCATCAATCTTCCCAGACTTGAAAAGAGAACAGGTGAAGTTCTACTTGAGCATTAATGATAGATTAGATCCAAGAGCACTGGCAGCCATATCTGCCAAGGGAAAGGGGTCTGCTAGCCCGTGCTCTAATATCAAGTCTACCCCTGCCACAGTAAATTATCAGCTAAAGAAGTCATTTAGTCCCAAATGCAGAAGCTACTCCTGATGATCAGTTACTGAGCATTACAAAGAACCTTTAAAAAGTCTGATGGCATAGAGAAGGTAAACAAAAGATTAATATCCAACATTTATATGCAAGCAATACATCATTAATGATCATTATGGAGAACTTGCTTAGTTCAAATGAGTTTCCAGAAGACTGGAAGCATTTCACTGTAGCACCAGTATTTATAATAACCACCCTGGGGAACAGCAGGCCCATCAACTTGACATAGCTAATATGCAAGGTAATGGAAATAAGTAGAGGTGAAACGGAGCCACACGGACACAGAATTATCCTGGGAGCCAACTTCCATGCAAATAATTAGAAACTGCCCTGTTTATTAGCGGAGTGGAGAGGACATTGCCTCAGACACCTTAGGTCACATTTTAACTTACCATTTGAAACTGGCACAGCGTGTTGTCCTGCTTCTTAAAACCACAGCAAAGAGCATTTGAAGCAATTGGCAGAGGACAAATAGTTTCTAAAGAAATTTGAGGAACAAGTTTGTTCAGATTGTTGGGAAGCAGTAGCATATTGGAGAAAAAGAGGTGGTCTGGATGTTAGTCCTTGTTGCTGGCAACATCTTCAAGTCCCTTAACATATCATTCTATTAATTTTCTGAACTGTAAAATGTGGAAAACATTTTACAGGTGCCTAACCTGTCTTATAGTTTGTGTAAAATAGGAGACTTATATGAAAGTACCTTGTAGAATATAAGAAAGGAGAGGCAAATGCAGATGGCACAATGGGCCAAGCAGCGAAGGGACCTGGAGGACGCTCTGGCTCTGTGAGGACTAGACTCACCCTCTAAAAGGGCCCTTGGGCTCCGATCCATTATTTCCTTGCAGAAATGCAGGACTGGTGTCCCAGTTTGGTCTTTCCATTTAAAATCGAAATTGGAAATAGTTTTTATTTTCATTTTCTTGATAAGAAATCTTTCTGTTTTTTGCCAGGTGTGGTGGCACATGCCTATAATTTCAGCAACCTGGGAGACTGAGGTAGGAGGATCTCAAGTTCAAAGCCAGCCTCAGCAACTTAGCAAGGTCCTAAGCAACTTAAGTGAGACCCTGTCTTAAAATTTAAAAAATAAGAAGGGCTGAGGTTGTGGCTCAGTGAATAAATGCTCCTGGGTGTAATCTCTGGTACCAAAAAAGAAAAAGAAAAAGAAAAAAAGAAGAAAGAATAAAAGAAAAAAAGGATTCTTTCACTTTTAAAGAGCAGCAACTAAAACAAAAATTTCTAAAACTCTGTTTATGCAGATTGCATCCTGTTCACAGTCTATTAGTCCTCTTTCCAACTTCTCCCCAATGGATAAAATGGTATAAGCACAATTAGGAATTTTATTAGGTGATAATAGTAGTAATTACTAACATTTGTACAATTACAGAAAAGAATACTTATTGTTTATCAAGTCCTTCTCCTTCTTTCTCCACTTTCTCCTCCTCTTCCTTCTCCTCTTCCTCCTATGGAAAGAGTTTTTTTAAAAAGCTTTATTGTGGTATAATTGCCATATAAAAATTGTATATATTTGGGGCTGGGGTTGCACCTCAGTGGCACAGCATTTGCCTAGCATGCATGAGGCACTGGGTTCGAGTCCCAGCACCACGTAAAACTAAACAAATGAAATAAAGGTATTGTGTCCATCTGCAACTAAAAATATATTTTTAAAAATTGTATATATTCAAGGCCCTTATGTGTGCTTAAGATATTCCTTGGCTAAAATTATCTGTATTTTGTGCAAGCCATAATTTAAAAAATAATTTTCTTGGAAACCTTAATTTTATTTTTAAATGCAGTAGTGGATATAATGTAGACACCTGCGTCCTCAATTTTTCTTAACATAACCCTTTGCTATGGTCGTTCCAATGAAACATTTTTCTCGAAGTACAGTTAATTGTAGATCTTTGCTGTAAATAAATACAGAGATTTGCCAACATTTCCTCTCACATGTTTACTCCTGACCTACGGAGTTTGTAAGCTGGATAAAAATAACAATTCATATTTATTTCATTAGGCAAAGCAAACCAGGGATTGGCTACAGAAGGTGATTTCTTCACCTGATCTAGCTGGCCACGAAGTGAGGAAGGTAAGCCATGGGATGTCATCCTGTGTCAGCTTCAAATACAAGGTAACTGGGTCCAGAGGAGGCATGGTAATATTTCATCTTCCTGTCATTGCACAGTGAAGACTCCCTTAGAGGTCTGTTATCCTGGAAAACAATATCCAGGAACTTCAAGTTCAAGAAAGACATTTGCAAGAAGACCTAGGAAATACAGAAAGAAGACACCTCACGGAGAGAAGCAGGTGGCATTTTTCTGTCAGTAGGTGTGATGATCAGGTGAATATTGGAACAATGAATGAAATGAATGATTTAGTAGACCTTTGTCAATCTATGTCGATTTATGTTTATTTGTCTGACTGCTGGAAGAACATAAAAAAGAACATCTAAAAAGCCATTGTTCTTTGTAGGACAATTAGATTGAAAGACTCATTTGTAGTGGTTACTAATAAACAACTAACAAGGACAAAAAATGGAATTACCTAAAATCCTTAAACAGGCAGGAGCCTATTGTTTCTCAGTCAGAACTCTAAGTTTGCGTTCTTACTCTTCCTAACACATTCCCACACTTCTGTCTTTTCTGTCCAGCCATTTCCAGAATTCTTTTGTGGCATGGATGAACCATAGAAAGCAGTTTAACATATCAGAAGGTGCTGGCTAACGAAGGTCAAGGTCATAGTGAAGGAAATCAGAAATGGACTCTTACCAGGGTCTCTGTGCAGCACATCAGAATGATTCCAGTGCACATGAATAATGAACTTGGGCAGAAAAGAAAACAAAAGGGCAGACAGAACCAGAGGAGCTCTGCGTCATCTCTCTGTCCATGGGCTCAAGGCCTGCATCCCTTTTCTTCCTGTCAAAGCCTGAGTGTTTCCCCAAGGAACCAGGTGATTACTAGAGGAAGTGAGTGTGTAATCCACGAGGGAATCTGAAACAAAAGCAAAACAAGAAAAGAAACTTCCCTTCACCAAAGGAGCATTCATTCTGAGAAGCAGAGTTCTCTGGAAATGGTGTTTCCTTGGCCTGTGAGAGGGAACTAGCTGGTGAATTCTCAGAAGTAACCACAAAAGAGTCTTGGGATCATGAAAACTTGTAGGTACTCTTGACATTAGTCATGAAAAAGGAAATGGTAGCCATTAGAAATTCCCAAGAATGAGTTATTTGGGGACAGAAAGAAGAACAGCATTGATTTTTTTAAACATGAACAACACATTCCCCCACCCCTGTTCCCCTATGGGCAGTCTATGAAGTTTGTGAGTCCAAAGCTCTTTACGTAACTGTCAATTGTGTATTTATAAAGCTTTGGTATGGTCTTAGCACTATGCTAGAGATTTCATTCAATGGCCATCAAGAGAAGAATTGTTTCATTAAGCAAAGGCGTCACATGTAGGAATGGAGTTAGTGGAATCAAGAAAGATTTTTATGATCCTTAAGCCTCCCAGGACTTATGTCCTGGCCCTTTATGCTAGATTGGAAAACCCTGGGCACATTTCAGAAGTGGACATCCCAGAGGTAGGGACATCAAAGAAATCATGGGGTTTTAGACAACTTGCAGTCTGTTGCAAGCCCCAACTTAATGCTCTATGGAGAACCAGATCCAATTAAATTGGGGACTGCTTTGCAGTTGCCAAGTTTCATGCAACTTCCATTGGATTTGGAATGAGGAGTAGGAAGGCAGGCCCAGAGCGAAATGAGCTGAGTCGGGAAAGGGAAAAATAGATTCAGAATGTAAAAAGCAGGGCTCTTTGATGGGCTGAAGAACTGACACATGGAAAATGTAATGTATTATTGACAAACACGTATGCTGGCTGCAAAAATAATTAACACAAGCAGAAAAGAAATAGGAATGAAATGGAGCAGAAAGACTTTGAAAGATTGTGAAGTGGCCGCTGAAATTGCCAAGCTAATGTCAGAGAGATGATTAAAATTTTCCAATAGAACAGGTGAATAGGTACTTAGGAGGGTGTGATGTAAACCAAGAGAGAGTGGATCATTATACGAATCTGCACTGAGGTACTAATCAGCATTTTATGTGCAACTTTGCAGTGCACATTTTAGCAGATGGAGGAAGCTCTTAAAAGCTGATAGCTAAACCGAGTCTGACTGCTTTTCTGTTCCATAATAACCATCCCTGGAATGGGTAGTTGTTCCAAGTGAGCACTGCACAACCAGTTCCCACAACAGGATTCTAGAAATATCAGTATGCTCACAAAGTAAAGATATCTACAAACCTTAGGATCCAGGGAGAGGAAAGGGAAGGTAGGAGGTGTTTAAGTCTTCCTAAACTGGGATCCCTAGATGGAAGGCTCTACTTAGATAAACTGATTGTTTAGCAATCAGGACTCAAGGTGAAGATCAAGTGACAGCAAGGAGAAATTGTTCTGCAGGTCAAACTGTATCATGCACGCAGGCGTGCGTACACACACACACACATACACACACACACACTTGCAGAAACTGTATTGCTGTAATAACAAAAACAATTAGATGGTGGATTGTGGGTATGTTAAAAAAGAATAATTCTTCATGATCAGAATGACTTTTTCGCTCATTCAACAGAAAAAGACTCTTTATTTTTTATTTGTTGGCAAAGCCAAATTAGAAAAAATATATATCTTTACGATCATAGGAGACAAATGAGTGATACCAAATATCACTAAAAATGCTATTAATCTACAGTGATATAAAATTACCATCTCAGCACAAAGAAAGCCTATATAATCTGAATTTCTCTAGCATCATAAAAACGAATGAGAAGCGAAATTGAGAGTAAGTATGCTTTTGAGATGCTGTTAAGAAGTTACATGCATTGTTAACAAATGTGACTAGACAGACTGGTGATTTACCTTGAGTAACACATTTATAGAGACACAGAAAATTTCCAAATGGGACCAACTCATTGCCCTATGTGCTGGTTGATGACACCTTTGAGGGTGTTATTCTCCTATCTTAGATACTAAAGTGTGGTTGATTAGCCATTGACTTTATGGATTATTTCCCCTGTTTTCATTCGCTCATTTTCTGTATATTTCAGAAGACAAAAGAAGCTGGGGGTGGTGAGGAAAAGGATACAGATCAGGATTTTCTTCTTCATGTGTCAGTGAGGAACACAAAAGGATTGTTGACTCCATTGCTCATCTAAGGCTCCCGTTTGGTTAGTCTTCCACCAACTCACATCTCACACTTTCAGGCTATGTTCATAAGTCTCTGGAAGAGGTAGCGGAGGACAATGACTGGGTCAGCATCTGACAGGAAGTGGAGGGCAGTGGCAGGCCTCAGGTTGTAGTGGAGGTGGGAGGCCAATGAGAATGTGGAAGAGGAAGGGCTGAGTAAGATAACAGAGAAAAGGGAGCCAAAGAGAGACAAGTATTTCTACTTCTTCCATATTATTAAAAATAAGAAAAGGAAACCCATTATCACTATGGATAACAGCACTTAAAGAACATTTGGAAGGGGACATGTGACAATTTTCAATTTGTCTCAAGGTGATATGGGAACAGTATAATAAGGGGGTAAAACTTCACCACATTGCTACCAGTAGTTTTTGCCAGTTCGTTGCTGTCCAGGGGAAGGTGCAAGGCCTGGCTGCAGTGGCTTTCCTCCTTTCCTTCTACAAAGATTTTAACATCACCACAATAATACTCACGCAAGACACCCCCATTATGTGAGCAGGGGCTCTTATTTACTGAGCATCATAGGGGCATGTAATTAGAACAAGGTTAATTTGGAAATAAAATTGAAGTACCACTCCAGTCATCATATTCTTTCTATGAAACTGAACCTTTTCCTAACATCACAGTAGGCAGAGGCAGCAGCTTCGAGGATATGAGGATGCTGGGCATGGCCTTTGGGGCCCCAGTAGAAGTTTCAGGGTTCGCCTCAGGGAATAATCCAGGTTTATGGGATCTTAAATTTATAAGGCATTCCAAAGAAAAACAATTCAAAAAGATGAACAAAAAATCAGGTATGAATAGTAATATTTATTTTGAATGAATACATAAATCACATTATCATCAGAAATTTTATAAAACTGACAAATATCAGAGTTTTAAAAGCATCAGGAAAGTCACATTATGATTTTAGTAACTAATTGCCTAATAGAATTCTAAAGATTGTTTCTCTACCTCTCTGCCTTCATCTGTGATTGCCTCTTTATATGGTAACGATTTTGTAATATTTCCTAGAGAGAAGATAGACAAGTAATTCAGCTTTTCCTCTAGCATGGTTGCTCAAAATGTGGTTATTGATGATTTCAAAAGGTGACTTTTCACTTCAGTCTTTTATTGGCAATGCCATATCCGTAAATTCCTCATCAGTTTCTTGCCTTAAGCCAAAGGTTTTGGAGCCTGTCAACCCTCTGATCCAGCCAGGCAGCCCCTTACTCCCCTGTCCCAGTCCCTAGGCACAGGTCTGATTTAGATTCCTGTCCCTGAAGGCAAAGGTAGGCGAGGATGTTCAAGAAGTTGTCATTAGGTGTCAGAGAGATGAAGAGGTATTTGGAGGTTCACCAACCCAGCCACCAGCCCCAGGACCACCATACACAAGGGAGCAATGCTCTCAGAGCCGATAGGCATTCTTTGTGTCCTTGCTGGGGTGGCTGTTTTCTCCTGAAGCTGACACATGAGCCTTGGAAAACACCTTGAGTTTTAAGCTTCTCTAAGTATGCCATGAATCTACCTCAAGATGGCCCTGGACACATTATGAAATAGAAGGTTCACTTTCGGGAACTCCATCTTTTCTTGGGACATTTCTTGTTCTTGGAATGAAACTGCAGGGGATGTTCTCATATCAATAAGTTTGAAGCTCAGAGGAGCTTTTCTAATCCACCAATAATAAATTATCAAATTTTGATTAGCACTGTTAAAGGATAAAGTTATCTTTCTAACTCTCTCTAATAATATCACAACACTGTCATATGAAGAATCAATCAAAGAGTGTGCAGTCAAAAATTGCACAAGAAAAAATAATTTTAGTGGTATGGGTCCCTCATCAGTCCCAGAACCCAGAGGAGACATCACCAACCCTGTGGGACTTGATCTTGGCTTCCTGGGAGAGATCATTAAATATTACTTTCCTTCTGGGTAAATGCCTAAAAACTAGTTAAACCTCCCCAGACCTTGGGTGACTTGATTTCCACCAGAAATCTTTAAAACAAAATTCCATGATTTTAAGGATTTAACTGTAACTGTGGGATTCAATGGAGCCAGTAGGAAAGATGCTGTGATACTGGAGAAATTCATATTATCTAGGCCAGGAGATGGACACACCCATGACATTGATGCCTCAAGGCAACAATTCTGAGCTTAGCAGTTTTTGATCCTTCGTCAGTTGTATTATCCATGACTAATTTTGTAAATTTTTTATCAGTCCTGTTCTCTTCCCGATTGGAAAGGGGAATGATACAGTGGTTATACTTATCTTGCAGGATGTGAAGGCACCTACCCCTGCCCTACATATGGCACTTAATGAATGTGATTTCCTTCCTCTGGTTTTACAGTATAGGCCCTTGCATTTTACAGACAGCTTTCTATGGTGTCTTTCATCTTTATTAAAAGGTCCATTTATGTAACTTGAGTTCCTGCAGGAACCCAAGAGACCCCATTGTTTTTAAGTCCTTAGTATTTCCTGACTTTTCCTTTATCTTCTTCACCCAAAGACCAAACCTTCAACTCTTGCTTCCACCCTATGGTGCTTATTTTTGTGAAATTGATGCTAATCCTTGAAAGAAATGAGCTGACAACATTAGTCATCTCTCTATGTAGCTTTTGATGGTTGACCTTCCTAGAAAGACTGGCTACATTGCTCAGAGAGGATGTCTGACGAATCATGATACAGAATTCAACTTTTTCTTCTCCTCAGACTTCTCCAGGCTACTTCTAACTTTAGGAGTTTCTGCAGTCAATTAAGAGCCGACACTCACCTGCTCAAGGGCCAGTGCCAAAGCTGCCCATCTGATCGGACAACTTATACTCAGTTATCTTAAATCCTTTTCTCTGAATTGGATGATTTAATGCTTCAAAGTTTTCTAACACTCAAAAATGCCTTTTTCTGAACCTCCTCTTAAAGCATGTTGATTTTAGGGACCTCAGTGGAGCTTTGTTCAGCTCTTGGCTATAAAATGTATCTGACTCCATTTATTTTTTAAAATGCATTGTCTGCTTTTGAAGGGCAGAAGAGGTTGGGGAGGAGAAGGTGGATAAGGTTGAATTCTGGCTCAAACTGAATTGATTAAAAGGTACTTTTCGCTTTTCAAATTCTTGGCCTCATTCTCAATCTGAGATAACTGTTTTTAAATGTGGACAGAGATGGCTAAAAATCAATGTGCAGAAATGTTGGGGTGTAAAAGTGATTGACATATCAGCAGAGCTTTCTGATGCAAAGGGAAAGGATAATATACCACGGCTTCCTTCAAACTGATCTGTTTCCAACCTTAAAGGAATTTAAAAAAAAAAAAAGTTCACAGGGGTTTTAACTCGAATAAATAGCCTTGTGGCATTGGCATAGGACCTGGAGAATTCTGGAGTCAAACAAGGTGCTGGCTAAACTTTCCTTGCTGATAAATGTTTTTAGCACAAAGTGTACCCAATTCCACCATCAGCGTGATGCATACCAGTTTTCTTCAGTTTATAGCAAGACCATTCCATTTTAAGGTTATTCAAAAGTCATTGATCAATTACTAAATATATTCTCATAAGAAATAAATCCTTGCCATGACCATAGGAAAAAACATGTTAAAAATAACTTGGCAGTTGAAATAATTAAAACAACTTCATCTAAACCAGTTATTTTACATGTGGAAGAACTTAGGCCCAAGTTGCTAGTGTGATTTGGTCACTAAAGAAGGAAAGCATTCTTTGACCAGTTGCTGTGTTTGAAAATGTCTCTTCCAGGGATGGGAATGGGAAAGACAGTAGAATGAATCTGATACAACTTTCCTATGTTCATATATGAATACACAACCAGTGTAAATCCACATCATATACAACCACAAAAATGGGAAGCTATACCCCATGTATGTATGACATGTCAAAATACATTCTACTGTCATGTATAACTAAAAAAGAACAAATAAAAAATTAAAAAAGAAAAAGAAAGTGTCCCCTCCAAAATTCATGTATCAGAAACTTCATCTCCCACATAACATCGTTGAAAGATGGGTCCAATTGGGAGGTGTTAGGATTAATGTCCCTATAAAGTAGGTCTGTGGGAATGGGTTCTTTTTTTTCTGCTTTTCAGGCACGTGAGGACACTACGTTCCTTCCACAGAGGACCCAGAATTCAAAGCACCAACTTGGAAGCAGTGAGACCAAGCCCTAATCTGCTGGTGATGTGATCTTGGAGTTTTCAGCCTCCAGAACAATGAAAAATAAAATTTTTTAAAATATACAACCCAGTCTCAGGTACTCTGTTTTAGCAGCACAAAATGGACTAAGACACCACCATTAGCATTCAGGTGTTCTGATTAATATTTGTATACCACACTGGAATAAATTGGAGGGGACCTGAGGACATCTATATGAGTTAGATGAAAACATTTACTACATTTTCTTTGTATTTTATGATGATGATAATAAAAATAAAATACAGAGCATTAGAGATGGATATTAAATATTGAATTTATATAAAAGCTCAAAATAAATTTTTTCCAAAATTTTTAATGAGAAAGTTGAGCTTGCTTCCATGCACATAACTATTTTACACTAAGTTTTATGTTTGAAATGGCTATGAGCAAGTCCCGATCAAGTCTTTTTAATGATCTCTTCAAATTCTTGATAGTCACCATTGATGAGAAACTTTGTTCGCACAAGTAGGTGATAAAAAATTTAAAACCATTTTTTACAGCCATTCAAAAATTTACAACGGTTGAAATTATCTTTAAAGAATCTAAGAGCTCTTCTTTTATATTTTCTTTGACTGATGTAAATGTTGAAATTTCTTGATAACGAGAATGGATTTCTATCCAGTCAAACCTTTTCATCTCAAGTATTTCAAAAAGAAAGTGCTTGAGCATGCAAACTGCATGCAGTGCTGGAGCCCGAGCCCTGCCCCTGGCGTGGACTCCATTCAGAGGGTATAAGGATAAGGTGTATATGAAGAGGTGCAGGACCGCCTTCTGCACTGTGCCTTGCAGGAGTCCCACCTGGCTTCTCTGCTTCCCTAGCTCACACATTCAGCCTAGACATGGATCACCCATCACATTCCTGAGCCTCTGGGACAAGAAATTGGTAGACAGCAAGGAGCACCTTCTTAGCTATGGTACATTGCAGATAAGCTCATGCCATCAGCCACCTGCAGGGACTGTGGACATGCTGTCAGAGTACCTGAAGGCTGTGCTGGAAGAGTCATAAACTGACAACTACTGCTCAGGGCCATAGTTACCCCAGGCCTCAAAGGGCTGAGAGTTATACTAGCTGGCAATACAAGACTCATCTTTTTGTGGTACAGCAATCAAGAAGCACAGTGGACATAAATGACTGACTCAGATCTACAAGTGATGGCCTGGATCTAAAATGGAATTGTCTGCTTCTCGGTGTATGTTCTCCCCTTTCCGTGATTCACCTCCATCAATAATTTGACTAACGTACCATTCTCAAGGATGGAAGTAGTGTCTCCAAGTTCATCTAGAGGGCTGACAAATACAGTAGTTTCACTTCTCCTGTATAATCAATGGTGGTCCCAGAAATTCCTACAATTAGTATCCAATAGAAATTTTATTTTACAAATAAATTAAAAACAACAAATCCTATTATATCCTCTGTGAGATCTCAGAGGTTCTGCTTTCCTTTCCCCAAGTGTTCCATATCAATTAGATTGGTACCATTGATCAAGTTGAAGTCAAGCAAACATCACTATGGATAAAAAAAAAAAGGATTTTTTCCTTTATCATTTTTTTTTACTCCAATTCATTGTTTGACTTTACATATGCTTCATCCATTTCAATTCCCCTGGGCTGAGCAGTTTATGTTATAAAGAGCAGCAGCCTGCACTGAAAATGCCCTTCTTCCATCTTTCGGTTAAAAAAGAAAACCATCTTTTTTTTTTCTGCGCCTGGAAAGAAGTGCTGAGTGGACAGACCTGGCAGCTTCTGTTTATACTGTGAACAACTGCAGCACAAATCAGCACCAAGTTTCAGTTGATTTCTGCCTGGAACAATATTATCCTTCAGGGACCTACTCCGGGGGTCCAGAGGGTGATATATTCCTTGAAGTTATATGTACGTGCCTGAGAGAGCAATTTTAGCCCCCTTGATGCTGACAGAGATGGTGAATGGCAATGGAGTGGGGGGAGCATCATGCCAACATGCTTTCTTCACAACCCATCAGCAGCCCTACTAGGTACAAAGTCGTGTGGCAAGTACTATGTACTAAATACTATGAACTAACTCTGTATGCTAAGTCTAGTCCAGGATAGAAGAAGTAATAATAAATATTTATTGAACATTTTCTATTGCTCAGGCACTAAATCAAAGGTATTACATGCATCATCTAATTAAGCCTCACCATGGTCTAATGAAGACTGCATTGCTATCCCAATTTTATGCATAAATGTATTATTATTCCTAAGATAATGGCACCTCTGTAAACAGGTTCTCCCTAATTACCTTATTCAATGCACGTACATTTTTCTCCATCTTGGCTCCTTGTTTTCTTCATAATACTTCTTGCAATTGTTTTATTTGTTTATTTATTGGATTTTTTTTTTTTGACCGTCTCCCTCACTAGCATGTCATGCTCTCTGAGGCTAGAGTCATGTATCTTTTGTTTCACCGCCTTAGCCTGGATACATAGCAAGATGTCAGAAATTGTTAGTTAAATGAATGAATGAGTGAGCAAGTGGGTGAATAAAACAAAGATGAAGATGTTAAATGCTTTGCCCAAAATTGTGAGTTAGTGAGTGATAGTCCCCCGTTATCATTTAGCTCATGTAAATATATATGTACTTTCCTGTCAATTCTGTTGGGGATTTGAGTTGTAGACACAGAAACCAATACAAAGGATTCAGTGGGTCTGCACTGAGATGAAAGTCCTTTTCTCAGGTATAGACTTTTCTCAGGGTATAGCTATGCCCTATTTTAGAACTTGGTAAATCCATAGCTAAAAATAAGTTGGGATTCCTGCTGGATATACTGACCCACTGACCATAGCACTCTTTCTTACTCATGTTTTGATCTCTCTCCTCCATTTCTCTTTGCCACTTAGGAATACCAGGTATCATAGATACTCCTTAGACACTGGATATTGTGGATACTCCTTGGATACTCAGGCAGTCATGTATCATTTTCCCTAGTGTAAGACATGGAAGAGACTGGAAAATGATTTCATGAACCAGTTAAGCCAGCACAAAAGCTGAAGCCAGGAAGGCCCATTCATTATCCAAACTCCACTCATTATCTGACTTTGCTCCCACAAGCTGCAGAGGCAGATGTCAGTTTTTCCCATTGATATTAGACCATTTGGAAGAATATAAAGATTAAATTGGTGAAGGAATTGGCTGTCTTGTAGAGCTTTTCTCTTCTCCTGGGTCAAGAGGAAGAATCAAACATGGTGCCTAGGGCTTCAATCATAGGGCACACTCAACAAACCTTCATTGCACAAATAAGTAAACAATTAGTTGGATGAAAATGTTCTTTGTTAATAGCAAATCTTTCCCTTAATTTCCTTTTGTGAGAAATGTCCAAGGGGAAACTCTGACTCATAATGTTGTAAATAACACTGTTTCTCTCTAATATAATTCAATGATTATACTGAGATTTGATATCTTTTAGACTCTTTCTTACGGGCGATTTCCTAGTGACAGTGAGACTCCTTTCAGACAACCAGTTGCTTTGGGAGTCATAAACCAGTGATATTTTAAAATCTGAGGATGATGATCACCAAAATTTTTTTAAAAATTAAAAAGTAGCAGACGGAATTTATTATCTCATGTTGGGGGAGAGAGCATTAAAATCCCCTTCTCCATGTGGGATCAGGGAATTTCCAGAATCGTGAATGACTCTAAGCTCACATATACAAGCCAAGAAATATTAAAGGATTCTTTCCAGCTATTCCTAAAATGGCATCTCTACATCATTGATATGAATTTCTCAAATTTTCTACTAAATATCTTAGGATATGGAAAGAAAGCAGCACTGGTATTACGAGTGGTTAGAAAAGAATCTTTGTATATCATATAGCTAAAGCTTCCACATCTTTCAATAAGGCTTTTACCCCCTCCTTTCTTCTCTTTCCCCTCTCCCTCCCTTCCTTCCTCCTCTTTCCTCCCATTTCCGGTTCTCTTTCTCTTCCTTCTTTCCTTCCTTCTTAAGCATACATCTACTCCTTTTGAACAACTGTGTATCTTTGGCATCTCTCTCCCAACATATCTTAGCAACATTATTATAAGCTTGTGAATTTTCATCCTGAAGTGATGACAGTGGAATTTCCACAGAGGCAATAAATATCTTGATGATGTTCTCTTTCCAGTAGGGCTGGGTGGTCTGTTAGACTAAATATGCAATTGAAGACCCCTCACCCAACATCATAAAATTTCATGGGTATCAACAACGAGAACTAGGCCTACTAGACCTTTCAACCAAAGGTATAAAGTAACTGCACTATCTCTGTGGCCTCATTAGCATGTGCATTCAGATGAGTTCTCATTAATATTGTCTCAAATTTCTTTGTCTTGTTCTGTCGCTGCTCCAGTCTCCTGCCATCCTGGGTATGCCCAAGGAGTGCCTCATCACCTCACACACCTGCCAATCAGGCCTCCAGGCAGCCCCAGTCCCTCCTCTCTTGCTGTGATCCCCTCCACTAGGGACAGGCTGGCAGGAAGCTCAGTGTAGCAACAGCTGGTGATGCCTATGATGAGAACAAGTGCTTGTAACATGGGCAACATCTACCTGACCCATCAATCTTCAAGGAGCCACAGTTGATGGGTACCTCCAAGCAGTAGGGGAGAACGGTGCTCACCTAGTTCTGTGCCATAGTTTGATATGTACAAGAAAGACTGCTTTGTTGCAGGCCTATAATCCCACCAGCTTGAGAGGTTAAGGCAGGAGGATTGGGTGTTTGAGACCAGCCTCAGCAACCTAGCGAGGCCCTAAGCTACTCAGTAAGACCTGGTCTCTAAAAAAATATAAAAAAGGCTGGGGATGTGTCTCAGTGGTTAATTGGCCCTGAGCTCAATCCCTAGTACCATAAATAAATAAATAAATACGTACATGCATACCACCATCCTCAACAACAAAAATTATTTATGTTCTCTCCTTGCTCCAAAAACAAGTATTCTTATAGATATAACTCATACAAAGTTGTGCACAGAATAGTCACTATCTTATTCCACAAGCAGCCAAGCTCCAACCTTTGGCCTGTGCTCAGCAAGGGCATTTCACTGTCTTGCACAAAGGCGGTGCTATATACACAACCCCCACTATTCATGGCTCTGTTCATCCCTGTGGCACGTGTCAACCATTTTGCTTATTCACTATGTCTTGTGAGCACTAGACAGTGAGCATTCCTTACCTCTGGTCCCTGCTCACTCAGCAGCCCTGCCTGTATATGTATACAACAAACCACCCTCAACTCAGTAGCTTTTAAGAAGAATCTTTTATTTCCCTGCATCTTTTTTGAGTTTGACTGATCCTGTCTCAGGTCAGCTGGACTTGATTTCAGGCTGCAGACTGGGTTCATATTTCCTCTTTGTGTTTTCTTCACCCTCTTTATGTCACCATACTGGCCATGACTTTTCTTTTCCTGTTGGAAGTATGAGAATGGGTTCAACTGCACAAGCACATTTCCAGTCCCTGCTTGTGTCGCATGTAACAATACCCCCTCAGACAAAGCAAGTCAATGACCGAGTCCACCATCAGCGGGGCAGAGAGGTGTACTTCTCCATGGAGGGACATGGGTGGGAGTTGAGGAGGAGAGGGCGTGAATGTTTGCCAAGTGATAACATAATCCACTGCAAAATTCAAATCCAAATTTAGATGGTGAGTAAACATGCCCTCAGATGCAGTGAAGATTTTGCCTGAGAGACAGTCTGACAAGTTAGTGAGGAAGATCCATCCAGGACTCATATTGTGAGGAATATCACAAATCACATCAAAGCATTGCCACTTGGATTCTTGGTCAGCTCTCAGCTGATTTTGTTTTAAATAGTCATGACTCAGTGAGGGATCCCTGGCTTCCAGCACCAATTCAGCCTGTTAAAGGAATCACTCCTTTCTCTGATTTGTATCCTGGACTTCCTTTCTCCCTATTCCCCCATTTCCATTTCTCTTGGGTTCAGACTTCTCTCTCTGTCCCAAAATGTTTCTGGAGAAGTTTATGATGGCTTTGCAAATCCAAAGGAAGAAGAAATAGGGGTCCTTTCCTACTACCTTTCTCCTTCCTCCAGTTCAAGTTGCTTGTGTGTGTGCATGCATGTGTGTGTATAGTTTGTGTTTGTGATCTGCTTCTTGTTGGCAATGGAGCAGGGGTTAAATGAACAAAACCATCAAAGACCTGTACTATGCACATGTGCCCATTTACAGTTGAGAGAGGATCCAGTACTGTGTGTGAGCCACCTGTCTCTATCCTACCTTCCTCTAGATCTGAAATAGTCACATAGAAATGTTCTTTCACAGGGACACTGACATCTTTTTTAGCCACATGTTTAATTTTTAAAAGTCAATATTTGCAGAAAACATAAGCACAGCATGACATTGCCTTGGAGTTGTTGATTAGCCCCGTCCTGAAGACTCCTTTTTTTTAAGTTTCCTTTCTATTTTCAGCTCATCATTAGTCCCGTAATGGGGTGTATGCCTGTCTGTGTGAAAGCATTATCATATTGCCTCAAAGCCTGAAAAGGCCTATGATGAGTCTTTATTCTGGTTTAAGTATACAAACCTCCTTGTTCTTATTCTGTGCCATAATCAGTAAGAATAGTTAGGAATGACTTAACTCCGTGTCCTTGGAAAATTTGAAAAAACAAATACCTGAGAGAAGTAATGATGGTGCTGATGTAATCTGTAACCTAGACATGATAGGGATGTCATCTGTTTAAGAAGCTCAAATGCCATCTAAGTATATGGATATTTGATAGCCACTTCATATGCAAAGCAAAGGAAGCACATGGACATATGACATGACAAGCAAGAATCACACTGCAGGAACCTTGAGGACCTCTAGGAGTCTACTCTTCAGGGCACTGAAATCTTGAGGCTGGTCTCTGGACTCTTTCCTGGTTCTAATCCCCTTCCCCACCCTACCCTGGATTTCAGATATGAACAAGTAGAACATATTTGAAAAGCTGCTCTGTAAGAAAAAGGGGAATGATTTTCAGCCTCCTCATACCTTTTCATCCATTCCTCCTTTCTAGAGGTTTAAACAAATTTTAATCACAAATCCACTGGGCCATTGATTTTCTAACCCATCTGCTACAATACGAGAAGATTTTCATTTTTCTCTCTGTTTATATGATTGCTTGTGTAGCCTGCAGACTTTCAGAGAGATGTAATATTGGTTTCCTTCAAATATTAGGGCTTTACTCTATTTTATTTTCATTTCCAAAAATGTAAAGTCTGAGTGTCGTAGCTTGGGATCATTAAGTGCCAAGAAATTAGCTGAGTAAAGTGGCTCATAGAACTTGGGACAATTATAGCTTCTTGCAAAGCTGAAAAGAACTTCTGATTCAAGGTCATTCAGTAAATCTCATGCTAAATGCAAATTTCATCAAGTTTTTTAAAACCTTTTATTCTGGGGCAAGAAGTAAAAAGCAACTGACAAACCATTTGAGAAAAATAAATGTCACTCAGACTTCTCTGGGCAGAGGCCTTCATCAGATTTCTGCCTATAACTGGAGGTCAAAGCATCAACTGTCCATTGACTCTTGAGCCTGCTTCCTCCCCTCTGCAGCGAAGCCCACAGGCCTCACAGTGTTCCTGTTTCCAATTCCTCTGTGCCAGCATATCTGCTAATGTCCCAAGTGGCTTCCTTTACAGCCGTGTGATCATCTGTGTATTATTAACTAACCGCAAATTAAAGTCATTACTTGGTGCTTAATTTTATGTAACATTTCTTTGTAATGTGTACAAAAGAAATTTGTTTTTAACAGGAGTTTGGTAAATAGCATGTGCCATGATTAATTAGAGAATATAATGGGTCTGTTGATTTGAAATTAAATTTAGTGCAACAATTTTCTTAAAAATAATTACCTAAGTGATATTTCAAGGTGTATGAGTCTTTAAAAAGAAAAAGAAGGCATCCTGCATTGATAGGCCCAATGCCCTGTGTCAGATCTTTTTGGTGAACGAGAACCAGAAAGAACTAGAACAGCTAGAGGATTCACTCTTATTTTTCTCAAATCCGTGTGTACTTTAAGGAACAGCAACATTCAAGAGCTATTTTAAATCCTTTTTGGAACAAGGTAGAGTATAAATGAATAAACTAACAAAGAAACAAATTCTTAAATACTTGGATGTCAATTATATTTTGTCGTCATTCACCCCCCATAAGCTTCACGTGCTCTTTCTCTTCTCACACTTGGAGCACATTCCTGCCTCTGGGTCTTGCACTTGCTCCTTCTGCCTAGACATCACTCCCCTTGGGTCTTCATTCAGCTCAAGTCTTAGATCAGGGACTTTCTCTGACCATGAAAGTCAAGGAACTTCCTCCCCTCCCCAGTCAGTCACTGTCACTGTCACATCAGTGTTCATTCACAGAACAATCATTGTGTACTGTCTGGCTCTGTTCATGCTCTTTCTCTGTATGCTCCTATAGAATATAAAATTCCTTAAGAGCAAAAGCTCATCTACCTTGTCCTCCTTGTATCCCCAACACCAGGAACCATACTTGGCCTTCAGTGGGTGCTGGGTAAATCTCCTTGAAATGAATGAATGGATTGCATTGCTCTCAAAAGCCAAGCACCAACCATGCTCCTACTGGAGAGAAAGCATGGTAGGCTTTCTAAGTTTTCTCAAAAGAATAGAAAGAGAAATTCAGTTTTAATTGTCTTGATATGAGATGGCTTACAAAGTGATGAAGAATTAACCTGTAAACAAATCTGATGATAGGAGGCAGGAAGCAAAGGTCGCAACTAATTTTCTTACTGTGTGGGACCACCAAACTCCAGGCTTCTATCAGTTGGAACTTTGGCCCAGCAACTAGTTAAATTTTTCCTGTTTGAACAACTCAGCAGGCCACTGTCCATAAAGTTTAAGACCTGAAGTTTCATTCGACCTTCATATATTTAATAGTGAATTCTTAGGGGTGATAGGGTCTTCATTATATAGAGAACTGAGGAAGAATTAGAGGAAAGTGTCACAATTATCACTAAGCATTTCTGACCAAAAAATAAAATGCAAGAGGTATCACTTCCTATGCAGGGTGTCATACTTTATTTCAGTTCATCCTCACAATACACCAGTCTCTCTTTGTCCCCAGGGTCTTTTTAAAGATTTTCTACATTTCAACATTGTCTCTTTCAAACCACAGAGAACTGACCTGCCAGTGGTAATAGGATGCTATTCCAAGATTATAAGTGGGTCTGGGAAATGTTTCTTTTCTGTTTTTTTCTCATTGCATCTGGCTATCCAGGTATCCTAATACCAGTTCTTAGAAATTCCATCTTTTCCATCTTTTCCTCACAAATTAGGGGTGCCACTTTTATCATATACTCAATTTTCATATGCAATTAGGTCTACTTCTGAGTATTCTGTTTTTCCCACTTGTCCTATCAATTAATATAAAATTGTTTAAATTTTAGAGGTTTATGACGTTTTAATATTATAACATTGCTCTTCTTTTGGATGAATCTCCTGGCTGTTCTTCCATGTTTATTATTTCAAACCTGCAATAAAATCATTTTGTCTAGCTCAAGGAAAAACATTTGATTACAATTGTCTTTATTGCATTAAATATTTAAATAAATACAGGAATAGTTAAGATCTTAATGATGTTGGACCTTTCTATGAACACAGTTTACCTTTTCACTGATTATATAAGTCTAATTTTATATCTTCACAAGTGCTAATAATTTCCTTCATATCAATCTTGAACATTTATTGATAAATTTACATAGAGATATTTTGGTTAGCTTTTAACTATTTGGCATGAGGTGTTTTGTTTTGTTTTGTTTTGTTTTGTTTTGTTTTGTTTTGTTATTGGGGATTGAACAACCCAGGAGCACTGAACTACTGAACCACATCCCCAGTTCTTCTTTTATATTTTTTGGAGGATAGGTCTTGCTAAGTTGCTGGGGGTCTCACTAATTTTCTGAAACTGGCTTTGAATTCGTGATCCTTCTGCCTCAGCCTCCCAAGTCACTGGGATTACTGGTGTGCACCCCCAAACCTGGCAGCATGAGATCTTTTATTCTATTGTATCTCAAAACTGGATTTGTTTCTGTCTATCAGGAGTGATCATGTTGTTTTGGTAGCATTGGTAGCATTGGTATTGATATTCTGAAGTTTTGGATGTAGTGTGTGGTAAAGCAAAAAGATATATTGTTTAGTATCATTTAGGACCGGGATTTTCAGCTAGCTAACACAGATGTAAGATCAATGAGGTAAAATACCTGTAGTTATGAAAATAAATCTGAGGTAGCAATACTAATTCACAGTGGGTTTTATGTTTATGCTTTGTTTTCTAGTTCTGACCATTGAAAAGGTCTAGAAACAATGGCCAATTGAATAGCAATGAGAACCACTAGCGCTTCCACTGGTTGTGCCTCTCACTACCATTTACAACAAAAAGGAACTGGTCCTCTTGGAAAGATGACTGATTCTAAGCTTGAGGTAAGAACTTTATTAGATGAGTCTGGAATATCTTGCCTTACCAAGTTGCAAGAAAGTTATGAAAAAATGTATAGGGTTCTCCTTAAAGGATCCAGGTACCAACTTAAAGAGGATCCAACTCACCAAAGATGGGCTAAGTTGAGCACCTGTAGGATAATAAATGAAATGAATTGAAATATATCAAATAAATTTAAATCCATAATTTAGTATGATACCCAAAAAATGAAGCTCATTAATCACTTTTAAAGGATGTTAGAGAACCTATTTATTGTATTAAAAAAAAAAAAAAAAACTGATCTTGGTAACCAAAGTTAAGGGGAAGTTTCTCTTTATAGAATTTGCCTAGCTAACAAATGATTTAGGAATTATAGAATTAGGATATCAACATTTTGCAACCTACTAATGAATCAGTGGCTCTGAGCAATGATAACCAGTGACTGCTAACATCATTGTATCTATCATTAGAGATAATCAAACATTATGCACCTGTTAACAGAAATATAGTACACTACATACAAAATATTCTTGACAAAACAATCGAACCTAAATCTGGTCTAGCCTCTAAACCTAACTATCAATTTACAGTTTTACAATTACAGAGGAATGCATTAACCATTTTCACAAGACAAATTGGGGAACAGCCAATTTAATCAACAATAGCCTGCACACTCCCCTCTCCTAAAGTGCAGGTAAGAGAGGTGGTGGAGAAACCTATAGCTTATTTTTCCCTACATGCAAGCTTACCTATTTTATCATATTTAAAAATTCAAGATAGAATCATGTTCATTTCTTAATAGTATCACTGTAAACAGACCAGATTTCAGAGCTCTTAATTCACTTTGGAAACTTTTGGAAACAACCCAAAAATGGTTTAGACCATTAGCAGTCTAAAAAGTCTTTCCTTCCCCACTAGGTCTTCTAGGTTTTCTGGATTCAGAGGGTATCAGGGTATTGGTGACAATGGGTGCTAAATAAATAGAGTGTGGTGTTCTTACTAAGCCCTTTCCACCTCCTCTCATAAGCAATGGGTGACTTGGCTCATCCTTTATCTAAAGTCATTAGTAAGCAAGTAGATTACCAAAGAGAACCGAGGGACGTTTCCACTTTAGATAATTTCCAAAGCTGGATGAAGTTAATTAGAGTTCAGTTGTCCACTGCTTTCCTTTGCTGATCAGAGAGAGGCAAGCTAGTCATGGAGCTCAGAACCTCAGTCCATTGAGGAGGCATCAGCATAATGTGCTCAGTTTCTGTGATCAAGAAGTATTGAAAAAACCATCTACAGGTGGGGAAGATAAATCAGTTACTTAAAGTGATGCTACTTTAAGAGGTAAATCAGAACAGGAACTAGCAGGCAGTGACCCTTTCCTCTTAAACTCCAATGATCAGTCCATTTATGCCAGCTTTACAGTTCAAGCAAACTCAACTGGGAGTACAGAGGGTGGCAACAAAGCAGAGAAATGAGGAGGCCTTTACTCAGACTTGTAGATCACTTCAAATCCTGGATTCCCAACATTGTTACTTTTGCAGTTGAGGTAGTTTTGGGGACTCAAGGTTTAAGACTTCATTTTCTGGCCAGTGTAAAAAATGGCATGAACACTTGAAACTTTTGAGGTGTACATCCAGATAACGGTGTTTTTTTTCGGGGTGCAACTTCCATGAAAATTTAGAGACACAGATGACTCCCCATTGAGGCTTAACTTCTTTCCAATGGCAAGAAGGCTTTCTTGGAATATGGGAACATCTGTCCATCTTTAATTGGTCCAATGTTAAGAAGATAGTTGCTTCCCAAATCTACTGTCTGAACCACGTTAGAAATGATTTCAGATTCACTTACAATGTCTGACATTGTCACGTTGCAATGGTAGCCCAGGATTTCTTGTCGATGGCAGTATATATCTCCCATTGTCTGGCAACCTTCCAGGCTTGAATTTATCTTGACAGTTATAGCATCCTCCATGGTGACAGGAGTATTTCTGACCCATCATTCATTTACTACCACCTTGTCCTTGATGGGGCTAGCATTGTAGTCAAGAAAGAGTATTTGTAGAGTTCTGATAAGTATCAGGGTACTCCTACTCTCCATCACATGAAATTGGATCAGATTTGCACCTGCTAACATCATATGGCTCTGGCAAGGTTTTTATAAAAACAAAATGATGTATTTTGAAGCCATTTTCCTTTCCAAGAAGGTAGAATGGATGGAACTGTGCTATACATTCCTCTTTTGGACAGCAATTCTTAACTCACCAATGGGGAGCCAAATCCCTAGGGTTTTAGTTCTAAGACACCAGACTCAGCTAGTTTGTGAAGGCTTTGTGATACTTTGTCAGGATTATGCACTCAGGAGAGGTAGGCCCAGTTATCCAGGTGAAAGAAGTATGCCATGAACTACAAACCAATGTTGGTATAGCTAAAGATGGGTGTGTAGCTGGTGTACATGAAGTGCGGTCCTTGGGTGACCCTTGGCTCTTCAATGCCACCAGAACCCTTTGCTGCCCAAGGTCAGCACTGAAAACATGATCCAGTACATAAACACCTGAAACTTGGCCTTATCAAACCAGTGTGGCAGCAGACAGGTATGCAGGCTCAGCCAGGCTGGGGTGTACTTGCCCAGAGTCCTGAGCACCCACGCGGTAGCTTTGAGCTGCAGCAGCAGCAGCTCTGGGTTACTACCTGTGCCCTCATCTCAGGAGTGTCAGAGATCTGCAAATTAACAGAGACTTAATTAACTGATCCTAATGAATGCACCTTGTTTGGATCCTGATTCAAGCAAACAAACAGCTTTGCTATGCTTGGTTTTATTTTAAGGAAAGCATGACCTGAATGGTGTTCCCGAGGTAGATGAGATCTGCTGCAGAACCACGAATGCTGTGGTGGGAAGCTGGGGAGGGCAGTGCAGGCCAAGATTGCTGATGGGTACCTTCCCACCTATGCGATACTTGTCACAACCTCATTTATTATCCATTGTCTCAAATCTGCCCCTCAGGGAAATAATTTGGTCTAAATAAAATCTCAGAACGGGGATCCAAAAAAAGATTAGCTATATTAAACCATGCACTCCAATTCAACTAGAGATAAAACAAGAGAGAAAGGAGACATATCTCCAAATTCAATTCTCCTATCTTCAGTTATATTTTATGGAGAACTTATGTCATTCACAAAAGAGATGTAGTTCCCCAGGGGAGACAGCAGGTGTACATTTTCTCTCAAGGTTATTTAATTGCTGTCAGGAAGACATATGATTAACAAAACCAAATGCTGGAAATATGAAGTATAGACAATTTTAAAGTTGTTTATATAGTTGATTACAGTATATCATACATTGTGTTTATTTGCCATAAACCTGCCTATCACAAACTGTTTCCACACCTGTGCGTCGGCACTAAACAGCCTACTGCTTAGCTGTGTGTAAATCCCTGTGTGAGAATGGCCAGTAGCAGAAAGTAGCTTTCACCAATGGTCTCTCAGAGTCACTTCTCATGTACCAGCTTCATATGGGTGGCTTGAACCCATATGACTGGGACTGAGGCCTGCTGAACCATGGTGTCCTCTGCTTGGATAAGAGACCATTGAGCTCTATGCAAAGAAAACTGTATTAGCATGGTAGGCCTTTGGGGTTCCTGACTGTCCTCTATGACATTGCAGCTCAGAGTGAGGCCCACAGTCTGTCATCTATTGTCTACTGTGGAGATAAGCACAGGACTGAGAGGAAGTGTTTAGAACAAAAAGAGCCATTTGGCAGCAAACATTTTTGTCTGCTGAATCTTATAATTAAAAAAATGGAAGTTGAATTTTATATGCATCGGGTTTTTTTAATTTCACTTTAAGTTACTTTTATTGCACTTTCCCAAATATCAGTAGGTGACAGATTGGGGGGATGGGGAGTGACACCTTCCGCAGATAGTTTGAGAAGCACCACTTTACAGGGATGGCCACTGTGCAGGCCACACCCCAGGGCTTCACTTTGACAGAGTCATCCAATGGCAAAAATATGGACCCACAAAGATGGCCTCCCCAAAGGTCACTCAAAGGTGAGAAGCAAATAGGCTCTTCTACTGCTTAGCTGTCAGATCCACGCCAGGAGACGGCAGGTCTAATGAAACCATCCTAAATGAGCCCTAGTCACTGGAACTCAGACCTTTCAATATACAAAATAGCCAGTGGTCTTCTACTGTCTTTCACGTGATATATATTCTAATCTATACATGCACATGGGGGAATTTAGCATCAAGTCTATTTTCAAAGATTCCTTGTACGGTTGTGAAAATTTATTAATGTCTGATTCTTTATTAGAGTATTTTAAGACATCGTGTTGAATATGCTAGACAGTCATTAAGGAATAGAAATCTAATGACTGGAAAACAAAGTTCAGATACTGGCTCATAGAATATGGATGGAAAAATTATTAGTATAAAAATAGCATCAATATTGGAAAAAATGAAGATATTTTAACTTATGTTTGCATTTTTTGTTGTTGTATTTGGAAATTCATATATGTGTGTATGTGTGTGTGTGTGTGTGTGTGTGTGTGTGTATCTCCATCACAACACATGCATCACAATATAGATACATATTGGTCAGCTTTGTATCACTATAACAAATAGTTCAAAATCAGGTGGACCCAGTGCTTTGAGCTTCTGAATGGCACACCAGATGGCAATGGTGGGGGTCGGGGAGCATGTAGCAGAACAAACTGCTCACCTCATGGCTAGGAAGCAAAAGAGAAGAAGAAAGGGGCCAGGACCCCCACAATCTCCTTTGAGGCCACACTTCCAATGACCCAATGACCTCCCACTACTTCCCGCCTCCCTGTAGTCCTCCCAATAATACCACCCTGGGGAACAAACTTTTAACATGTGGACCTTTGAGAAACATTTATCTAAACCATAGTAAGACACTATCCAAAATCAACTCTTTTAACTACTAGTTTAAAGGTACTCCCCCCAAATATCCTATAAGACTAAGGAGCATTTCAGATATATTCATATATCTTACGCCAACATTGGGGTTTAATAGATGTTTGAATTTTACAATGTCTATATTTAAGAGAGTCCCCTGTTCTTCTAAGAATGAGCCTTCTTGGACTCTGAATAAGAGGAGCTGCTTTCTGGCCCCTCCTATCTCCTCTAGAGTAATCAGAACTGCTCCCACCACTATTGGCAACCAGGATCTCCACTTGGCTTTGGGATTGTCAAAAAAATGTTAATCACAAATGGATTTTCACTGCAGGTAGGGAGGGTTTAAAGAATTCACCCTGGGGAAACACAAATGGTGGTGTTGGGAAATTAGCTCCTACCTCATCTTTCCAAGGCCTTGGTCCCTTCACAGTTTCTGTGACCCAGCTGGTGCTAAAGTTTAGGGATAGCGGGTGGTTTCAAACCTATGTGATCAGGGAGTAAAACTTTTGTCCCTACTGACCAAAATTTCTTCCCACAAGTTGAAAACACAGTAGTAAAATGGTAATGTTAAATCCCAACCAATTAATATTCTTTGGGAGCCCATAACATTCCAGAGTCATGAATCCTCCCAGGAGCTTCACCCTAATTAGCCCTGAATCTCCAGGGAGACTTCTGCACATTAACTCTGAGGACCCTTAGAGGTGAGGTCATGCTCATAGGCCTCCTCCTAAAGGTTGAGAATTGCCAAGGAGGGAGAAGCCAAGCCAATAGCCAAAGGCACCAGGTGAGTGCATGAGATGCTAAGAGGAGGAAAATGTCTGTTACTTAGTGGGTGATTCCACAAGAGAGGCACTTCCAACTTCTCCCTCTTTCTCTCCCTCTCTCTCTGTGTTTTCATTTTCCTGCTTCAGGTTATTTGTACAAATGTCATAGGAGGACACCAGCCCCATTCACACCCTCGGGACGCTGATCATTCTATCCTCACGTTGGTAGACAGAGACCTCTGCTCTGGAGACTTTGTGGGCACTCGGGGAACCACAGACTGGGCCTTGGTTTGAACCTTACCCTGAACCGCCAGAGAACAGAGCCAGACACACGTGGCAAGGCTGGCATGGACATGCTTCATGAGCTTTGAGTGGGTGATGGAGAGCTTGATGTCCTCTGGGAACTTGGACTTGATTTCTTTGGGCTTTTGTGAGGCAGGACAGTCTCATCACATGCACTCAGGGCCTGGTGTTTGTGACCTGTATCTTCCTCAGGTCTTTTTTATGGCTCCTTGGCAAAATGCACCTGGTGCAGAAGCTTTGGGTGTACTCCCCTCAGATATCTTTGTGGTAAGGGGGTTTTGATGTCATTTATGTTGCATTTCCTGGGCCATCTGTGCTTGGTGTTGTTCTTAGGCTTAGCCATGCCTGCACAACCCCAGCCTCCAAAACCTCAAGGACAAAGAGGACCCAGTTTGTTTCCTTGTGAAGTAGGATATAGCTCCTTATAAAATGCCTTCAAAGAATTGTTATCGTATCTTCCCAAGAGGATGATGGGACAGATGTTAATATGTCCATTTTACAGATAAGAAAACCAAAGCTTAGGAAGAGCAAGCCCTTGTCTGAGGTCATACCTTGATCGAACCATCAGGCCTGTAAATGAAGTTCTCTGCCTTCAAACCAGTGCTTTCCTGCCTTTATAGCCTCCTGTGTGGTCTTTCTTTAGATTTTTTTTCCTTTTGGATGTTTCAAAGTCATCTCAAATTGAATGTACCCACAAGTGACCTCCTCGTTATTTCTTCAAATCTTTTCCTTTCTTCTATTTTCTGTACAAGGTATCTGGGCATCATTTCTGACATCCTGTCTCTCTCACTTTCCACATCCACGACAACACCAAGTCATGGTGATTTCACCTCCCAAATACCCTTCTTGCTACCTCTGATTTCACTGTCTGCTTCAAGACCTCCAGATTTTTATTTGTTAATAAGTAGCAAAGTGGAATATGTCCAATTAAGAAAGATGCCAGGAAGACAAAGTAGTTGGGAGGTAAGCTAGATTTTCTTGTGAAAATAAAGATATTGAGATTTCCTCAAAAGAATATAAGGAAAAATTAAGTTTATGAGTCACCGTTTTGCTTTACTTTATCAGGTGGTATTAATGGTAATCACAGAAATACTTTAAATTTGCATTTTAATTTCTCTGAGTACAACTGAGACCCTTTCTGGAATAAAGCAGTTTAAATTAAGTGTGTTGTAGTTTAAAAACAAAAGAAAACAACACTTTAGATAGATTATCTAATTTTCCTTTTACAACCACATTCTTAAAGACAGGTAAACAGATGCTATTATAATTTATAGATGGAAAAATGAAGTTCAGAAGGGCCAAGTGACTTGCCCAATATCACACAACCTAGATGAGAATCCAGTCCCCACGCCACATGAGTATCTTCGGTAGTAGGCTTACCACCCCCTCCAGTGCATTCTCTCACGTTTTAATGTGAAGGCAAAGGAAAAATAGAGAACAATATAGGAAATACACTGATTTAGCAGAAGCCTGTGGCACGTGCACTGTGACTCAGAAATCAACTTTTTGTTCTTGTTCTTTTTTCGGTTTGATTCTGCTTCCGCTCTTCCCCCTTCTCCTTCCTGTTGTCTTAGAGACAGTGCAAGTGCTCCAGAAATCCCAAAACAAAGATCTTAATAAATTTTCTTTATTGGTAAAATAACAATCCTGAGGAGGGAAAAAAATATAACCACAGTGATCAGAATGATGAATTTCTATGAAACCCTCTTGCACACAGATTCCTTTCGCCTTCGATACAAATCCTTCCTTAAGTGACTTAATATTACTGAATCCTGCTCTTCAAAATGTTATTTATTCTTATGGTTCCTTTTGGAACCAGAAATTCCAGGAACTCTTGCATTGTAAAGAAATTCAAGAAGCAATCTAAAGGGATTTTTAATTTGCTATTTTACATAGATTAGATGAGGTCACTGCAAAATGCCATCATTTTTCTCAGATCTCTTTTCTCTCCATTTTCATGTCATTGAAAAATTGACCATGAGTTTCCCCAAATCCAGGTCTCATGCTCAAAAACGCTCCTAGAAGTGAGGATAATGAGTTAGAAAATCTCCCAGTGATGCAGATGAAAATGAATGTTGGAGAAATTCCTGGGCAGCAGAAGGACTCCAGTGTTTACATAATCCCAATGTGCACACATGGCTTCTTCTACATTTTTCTGCTAAAGCTCACCTGGCTTTGCTCAAGACCCCAAATGTACTGAATTTTAGACAGCACCTAATATTTATTCATGCCATTGTCAAGAGCATCTTTGCAGTTCTTGCCAAGGTCTGTCATTGAATATGTTTATCCAGCTGCGTGGCAAAAGCATAATACACAGTCATCATTTTACTCAGTCACCTACTCAATATTTTCTTCTATGATTAAATTAACTCATAAATATTACACTTTTAATGCCAGAAAGCCATGGTTCATCCAGCCAGTTGAATGCTTGTTTGTCCATTTTCTAACATTGCCAGGCACTCAGTCATTTCATTATAGAATCTGAAATAATGAAAATCATTGCATTCACTTAACATGCACAATAAACAGAGCAGGATCCTTCCAAGAGCCCTTTTATTATGCAGTGCAAGGCCATAGAAGAAATTTTGCAAGGAGCGCAGAAGAACTGTGAAGGCTGGGTAGAAATGATTTGGGTATATAAAAACAAATCTGCTCTGATTGTCTAAAAACAAGGACAGAAATGCCGGCTGTATTTGCAGCTGGCCCAATTTCTTACTTAACCAAGTAGGATTTCAAATAAACACATGCATCTTGATGTTGCTTATATCCGATTCACTGACAGTCTCTGCTTATGAACCCTGCACGCTGTTTCCATGGACTATGGCATTTTTGAGACTCTTTCCTCTGAACATCCACACCCACTCTGGATTTTTAGAGCAGCCTAGAGTGACTTCCACTCTCATCTCCATCATGTTCAGATTGCAGCTCGAGGGCAAGAATCTGCCTTTGCCCTCTGATGCCAGCCCTGGTGACACCAACACAATGTGCATCCACTTAGATATCCAAACCCCAGAGGCAGAAGCCATTTTCCACAGGATCCTTATTGAATCACCTTCTGAATGAAATGTTTAGAGTGGCCCTGCAGGGCAGTTAACTTCTCTAGAATTATGTCCAAATTTGTTTGATCATTCTGGGAATAGCCTTGGTTAGCAATTGTTCATAATGTCAATGCTTTTGAAAACTTTTTACAGTCATTTTATTGTTTTTATTTCAAAAATAAAACTTAAAGGAGCTTGAAAAGTAGGTTTTTAAATGATCACACAATGGCCCGATTTCAGTGGTTTCAATTCTGTGCATTTTACTTTATGTGCACCCACTGAAATTAACCAAAATTAATCCATATTTGAACAAAGACTATGGATACAAATGAGCCCCTAGCTCCTGAGACTCCTCAGTGCAGTGCACCACTGACGCGTTTGGAATGCATTGGCCCTGGGAGGCGAAGAAGTTATAGCAAACAACATATGGGCTTTAAAATCTGGAACCATCCAAGACAGAATAAGAGAGCTATTTTCATTTTACTCCCCCTACCCCTCCCCTCTTTTTTTTTTTTTTCCTCCAGAAGATGACTGACTTCTGATCACATTTGATTCTCTTTAGAACTGGATCCTGAAAGAGCCAGGTTCCTTCAAACCTGCTGGTGAGTTTGCAGCCCTGGCCAACTATTACCTAATGCCTTTGTGTCATCTGCTTTCCTTGTTGTGAGAAAACACACGGAGGAAATGTGCAAGTCCACTGAATTGTTCCCAACTCTTTTATTCACCTTTCAGCATGCTAGTTCCTTCCCTTGGCGTTGATATCATTATGCATTTGTCAAAGATAGACTGTCACTTCAGAGCCTCTATTATGCGTAAGAATTGGCAGCAAATTTTGCCACTGGGATTTGCTTATATCCTCTGTATGTTATTGTACTTCTTTGGCATCCAGTAAATTCCGTACACCCACTTCTTTGATGTTCATTCCAGCCCCTAAATGTGGAAACAATGACTGAAATTTTGGATCAAAGCATCCCATAGATGGCAGGCAGCTCCGTCTCTGATAATTCACAAGAACGGAGAGTACCTCCCCTCCCCCTGCTAAAATCCAGGCGACAATCCTCCAAGAACAGATCTGTCTTTTCCAGTGCAAAGGCATGTGAGGAAGTTAAAAAAAAAAAAAAAAAAAAAAAAAATCAGTCTCGGATTTTAGTCACAAGAAAGATTAAACTGGGTAACTCTGTTGAAGCGCATGGTCATCTCCATCCACAGAGAAGGCTGAATATTGTTCAACTATTCACCCATTTCTTTTCTCTGGTGCTGTTCTAGCTAGTGATTGAACTGGGCCAGGCTTTTTTTCAGAATGGAACTGTCTTCAGATCTAATTTCTGTGTAATGTCAGCTGCACAAAATGGCCCAGATTTTTAAAATGAAGTTTTTGAAAAAGACTTGTAGTGCCCAGGAATTAAGGCATTTAAAAATTAATTCTGCAAAACCAGAACTACTGAAATTAACTTTTGCAAACTAGAATGCTGTCTGGAACAGTTTTCAATGTTTGCTTTTGCTTGACTCCTGGGATGCCAGTGCAAATAATGACTTCATTCCACCTATTTCACAGGTCAACTTTGACTCATAAGAGCAGTAGAGCAGGTGCCCCCCTCAGAGTGCTGAGAAGATGGCTGAGCAAATAGATGTGAAATCTTTGTGAGCAATGGTGGGGAGGGGGGCACTTTAGAGATCCAGGGCAATATATGCTTATGTTTTCACTTCTCCCCTTTGATATCCAGAATATGCTGGTAACAATTAATATATAAAGTTGGGAATGCTATGTAATAAGACATAGTGAAGAAATATAATGTTAAATATAGTGAAGAAAATAATTGAGGACCCTCATCCAATGTAAATTAGAATTACCAGTAGAGAGGCATCGTTGAGAATTGGGCTGGCTGTGCTGAATGGGGAAGAGAGTCACCTTACCCTGATAGCATGTGTTCAATCAAAAGGTAGAGAGCTGGGAAGGAAACTGCTCTTAAAATATCAGTTTCAAATTGTCCCACTAGATAGGAAGTTTTTACTGCGAGGTGTGTGCAACAGTGACATCTAGTGGTTATAGAGATAATAACAACTGTATATCATTTAAAAATATTTTTAAAGTTTTATAACCAAATATTCTGTATTGTTCAGTGCTGTCTGCATGCCTTATCTGGCAAATATATATGTCAACAACTCATTATGTGTTACAAATAAAGCAAAACATAGTCTTTATTTACTAAGTAGTTTCCAAAGACTAGTTAGTGTTTGGTTATTTTCCTGGTTTTACCTCTGCTAAAATTGTAGTAGGGCTACTCTCCAAGGGTCTCTCTCACTCTGCTAGCACACCTATGTATTTTCACAAGCACAAATGAGGTGGTGTGTATCCTGCACACCCAGGAAAAACAGACTGCGCTTTTCAGCACTGTGCACCGGAAGACATCTGTGACCCTAAGCACTCTTATTGTTACAGAATTACATGAAGAAGTTCAGAAAGATTTTTCCAAGTTATTGAAGATGAGGAGAAAGACAAGAAGGAAAAGAAGAAAAAAACAAAAAAAAAATAAAGAAGAGGAAGGAGAGGAGAATGAGCAAAAAAGCAAGGAAAGAGAGGAAAGAGATGAAGAAAAAAAGAAAGGAAGGAGGAAAGGAAGAGAAAGAAAGAGACAAAAGAGCAGGACCACTCATTGATCTTTATTAAGTTTTGGCAATTGGCTTATTAACATACCAAAGAGGAAAATCAGAGGTGTTAGCCTCCACCACAAATGCAAATAAGTAAATAAATAAATAAATAATAAAATAAAATAAATTGTTTTAAATTGTACTCCTTCAACTGACAGGTAATTAATTGAGTGAAACAAAAAAAAATTATTAATAAAAAATCTGGGAACAGCTACCATTGCTGCTATAGAACATGCCACTTGTACAAAGATGCTTAAAAGGCATCTCCAGCCCTGTGCTACGAAGGAACTCTAGCAGAGCCTGAGACGTCCTATCACCCTATAAGTTGTTCACTCCGTGTCAATGCTGAGCACACCAGTGACCACTTATAAATCTTCCACTCCTTCAGAGAGCCTGCCATCAGGCATGCTGCTTCTCAGTCTTAGACTTCGTAAATATCAGTTTCCCCTTAACCACCTTCCTCTTTTAAAAAGTTCTGGAAAGGGGAAGAACTTTCTCCTCCTTGCTAAGGGGGCAAAAACCAAATAAAGAAACAAAACACCTACACAACTCCAATAGAAAATACTAAAAACAAGATATGATTCCATTTTTAAAAACCCTCCAAATTCCTTTAGATATCACACTCCATAGGGACCAGACCAAATGTGTCTGATTGAAGGAAACTCTATGCGCAGAACCTGTGTTTTTATTAAGCACAGAGCACTAGGACAAAGAGAAGGAATGACTTCTTTTCACTCTGAGAAATGATTCCCATTTGTGTCAGGGAGAGTTAGGGGAGAGATGCATTGAGACTGAGCAGGTGATTCTGCAGCCTTTAACTAGTTTGCTTTGCATTTACAAAGCCTTTGAACTGCAAGCTGGATTATGCAGATTCCGGAGAATGCCTCCCTCCTAACACTGCTCAGAGTATCTTCACCCTGAGATTCCCCTGGCTTCCAGCTTCTCAGTCATTTTCATAGCAGGACTTTATCAGGAATATATGGAGGATTATTCTGCTTGTGTCTCACTTCTCCTTTTAATTCTGCAGGAGTCTGGCTGGCCCAGCTCTTATCTCATGCACCCAGAACCCTGATCAGATGATTTTTGGAATCCATCTGGAGCCCCTGGAGAGTAAAGGTGGAACTTTCCCTTAGCACATAGGGGCCTCCTGTATTAACATCTCCACGACCACGCATTACCAGCTCCTGCCAGTCTGAGGAGCAAGAGGCTGGCATGAAGAATCAGTTCCTTCTTTCCTCCCTAAAGGAAAAGATTGCTCTGCAGAGCTTTCTTCAGTGTTTTAGGAACAAAACTTTATATATATATAAAAAAAAATAAGCAGGTGTATTGTGTGTACATCCTCTCCTGGCCCACAGCTTTACGTATAGTTTTACTACAGTATATAATCTAATAATCCATTTAATTTCTTTAGAGAGATGTTATATATACAGGTGGCATTTGAATGGAATCACATGCCATAAACCTGTCTGCCCCTATCGGAGCTCAGAATGCAGAGGAAGAATCTGTTTTACAGGCCTTCTAGAATTTTTACATGGTCAATTGGCTGGTTTTTGTATTCTGGAACATATCAGAGCATCTGCAGAAAAAAATACATATAAATTCTATAAAATGGTGGCAGGATTTCTGATTTACTGGTAGTACTGGCTTGAATTTTCACAAAAATATTTAGCTATAGGACAATGTATTAGGTGTATTCTTAAAGGTAAATAACTGCAGCCAATAAAAGTTCGGCCCATAAAGGGTCCCATCTTCTACTAGTTTTCTGCACCGAGAATTACTACCAGTATAATCATGGCTCCCTGCACACTAATATTTCCTCTGATACAGTATGATCAATGTTGTGGAAAAACATTTATTATATTTCTTCTAGCTACTTAAAGGCATTACTGAATTATGGGCATCGCAAAACGAATCCACTGTGCATTTTTTCTTTATGTGACGTTTTTACAATCTTCATTTTCTGCTTTGCAGCCACTGAGCTATAGAGATCCACACTTCGTCCCTCTTACAACTGCCACTGCGGCCACCCTCTCCTTTCTGCTTTATTACATCTGAAATGCACTTCATATGATAACCTTCCTTTTCATTCTGTGCCAGACTCTTATTTGAAAGGAAGAAGTTATGAAAGAAATTAAACAATCAGTGTTGTTAATAACAGTTCTTAATCCCCTTACTTAACAAAGGTTATGGAGTTTAGACTGAGAAAAGGACGAGGGGAGGAGATGGTATTTTACAGAATCATTCCAGAAGAGCTGCTGGGCTCCGAATGGGTGTAGGTTTTGCAGTTTTGACATTTAACAATTTTATTAGCATCTTTGCTTATTATGCGCCTTAATCCACAGGGTCTGCAGCTAGGAGAGAGTGTGTCCAGCTAACAGCCCGTGTCTCAGGCCCTGCCAAGGGATGAATCAATTAGCAAGAGAAGCAATGATGCAAATGCTCCGGGGTCACTTGGGATGCTGCTTGCCTTTTTGATAGAGAAAGCATGCCATAAATAACATCACACCTCAGGAAATCATTCTGGGAGGCCCAGATGCCGGCAGGGCTGCTGCTAGGGACGGAAGGAATCATTTGCTCATTGTGTGTATTTCCCCCATCTCAGTCAATGGAAGATTTGTAGTAAAATCAAAGTATTTAAAAGGAGGACAGTCTGTGGTAACAGAGGCATGTTTAGTAATTTTTTTTTTTTTTTGTACCAGAACCCATGATTTATGACCCAGAGTTACAGCCAACTTTATTACAAAAATGACTTCACCCATAATAACCTTATTCAGGGCTCTCTGGAGAATGATGTAGTACCCAACAGCATTATAATCTAGCAAATATTCACAAACAATTCCCGCCTCTGTCTCATTTCCCCTGCCCCCTCGAAGGCAGGCTTCCCCCTTTACCTGCGGGGAGAATAGGGGTCCCAGGCAAGGTTTTGTGCTCTTTCTGTGAGAATTTGCTTGCATCAGGCATTTATAATAAGCTACAGGAGAAAGCTGACTTCAGGGTCTCAGTCTTATCTTCCCTGACCTGTGCCCTGAGGAATAGCTGGTAGAAGACCCCCACTCACCTTCCATTTCCTCCCTGTATGCCTTCTCCCTCCCTGCACTGCCCCCTCAGGTCCCCAGCACCTGAGAGGAGCTCCCTGAAGCCCCCTCCCTTTTTAATTGCCATGGTAACAGACGGCTGCACTAAAACTGCCAGGGCTGGGTGTCCAAGCAGGGTCCCCTGGGCGTACCAGGATCTAGGAACTAGCCCTCCATCTTATTAAACTCTAGTGTCAGTTCCTAGCAATTGTTTTAAATTTACACCCTCAGAGTGGCTTAGTGGGATTATATGTCCATTTGCATTAAAACAGGTTTCTGTCATTAAACTGCCATACAATAAGCTTCCTTGGGACAAATTAATGAGCTCTAAATATCATCAAGTAGAAGTTCACTTCACCAAGACAGCCAGCAAGGGGTGGGGGGTGGGGCAGCAGGAAGTGTCTGCTCAGAATCTTCACCCAGGAGGACTATAAGTGCCAACTAAAGAAGAGTCTTGTCCTGCTTCTTCACTGTGGATAAGTGTCCTGATTTAGAGCTGATTGGGGAAGAGTTGGAGACATCTCCCCATTTACCAAACTCCCACAGCTCATCTCCTTTTCCCTGTTCCAAATGGGCCATTAGCCTTGACCTTGTCTGCTGAAACTTGCTGATGAACTGCTGGCCTCCTCACTCTGTAACAGTGTCTCTGTGTCATTCTCTTTACCCTGTTGTCATTGTCCTTGAAGAACTTGTGTGCATCCATGTGGCCTGGGACAACAAGCATACAGCACAGCACAAGGTTGACCTAGAAGGCACATTTCCTGGCTCTAAAATGCCTGTGTGATTGTTAGTGAACTGTGTGGCCCATCAATCAGGGCCCTGGGCCCTGGAACTCTGGTCCTGGTAAGGAACATCTTTCTTTGTCATCTGGGAGCAAAGTTGAAACGGGGCCAGTTTTTAAGTCTGTGTTTACCCTGATTAAAATTATTTCCCATGCTTGCCCTTACAAATCCATACATATCTAAGTAGAAAATATTCATCAAAACCAAATAAATAACCCCCAAACCTTCTCAAATATAAAGAAGATGAGACTGGCTGCTAGACAGACTTCCTGATCCACATGGGCTGTGATCTCACTTCTGTGTAGCCTTAACAGGGGACAGTAATGTATGATTGAGACACTGCTATATTTAGGAATGACAAGGTGGGCATTATTAATAGCTTAATTGACATTAAGGCAATTACCCCTACCCTTATTACAGTTTGTAGAATTACACAGAAAATATTGGCTGAGGCCTTTTTTTCCCTAGAGCTACCCAAGGATACAGCATTTTATTTCATGCCAGATCCTGGCTTTGACATTAGATACTTAGCCATAGAATGATTCCAGTAAATCATTATAAATGCATTATAATAAAGATGTTATGAGCTATCAGATATTAACCCCCAACCCCTAAAGAGAGATAAATAGTCCAGTTGCATGATTCCCACTTTTGTTTCATAAGAAATAAGCTTTTGCAAAGAGCAACTGACTAATGAATTATAAAATGGTGTGTTGAGCTCAGATAATTAAACAATGCATTTTAGTGTCTAGTGCAGGATGAACACTAAATCATACACAAATAAAAAAGGGAAAAGCCTCAACCCCAAGCCTAACTCTTATTTTCAAATACCATTAAGATTGGTCTACAATCCAGAAATGCTTCAACCCTTTTCTTATCTGATTAGAGGGGCATATCAAGAATAAGATCAAGACACAAGTAGGTAAACCCAAACAAGAGGCAGAACAAGAATTCTGGAGGTGCTAATTTCAGATAAGCCCACAAGGTTATTTTAATGGAGATTTTACATGGAGATTGCCTTTTCCCCAAAAGTGCTAATGGGGCAAAAGTCTAGAATAAGTTGGAAGTTTCCAAGTTTTCTTGTACTTTCCAACTTTTGCATTTGATCTCTGAACTCAGAGTAAGTTTTATTAGTAGGGATTTGTCAAGGAGGGTAAAAACTATGGCATTGGTGGTGGTCTGAGCCTTGTAATACGGCAAAGACAAATGTATGTCCTAAAAGATTCTGTGCTGTGGAGGTGAGGAAGCTGCATTGGGTTCCAACCACTATCCTCTGCTATGTTCCTATGCCCCCTAGAGCTCCATCTAGTGGTCAACCTTAGATCACCATGACATTTTCATGGGTAGCCACCATACAGGACTAGTTTGCCTTGACTGCCTTTTCCTGGGAGGTTCTGGGTTTACTGCATGATTTGAAGCTGAGCTTTGGGACACCCTGAATATGTGTTTTGGGTTTCCAAACTTGCAAGGACATGGTGATCACCTAGAGGCAGTCTCTTGCTTTTTGGTCAAACCATATACCATTAAGGACTATGTGGCCAAAATTAAAGATGACCTTGAATTCTGCATGGCAATGACCACCTGTGATGGTGGACAGGGCTTCCCTAGAGCCCCGGTGCATGATGTACCACTCAGTTAGTATTCTGTGCTCCAGTCAAGCTACATCACACAGTTCCATCCTATTTCCATATCCTCAGCCACACACGTTAGCCACTGCAGGTTAATTAACCTTTCTAAGGCTTATTTTTCTCAAATGTAAAATAGGGATAATAACAGTGTCATGTGAACATTCAGGGAGATCATTTGGGGGGAAATCTGTCTATGCAAATGACCTATTACAGAGTAAGCCCACATCTATTTTTATTTTAGTTTTCTTGTATTTTCCTATCTTATTTCTTCTTTCCACTCCACTCTTAAATTTCCTAGTCCTCTCCCTCTCTCTTTCACACACACACATTTGAAAATCCCTGAAATGAGATATTCTGCCCAATTTATTCAAATATGCCTTACCATGTCTTGCTTGTGATGCACACTCAGGACATGCTGGCTGCCCTGAACAGTACTGATAACAACAGCAACTGCTAAGAGTCAATGTCTTCTGACTACTCAGTATAAACCAGGCACTATGCTAATATCATCACCTCATTTAATTTTCAGAAGCATATGAGACAAGTACTATTTTAATCCTCATCTTATGGGAAATTAAAGCTTAAAGATGTTATGTAATGTGCCCAAGGTCACACAAGTTCCTAAGTGGAAAGTTAAGACACAAATGCAGAATCAACTTGAATTTGGAGTCTTGGTTGTTAACTATCACAGTGTCAGGCTGATTTGATCAGCTTTCTCCTCTTTTAGAATGGGCCCCCTCAAGGGATCAGTCAAGGGATGTGCCCACTCTTTACTGCATGACCCTTAGGATCTTTAACCTTGGGGTTCCAGGACATCCAGAAGTGTATCCTGATTACTTTATAGCTGCCCAAAAGTCACTAGTCTAAATATTCCTGGGACATTATGCAAAAGCATCCAAAAAGACTTGACTGTTGCACACCCCATAAAGTTAATTTCACTTTGTGAGAATGTGTCCTAGGGAGGTGTTGCACTTGGTTAAGTATTCAGGTTGGTGGCCACAATAGATGAAGCTGTCCTGTCATCCTTGACACCCTGGCTTGCTGGCAGCCTCGCTCCACCACACTGTCACAGCGGAGAGATGGCCTCCCCAGTCTTGCCTCAGAATACTTATGCTTCTTAATGGCCCAAGATTCACAAACCCCACACCTCCCTTAATTAAAGAAGTAAATTGAGGGGAGTATTTCAATCTTAGGGATGAATTGTCTTAGTAATTTAAGATTGATGCTTTATTGGATAAAAAGACATGCATGAGTTTGACTATAAATGCTGCCTTCAAGAACAAGGATCCATGGAAGAGGTCGCCAGGAGATTTGTGAGGGGTTTGTGTAGCCAAAGAGACACACTTGCAAAACAGCAATAGACAGGTTAGGACCAGAGGACTGTTGTTGCAAATCGCAGGGTGCTTGTTCTACATTTGTGTCTATTCATTCTACACTTGTCCTTCAAGCACAGCTGCCAGACAATTGGATAGTCTATATTCTTCACTTGGCCATCCTGAGTGCTGTGGCAGATACTACTAGAGTTGCAGAGAGTCAGGCATCTCCTCCTTCCAGGTGTACAGAGGCTATATACTGCTTGCTCTTTGCAGTTGGATAAGCCATGCGATTTGTCTGTTGTTGTGAGCAGAACTACTATATGTCATTTCCAGGCCAAAGCATTTGATTGTCAATAAAAGAGCCTCCAGATCTCTCCTCCCCTGCATAAGTGACCTTGGAAACATATATTGAGACAACTGAGTATTCATCAACCTGGATTCCAGAATAACTTGGTGGAGCTGAGTCCACCACAGGTCCACGATGGACATGTAGCATCAGCATGAAATAAACTTTTCTTGGATTAAGCCACTGACATTTAGAGGTTGTTTATTACTACCACAAAACCTAGCCAATCCAGACTAATCCAGGAGCTGACTTTTTGTTCAAAATATATGAGCCTTCATTCTAAGTCATAAAACCTTATTCCTTTTCCAATAGTTTTCTTCACTCATTAAATGGTTTACACATTTTCTCCCATACTTTTGGTATGCTCTCAGGTGTCCAAAGTTGCCACAATGACCTTGAATTGGGCAGAGTGGAGAGTTGTTTTTTATCCACTGATAAACATATGCTACTCTGGCATAAGTGAAGGAAACAAGAAAGGACAAGGTTGTTTGTTTGAGTATAACATGGTATCATGTGATAATAAAAAAGAAGAGGAAATGTACAGAAAAGAAAACAACACAAAAGATGGACAATTCTTTTCCAGTTAGCTAGAGCTGATTGGTTGGAGTTGGGTTCCACTCCAGACGGCATCTCTCAGGATGTCTTTGGCCTTCAGAATCTATAGATAAATGTGCTTTGCATGCCAAGGTGCTAAAGGAATGTTGACATAAAGGGTAAATAAAAGAATGATCTCCATTTTTATAATCTTGGAAGCCTGTATGTCTTTAACCAGCCTGTGACTATGAATGGACCTCCCATTGCACATTGAAAGGCAGCACAGGAAGTGAAAATGGGAACTAGAAATAAATGAGTTTGAATAGCTCTTCATAACCTTTAAACCCAAGTCCTTGAAAAGAGCAACTATGAGGTGGAGCAATAATTCTTTGTCCTAGAAACTGGACATCACTGATAACTCAGAGCAATCTATTTTAAAAAGTGTTTCAAATAAACTGGTTAAAAATGTCCTTGTTTTGTTTGCCTCTGGCTGGAAAGAACTGAGGGTGCAGTCAGTGGTGAGGTATCTATAGCCTTGATGTGGTGGGAAGTAAAAGAAGGAAAATCTAACAAAATTGGTTGAATAATTTATTTTTCCAAAATTTTAATGAGGCAAGGAATACCCATGTGCCTTAGGGATAAAGGGAAAGAACTGTGAGTCATTCTACTGTTGATGTAATTGGAATCCCCAACAGAATGTTCACCAGGTTAAAAGAACTAACCCAATAGAATATTCACTTTACCAAAGGTATATAGAAGGTCCTTGGTAAGGCTGCCCCTATTTAAGGATACTCACAGGTAAAAAGTTAATAGAAAAGAGTTCTAAGACTAAAGAAGGAAAGTTGCCCTTCTTTTAGGGGAAGGTTTGCATTCAAGGTCTCTAGTCTGAGAAGTTATTTGAGGAGGAAGGTGTTCATGCTTGCATGCATGTGCTCACATACAAAACTCAGATGTCCAGGACTTGAGATGAGAGTGAAAAACACTAAATAAGCAGAAAATTAATGCACACTGGGCTGGAGAAGAATAACGGCAACTTAGAGTGGGCAGGAGAAATGAACCACATAATAGGAAGTATCTCTATGCACCATATGGAAACATAACAGAAACATTGGTCCATCCTAATTTCAGTTTTAAAGAAAAAGAAAATATCCTGGTACAATCTCTTGGGGATGAATACATACAGTACACTGCAGTTCAAGTTCAACATCTTTCACCTGTCATCCCAAGTATTATGATTTGAACATAAGGTGCCCGCACAAGCCCAGTGTCAATGCAGGGATAGTTAGATGTGAAATGATTAGATTATGAGAGCTGTGACCTAATCAGCTGATCCTAGTTGAATGGATTAACTGGGTGGTAACTATAGGCAGGTGGGGCATGGCTGAAGGAGGTAGGTCCACCAAGGATGTACCCCTTACCCCCTTCTCTGCTTCCTGGCTAATGAGGGGAGCAGTTTTCCACCATGATGTTCTACCTCACCTCAGACCCAGAACAATGGAATTAGCTGACTATGAACTGAAAATTGGAAACGATGTGCCAAAAGTAAACTTTTCCTCTTAAGTTGTTCTTGTCAAGTAGTTTGGTCACAGTGATGGAAAGATGACTAACACAGAAATTGGTACCAAGAAATGGGGTCATCACTGTGATTACCCTGACCATGTGGTACTTGGAATTTGTTTGTGGGAGGAGTTTGGAGAAGTTTGGAGATGCAGTATGGAGAAGACTTAGAATGTTTAAACAGAGTTTAATGGACAATTCTGCTGATAACTAGAATGCTACTAGGAATGTGGACAGTAAAGACTATGCTTAAGAGATTACAGGGGTAAAGGAGGATACTATTGGGAATCCAATAGAATTTGACTAGAGGTCATTCATTTTATATCTGGCAAAGAAATTTTCTACATATTTCCTATGTCCTGAGACTTCTTGTGAAGTTAAATTTAAAGATGATGGACTAATAAACAGGCAGAGAAAATTACAAGGCAGAACAGCAATCAGGCAGTGGCATGGTGAATACTATCAGTTTTTAGCCAGGTTTGCTGTGAGAAATAAAGAGCAGAGCAGAAGTATTTTAAAAACTTGCAATTTGTACAGAAAAGTGAGTGTAAAATTGGGGCCAAGGAAGGTGTGGTTGTTAAAGAGATTATAGCCATGAAAGAAATGTTAAGTACTTTTCACAGAAATAATAGGGAAGATGACTTGTGGGCATCTCAGGAATTGGTAAGATCATACCCACTGCAGGTTCAAGAGTGTAAATGTAAAAAATTTCTTTGAGAAAAGACTGTGGGCAAACCCTGCTCACACAGGGGTTGAGGAAGGCCTAGAAAGTTGTTTGACTGTGCCTAACCACAAAGGCATTCAGAGGCTACTGTAGGTTGATTCCAGGAGACCTGATTGCTACACAATCTGGCAGCAGACCTTGGCATTGTCCATGCAGTGCTAGTTCTGCAGGAATGTTTGACGCTTTAGTTAAGAAGTCATGGAGGTTTCCACCAAGATTTCAAAGAAAAACATGGGAGACCAGGGAAAGTGGAGCAGGGTCAGAATCCCTGATGGTAGCCCTTGAAAGGTATTGTGTGAAGCTGTGGGAAGGAAGCCAAAGTTTCAGTGGAGACTATCTAGATTAAGAGATGCCAGTAACATGGACTCTCTGATGAGGAAGTCTGCTGGCTACAGAGAGAGCCAAGCCAAGAGAAGGGCCATAAGCATTACAACTAGCTAGGCTATAGGAGCGAGCACTTTGGAGAAAGCATCTCACTGCCATTTGTCCCAGATGCTGATATAGAGCTATAGGACTATTTTTCCCAGCTGGGTCTTGCTTTGGCCCCCTCCCATCTTTCTGTGCCTCCATTTCTCCTTTTTGGAATGGAATGTTTACTCTGTACCATTATATTTTGGATGTATGTAACTTGCTTTTGATTTTTACAGAGGCTCACAGCCAAGAGTTTGCCTTGAGTCTCAGAGAAGACATTGGACTTAGACTTTTGGGCAGTGCTATAATTGTCAAGACTATGGGAACTCTTGGAAGTGAACTAAATGCATTTTGCATTGTGAGATGGACATGAACTTTTGGAGGTCAGATATTGAGTGTTATGGTGAATGTGAGGTGTCCTCAAATCTCCTGTTAATGTAGGAATGTTCAGAGTTGTAACAATTAGATTATGAGATCTGTAACGTAATCAGTGAATTCATCCATTTGATGGATTAATAATTTGAATGGACTAACTGGGTAACAACTATAGGCATGGTTGGAGAAAGTGAAGTAACTAGAGAGGCATGCCCTTGGGAATTTCATCTTGTCCCCTGGCTCCTTCTTCATTCTCTATTTGTTTCTTGGCTGCCATGAGGTAAGAAACTTTCCTCCAACACACCATTCTTGATGTTCTGCTTCATCTCAGGCCAAGAGTGACGGAACCAGCCAATCATGGACTAAACCTTTGAAAGCATGAACCCAGAACAAACTTTTCCTACTCTATGTTGTTCTTGTCAGGTATGTTAGTTACAGTGATAAAAAACTGACTGTCACACCAGGCTACATTCTTCTTCCACTGTTGATCAAATGAATAAATGTTCTTCTTGTTTCTCTGGCTTAACTACTCAAAATCATAAGCTTTTCTTTCCTGGTTTCCCCTCCATTTAAACTCTTCCCCTTCAAAACGTTTCCAGAATTCCCTCTTATCTTTTCCTTATCTGGGCATATACCTAGCTTGTCTACCTAACTCTAGATCATTGCCTTCTTATAGGAAATATAAAGCACACAAGTAATAAAATACTATCTCATAATCTAAGGCAGAATTGATGAGTGTTACAGTAACAATGGCCTTATATGCTAGATCTCCCAGAGAGTTTAGATTTCATATAATGTTATTATTTTTAATAAAGTCAATTTGTTAAATTCATTATGTGGAAGGATACACATTTTTAGAAATCATATTACCTCTTCTGTTTTTTTTTTCTCTAACATTTCTTTTTTCCCTCTTAAACCTTCTTCCTCATGTAAGCAGCTGGACAAGGAAGGAAAATGAGAAAGTATTAAACAGAAGAATTCTCTTCTCAATTTGTATATTTTCAAAGTCTATCCCTTGGGGCAATGAAGACCTAGGGCAGGAGCAAAGTATAAGCATAACAGAGGCTCTACTGCCTCACCTCTTACCAAAAGAAAGAGGGGGTAGGGAAAGATTTGGAAGAAAGTAGTGAGAACAAAGATGTACATACTTGGGTCCTGTTTGCCAGAGTAAGGTATGGTAAGATGGCAAGAGCCCCATAACAGTTCATAGGAATAGAGGTGAGGGAATTAATATTGGTAAATTGGTATGGTCAGTTTGGAGGTTAATTCAGTGTATTTTGATAAAAATAACTCTGGAGAAATTTTTACAGATATACATAAGAGATTTATAGAAAATGTTTATTGCAGTGTTACTTTCAATAGGAAAAGAACTTTCAACAACCTAAATGTCCATTGATAGAAGAGGTAAAAAATAAAATGCGAAATTGCCTTTGACATGGATTATTGGGTAACAGTTTAAAGAAATGGTTAAAATAGTAAGAAGAAATTGCAAAGGAATTTAAACCTTAGACTCTTAACTATCTAGTAATTCTTAAAAGTTAACCTATAAGTACCCCATTTTATAGAAGAGTAAGAATGGGGGTGGGGACTGAAGTTTGAATGGTTTCTTAAAATCAGGCTATGGTTTAGACTTCCAAGCTGATCTTTTGTCTCTGATGTCATCTGCCGCCCCACACTACCTGGCATAATTTTTGGTCTGCTCCAGGAAGCAGAAAGTTGTGCCCTCTGGCCTCCACAATATTCTAGCACAGATGAACAAAAAAAAGAAGGATAACAGAATGAGAATATGTTGTTCTGGCTCTTGAGTGCACCCCCCAGGTAAAGAACAGAATTAAAATACAAAACCATTCCCTCCTGCCCCCAGTGACTCAGTCTTCACACTTCTCATGTTTCCCACATTCAAAACTAAAAGCTCTCTTGATCCTCTCTGGCTCTCCATTCTCTTAACAAAACAAAGAGTCAAAACTAGCAACATCTTCAAAACGTTATCCTTGTAACAAATCTTTTAACCATAGAATCTAAGTGGTCTTGATTTTACTGCTGAAATCTATATCCACAAAATAAATGTTCAATGATTGTTTTTTTCCAAAACAACCCTAACATTTTCTAAGAGTTGGTCAAACCTAGAGCCATATCGGATACTTCTTTCCAATACGACGCTCAGTTCTCAACATTGCCATGAACTGTTGGAAGAAGACACTACATAAAAATTTAATAGTAACTGGCAATTCAGGCAATTTTTCTTAAAGATCAGGATACAAATGTCAGTGGAATGGCCTTGATTCCATCTCTCTGAAAGCTTGAGGTGGGAGTGAAAGTCTCCCCAGCACCAGCGCTGACCTTCCAGCATGGTCTGGTGGGCTGAACAGGAGTGGGAGTCAGGAACTCAACGTTAAGTACTAATTGCGTGACTGATCTGGGCTGTGACATTAGAGGAAATTGTTCCACCTCTAGGCTTCTTCTGCAAAGGAGGAGAAAGTTGCAAAGAGAAAAAGTTCTCTGAAAAGTACATCATGCTCTAGAGGCCAGAAGTTACCATCATTAAGGAAGCAAGAGAACACTGTGCTTCCTCCTCGGCCAGGACTGGGCCACCCATGGTGCCCCCACCCACACTGCCCATGTGTTACAGCCTGGCCACTAGAGACACAGCAACTTCCATGCAAATGGCTCAAATTCACTTTTCACATTTAAAGTAACACAGTTTTGTAATTATTAATGGTTTGTTCTTATGATCACCCATGAGTGAAGGACATTTCCGTCTCCCACATCTTTAATGGCAAATAATTAATGATGTGTTAGAAATTAACAACAATTAACAGTGCATAAGAACAATGGCAAAAGGTCAGAGACTCTAAACAAATGCAATGTTTAGCTTCATAGGCAGAATTTTGCAATTTCAAAGACGGAGACTCTGGGAGAATGTTCCCTGATAAATATATTGCCATTGCCATGGCTTTTCAAATGAGAAAAGCATCAACTATGGCTCCAGTGTATCTTAACAGCTTAGATTTCTCTGATGGACCATGGAGATTGGGAGCTCTGGAATGTGTCCCTCTGACACAAAGATAATATTGCTGCAGAACATGAGTTCAAACCCAATAATTTTCTAAGATTAAATTTGTGGAAGGAAGGAAGCAACTACCTGACATTCCTAGTAAGTTAATTAATTTTGCTAAATAAACAAAATATTATAAAATATTATATTTTAGCTTGATATTAAAAAGCATTTCATAAAATATAGAACAGATTTACAATTTAACAATTACATGGTCATTTTAGATTATTGTAGATTCTAGTAGATTTCTGAAATGGACTCATTTTGAGTAATATATATATATAAAATTACAGAAATCATATGTATATAATGTTTTTTGTGTTAAAGGAGCTCTGGAAGTATTATTGTTGTGCATAGGGAAATTAAATAAACTTCCTTAACTTCATCAACATGAAAGATAAATATCACAGAATATTACTACTGAGGTATTGGATTTTCTAGCTTCACTCTATGAATTTTTTTCTCATGCCAAAGTCTCACAATGTTGAAAATAAAGTCAGAGAGAGAGCTGAGAACATACAAATTGATGGTCTAACCAAGGATATTTGCCAAGGGTATCCTGCTAGAGAACGGGAATGGGATATATATTCTGCTTCCACCCACAAAGTAATTATAATTATAATTACATTACCTGTAATTATAAACATAATTAATTATATTCCTGCAGTGCTTTAGAGCTTACAAAGTACATTCACATGCATTAATTATTTAACCTCATCAGTACCTGGTGAGGCAGGCTTAGCAATAAACCCACAGAACAAAACCCAGGGTCTCACAACTGAGAGCCCAGATCTGGTACTTCCAGGTGACCATTTCCTTCTTTCTCTCCTGTGATTATATCTTTAAACCAAACTTCAGCTGAAAATGAGGAAATGACCCATTTTCTAGAGACACTGTGCTTCTAGTTCTTTGGTTAAGCAATTTCCAAAGCAGCTAAAGTGGTTTTAAGGGAAAGACGCAGGATTTGTGGGGAGGGCACACCAGTCCCAAGGACCTGATGGCTCTGATTTGGCTCAGATGAGTAAGGCACTTGGCGGGCCCTGAGCCTCAGCCCACGTTTTCATAGATGAAAGTAATTCACAGAATAACAGGGGTTTAGAGCTATTGGGCCTCCAGTATGGATGTGCCACTGGGATGCAGAGGGCGCCTGAGCTCCACAGCAGCTTGTACTCAGCAGGATGGAAGCACCATGATGAGTCCATGCAGTTCAGCCCTCGCATTTTGCAGGAGAGGAGGCCAGGTATACACTTCTGCCTGCTTTTCAAGATTCTCCATTTTCACCTTTCAAAATTCTGCACATGCCTGTAATCGCAGTGACTTGGGAGGCTGAGGCAGGAGGATCATAAGTTCAAAGACAGCCTCAGCCTCAGCAACTTAGTGAGGCCCTAGGTAACTCAGGGATACCCCGTCTCAAAATAAAATAATAAAATAAAAAGGGCTGGGGATGTGGTTCAGTGGTTAAATGCCCTTGGGTTCAATCCCTGGTACCAAAACCCCTCACATATAATATTGAATATAGACCACACACCTCTCTCGAGTTATGCCATTGTGACTTAATATTCTATCCAGTCACTCCCCCACAGACACACACAAACTCATGCCACTCTTTGCTCCTGTCCCTGACTGGGCCCTTCATTTGCAGGGCTCTTGATTGACTGTTAGTTTATTCAAATCCTGGCCATCTTTCAATTCCCAATCCAAGGCCAGCCTTCTCTAGGTATTCGTAATGGTAGACATTGGTCCTTCTATCCAGCTACAGTCTCCTTGGAGAAGAAATTTGTACTTGAATAACTTCAGTAGAAGTTGTAAGATCTTCAGTATGTTCAGTAAGGTATTCAAGTTCCTAAACAGGACATGGTCTGGGACCAGCAAGGACTTCCTTATGCCCAGGATGCCTGGGGAGGAGTTGCCAGCAGTCAAGTTCCAAATAATGGCAACAACCTACATTGATTGAACCCCTAAGACTTCTAAGCTTTATTTACAGGAACTCTCTCCTTCTGTTCTCACAGCCCAACTGAGTAGGAAGTGTTATGATTCCCATTTAAAGATAAAGAAGCAGAGGTTTGGAGAAAGTAACTAAACCGCTGACCTCACACACTTGTGTTTGAATTTTCACAGCAGTGAGGCTGTAGGTTGACTGTTGAACTTGGCGGCACCAAGATCATGGCTTGACTGTAGAGTGAGGCAGGAGCCATCTGGGATGGTTAACACACAAACGATCAGCAAGGAAACAGTTCGTGTAGCCATAAATCCATGATAATGAAAAGGAAGGATCAGATTCCAGGCAGTGCAAGGAGAGGATTAGGACTTGAAAAGGGATGAGACAGAAGGACAAAGGAGAGGCTGGAGTCAAACAATTTTGGGAGAGATTAGTTTGGGATGAAGCAGAAACCACTGACCAAAAGAGAGAACAACAATGAGAGCAAGCATACCACTCCCTTCTTCATTTTATTTATTTATTTATTTTTCCCCCGTCTGAGGGTCCGGGGATTCGAACCGCCCTTGCGTATTAGAATTTGCTGATTAAACATGTTTCTGACATGTTTTGTTCTACAAACTTTACATAGATCAGTTCTTTTTAACTTATACAACAATCTTAAGAGGTTGTTATTCTTCTTCCCATTTTACAGTTGAGAAAACTGAGGCACAGAGAATTGCAATAATTTCCTCAAGTCCTCATGGAACAGCCAGTCCTTCCTAGTCTACTCTATCTATGAAATAGCACTGGTATGCTCTCAGTGATTGCAAAATTTGTTTCTTGAAAGAATGCAAGTAGATTTCTTCCAAACATGGAAGCAAACAGAATGATCCAAGGAACAGGTTAATTCATCCAGCAGTACTCAAGCTCCATGCATCAGAATTACCTGTGTGGCTTACAAACCTACCAGTGCTGGGATCCCATACCCAGAGATGAGGGTTCAGGTGGTCTGAGGCAAGGCCCATGCAGCATTTGCTGGTTTGTGTATTTGCTTGCTGTTTAAAGCTCCTTGGGTGTTTAGCACACAAGAGAGCACAGAGACTACCGAGTAAATCAATTGACAAGCTTTTATTGTTCCCTACCAGGTGGCATGTGCTATACTGCCTGCTGTGGGAGATTCCAAGGGCGAACAAGATACTACCCCAGCCCTCAGAGTGAAGACCTTCCAATATCTGCATAAGATTAAGGAAAAGAAACAATATTGGGGAGCAGAGCAGAAGCGATGAATTTAGTCACTGACCCGGAATTAATCCTTGGAGCCTGCTAGGAGAAACAGGAAGGACTCAAGGACAGTGTTGATACTAAATAAAACAGATAAGGAAGCCTCTGGAGATTGTTGTATAAAGCATGCCTCCACTTCGGAGGTCAGCTGTGTAGACCAATTTGTCATCCTCTGCCTCCCTTCTGCGCAATAGGAACTCTGAACAGCTCAGGCATCCAGGCACAGGTCAGGCCTGGCGCCTACGCTGCTGATAGCAGGCACATCTTTTCTCAGCCAATAGGAAAAGAAAGAAAACATTTCTGCAGCTGCTAAATCCCAGTGTCTTTATTTGAACTTCCCTGAACAGGCAAGTTAGTGGTATTTATGGCTTAAAAGAATTCCCATCTGTAAGTTTATCTTCTTGTTAAAAATCAGCCATCCCCCTACTCCAAACAACCGAGGACAATAAATCAAAGCTTAAGTCAGAAGCAAAGACTTATCTCTACAAATAGAAATCCCTAAGGCTGCTAATATACTAATTTTTAGTATCAGGCATCTTAAGAGGTTAAGTGATTGGGGGGAAGGTGTGTGCTACCCCTCACCTGGGTGCACAGAAGGCATTGATATGGGTCCAAGTGTGGTCCAAGCTAAGAGAGAAAGAGCTGGGCTACATTTCCCAGTGACTGCTAAAATCCCGTCAAGACTGTGCCTCCTCCACACGATGCTGTTGCCATTAACTGATTCTTCCAGTTAATGACAATGATCCCCAATCTGGTTCCTTTCTTTTTCACAAAAACAATAGTGTCAAAACAAGCATGTCTCATTTTTGAACCCTGAATGGATATACAGTTCTATTGTTTTCAGCAAGGGTTGAGAGCAGAGTCTGCTGGCAGCTGACTGGTACCATAAGCTGCTGTGACTGTATCAAAACATTAAAAAGGTGCTATTCAGCATCCACTGGCCTCAGAGTCTTTTCTTCCAATAACACTGTGTACTCTGTTTGTCCCCACCTGTATTTGAGTACAGTATCAGTGACAGGTTCAGACAACAGCTTTTCCACCCTAACACCCAAGTTGCTCCCACTTCTTGCCCATATTACATCACCTGATTTGGAGGTGACATTTTCCCACTGCTCAAGGTAAGCCTTATTCATAAGTACAATAAAAGGAGCCCACATAAGTAGAATGTCTTTTACTACCAAACACGTCTACCGATCAAGTTACTATATTGTCTGAAATCTATCTTTTCTGAAGAATATCTGAATTTTTTTCTGAAAAATCTTTGTCAATTATTTTTCTTTTTGAAAATTAGGACCATTGCTCACTCTCTCAGAACTTGTCCTTTAAAATGCACTTAGTCTTTGGACTTTAGGCTTCATATTTTAAACTATTTTCCATTACTGATTCAACATTCCACATAAAGTTTTTCATTAAAATAACACACACCCACACAGAGCAGTGGGGGTGGGAAGAATAGAATTTAAAACCTACAAATCATGTTCATGGAAATTCTTTGTTCTCAAACACAATCCCATGTGGGCAAATAGGACCTTAACCTCCCAGTGTTGGAAATTGCTGCCTTTCCTAAGAGCACTTTTGTTGTCTGTGGTATAGACCAAGGTGAGGAGCAATGGGGAGGCAACCCGGCTTCCATCAGCAGAAGTTTCTACCAGAGGAAGCCAAACATCAGCTCATGACCTCTTTCTTTTACAAGGAAGGTACACATTGCTTGGACCCTCCAAAGCTCAAAGGAAGCTTTCTTCTACTCCCTCCCTGTTTTCTTGAGCAATTCAAAAACTACAAAGAAGTTGAAACAAATCCTCACAATCACAGTTTCCAAAGTTAACAACTGTTAACATCTGGTTATATTTTCTTCCAATTTTTTTTTAGATAACATGTATCAGATTCCAAAACCAGGTCTCTCTAGCCAGTCCGCTCCCCATACCCAAGGAAAATTACTTTGTGTCCTTTTAATTCATTTAAATATGCACGTTTTATACACTTATATAAGCCACATGTAATATGTAGAATTGCTTGTATATGTTGTTATTTAAATAAATGGCATCATTCTTTATAGTTTATGCAACTTGTGTTTTGTACGTTAACATTGGGTATTTGGCAATCTAGCCTGATTGAACTATATAATTCTAATCACTTCTTTGTTCATATATCACATTTACAGTCTGCTATTGATGAATATTTAGGTTCTTTCCAGTTTTCTCCTGCTTTCTACAATCCTGCAATAAACATTCTTGTACAAACTTTTTTGTACATTTCTGGAAGTTTTTCTGTGGAAAATAGTCTTGGTAGTAGAATCTATGGGCCTAGGATACGAAAAATTTCTGTTTTGCTTAGGTGCTACCAAAAGTTTTCCCAAGAAACTATACTGATTTATATACTGGAATAAAATGACGGGACCATTTCCTTCACATGTTGGTCAATACATGATATTATTAGATATTAATTTTTACCAATTTTTGTAGTTCAAAAAATAAATACTATAAGTATTGGTTTGCCAGTCCCGGTGGTGGATGCCTATAATCCCAGAGGCTCAAGAGGATGAGGTAGGAGGTTCTCAAGTTCAAAGTCAGCCTCAGCAAAAGAGAGGACTAAGCAACTCAGTGAGACCTGTCTCTAAATAAAATACAAAATAAGGCTGGGGATGTGACTCAGTGGTTGAGTGCCCCTGAGTTCAATCCCCAGTACTACCCTCCAAAAGAAGTATTGGTTTTGTTTTTCACTTCTATGCCTATTTGTAAGTTTATCTTTTAGGGGGTTACTGGCTGAACAGTTTTCTTTTATCATATCTTTTGCTTGTTTTTCTATTAGATTGTTTGTATTTGATTTACCCATTTGTAAGAATAAGACATATATCTTGGATAGCACTCTTTTTGTATTATATACATTGAAAATAAATCTTATTTTTAATTAGTAATTTATTCATAAGGCACAGAGAACACAGTGAAAAGTCTCCCTCTCACATGTTCTTTCTCCCCCAGTTTCCCTTCTTAGAGTAAAATCATTGTACTAAAGTACCCTCCCCAAGAGTTCTATGCATATACAGAAAATAGCTTATATTTTACCCTGCAATTCTTTTTTATAAATATGAATGATAGCAGACTACACATTTTTTTGTATCTTGCTTCTTTCACTTAAAGATATTTTGAAGATCATTATCAGTTTACATCAAGCTATATCTTTTCTTTCTTTTTCTCTTTTATTGGCTATAAATTTTTTTTAAATGAGTCAATTTATTTAACCAGTTTCTGAGTGTCGTTTAGTTCTGCTTCCAATTTTTTGTTATTAAAATTTTTGCTTCAGTGACTACACATATTATTCCATATATATGCAAATATCTATAGGATAAATTTCTAAAAATAGGTGTCACCAACTCATCTTCTATAGAGACAATACCAGTTTCTACTCCCACAAGCAATGTGTATGTCACTTGTCTTTTTAAAAGATAAATGCAATGATAACCTTTTCTCCATCTTTATTATAGTTCTGGCATGGTCCTAAATAATTATTTATGTATTTTAAGAAATCACTATGGAAAATGTCAAATAATATAATATAATATAATGAACTTACATATTATATCCTTCAAACCTTACTTACATATATTCTGGCAAATCTTCTTTTGTCTATACACCTGCTTCCCCTCTCTTTCTCATAAACTGCTAGATTATTTTAAAGCAAGTGCCAGGCAGTATAAAATTTCATTCACAAGAATATCAGTGGTTCTTCTAAGAGATAAGGATTTTTAAAAAGCACATTATTATTATGCCTTAAACATTAAAATAATTTTTAAAAGAATCACTCAGTATTCAAATTTCCTCAAAAGACACACACGCCTCTTTTCCTACTTGTTTTTCTGACTCAGAATCCAAACACGGCCCACACATTTCACTTGGCTGCCATGGCTCTTTTGTTTCTTTTAGTCCACGACAGCGCCCATTTCTCTTGTTTTCTCCCCAGTTATTTATTAAAGAAAAAAAAGCATTGTATGTCTTATTTGGTTGTGTTTTAACCTAGTTTATAGTAGGTTTGGGGTTTTGTTTTGTGTTAGTTTGGGATTTTGTCATAAAAAGATATACATTTTTGCTATAGTCAAATTTTAGTGCCTTTTCCTCCATGATACATGTTTCTTGTATCTTGTTAAAAGAAAGCGTCCTTCCCAACACTAAAAATATTTAGATATTTCTTTTCATAGGTTTAGAACTACTTTATTTACATCTTAGGCCTTTAATCCATCAGCAATTTTTGTTTGCATCTGGCATAAGATAGGAATCAGGTTTTATTTTTTATGGGGTAGTTTTATTCTTTACTCTTTTTTTTTTTAAATGATGTTCAATGTCATATCTGACACAGAATATATTTTATTTAACATTTGCATGGCTCTATTTATAGGCCTGTTTAATTCATCTCTATGTTTCTGATCTTACTCTAATACCACACTGTTTTATTAATTATAGCTTTTTAATATGTCAGGCCATTGTTAAGACAAATTTGTTTTAAATTTTTTTTTAAGTTCAATAAAACCAAGCTAAGCAGTGCAAGTAAGTTTGCACAAGTGCAAACAATGACAGACATTTGGCAGAATGTTGGGACTGAACTGGGAGTCTGTATTGTCCTAAAAGATAAAGTTCAAAAGTTAGATTTCTTGTGTTTGGAGAAGTTTTATGTAGTTATTCTACAAGCACTGTGCTTTCACAGCATCTTGTCAGGTCACACAGATTGTATCTTTTCCTCCTCTTCATCTCTTCTACTGCCCCACTCAGCATGTGCGTGGCAAAGAAAGCTCAGGAATCCACGAGGTAGGTGAGGATGAACATTCAAATCTTCCATTTATAGATTAAGAATGAGACCTCAGTAGTGGAAGAAGGTCAAACCACAAGTCACAGGGTTCTTGCTATTTGCTGTACTGCCAACAGCTAAATTTAGTAGATTTAAATGCCTCAAAGAGCCCATAATTAACTGGTCATGGTTAATTCATCAAACACTGTTTGGCCAAGTTTGAAAATGCGGGAGGGATGGCAGCAGTGAATGAATTGGTCAGCTTTCAGATGAGGAAGTATTTTTGCTACAGAGGAGAGAACCTGGGGAACCCCAGAAACAGAGATCTGCCTCATTCCCTCCAGGCTGTCCAGCCAAGTCTACCCTATCTTGCTGTGAGCACCATTTCCCAAAAGCAAACACTGCATTCTTTAATCCAAGCCTGCAAAGGACTCTGGACATCTTCAAAAAAACTAATTAAATACTGTTTTAATGGCAAAGCATATAGAGATCCAGAACCAAAGAAAACAGGCTTGGTAAAATTTAATTCAGGATATAGTATAGATTTAAAATGTGGTTTGAGCCGGGTGGCTCAGGAGGCTGAGGCAGGAGGATCTTGAGTCCAAAACCAGCCCAACAACTTAGTAAGGCACTTAGCAACTCAGTGAGACCCTGTCTCTAAACAAAATATAAAAAAGGGCTGGGGATGTGGCTCAGTGATTAAGCACCCATGGGTTCAATCCTCAGTGCCAAAAAACTAAAATAAAATAAAAAATAAAAATAAAATGTAGTTTGATATATTATACAAAGAAAAAGACCTGCTTGAGTTTTTTGGTCTTTGATTTAATGAAGTCCAAGGTGACAGGCAATTTCATAGCCAAGATGAATAAAGGAGACATTATCTCTCTGGAGACTTAAAAAGAGGGGCAAAAGAAGAAAATTGACTTAGGTTACATTTTCTAAATGGTAGATCACCAAGAGTGATGTGCCAGCAATTCATCACCATAGAGAAACGAGATTTGTTTACTGGAATAGGACCAGCAAACAGGATTCCTATTCATTCCTCCAACAAATATTTACTGAGTTTTGCCAATACCAAAGAATGCATCCTGAACAGGACATACATGGTGACATGTTTCATGGAGTTCCCATTCTAGAGCTGAAAAGGAAAACAAGGAAAAAATAAATGACAAGCTGCAGTGGCTGATATGAGGGCTAAGACAGAGTCCAAATACAGAGCACCTGCGCTATACATGGTTGTCAGGTTATGCTTCTCCGAGACATTAGAGAGGCACAGGAGTTGCATAAACAAAGATCATGGAGAAGAAAGTTCTTGGAAGAAGGAAAAAAAAAAAAAAACCCTGCAGGGAACAGAAGCTTGACCCAGTCAAGGCACTAAAAGGGAAGCTGCAAGACCAGGCCTGGAAGACTTGACTAGGAGTGGGAGGCAAAGGGTGGAGGTTGAAGAGAGGCCTTGTTGGGCATGCAGAGCCTTCCTGGCCAAGGTGATCTCTTCACTTTTTTAGTCTAACATGAAGAGAAAGAAAGCCTGGGATAATTTTGAGCAGAAAAGTGCATAATTTGACTCACATTTTACAAGAATCTCTCCATCCATTGTGTGGAGAATGAATGGGAGAGCAGATGTTTAAGTGACAAGAGGTAGTGACTCAGGCTAGGGATGGGAAGAGTTAAGAGGGGGAAAAATGGATGGATTCAAGTATATGTAGGAAGTGGACTTGAGTATGCTTGTTGAAGATTACTGAGAAGGTGAGGAAAAGGGTGAAATTTTAGAGGACTCAGATTCTTGGTTTCAGCAGCGATGCAGTAGAAATGCCCTTCAACAATGCAGGAGACACTGGCAAGCAGAGGGCACAAATTGGAAATGGAAACTGTTCTATCTGCATAAGTTGTTTCCAGGTATATGATTCAGAGGAAAGGTTTGGGCTGGAGTAATCATCAGGAGTTGTCAGCACATAAAAATCACTGAATATGGGAAGGAATGAGATCACCTGAGGAGAGAATTTAGAAATGGATAAGATGGACCAGGACCCAAGTTTGAGGAGCTTCAACATTTTAGAGTAGGACAAAGGATAAAAATTTCACACCACAGCCCAAGAAGGAAAAGGAAAAACAATGGAGTGTGTTGCTATGGAGCTTCAAAGAGCACAACATTTCTGGAAGGATGGAGGTTTGGCTTGTTGGAGACTGCCAGGATTCTCGAGGAATAGGACTGAAGGAGAACATACCTGGGATTCTAGTTCCTGGCCGCCAGTTTCTCAGAAGACTTCTGCCTATGGTCCGTGCAACAGACATTCAGGAATATACTGTTCAGGTGGACTTCTTGGCCAAAAAACTAGTGCTACCCCTGTTGTGTTTGCCCACCTTTAGGCAAACTCCAATAGCTTCCACAGCACCTCAGCCCTGGATCACAGTACCAGTTGCTTGGTGGCTGCCATGATTCTACACTGCCTGGCTCTGGTATTACACGCTTCTCTCAACATTTCCTAAAACACTGCTCAAAACTGTCATGGCATTTTTCAGGGCAATTTGTCATCATCTATTAAAATTTAAAATGTTCCTGCACTCTGACCTGGCATTTTTACTTCTCTGCATCTCTCAAGAGCTAAGATGAATGTTCAAGAATGTTTCATTGCAGTATTGTTTGCAATAGTAAGAAATTGGAACAGTTTAAATGCCCACCCATACAGAGATGATAAATATTAAGGTAAGTTATACCAATACAGTCAAATGTTACAAAGCTATCGGGGAAAATACAGTCTTTCTGAGGTGTCTGTCATGAGAAGGTGAACAGGAGGTCTAGTACGTTGCCTGTGCAGGGTGCCCTTTCCTCTGCCTGGCTTCTAACTGATGTCTCCTTCTGTTCTGGCCTCTACTCCTGCCCAAGGTGGCTGCTGTGATTCAGATTTTAGCCCACTTAGGCTTTCTTCAAGAGACCCTAAATGTGAAGACTAAGTCTGTTCTTATCTTTGTAGCCAGATAAACTTTAAAAAATATAATTGTGTCACCTTCTCCTTGCCCACAGAATAAAGACCAAAATCCCATAAGAAGGTGGGTGAAGCCCTGCATGTCTGGTCACTGACTGACCATCCTCTGACAATAGCACCCTCTTGCTTGTTCTCTTGGCACTGGCCACACTGGCCTTCTCGCTGTTCCTTGAATCATGATACTTTTCTTAACATAGGACTTTTGAACATAAAGTTCTCTTTGCCATCATCCTTCAGGTAGCTCAAATGTCAAGGGAGCCTTCCTGACCACCAACGCTAGGTTAGATCTCTCTTGTTTTATGTTTGAAACCATGGTGTACTTTTCTCTCTTGGCTCTTCTCAAATGTGTATCATGTGTTCACTGTGGGACCATTTTATAAGTAGCTATCTCCCTCATTCAAAACCAAGACCTCTGAGGGAGGTACTGTGACATCTTGCTCATGATTATAACATCCAGCACAGTACTTGGGTTGTATCCTATGGTCCATAAATGTTTATGGACTGAATAAGCCTGCAACTATGTCTAACACAAAATAGGACAATCATTGATCAGTACTGAGTTAGAAATGGGCATTTGGATTTGTCCTGCTAATTTTAATCAAATCAACTTCTATGACTTTGAGATTTAAACATAATATATTCCTCTTTCCTCCATCCAAGTCATCAGTTAATTCTGTCAACTCTCCCCCCAAATCACAGTCCAAACCTATTCTCTCCCCTTCATCTCCACCACTACTACCATGGTCCAAACCACCATCGGTTCCTATCTGGACTGTTGCTATAGGCACCCAACTGGCCTCTGTCTTCACCTACATTTCTTTACAGTTGCTTTCCCGGAGGTAAATAAATCACATCCTGTCAAACCCCTGCTTATAGTACCAACATACCCAGAAACACACCTGAGGCACAGTTCAAATTCCTTAGTCCAGTCTCTTCCAGGTCCTGAAAAAAATCTCTTTGGCATAACCCTAACCTTCTCAAAACTGCTCCACCCTCCCTTACACTGGTCTTTCCCCTCTATTCCTCACACATCTCAGTCTTATCCCACCTCGGGGCCAGCGCTGGCCAGTCTCTTTGCTGACCAGGTTTTCCCACACAGCCAACCTCCCAATTCAAAGCAACCACCTGGCCCATCATTTCAGTCTATTGTAATTTAGGCCTGTCCATTTTCTGCTTTATTTCCTTGAGTGTCTTGCTTACTGCTATGTTCTCTGCACCTAAAACAGTACTGGACCCCAAAGAGGTGGTTAATACATTTTTGTTGAATGAGCACTTACCTTCCTTAACTCATTATGGAGTGCTCTCCAGCCCTACAACTCAACTGAAAGCACTTTCAGGTACTTCCACAAATGCCTTTTGAGTGCCTTTAAGTGCTTGCCCTACTCCCCACTGCATATTGGATGCCCCCTTTTCCCTCTGACATGTGCTTTCCTTCCTTCTGTGATGCCTCCTCTTGCTATGACTGACTTCCCTTGCAATGGTTTCTCCCATTCTCCCTTGGAACATCCTCCATGGTTTTTATTCTTCTCCCTGTCTTAGTAAAACCATCTGTACCAATATTTCCAACAAAACCCTTGTCACTGTGCCTCAGCTGCCTACACCTCTTGCTCCAGCTTTTCACTAACATTTCCAGTGTTCTCAAATTCCACATGTTAAATCTCTTTCATTTCCAACTAGTTTTGCTTTTAAAAGTTCTCTTTTAGGTCAGAAGCATTATGATTCATCCCTGCCCCCAAACCTAGGAAGTGAGTTATGGTTAATTCTCACTTTCCCTTTGGCCTAGATAGCCAAGCTGTCATCTTGACCTTCTGAGTATTCTCTATAACATTTCTTGGATTCAATACTTTTTCCATTTTCATTCCTGGCCCTCTCTGTTTTTTTTTTTTTTTTTTAAACCTACAATAAGGCAAACTCTTTACTTTGTAAATTTCTCTCTCAGCTCTCAAAACTCAGAATCATGGGGTAGTGAACTGGAAAGATTCTCTGAAGTAACCTCATTTTTTTGAGATAGAAAAAGTAAATCACATAAGTAAGTACAATTTGCTCAATGCTGCAGTTAAGCAGTTGCTTTAAAGGTCTTTCTACCTCCCCTTCTGTGCTGTCTTACTTGTCTCCAAAATGTTCTCTTCAACCTGGCTGTTTTCCTACACAGCTGCTGTGTCCATCTTCCTCAAGATGGAAATGTCCCCGTCATTCTACTGAAATAATTTCAGGAGTTACCACTAGGACACCTACTCACTTTCTAGATTCATGGTTTCCAGATTTAAAACAGAAGCTCAGTCTGGGGTCTGACTTTTGAGTTCTTATAAGCTAATACCTCTTCTGCTTGCCTCAGAGATCAGAAGGGAGATCAATAAGAGCAAAGTGTTGGAAGACACATTTGAGATCAATATGAAGAAGAGTTTTCCAATTATTAAAATTGTTTTCCAATGGCATGGGTTCTCTTAAGAAATGGTGAGCTTCCTGTGAGACTTAGTGTTCAAGAACAGGCTAGATAATGCCTAACAGAAATGTTGGGAAGAGAGCTTCAGTCATGGAGGTGAGCAGGAAACTAGTTGAGATATCCTCAGTCCAGCATCTTCCATGTCTTAATCAACTTGGACTACTGTAACAAAGTACCATAAACGAGGTTGCTTAAACAGTAGAAATTGACTTCTCACAGTTCTAGAGACTCAGACATTAGCAACCAGGGTGCCAGCATAGCAGAGTTCTGGTGAGGGACCTTTCTAGGCTAGAGACTGCTGACTTCTTGTGGTATCCACACATGGTAGGAAGGGAATGAGCTAGATCGCTGGCCTCTTCTTATAAAGGCACTAATCCCATTCATGAGGGCTCCATCCTCATGAATTAATTGCCTCTAAAAAGCTTCATCTCCAAAAACCATCACACTAGGGATTAGAGATCAAAATTTGAATTGGGGAAGGGGGACAAATGTTAGTCCAACCTAACCCACTTCAGAATTCCTTTTTGTGTTCTCCTCCAAACAAACTGAATTTCTAGCTTGTCCCACATGTTCCCATATTTTCCCATTCTTCTATGCCTTTGTTGCTGTTCTTACAGTCTTTTACAGTCTTCATGAAACTATGTCACCTCTTCTGGGACACTTTTGCAGATGACTCTAGCTCTCACTCCCTCTTTTTCTCCCTCCTTCTTTCCTTTTCTCTATCTCTTTATCTCTCTTGACCTAGAATACAATAGCGTAGAATCGGTTAGATCCAGTTCCTACAAGCTGGTCACCCACCAGTACCCACTTTGATTAATAAATTAGTCTTTGCCTTAAAACATAGCATAGAATCACATAGTAATGTTCCTCTTGGTGGATTGGAAGGAATTGGTTCAAACATTTGTAATTTTATTTCCTTGCAGCATCCTCTTTCACCGAGTAACGGTGTGCACCTCTTGCACACCGTTACGGGATCAAGTCCTATGACCTTCCTTCTGTATCACTTCTCTGTTTGTTAGGGAACCTTCAGCAACCCCTACCCTGAATCTATGCCTCTCCAACCTTGCAGTTCAGGGTCACCATCAGTAGTTCCCACAGCTGACTCCCCTACAAGAGTCCCTCCACTTGAGCCAGATAAGCACCATCTCTTCCTCTACCCAGTCCCTGCCTCTTCCTCCCTGTATGCTCAATCTGTTTGCTCACTTGACATACTCTTCCTTCTCTTCTCTGCCAAAAAATGTGTTATACTGCTTTCCAGGCTTTCTTAATTAAGAGGGCTACTCTTTATTTTAAATTTCTTGATTACTTATCCATACAGTAATCGAATGCCCTAATATATATTGATAGCAAATTGTTTTCTGGCTCTTTTGAGTATTGACATCTTTTCTCCCTATTTAGAAGATAAGCCACCTCTATTTCTTTTGCCTGCCTCCACCCAATGTATCAAGTACAAAGACACAAACACTTGTTGATATGCATTAAACAAGTTATATTTTTACAGTGGCCATTTTATCAAACAATGGCCAAAACTGTGTAGTATGCTATGGAGCAAAACCAGGTGGAGAGAAAGAGAGATGTATTGGGAAGGGGAGACCAAGAGGAGAAACTGAATATTAGCAGTGAAACAAAGAGGTAATAAACCCTTAATCGTTTCCTAAAAGAGCAAGCATGATTGCTTTAACTGAAGCAGAAAGACACGAACACGGGAGATGTGCTCATTTAACACTGGGAAGATGAATTAGAAAAGCTGCCCCAAATATTTTTTTTTCCCTGAATGATGTATTATGTGATGAAAAGCTTGTAATACATTCTGGTTGCACTTTTGACATATAATTTAACCCATTGGTGCAGTGTTTGGATTTCTTGATTTGCCTCTGTCTGCCTGTGTCTATGAGAAAGGAGATTCCAAAATGAGAGTTAAAAGGGGTCCTTATAAGGGTTTAATGTAGAGGGTGAAATCTTTCTGCAGATTTATGCTGAGAATTTACAGTAGCTTAGGAAGAATTGCAAGACCAAACAGTACCATAATGAAAGTTATTCCTTAGAGACAGATCACTCTGAAGTCCGACTCCTAGTGGTCTTCCTGCCTAAGCTTCCAGGCCAAATGATGGCAGACAAATATATTGCTCAAAGTTGGAGAAGTGGCATTTCACTCCTGCAAATATTTCCAGAAAGGTAACTTTTACTGCAGGAAAATCATCAATTCAAAGCAGAACTAAGCCAAGGTAGAGACCTCACCCTGGCTGGGGCTAAGGGGAGTGACCAGTACAAAGTGACCAGAGAGCTCTGTGAAAGGAGCTTCTGAATGTTCTGACATGGACTCAGTGGATTCAGGTCAGGAATAGAGAAACCAAGTCCTCTCCACGGAACCCACAGGCCTGCTCTTCAAAGGCTTACATTAACATTGATGATCAAGCTGCCAGCTTACATCTTACTATCTTTCATTGTAGAAATATTTTTAAATTTTAGAAGAGCACATGGTTTCTTCACTTCAGTGCAATGCTGCTAGCTCATTTTTTAAAAAAGAAAGTGTTATGACCTCTAAAAGCTTTTCTGCCATGCTTGCATAGAGCCTGCCCAGCCACATCTCATATTTGACAAGTTTAATGAGTTTCCTCCCCTATCTCTCTTTTCCATCATTAAGATCATTCCTGAAACATGTAAGCAGGGTGGCTCAGTCCAATGCTCATAAACCTCACCCTCTTCTGCCTTCTGGGTCATGTTGACCCAGCCCCAGGGCAACCACGATGTGGCTTTATCCTGAGAGCTCATTGGACATCCCACGAAAGGCACTGTGGTCCATCTAGCATCTTTCCAGATTACTGGTGACCATGGCCTGTGGGAGGGCATCAAAAACCAGGGCAAAATACAGAAAGAGCAGGTCAGCTTTGTCCTTCCACCCTGTAAAGTCCAACTAGACTAGCCATGAAGTATGTTCTCACTGATATCTTACATTCCTTAGAACTCTTCTTAAAGGCACTTTTTCTTTGTTGAGTTTAAAATAAATACTACTTTGCTTTAGATAGGCCTTTGAGTTCCAAGTGCAGTAGTTAGTGTTAGTGTTCTCTTTTATGTCCTCTGATAACAATAATTCCACCCCATATTCCATATCTCCATATTTTTCATCGTGAACAGGATTCCAGACTCCTTCTCCCTAGGCTACAGTCTCAGAATGAACACGGAGCAGACTTCAAATCTTCAAGTGTCAGGCCATTTCTATCCTACAATATCTTTCCCCCAGAATCTGACAAATTCATAGGCTGTCTTTCTCTGTGTTCCTTTCTAGAAATGTATATGGATTAAATAATAATGATCTTCACCATTGGGCTTGGGAGGTGCAGTGGGACCAAAGTGCCTGACTCAGTCTTTTCCACAAATCTGAGAAATGAATCCAGAGAATTCTGTTGTTTTTCAACAGCTGTCTTTGAAGGAAAAAAGATGTAGAGAGAGCAGATGTTCTGGGCCCACAGAATGGAGCTGACCTCTTTGAGACAGGTGTGAAGCCAGATGGACCCACAGCAGAACAGACTCATGGCCCTGAACAAAGCAACCTAAAACCTTCACCCCAGCATCAGACAAACTGGGCATTTCCTTTTTCAAAAAAAAAAAAAAAAAAAAAAGAATGTTTTCTTTGAAGTGGGTGTTCCAACAGCATGTGGGACACCACAACCCCGACCAAGAATCTGTTGTCTAAAGTTAGAAGTTCCACTGAGGGAAAAGAGAAAGTAACAGATTCCAGGTTATTCAGTGAAATCCTCAAGAACACTTTAGCTTCTCCATCCATTTAGGATTGAAATAACAAGCCCTGAACTCTAAAAGATTTAGCTGAAGGAAAAGCAAGTTAGCTTATTTAAAACCTTTTCTTATTAACACTAATAGCAATTAATTACGAACATCTATTCTGATTTATGGACACCTGCTCAGCATCAACAACACAGACCCACCCCTCCAATTATTTAGTGATACAATGGCACATTCATTTTGCTCAGTGGACTCAAGACTTTTCTAATTTCCTGTGTAGCCACCTTAGGCTCTGTGTAGATCTTCCTATTTTAAATTACCAACAGGCCTCCAACATCTTTGCCTGGTTTTGAAAGCAGCAGGAGGTGCCTTTTGAAGTTTCAAAAATCATACACATGCATACACTCACGTGTGAGTGTGCACACACGCAGGTCACTCACCCCGAGGACAACATGATCAGATCCTTTTTGTGCAAGTTTTCCATGAACTTAGTAACACTCAGACATGCACAACTCTACTTTCCCCCTTTATTTTACTGATCTATCACAATTAGATGTGTTTCTTATTTTAACACTATTTTTGCAACAACAAAGAAATACAAGATAAGTGATGACCAAAATGACTTTAGAAGTCAGTCCAGGACATTATTTTCTGCTATTAGTCCTTACCAATGTCAAGTGCAAAATTTAAATTAACAGGCACTTCCCCTATTGGAATGACATCAGCATTTTTCGCTGCCTCCCATTGATTTCTGTTTACTTTGGCAGCTACAGGCAAGAAGTACATCTTTCTGCGCCTGAAGAAGCAACCTAAGACTCCACTAGGGTACATAGATGCAAATGTCATGATGAAATGTTGCTCTGAGGTTATTCTAAAAATTAACATAACACAAGAGAACCACTATTTATGTGGTGTTACTACAGGCCTTACCTTCCTGTTAGTGTTGTGTTAGAGTCATATCCGGGTGATATTTCTCCTATTAACAACTGGTCTATAGGACTTTAACCTAGCAGTAAATATGGTGTCAGAACCATTTTAACACTAAACAGCTTATCTGCAAATATGTCATGTTTCAGACCTTCTAGACCAGAGATAACCTTGACTTCATACTAGCCCATAGGAAAGAAACAATTGCTTTCACAGAGTCACAAAGTCACAGTTGGGGACAGGTGTGTTTGAGGAATTATTCTTCACCAGCAATACCAAGAGTAAATCTCTCTGTGGCCCAAGTTGGCTTCAAGAAGGTATATAAACCTACAGAAAAGCCAAAATAAGTTTTAGGTGCATTTCTTATTTTTTCACTTCTTTGTAAACATTTAGCCTTAGTGTTCTTAAACAGAATAAAAGCAATCAAAAGATACTGTCTTTTTTTGTTGTTGTTGCTTCTCTCCCCTACCTATCACCTGCAATGAGAATCAATCATATTCATCTACCAAAGGTAACTAGGTTGAAATGTGAGTTATTACATTTTCCGTGAGCCCTGTCTCCTCTAGTCTGACATTTTAAACATGTTCCAATGCTTGGTGGCTACACTGGTTTTAATAATATACAAATAAAAGAAATATAGTTAATCTGAATTTTCAAAAATAATCTCAATCCTATAGCATTATAGAAAACATTTTCTCACCCTACTTTTAAACTAAAGAAGATTTTGTTGATCCAGTGTCAACATTCACTCTTCCTAGGACCAGAGGTGATGCCAGGAAGTAACCCTGGGATTGAGGAAAAATACCCAGACTTAGAATAACAAGGCCTAGCTGTGTCATAACCGGACAGATTCTCATGCCTCAGTTTCCTTATAGAGACAGATATTTATAATGAAGTCCTCTGGAGTACTAGGAAACCTTGGGTACAAAACCACATTGGAAACTTCCTGGCCCTATGACAGTACTATGGCTTTTCCTGACTCCCTGCCTAACCCCCTGTCATCCACAGGCCCAGACAGGATGCACCAGAAGCCTGCCTGGTTGAAAGCAGGCTGGGAGGAGGGGCATGTTGACAGGCAGGAGGCAGTTAATTCAGCTGCAACCAGACCAGAGCACCTGAACTAAACCTCCTATGTGGGGAGAGGGGGGCAGGGGTTCCTTTAATGACCCCAGATAGTCAGGACCTCTGTTTTATGTCTTATCGCAATTACTGGGAGATCAGGCCCTGTAAGTCAAAGCAGCTGCAGGCCCACATGCACATTAACCACCAGTGTGCTGCCCCTTCAGATCTTGCCTGCATAAGCACCCCGCCCCCAGCCTGGGCCAAATCCATTCCTTTGAAGCATTTTATACACACACACACACACACACACACACACACAAAAGCCCCTTCTCAGAAATTCTGAGTTACTTTTGAATGATGCTATGTACTTAACTCTCTACCCCTTTGAAATATTGGCTAATGAGACTCAAGGAAATACATTAGCCAGTCCCCTATGTCAGTGGTCAGTTCCTAATAAGGAAATTTCTACAGTAGAAACTACCTCAAGGAGTCTTCTGCTGCTGTGATAGATGATTTCCTATGCAATTACACTAACTTTTGTCAATGAGCAGTATTCAGCCAGGTCCTTACCCTGCCTCACCTTTCCTCTCTTTTAGCCATTCAACAAACCTGTTCTGACTCCTCTGGGCCAGCTGTGAGAATAAGCCATGAGCAACGCTAGCAGGTCTTGCTCAGTCTGTTTCTTAGTTAAGGGACAATTCATTCCTGCGAAGTGGGGTTGAGGTTGCAAGAAATAAGAACCCAACCTGCATTATAAGTGGACAGGACAACCACTCAGAGGCCACCTTCACTTCATAAGGTCAACTTTAAAGAGTAAAGAGGGTTTTGGAAACACTTTGATTAAAATGTAATGCATAGAGTCAGGCATGGTGACACACACCTATATTTCCAGCACTCTGGAAGCTGAGGCAGGAGGGTTGCAAGTTCAGGGCCAGCTTCAGCAACTTAGTGAGGACCTAAGCAACTTAGCAAGACCCTGTCTCAAAATAAAAGACAAAAAGGGTTAGGGATATGGCTCAGTGGCTAAGTATCCCTGGTTCAATCTCTAGTACAAAAAAAAAAAAAAAAGAAAGAAAGAAAAGAAAAGAAAAGAAAAAGAAAGAAAAGGAATATGTAGTCTTCCAGGTCCAGAGATAGTTTCCACCAAGAACCTTGGAAATTTTCCATGTTTTAAAAAAATGAATGTAAATGGGATCTTCTGGCACTTAGAATACAAGCAAGGACTGGATTTTGTTAGATCTTTCATCCAGATACACGATTTCTTTATAAGTGGCATTCCATTGTTTGAAACAGTATTAAGCAGAACTTTCTTCACAAGATCTGCAAGAGTCATTGCTCCAGGACCGGGTGACTAGACAGATAGAGTAGTCAGGAGGAGGCAAAAAGGTACAACTGGGTTCACATTCATATGGGTAGTCAAACACAAGGTCCTTTGGATCCCAGCACCCTCTCTGCACCAAGCACAACTTGGCAGTGGGGTTTTGACCAGGAAGGGTGGTCACCATCTTCTTTCCCAGGAGTCTAGATATAACATGTAATCTGACTAGGAGATACCATCAATCTAACTCCAACCTTGTGATGGAGAACTGCCCTTACAACAGGGGAAGTAAGTATTTGTGGTCTTGAATCACTGAACTAACCACCTGTAGTTATCAGAAGGGAAGGAATAAGCACTAGGGGTGAAATGCAAGTGAAAGCTATTTTCAAGGTTAATAGAGTGAGTTCCCCAATGCAGGAGGTGTTCAAGCATCAATTGGCCCAGATGTGACAGAATTCAGACATCTAGATAGTTTAACTAGATCAATGATTTCTAAACCTGGAATGATCTCCCAGGAACTTTGAAAAAATACATACTGCCAGGCCCACTGTCACATGGGCAGATTCATTTGACCTGGAGTGGAACTTAAGGAATCTCTAACATTCATAAGACATGCACTGATTCTAGTTTTCACAAGAACTGGTCATCTTTGGGCAGGATGACCTTTGTGATTCCTAATTGGAGCGTCGTGATGTCTTGCCAAGGCTCTGAGCTTCACCTGCCACACATTCATAGGTAGAAAATTCCTTTGTGGGCTACCTGCCACTAGGGAATAGGTTTTACCCCACACAATGCAGTGGTTTGCATATTTGCTGATGTTTCCCCCCTAAAAGCACGCAGGAATGAATCATTATTGAAACAATTTACTTTCAGTTAGTGCATGAATGCCTTCCCATGATGCTCTGATGCTTTGTTTGTCCTCCTATAAAAATTATTTATGACCCAAGTGTGATCTTTTAAATCAGAATACTTATTCCTGAAATCAAAGCTCCAGCATGCTAATGCAAGTAGAAACCTTGATAATTTTTCAAAGCCATGTTGAATATTCAAAAGCTGGAACTGAAGGAAAGGAGTTAACATTAATTAATATTTGAAGCAGTAAAATAAAAGCAACAGTGAAGCTAATTTTGCAGGACAATTAATCATGAGTCTTGCTAATTACACATGGGATTTTGCAAATGATTTTTTTCTCAGGTAGCAAAGTAAAAATGATAATCCGCTACCCATCAAAATCATTGGCTTCTCACCAATGTCCCCAGCAAGAGCAATTAGTGGAAACAGCAGAGCCCTAGTAATTGCATGTCAAGAGAGGAGAATGCTAGAATTTTAATTGCTCTAAATAAAGACCACTTGCTCATATGTACACCTGATTGTCCAAAGCAGCTCTGCAAGCCAGAGCAAGTATGCCACCACTTCCAGGTGCCCACATAAAAATAACTGTGGGAGCAGTATTCTCCCAGCAACCCATGCAGTTTCTGGAAGAAAATATCAATATGCATTCACATTCTGAACTGCAGTGTCATCACTTGAATATAAGAACCGAAAAAAAAAATTACCCAGTTGGGAAAATGTGCATATTCTTTATATTTGCCAAATATTTATTGCTGACATTTTTTGAAGAACTTTAACTATCTACAAGGTGCCAAGGGCTTCAAATTTACTGAATTTTAGGATCCCCAATAAAATGTTTTTAACAAGACATCTCAAGAGGGCATAAAATAAAAAATTACCATATTCATGAGTGTAAGCCTCTAAGATTGCAATGCTATAAACTGGATGTTTATAATTTGCTTGTGGCTTTCTTAATTAAAAACTGGTAATTAGAAACTCAAGTACTATTTTTATACTTCATCTTCTACACTTTACATGCTACTGTTACTTTTCAGTTTAATATATGTACACATGGATGCACACAATTGCAAATGATCAATAATATTTAACTGTGTGTCTAAAACCTAAATGATGATGGATACATTTAAATATTGCTTTCCCAGAGATTATTATTCCAATGGCCATGTCGTGGCTTAAACATTTAGTTTAAACAAGACAGCTACCATTTTTTGCTCTTCCCAACATGCATCATTTACTCTCATTTTTAGACTGAATTGCTGAATTGCCTTCTAAATACTACTCGTGTCTATTGTCTCCCCGCCTCGACTTGCATCTTTAAGTACACCATATTGAGGTGCTAAACCTCCACACACTTCCTGCCATTCACTTTGTGGACTGAGGCTGGGCGTTAGTGAGCAGTAACCTTAACTTACCACCGTATCTTCTTTGCACATCCAGAACTATGTGCATGGTTTACTACACCAAAACTACTTAAAAGCAACAAGCGGGACTTGAGGAGGGCGGCTTCCTTTGCTAAATTACCAACAGATCACAGGTGTGTAGATGAGTCCCGGAGGTGATTCAGGTAATAACAATAAGATGGTGACTTAAACAGTTTGAAGCTTTTCCTTGGAAGCTAGTCCTGGAAGTCCTATCATTTTTCAGATATCGCTCACAAACGGCAACTTATTTACCTACCCTCCTTTAGTGACTGTTTTTGATTCTTATTATGTTTTAAAGTAGAAACCTTTGAAGGTGGATATTGTTCTATTCAAAGCACAACTATTATGCCACCCTAAAGCTAAAATTCCTTCTTGAGGTTATTATAAACGCATATCTCATGAGGTCCTATTCTAAACCTCCTCTACTTTTTTCCCCCCAAAACATCAATTGGGAGCTGAAAACCCCAAGTTAGAATAATTATTTACTTAGGAGCATTTTATCAAAGCACAAAGAATATACTGTTTTTTTGCTATTTTATTCTGGGTCCTCTTTTTTTTAAGAGGACCCAGAATAAAATAGCAAAAAAAAAAAAAAAGTTATAGGCAAGCCAAGTCCATTGGGTGAAATAGATAGTACCCATATCTCAGATGGCACTAAAGAATCTGATGTTATTTTGAAGACAATTGATCAGAAAAAGCATATTTTTTACAGACTGGAATTATAAGAACATACTCTTATTCTGAATTTCTGAAAGATAAAGTGCAGGATTCTCCAGGTTTCTTTCTGGAGTTGTAGGAGTTGTCTGAGCAACATCTGGAAAGTTCACATGGACACTTTGTTTCTCAGTTTGTCTGGCATTAAAATCAGGAGATCACTAATGTGCTATTTATACTTCTACTCATTACTGGACAGGGGAAGGATGAGGAAGTTTTTTGATCAAAATGTGTAATTTCCCAACATTAAGTGTAAATAAAAAGGTGTTATAATAATAAGGGGTTAGGTGAACCCCCAGTTTCCAAATCAAGGGCCAAACCACTTCAGAGTGAACTCTGCATAAGTTTTTCTAGATTATAGCTACTCATTAAGGGAACAGAGTAGAGCTTGACTTGACCTTTGCCCCATGAAGCCCCCAGGACCTTTTGTGGTTTTTCTTGACTACAGCTTCTGCAGACATGTTGGTAATTTCTAACACCATGGCAGACTTCCATCGTAATAAAGCAGATCTATTATATTGGCCCTTTGATGGAGTTTATGGTGCCACATCAATTAAATGAGGCAGAGAGGGACAGTGAGCAGACGTCCTATCACCCTTCATTTCAGAAGAGATTTGTAGTAAAAGAATAAATTTTGTGCACACCTACCAACATCAAAGAAAAAAAGTTAAGAACAGAAAGAGAAAGAAGGAAGGAAAGACTGAACAAAGAAGGAAAGGTGAAAGGGAGAGAGGAAGGAAGGAGAGAGGAAGCTGAACGATCCACTTACAATTTTGGGTTGCAGTTGCCTCTTTGGGTTCTTAATCTGGATTCCCTGGATCCCCTCCCTGGAGGCCCCACTATTAGGTTTGATGATATCCATGAGTCCCCTGAAATTATGGAGAAAACGTTGTGTGTTTTTCTGGGTTCAACTTTGCGGCTTTTATGAGATTCTCAAATATTGTTCATAATCCATGTAAGGATTAAAACTACTGGGAAAAAAATGGGTGTTCAGGCATTTTCCCATTCCAGTCTTTTATAATAAAAAACCATTTGATATTTCTGCTTCTAAATGAAGGCCACTCCAAATGACTATTTTATGTCCAAAGATTCCCAGAGTTCAAAATCTTATTTTGGTTGTATTGGTTAATATAATTGCCTTCTATGGTTCACATACATCTAGAAATTTGAGATCCTTCAGCAAATACTTCACAAAATTTTACTTCAATCTTTGTTATCCAACCTTCCTTGATGCAGTACTTAATTGAGCTGTATTAATAGCCACAAAAGAAGAAAAAGGAGATGAGCATTTTTCTCCTCAGCTGACTAGAGCTACTTGAAAACTCCAGTGCCTGAGCAGTTAGTTCTTTTATGAGTTTGCAATAATTTTCAGAGTTAGTGAGTCTGGTTGAAGTCAGCTATTATACCCATTATGACAATATTTCAAATTTAGAATAATTGGTTTTTGAAAATGGACTTTGCTGTGCTCTTCACACTGGACAGTCTTGTTGGTTTGTGTTCCTAAGGTTTCTGTAAGTCATAGACTTGGGGGCTACTGAAGTCAAACATGTTCCATAACCATGGAAAAACTCAAAACTATAAAACTACTAGAAGAAAACATAATGGAAATGCTCTATGACATTGGTCTGGGCAGGGGGTTTTTGGACCAAAATGAAAAAGCACAGGTAACAAAAGGAAAAAATAGGTAAATGAAATTACATCAAACTTAAAAATCTGCTGTACCACAAAGGAAATAATTCACAGAGTAAAGAGACAACCTACAGAATGGTAGAAAATATTTGCAAACTATACATCCCACGATGAATTAGTAGTGTTCAAAATATGCAAAGACCTCAAACAACAGTCAATAACAAATACAAAAATGAATAATCTGATTTAGAAATGGGCAAAAGAACTGAATAAAGACTGCTGAAAAGAAGACATAAATGGCAAAATAGTATATGAAAAAATCCTTCATATCACTAATCATCAGAAAGATGGAAATCAAAACTACAATGAGATATATTGCCACTCCAGCTTGGAAGACTTTTATCTAAAAGACTTAAAAGATAACAACGCTGTTAAGGATGTGGAGAAAGAGGTAACATATACAGTCAGTATATCGGTAAATTAGTGCATCCACTACGGAAAACAATATGGAGGTTCCTCAAAAAACTAAAAATAAAACTACCCACTCCTGGGTATATGTCCAAAGGATATGAAATCAGTAGGTCAAAGACGTTTGCTCTCCTGGGTTCTCTGCAATACTATTCTATTACACGAGAGTGTAATATAGTATATGACTATAGTCAATGATGTTGTATCATGAAGATCAAAATAACCGAGAGAATTTTGAACATTCTCATCACAAAGATATGATTAACCCTAACATTCTAATTTGTCAATTATACAGTGTATACATGTTCCAAAATTCACACTGTCTCCCACAAATATGTACAAATATTATCTGTCAATTTAAAAATAAAATATCTTTTAAAAATAAAGAAAAGAGAATTCAGAAAAGTGAAATAAATTGACCAAATTTATGGATGGACAGGTACCCTTGGATTATTGGGAACCAATGCTTTAAACATCCAATAGCATGAAGTGAAAGCATATATATGGATTATTCAAAGTAATTAGAACTCTAAGGGTGTTTACTGTGATACCACTATAGAGGAATTTGAAGGGGAAATCAAGACAGTCAGAAGGAAGCAAGTAAGAAAACAAACCCCTTGGATTTTTAAGTAGTAGGCCCTAATTTTAAAAAGGACATGTGGAGGTGCCTATTTCCTGAACTGTAAATTGAAGGACTCCCTTTAGGGCTGGAGAGTACAGTTCGGTGGTAGAGCCCAAACCTAGCATTTGTGGGACCCTGAGTTCAATTTCCAGGACCAAAACTTTGTTTTAAAAATAAGTCTTTCTATAGCATTACTGCCCTGGGAGTAAATCACTGAAGGCAGTAAGAAAGTTATGAAAGTAGTTTGAAGTGAAGATTATGCAATAAGAAGTTATTAAAGAAAGAAGGAAACCTAGGTAGAGCACAGTAAGATGCACATCAGAATGATCTCCTCTTTTCTTGCTTTGTACCCTCTGTGCATGACCAGTATTTACTTCCGTGTTCAACAAGATTGCTTAGGTATGGCAGAGAAGAATTGCATTTAATATAGTTTTAATGACCTCAAATCTCTATGCTCTAGTACACCCAACATGGAATCAGACACAAAATTGCATTTTGTTTTGCATAACTTTGAAGGTTGACCCAAAGAAAATAAAGATATTAGGCATTTATGTGAACAGATAATCCCTAAGAGAAGTTTCCAGCAGGGAGAAAAGAACCACAAGTGTGTGCACTAGGGTGAAAGCGACCCTTCAGTGGTTATACTGGGGTGATAGGGAGCTGCCCTGGGAAACCGGGTCAGAATCTTCTTAAGGGAAACTGAGAAATGACTTGGGTCCCCCACAAAGCAGGGACCCTAGGGGTGCAGCCTGTGCTGCCCACCAAGCCCTTCTTCCCTACCATGAAGTCTTCCAAGAACCACCAATAGGAGCCCATTTGCCTCTAGAACAAACTGGCCCTGCCTTTAAACAGAAATACATTGTGTTAGCCCCAAAGAGTGATACAGGGGAGAAAGTAGAGAAGCACTGAAGTTAGAGCTGTTCGGAAAAAGGACCAACGCTGATAATCTAGCATTCTTTTATTCTCTCTTTCCAAAAGGTATCAAGCATTCAAAAAATCCCATCCTATGAGATATAGGCATCCTCCCTGAGCCACATCCTCATTTTTCCAGCCATTAGTCACTCCCCTTCATGTACCTTGAACCAAACAGATGTGCGTTCTCCTGCCTGGTGTCAACTTGTTCTTCTAAAAAGCTCTGGTCTTAGAAACAACTGTTCCATGTCTCTATCTGCATTTCTGCACCTCTTCACTTTGCCCTTTTAAACAAACTGTCAAGTTGGTTTCAAACAGGGAAACTTAGAGGGCATAGGAGAAGGGAGAGGGGCAGAAGCAATCAGGTCACCAAGAAGAAATGGCTAAATAAAGGTGAACACAGAGACCTCCACCAACGTGGGAAAGGCCCTGACTCCAAAAAGAGCTTAACTGGCCTCTCAGTGCAGGTTTGAAGGCTGGAACCCGTTACTCTCCCTTCTCCCCTGGCAAAATGTAGAATTTAAAGTCACATTTTTTTTTCTCTTTAAGTCTTCTAAATATTAAATTATTTTCATGCTTTCCTACTTCACTCTTCCAGAGGTTGTCTCGTCAGTGCTGTATTCATTAAGTATTTAAAATATTTTAGAAGTTTGCATGGCATTTTAAAGAAATTTGTATTAGCTAAGATAGAGTATATGCAATTCATCAAAATAACAAAATTTCTTATTAAAGAGACTTACAAGGATCTCAAAGCATTTTACAAGTCTCTCACTTTGAGAAGGAGAATATTTTAAAAAGTCATAACAGCTAGCACCAAAATTCCCTTTAGGGAGTAAATTATATTTGTTTAGGAAAATGCTTTGATAAACTTTGAGGAAGGGATGGTGTAACCCTGAGCAACCTGGGTTCACAGAAAGCTGAGGCAGCAGAAGAGAGGTGAGGGTGGAAGGGAGAGAGAATAGAACACAGGAGACAAAAAGGGGACAGAGAAGCCAACAAGTCAGCACATGCACCTGAGACAAGTGACTGATGAGAAAAAACCCATGGCAAATGATGTGGGCAGAAAGAGACGCTTAAGAACAGGGTGAATAAACTCAGCTGGAAGATATCCACTTGGATATGATATAAACTCCATGTGTTTCTCCAAGTCCCAAGTGAAGGGTATTGAACCCTTCTTGGACTTCTTTGCGTAGAAGTCAAGGGAAGGATTGTATCCTCTGATGTGCATCTGAATCCCATGATACAGGGCAGAAGCCCCACAAGAGATACAGTGTGTGGCTGAACACAGTTACACACGACTAGGATCCCAGAGACGGGAAGGTTAAGGCAGGAGGATCACAAGTTCCAGGCCAGCCTGGGCAACTTGATAAGAAGCTGTCTCAAAATAAAAAATAAAAAGGACTGGGAATGTGTCTCAGTGGTAGAGTGTCCCTGGGTTCTGTCCCCAGTACTGAAATTGAAAAAGAAAGCAAGATTCAGTATGTGAATTCAGAAGACAGCAGCCATAAGCGGTCACAATAATACAAACTCTCTCCTTCCCCTCACTCCCACTTGTCCCCCAGGAAATCATAGAACGCTTGCAAAAGATTTTGCAAATAAGGGCTCAAGTCTGTCCCAAGAAATAGAAAGTTCCCAGGTAACATCTGAGGTAAACTCTCCTAAGCTACTGTTCTTTATTATAATACTGTAGGACATTCTCAAGAGAGGATACAGCCATTTAATTTCCCAGTCCTCTTTAACCGTTGTATCTTGGTTACCTGCTGCCTCTGATTTATAAGTCATCTTTTTAAAAAATGTTTTTATTTGTTCTTTTTAGTTATACATGACAGTAGAATGTATTTTGCATATCATACATACATGGAGTATAGCTTCCCATTTTTATGGTTGTACATGATATGGAGTTACATTGGTCATGTATTCATATATGAAAATAGGAATGTTATGTTGTATTTATTCTACTGTCTTTCCCATTCTCAATCCCCCACCATCCCCTCAACTCCCCTCTGTCCAAGCAGGTGAACCTCCACCCCTTCCCCAAACCACTGTGAGTCAGCATCCACATATCAGAGAGAACATTCGGCCTTTGGTTTTTTGGGGATTGGCTTATTTTATTTAACATGATAGTCTCCAGTTCCATCCATTTGCCAGCAAATACCATAATTTCATTCTTCTTTATGACTAAGAAATATTCCATTGTGTAAATGTACTACATTTTCTTTATCCATTCAATGGTTGAAGGGCACCTAGGTTGGTTTCACAGCTTAACTATTGTGAACTGAGCTGTTATAAACATTGATATGACCACATCACTATAGTATGCTGATTTTAAGTCTTTGGGGTATATGCCCAGGAGTGGGATATCTGGGTCAAATGGTGGTTGGTTCCATTCCAAGTTTTCTGAGGAATCTCTATACTGCTTTCCAAACTTGTTGCACCAATTTGTAGTCCCACCAGCAAGGGACGAATGTACCTTTTCCCACCATATCCTCATCTACATTTATTGTTACTTGTATTATTGATAATTGCCATTATAACTGGAGTGAAAGGAAATCTCAGGGTAGTTTTAATTTGTAGTTCTCTAATTGCTAGTGATGTTGAACATTTTTTCATATATTTGTTGACCATTCACACTTCTTTGACACTCTGATGTGTCTGTTCAGTTCCTTAGCCCATTTATTGATTGAGTTATTTGTTTTTTTGGTGTTAAGTTTTTTGAGTTCTTAATATATTCTGGAAATTAATGCTCCATCTAAAGTACAGGAGGCAGAGATTTTTTTTTCCCATTCTGCAGGTTCTCTCTTCACATTCTTGATTGTTTCCTTTGCTGTGCAGAAGCTTTTTAGTTTGATGTCATTCCATTTATTGATTCTTGATTTTACTTCTTATGTTCTACGTTTTCTTTACAAGGTTTGAAGTGCAACCCAAGTCAGAGAACACACAAAGTGAATTCTCCAGGGATGGGATCAGTGCATAGCTATATAGTCAGTTACTTAGCAAAGATTTATTTATGATGAATGCATCCCATTAATTATCATCAAGCTCTTGCTATAAGTATTAATATTTACCACAATTGCACCTCATTTTGTGCTAGATCCCTTATCTCACCCTCACAACTGTAAAATGATGCAGTAGTATTACTTATATTTTGTAGAAAAGGAATCTAAAGCACAAAAAGGTTAATTCAGAAGTACATAGAGCTAGTAACTGACAGATCTGGGATTTGAACCCAGGCATTCCGATGCCAGAGTTCATGCTCTGTAATCCAACAACTTATTTTTTTGCTAATCTATCATTGTAATTACTGCTTCTGTAGAAGTCACTGGAAGTACACTGTCTAGTGATTGGACATCTGCTTCACCAAGTGTCTTTCAGAGGTAGGTGTTGGTGGCTAAGAACCCAGACTCTAGAGTCAGACTTCTTGGGTTCAAATCTTACCAATTCTGGTGAAATTATTTAACTTCTCTAGTCTCAATTTGTCATTCAGAAAATGGGAATGATGAAAATAGCTATAAAGAACACATTACACATTGTATTGTTATACTGTAGTCATGTATGAATATATAACAACAAATCCCACCATTATATACAACTATACTGCACCAATTAAAAAATGTGAGAAAAAAGAACACAGTATGTTTTAAAGAACATTTTGTTTTAAATTTAAAGGGACTGTCCAGTAACCCTCATGATCACAAACATAAAAACGGTCAGTAATATGTTAGAAAATTGAATTCAGCATTATGAAAAAATAATAATACACCAAAATGTGATTTATCCTGGGAATAAGGCTAGGCTGAATCAAAATTCAAAAACCAATTCAGTAGTGTATTAAAAGACTAAGGATTGGGCTGGAGATACAGCACACTTGGTAGAGTGCTTGCCTAGCATGCCCAAGGCCCTCGGTTCAATCCCCAGCATGATCTCCCCGACCCCCCTTAAAAAAAACTAAAGATGAAAAACTACATGCTCATGAAGAAAGCTATGTGTATTTAGAACACCTAAAGAACTCCCAGAACTCAACAATAAGAAAACACACGACTTGATTTTTAAAATGGGCAGAGGATTTGGACACTTCATCAGAGAAGATATTTGGATGGCAAATAAGCATATGAAAAGGTGCTAAACATGATTAGTTTTAGGAAAATGTAAATTGAAACCACATGAGTACCAATGTGTACCTACTAGGATGGTTAAAATTTTTAAAACCTGACAACATCACTGCTACAAACAATGTGAACGAGTGGAACCCTTTTGTTTTTGGTGGAAATGTCAAATGGTACACACACTTTGGAAAACGGTTTTTAATAGTTTCTTATAATCCAACAACCCCAGTCCTACATATTTACCCACACGAAATGAAAACCTATGTTCATGCAAACACTTGTATGTGGTTATTCATAGAGAATTTATTCATAATAGCAAAACTGGACAGAACCCATATATCCCTCAACTGGGAAATATTGAAACTGTGGTACATCTGTAGAAGGATCCATAAAAGCACACAGTGATAAAGGGTTCAGACTGTTTGCATTCATTTGCAAGTGCTGTCATAACAAGGACCACAGACTGGGTAACTTAGTAGAAACTTATTTTTTCATGGTCATGGAGACCAGAAGCCTGAGGTGAAGGTCTGGCAGAGTTGGTTTCTACCAAAGCCCTTTTCTTTAGCTCCTAGTTGGTCACATGTCCTCTGCATTGTCACAAGCTCTTCTCTCTGTGCCCAGTCACATTGGATTGGGCCCACCCCAATGGCCTCATTTTAACTTAATTACTTCTTTAAAGACTCCCTTTCCAAATACAGTCACACTCAGAGAGACTAGAGGTTAGAACTTCAACTTATCAATTTGAAAGGGGGTGATATCATTCAGTACATACCCCCTTTTTTCTTTTTTCAGATACAACATCATAGATAATTCTTGAATGCAGTAATAGAGTGAAAGAAGTCAGTGGGACAAAGAACGGGTCACAGGTCGCAAATGTTGAAGGTGGGAGGTAAGGAGGGCTAGACTACCAAAAGGTAACACCAGGTGATTTGAGGAGGTAAGGGAACCATTCAGTAACTTGAGTTTTGTGGTGTTACATGACTGCACTTCTCAAAACTTGAAAAGCAGCAGACCAAATAATAAATATTCCTGCAAGTAAATAAAAAAATTTAAAAACATGGGTGCTAAATCAGAACAAAAACTGTTTTATCTTGAACAGTCTGTCGATTTTAAAAATGCACATTTAGAGTAATTCGCCCAGGGATGTGTGTGTTCACCCTGTCATGGTGTAGGCACCTGACCTCCTTCTACCTCTTTTCTTCAATACTCACAAATTAGACTCAACATTTTCACATAAGGAAATTGCGATTCAAGAAGCATTTTTTTTTTTTTTTTTTAATTTCCAAGGCTTCTCTTAACATGAACTTCTTTGATGAAGTCAAGGTCTGTCCATACCCATGGGTGTGGGTTTCTCTAGTGGGCTGAGAACACTCACCCTGACTCCCACACACAGAGAAAGGAGCACCCCCTTCCCCTCATCCTGAACTTCTGCTCCTCACTGAGGGAGGGAGGGGCCTGAGACTCCAGCTCTGTACATTGCCACTGCCGCCTGCCCCCTGTCCTGTTTTATCCCCCAATCTTCATTTACTATGAAGTGAGCAGCTTTTCCATGCTCTCCTACAAGGAAGGAAATGTTATTTCTGTCATACTGGTATTTATGATTATTTGAAAGAAATCATTATGAGTTCACATGAGGCATTGATAGCACAGCCATTTGTATTTATGTGTTCATGTATACTTTGTCTACTTCCAAAAAGGATTGTGGTGGCTTTGTGTTTAACTTTATTGAATACTTACTGAGTTCCTACTGTGTGCTAGAGGCTGGGGATTTGGGATGACATAATAGCCCTGCTCCAGAGGCCCCACTGTTTGATTAGGGAGAAACAAGAGAAGACCGTCACAAACCACTGTAGTAAGGGCCAGGGCAAGGCAAACACAGGCTGCTCTGTGACCTTGAGGGAGGGCGTGTCATTCACCCTGGGGATCTCAGTGGGTGTCAGAGTTTTTTTTTTGTTTTGTTTTGTTTTGTTTTTTTAATTTCCTTACACAGCACAACCAGAACACAACCAGCACTCTAGCCACCAAAATGTGGGGTCCTTCCTGCCATTCTGACCAAGCAGTTCTCCAGGACATCAGCTGGGTATCTCTAATTTAATTCAGTCCTGACACTACCTACCTGGACAGAGCATCAGGTCCCACAGGTTGAGGACTGAGTCTCCTAAACCTGAGTGCCTCCCTCTCCACATACACTAATCACAACCAGCAGGATGTCACCCCCACCTCTGACCCACTGACTACAAATTAGTGTCCCCACAGCCCCTCCTCTGGGTTCCATTGATTTGCTAGAGAGGTTGATAGAACCCAGGGAAACATTTACTGGTTTGTTATTAAGAATATTACAAAGGATACACATGAACAGCAGATGGAAGAGATGCATAGGGTCAGGAGTGTGGGAAGGGGTGCAGAGTTTCCATGTGCTCCGTGAGCACACTGCCTTCCCAGAATCTCAGTGTGTGATGGGAAACTCTATAAACCCCATCCTTTGGGTTTTGATGGAGGCTCCATGACATAGGCATGACTGATTACATCATTGACCCTTGATGACCACTTCAACCTTCATCCCCTCTCCCCTCCTAAAAGTTGGAAGATAGGGCTAGGACTTCCAATCCTCTAACCACATAGTTGGTTCCCCCGGGCAACCAGCCCCCATCCTGGATTTATCCAGAAACCCACCCAATGTTGCCTCATTAAAACAAAAGCTTCTCCTAGCACCATATCTACAAGGTTTTAGGAGCACTATTTTAGGAACTGAGGACAGAGACATATATATTTGTATATATATATATATATATATATATATATATATATATATTTCTTTTTAATTTTTTAAAAATTTATTATTTTTTTAATTTTACAGACTGCATTTTGATTCATTGTACACAAATGGGCTACAACTTTTCATTTCTATGGTTGTGCATGATGTAGATTCATACTATTCGTGTAATCATACATGTACATAGGGTAATGATGTCTGTTTCATTCCACCATCTTTCATACCCCCTGCCCCCTCCTCCCTCTCATTTTCCTCTATGTAATCTAAAGTTCCTCCATTCTTCTCTCATCAACCTCCCCCCCACCATTATGTATCAACATCCACTTATCAGGGAAAACATTCGGCCTTTGGTTTTTTTGAGATTGGTTTATTTTACTTAGCATATTCTCCAATTCCATCCATTTATCTGCAAATGCCATAATATTATTCTTCTTTATGACTGAATAGTATTCTGTTGTGTATATATACCACAGTTTCTTTATCCACTCATCTGTTGAAGGGCATCTAGATTGGTTCTATTTCTTATTATTTCACAGAAGGTTTCCATGAGTTGAATCTTCAAAGATGAACTGGGATTAAGCAAGTAAAGAAAAGTGAAAAGGATGCAAAAAGTGTTGAAATTGTTCAATTTGCCTGGGAAATATGTCATAAAAACAGGAGGGATGTTGTCACAGAAGAACATAGAAGCTGATCACAAAAGGTCTTATGCCCCCTCTGAGGAAGTTTATACAGAGTGCAGGGGCATGCCAAAGTCAGATTTAGAAAGACCTGTCTGGCGGCTCTATGGAGGGTGGTTTGGAAGCAGATGAACCTGGGGTTTGGAGATTGGTTGGAGGACATATTTCTGCAGCATTCTGGGTTAGAGAAGTGAGTAAGCTGGACCAAGGCAGAAGTTAAGGAGATAAAGAAAAGAAGAAAGAGTCAAGGTACATCTAAAATCAATTGCACACTAAGTGCTAGGCAAAGTACAGGTGAAACACTGCCCTTTTCTGATCTAAATACAAGAAGTAGTTATTAGATAGGCAGTCTCCACTTTTTGATGGCTCACATTTCACTCTCTCATTCATTCAGTCTCTATAATAAACATGTATATTTGTTGCTGTCTATCCACTCACTCTTAGATTTCTTAGGCCACATTCAGTATTAAGTAACTAAAAATGTGAATTTTAGAGGCAGACTGATCTCATTTTAGATACTTTCTAAAACAATATTTACTTCTTAAATTATCATGCAGTAAAATTGATATTTCTGGTACACAGTTCTATGAACTTTAACACATGCATAGATTTATGTAACTTCCACCACAGTCAGGATACAGAACAGTTCCATCACTCCAAAAACTTCGTGCTCTCTGGTCCCCATCCTTATCCCTGGTGGCCATTGATGTCTACCCATCACTTCAGGGTATTTTTGTTTCTGTTTTTGAAGAATGTCTAACTGGAATTTCATACTCTTTGACCAGTACATCACTGTTTCTTTCATGCCTATATTCCATGGTAGCCACCATTCTACTCTGTTTCTATGAATTCAAATTCTTTTTTTTTTTTGCGGTGCTGGGGATCAAACCCAGGGCTTTGTGCTTGCAAGGCAAGCACTCTACCAACTGAGCTATCTCCCCAGCCCTCAAATTCTTTAGATTCCATATATAAATGACTTCACGTGGTATTTGTTCTTCTATGCCTGGCTTATTTCACTTAGCATAATGTCCTCAGGTTTCTCCACATAGGCTTGAAGGACAGAGTTTCCTTTTCTTAAGACTGAAGAAATTCATTTTCTTTATCCATACATTTATCCAAAGACACTTAGTTGATTCCATAATACCTTAGCAACTGTGAATAAAAAAGCAATAAAGATGAAAGTGTGGTTATCTCTTTGACATACTGATTTTATTCCCTTTTGATATATACCCCAAAATGGGATTATTGCACCAGGTAGTAGTTCTATTTTTTTAATTTTTTGAGAAACATATATTCTGTTTTCTGTAGTATTTACTCTAATTTGCACTTCTACCAGCAGTGAAGAGAATTACCTTTCTCCAAATTCTCACCAACCAACGCTTATCTTTGTCTTCTTGGTAATAGTTACCTAGATGTGAGGTGATGGCTCACTGAGGCTTTAATTTGCATTTCCCTGATAATCAATCATGTTGAACGCTTTTTTATATACCTGTTGGCCATTTGTATGTCTTCCTTTGAAAAAGGTTATTTCAGGTATTTTGCACATTCAAAAAAATTTTTTTTAGTATTGAGTTTCTAAATATTTTGAATATTAACTCTTATCAGATGCCTGGCTTCCAGTTGCATAGGTTGTCCCTTTATTCTACTGATGTTTCCTTTGACGCACAGAAGCATTTTCATTTGCTGTAATTCCACTGCCTTTTTCTTTTGCTGCCTGTGCTTTGGGAATAATTTCCAAGAAACCATTGCCCAGACCAATGTCAAAAAATTTTCCTTGGTTTTCTTTTAGTATGTTTATAATTTTAAGCCTCATTTTTTAAAGTCTCTAATTCATTTTGAGTTGATTCTTATTCACAGTGTGAGTTAAGGGTCCAATTTTTTTTTTTTCTAAAGATGTAGATATTTTGGGCTGGGGATATAGCTCAGTTGGAGGAGTGCTTGCCTTGCAAGAACAAGGCCCTGGGTTCAATCCCCAGCACCGCAAAAAAAAAAAAAAAAAAAAAAAAAAAAAGATGTAGATATTCAGTTTTCTCAATATCATTTATCGAATGGAATATAAAAGTATTACTCAGAATGTCATGGGACAGTGCTGATAGATTGTAAGTGGTGGGTGGTAGTGTTGTGGGGATGAATCTAGACCTCCCATTTCCTATTTTCTTAAGACACGAAATGCCTTCTGTATGAGATTTGGGGGTATGTTGAATTTTCCTGCAATGCAACTTTGACTGCATTCAATTTGGTTCTCTGTACTGAGACTCCTTGTCATATCAGCAACCTGGGTATATTACACCCAGGGACACCAAAGCAAAGGAGGATGACATACTTTCCACACCAGTTGAGCCTGGGTGTGCTATTTAACTGTAGGGATTTATGGTAGAATTAATAGAATTTTTAAATTCAGACACAATGAAGTTCAAATTCTGGCTTCTCCACTTTTTATGTATTTGAGGTTGGGTAAGTTATTCTAACTCTCTGAAACTCATTTTCCTCATCTGTAAAAGTAGATTAGTAATACTAGCACGAAAAACTTCTTTGGTGACTGAAAATAGTGTATGTAATCTATGTATCTTTTGTGCATAAATATATTTATAGAATACTGATGGTACCCTGTGTAAAATAAAGATGCCCTATTCTTGCCCTCTTCAGAAGGTTCTAGGGTTTAGAATTCAATGAACAAGCATGCACTTCAAAGAATGTTTACAATAGTTTAATGTTTGCGTTTATGACAATCCACCTTAAAAATTCAATTTCCAATAGAACAACTCAAAGCAGGGACATCTATACTGTTTAAGATTTTTTTTAATGCTCAGTAACAGGGGCAGCTCAGTGCTCAGAAAATAATTATGATAATTATGATAAGTGGAATTCACTAAAAACAGGGGACCTTGTGCTGCCTATAGCATGTCTTTGGACTTGTCCTAACTAATATCCAGTTTCCATGGATTCATCCCCCTAAGAAAACCACAGGGGTTCATGACTGCTCTCTGGTAGGAGCTTTCTTTATGCCATAATTTGGCCTTATTATAAAATGCCAACTATAGTCCCTTACATCTGTGGTCCTTAAGAATGAAGACTATAAAAATAGTTACTTAATACAGTGATCACTGCCAGGCTACCAGGATTCTGCTCAGCACTTAGCTACCATTATCTCAAATAACCCTTTTGACACCTCCATAGGTTAAGTACTTTTACAGATGAGGAATATGAGGCTTAGTGCCTTTAAATAACTTACTATCAACACATTGCAAAGAAAGAATTCAAACCCAGTTCTAGCTGATTCTAAAACCCACATTCTTAACCACTACTCTGCCTAGAGATTGTTTTTTTACTTCTTAAGGTTGAATTCCAGTGACCCAAACTGAACATTCAGAACCTATAAAGTATTGGTTAAGTAGGTCTTCCTGTTTTTATCAACAATTAGGAACTAGAGTTAGTCCTTACAGGTACAGTACAAGACAAAATCTAGTACAACTTCAAGGGTCTTCCCAAAATTCTTTTGTTGCACTTGGATTTGGTTGAGTTAAACAAAGAACCATTTGCCTGGAACCAGATTATTCTTTGCTTAAAATGTTTCTAGCAATATTTGTTTCAATAAAATATTCAAGACACAAAGGAAAAAGTAAAGAATGTGGCCCTGCTGTTTGAAGAATTGAAGACAGTTTATCCAATGTGTGTATATTTAGATAATATCCAAAGGCCGTGTATATTTAGATATACTCCATCAACCACTTCTGTTTAAATCCTTCACATTATATAAAACAATTTTGCAACTGATAGGGAGTAGGATTTTGTATATATATATATATATATATATATATATATATATACACACACACACACACATACATGTTTTATATATATGTTATATATCTTCTTCCAAAAGAAGAAATTCAACTTAAAAGATTAAGTGATCTGTCAAGTCATGTAACTCTGGATTAAGTCAGAAATGGAACCTGAATCTTCTGAATGTGGGTCCAGTTTACTCTAAAGAGAACAAACAGAAGTGACATTTCATAGAATGTCAATTTAAGTTGAAAACACTACTGGAGATATTTGGTTCTATGAAGACATGCATTTTAGTTGGAATTTTTTGTTTTGTTATCCACTTACTTGTTAAGACACTAAATAGCATCTATTTTTATCATTATACAACTACACCATTAAAGTATTATGATTATTTTACAAGTCAAGTAAGTTAGATATAAAAATGACTTGTCTAGGATATAATTTTAAAAAGTGATAAGCTAAACACAGTGGCTCAAGCCTGTAATCCCAGCAACTGGGGAGGCTGAGGCAGGAGGATCACAAGTTCAAGGCCAGCCTCAGCACCTTAGCAAGGCCCTAAGCAACTTAGCAAGACTGTGCCTCAAAACAAAACAACAAAAAAAAAATTTTTTAAGTGGTGATGTGGCTCAATGGTTAAGTGCCCGTGGGTTCAATCCTTGGTACCAGAAGAAGAAGAAGAAGAAGATGAGAAGCGATAGATTTCAGATGAGAACACAGAGACATAGATTGTTATGCAGATATTGACATTTTAAATAATTTCTTGGCTTAGTATTGAAATGATATCTGTAACATCAAGTATACAGCATTATTTAAAAGTCTCAACTCTAGTCAATGACGGACTATTCCAAAGAGAAATGTAAAGCACATGTTATATTAGGTCCCCATTTCCTATATTGGGCAAAAAATTATGTAATACAAATGAGAGCTTTTTGTGCAAATACAAAAAAGGTCAAGAGAATTATGTTGGGTAATGGAATAATGTACTTAAAGATTTAGATATTTCAAATAGAAATGCATTAGACATGTTAATATGCTTAAATGCACAAAATGAATTTAAATATGATGATTCATTCATCACCTGTTGACAAATAACATTTTATACTTAATGTTAGATGAGAAATATTTTCATGAAATGGCCAGCTCTAATAAATATGCCAAATGTGCCTGTAAATAAAAGGTGATAATGTTACTCAGCACCTTATAAACTCTCTGAATTCAATTTACTCTAAGTAATGTGAGTGCCAGCAAGAAGAGTAATAAGAACTCAGTGACAGAAGAAAGACAGCTGACTTCAAGGGGAGAGATTCCAGGTCTGAAGACCAAGGCACATGGTTCAGCTCACCATTTTGCTTTCTTCAAGCTGCAATTAATTTTCAAGAGGAAATCACAAAACATATATTTGAGTGTTCCTGGGTACCTAAAATTCTTGAACTTTATCACAGGCTCGGACACAGGGTTTCTTTAGTCAGAAGCATTTTTCCTTTTAATAGAATGTTTATGTTTTGACTATTAGGTGCAATTTCCAAATAAGATATTTGAGAACATAGATTATTATTAGCTTTTAGTTAGTAGATATTCAATAAATCTAATGAATAAATAAATAGATACAAATACAACTGGTTCCCAGTCTATTTTTCTTCTTAAAACAAATATTAATGATTCTCCATGTCATTACATAGCCAAGTATACAAAGAACAAATATCACTCTCAAATAGAGTTCCAAGCCAAAATAATAATAATAATAATAAGGAAATGAATGATTGTTTTAATGAGAGCAGGCTACCTATTCCTCAACATTAAGCTCATTACATTTTCTTTTAAAGTTATTCAACTGCAATTCAGGGACAACACATCCTTTCGGTTTTCTTCACAGCCTTAAAAGAAACCAAAACCAAAAGACTCACTTCATCATATAAAATGTTTGCCAGGATTTAGCAGGTTTTTTTTTTTTTACAAACAAAATTTTCTATTATCTGCATCCTTTTATATTCACAGGGAAAGAAAAATTGATGTTTCATAATGATGATCCTAATATGGAGTAAGATTCTGCAATGTTCTATAAAACATTAAATCAGGAATACATGAAGGTATCATTTTAGCATTAAGTACATTTTGTTACGATTTAAATATTAGCTGAGTATTATATCCATTTTAATGTTGTTTTCCAGCAATTGAGCATGCAAGTCATAGGCTTGAGTGGTACTGAAAAGTGGTTCATGGAACACCTGGCAGGTTTGATGATCAACTTGATTTGGAATCCCAGTTCTGCTTCTCATTGGCTGTATGACCTTGAGCAGATGATTTTCTCAGTTTCCTCATCTATAAAATGGAGATTACCTTAACACCTACCCCATGGGGTTGTCATGCAGGCATCAGATCATGTAAGCCAAAATTTTGCACCATGACACAAGAGATGCATTCCTAGAGATTAACTAATATATTACTTTAGACTTACTGATTATGTGACAAGATTTTTAAAAATCCAATCATGTGTAGTTAGGAAGAAGCTAAGCAAAAAGAAAAAAAAAATCCTCAAATGGGCTTGACATAAGAACTCTTGCTCTGAATTAAATACCCCACTCCCCTCCCCTGCAAAAATTAAAAAAAAAACCCTCAACCTCAACCTTAAAATGTGCAAAAAACAATTGTTACTCAGAACAAAAGGATAAATTTCTCTATTCACATGTAGTTTAAAAAAAGGAGCATTTCATCATATACGTAAGTGCTTTGATAAGTTTTTTTAAAAGAAAGGAAATAACCAGCCTCAATTCACCTAGCACTGCCAAGGTCATTGCAGCATTTGGGAGGAAGCCTTTGGGTGCAGAGAGAAGCAGGTTGGAGCTATGGATTCAGGCCCAAGGCATCTCACACCAGACAGCTGCAGAAAGGCCCTTCTCCTCTTGCTTCAGGCTGCTAAGTGAACAAAAAAGCAAGAACCACTGCCACTGGAGCTTTTCACTAGCTTGTTTATTTACCCATCAAGAACCATAAGGACCTTTACTGCATAAAATGCCAAGTGTGGTGGTAATTGACATCAAACGATCCATGTCTACCAACAAATAAAAGACTAAAGTAATAAACATAGAGAGATGAGTGTTTAATGACCTTCAACAAATTTTTATTGTAAGATCCATAACAGTTAACTATATACACTGACATCTCTGGCCTGGAGCAGTCTGTTTTCAAAGTCAGTGGGAGAGGCCCAAATCCTGCCTTTCTACAGTGGTACGTGAAAGCTGGCTTGAGTGCATCAGCTTGGCACAGGCTTGCCAAAATTACCAGGCCCCTGAAATTTCTACCATGTCCATAAAATTAGAATTTCTCTGCCTTGAATATCCCCCTTGAAACATACATATGCATACATAGTCCTTTTTCTCTTTCCATAGCTGGGTAGAAAACATTAATCGGCAAATACTTTTAGACCATTTCTTTCTCAAACCAATCTATGCAGATGAAGCCTAATGAATCCCACTGTTGAAGGTACTCTTGGATTTCCATAAACTCCAACCACTGACCTTAGTCCTATAAATATCTGACTATATCCTGAATGGAATGGTCATTTTGTTAGTGTTAAGAAAAAACCTTAGAATGTTTCTTTGTATATAGATTTTTATTTGTAAACCAAACATAAAGAGCTCAATAATTAGTCCCCTGTTGAACACTGTAATTGCCATAGCACAACACTAGGAAGACAGTACAGAGACATTAATTTCCTTCGAGGCTCACAGCCTAGTTTTCTTTAGGCACCAGAAGACTTCATTTAGGTGCCTAGTATTTGCACCAGGGCTTAAGTTCATAGCTGGATTCCTGATTCTTCACGGGGGACAAGGAAGCCATTTTAAGGACTCCTCACACCTTCTAAGGTATGAAGTCAGCTTCTCTTGCCTCATCCTGGCCAACAGCAGGTCTCAGCCCTGAGACAGACCTAGCACAAAGCTCTTCAACTCCCCTAGTACACTTAACCTCTGAGGAAATAGCTTCCTTGTTCTGTTGAGGGAGGGGAAAGGGCTAATCACACTGAGGCACATAGAAAGTATTCAATCAATGATCACAAAATTCAAGTCTATGCTAGGCATTTGGAAGACAACATGAAAAATGGAGGTAGGCTTTTTTTATGTTTCTGTTTCCAAATTATTACATTAGTATGGTAACAAAATACATAAATGGATTTCAGAGCTTATGAATTCAACTGACAATGGCAGTGAGAGGATTGGTGGAGTAATATTAGTTTATAGAAGACAAAAACCTCTCTGTACTCCCAAATCTCCAGGGTCACTTTTTAAATAAAATAGGCTTTATTTAGGCTTAAGCATGGCCCAATTTCAAGTGGTTTACAAACTTCTGTAATACTAGGAAGGCTCTTTCTAACAGTTGGATAAAAATTTCAGGGTGACGTTCAAAGTCATGGAAATTCATTCTTTTGCCTGCCCAGAACAAAATGCTTCTCTGAGAAATGCTCTTTCTAATACATTTTAAAGAGATGTGATCATGTTCTCATAGACCACTTACACTTAACATTATCTATAGGGACAACCAGTGGACCAAGCTGGGCCAATCATCCTGCAAATCTGTACGGCTGTACCACTGGTCTAGGGATGGCATTCAACCCAGCAGGTCAATCAGAGTGCTTTCTGAACCATTTTTATCTTGAGATAAGAGAGCAAGTCTTGGTGCCTTGCTGATGCTCTGGCAGTGAAATCAAAGATGGGAGTCTAATAGTTTCTAGATACCTGTTCCCAACCATATTCCTGGTCTGTAGTACAAGAGGATGGACTTCACATACAGGAAGAAGCAGAGCAGCAAAAGGAATAGAGATGGAAGGTGCTGGTTGTATCAGTATCTGGGTCCAATTCTCCTCCCTATAATCTGATTATATCAAATTTCTACAATACAGATATAATAGACATAAATAAATTCAAGAGTACAGATAATAGAAAGTGTAATAATTAGGAAAAGACAAGTTGTTTTGCATATTCATTGCATTTGTTCTTCATCTAACTTACTTAATTGAAGATTTTATAATTTAGCTTTTACTGATGACTCTGTTTACCAACCAACCTGAAAAATTTCTGAACATGTTACCATTAGGTCTGGTAGGAGTTGGATGGTACAGCATGTTCATGGCACATGGTAATCTCACTTAGTTGGTTTTTTTATATTAAAGTTTAAACTTTTATTGAGTTATAGATACCAAAACTTTGTAGTTTAGGCCTTTCATTATTTTAGGAAGGTCTCTTTTTTTTTTTTTTTTTTTTTTGCGGTGCTGGGGATTGAACCTAGGGCCTTGTGCTTGCAAGGCAAGCACTCTACCCACTGAGCTACATCCCCAGTCCAGGAAGGTCTCCTCTTAATAGATTTTTTAAATATGCATATTTTCTTCCAGTACTTTCAAATTATTTTCTCACATCAAAATCTTTAATTTACCTAGAATTTCTTTGAGTGTAAAGTGTGAGATAAGGATCTAAACTTTTCCCCTCAACGTTAAGCCTCTTGTTGCCTTTTATTTGAATAAACTATCCTTATAATTTAAGTTTATGATATACTAAATTCTGATGAATGCTTGGATTTGTTCTGCAGATTTCTATTCTGGTTCATTGATTTATCTCTATTTTTTATCATACTTTTTAAATTAGTGAGTCTTTAAAATACATTTTTATCTGGGTTATTTTGTGTATTATTACTCCAAGTAAATTACATTCACATTGATTGCATCTGCATTAAATTTTTACCTTCTTACAAGTTTGAATCATTCTATACAGGAACATAACATTCTGTGTCTGTATCTCTATGCCTACAATTATATCTCCATTTATTCAAGTCCTCTTTAAATTCTTGTAGTTAAGTTTTATATATATATATATATATATATATATATATATACACACACACACACACATACATACATACATACATACATACAAAATATTTATATGCATATTATATATATAGATTTATTTTGATTTAGGTCTTAAACTTTTATTATGTTTATTTCTGCAAATATTGCACTTTGTTACTATAATGAAATTTCTCATTCCATTTAGTCAGAAACTTTAAGTTAAAAATACAGAAATGTCCATTTAAAAGGCCGTTGTTTTATTTTGATTGTATACTATTAACTGCCCACTTTTCTGACTCTTCTTGATTCTAATAGTCTTTAATTTTATTCTTAACCACAAAGAAAATGTTTTTACTCTATCATCAATACTTATGTCTCTTATTTTCTTTCCTCATCTGATTGCATTGGCCTGGACTGCCAAAAATATTGAACAGTAGTGAAAATGAATATCTTTGCCTTGGTTCTTCTATTTTAGGTTAATTCCTCCAACTTTTGTGTTCAAATAGATATGTGTTTGTTATTTTAAAGTAATAGCATTGTAATCTTTAGAGATTTCATTAAAGTTGAATGTTGATTTTTATCCAATGATTTTCTGCCTTATGAGAAAACTCATATTTTTCTTTATCCTTTTAATATACTTTCTAAAATTAACCCATCCCGTATTCCTGATGTACACACTATGCTATTCTTTTAACACTGAATTCAGTTGTAGCTTGATGACTTTCACAGAACATGTACAAAATATACTGATTTACTGGTTAGTTGAAAAATGAAAATGAAAGTCACTGATTTTCTCTGTTGTTTGGAATTTAAATTACCATGATTATTTTTGTCTTCCTTAGGGGGAAAAAAAACAAAAAGGAAACTAAAGACACAAATTAATTAGCTTCAGGAATGATGAATGTCAAGGATGAAATTTTCCTGGGTATTATATCCCAATTCATGGGAAAAAAATAGTTATTGGCTTCTAAGTAGGTTCTTATATTCCTTGATTTGATAAATACGTAAGTGAATATAAAACAATAACAGTCCAAAGATTGGCCTAACTCAACTACTATTTCAATAGGTGGACAGGTTGATAGGTTAACATCAGAAAAATAGACCAGCTGTTGGAACCTTAGGAGGTATTACTCTAAGAAAGTTTCACTAGGCTAACAGCCTCAGTAGTTACAACTTCCTGTGGCACAGACTATCTGCCAGATCCATCATAAAATGTGCCAATATGCTCTCTTGCACTCTGTCTGTAGTGAATGGTTTTCTTTGCTGCTTCTATGTTCCTGCCATGAAATCTAAGTCCTGAAGGGGAACCATCTACTTCTTCTCCCTCAGCCTTTCTACCTCCAGGCAGAACTAGATCTAACTCACAATCTGCAAAGAAATATGGCAGTCTTTCCTCTGGGGAGACAATTTCTGGGCTTTTACAGTCCTCTCAGTTAAGAAGTACGCCCTAACCTCTACCTTATATTCTTCCTACTCTTTTTCTCTTGTAGTGTTTTGAAATGTGCTTGTCGAAATTCTCCGAAAAAAGTTTTTGCCCTCTAAAGGTAATCTCACCTATTAGGAATGCTACTGACCAAGAAATTGCTACACTAAATCCAATTCTCCCAGCTTCCATTCTCTCAGCAAGGTTTTACTGAGCACCTACTATGTACAAGTATCACAGCAGTTGCAAGAAGGGTGTGGGGAGGAGAAGATAAGGAAATCTTTAAAATAAAGATGAATCAGAACTGGTTCCTGCCTTGAGAAGCTTATGGGTTACCTGAGAAGCAAACACTAGAAACATAAAATTACTCCCTAAGGGTACTTTCCATGGATGGTAACTTCCAAATGAGAATCTCACATATGGGAGAATGTTATCTGCAAACACACAATACAAAGCATTTCACGCTACTTGATGTTTATATAGATCATTTTCCAAGAAAATAAAAGTGATTTATATGTGTTCCCTCAATATCTACACATCCCCTCACCCTCCAAAACCCTGCTTCCCTTCACACACACATAGGCCTTTTATTGACTTCAAAGACAGCTGGGTGCATAAAGGGGGAGGCCCACAGAGGTTGAAATGGACACACACAGCCATTAATCTCAGAACACTTCTCTGAGCTGGGGAGGCAGGAAGTGCCGTTACAGCCCTTTAAAAGCAAAGGAATTGAACATAAAGGTTAATCAACTTTCCCAGAGCCAAAGTGGTTCCTGAGACTTGAGCTAGGTAGTGAAGTGCTTCGGCTCTGAAGTCAGACTTGGAATTTGAATACTGGTCCCAACCCTGACCACCAGCATAGACTCAACATTAACTTGACCTCCCTATGGTTTCTTTATCGGTAAGATGGGAATGAAAATAATGCCTCCTTTGTAAAGTGGTTTTGAGGATTGAATCAATTAGAATACTCTTTATCACATATAAATTATTCAGTAATTATTTGTAAATACTATTCCAGTGCCAATAGTGCAAATAAGCTCCCATTCTGCATAAATATTAGATTTAGATCACAGCCAGTCCAGCAACTGAAACCTTTGAGATCAAGGTCACCCCTAAGCTATCCTACTGAATTAGAAATAATAGAACTATCTCCCAACAAGCTAAGCAAACCTCAGGGAGAAAAAAGAATCCTTCCTTATAACTCCCGCTCCTGTAATTCCTTCTTTTTGCTACCCTGAGTATCCAAAACCCAAATTTTCTTCACCTGAAATAACACATTTTCATTGCCGTGTTTCGTCTTCTTTTTTATGGCAAAATCACAAAAATGACATAGGGTCTGAGAAGGTTCGTTTTGCCCCAGGAAGATTACCTGGCTATTTCCAAAGAGAGGCTGCACGCAAGTCTTGAGGAAGGAAAGAACATCTCATTCTTATGGCCAAGCTATAAAAAAATTGTATACCTAAATCAAATTGTCAGGTCATTCTTCAATTTCAGTTAGTTTCATTTGGGATTAAATTATTATATGATCAGGATTACAGGCTAAGCTTCAGAAACACCCATGCACAAAACAAAACCAGGTATTAGAAACCTGAGTCTGTAAAACCTTGCTTTCCATCCCAAACAGGCAAGTCGTCATTATATGGAAATCTGTATTATAAATTGATTGTCAAATAATAGAAGCAAGAGTAATTAAAAATCCCTGAGGTATACTACCCTAGCTCCACCCCTCCAGTCCCCTCCAACATCCAGCCAAGTCTTAGCTTATCTTCTACTAACTGGAGGCAAAAAGCTAATCAGTCTTCAGGGAAATTCTGAATTTGACCTCTAATTGAATCATTTACCTTGCCCTTTTACATTTACACACAGGCTCGCTTGCCCAGGCTGAGCTCAACTGGTGTTGAATTCAGGTCCTTGCTCTAGAGAGCCATTAGCATCAGACTAATTCTGAATTTGAATTCACATGATTTGCCCAAAGTCACAGAGAGAGTTTTAACATTAGATTCCTATGTCCACTCTCTTAAGAAACACTTTAAACAATATTATCTGTTACCACTACTGCTAAATGACATGACTTAAGATATTTACACAATTGATAAAGCACTAGTTATCAATGACATTAAGTGAAGAACACAGAAATAATATCATCTACATTTTTCATTGACTCAAATGTAAAAGAAAATTTTGAAACATTTTCTCTGATCCAATGATCATTCTTGTCTGGGAGCTGCCAGCCTCTCCTTCCAGGGTAAGCCTTCAGCAGCTTTGCTTGGGCTGCAGCCTCTCTCCTCAAAAATGGGGGCCCTGACGATGTAGCCTAGAGGTGGAACACTTGCCTAGAATGCATTAGGCTCTGGGTTTGATCTCCAGCCCTGAAAAAAAAAAAAACACGAGGACATTGTTGGACTGATCATATTCTCCCTCCTGAGAATCCGTGTCCACCTTAACAGGTCTGCAAATAGTATAAAGCAAATTGGAAACACCTGTCAGGGGAGCTGCACATTTTCATCAGATAATATCATCTTGTTTAGGAAATCACCAGTCGTCCTGGGAACAGTGGTCTGTGACTAGAGAACTAGCAATGTCACAGGAAAGAGGCCTAGGTTAGCTCTCTGTGTTTAGTGGCACTGAGAGTGCCTTTGGGAAATAGGATGCAGCTTCTTGTTTACTTGGGGGGTTGATGTCAGTCTGTCAGGGAAGTCTGGAAGTCACTCCTTTCCTGGGGTAACCTTCTGCACTGTCCAGGTGTCAACAGATCACACTCTGCAGACATTTATTTAGCAATTGTCGAGCATAGATACATTGTTATTAACTATTATTGTCATGTTATACAATAGATCTCTTGAACCTATTCCTCCTGTCTAGCTGAAATTTTCTCTTTTGGCCATCATCTATCCAGTCCACTCCTCCTCCCTCATCTCCAACCTCTGGTAAGAACCATTCTATTCTCTGTTTTCTATGAATTGCACTTCTTTAGATTTTACATGGAAGTGAGATCATGCAGTATTTGTATTTCTGTATAGCTTATTTCACTTAACATGATGTCCTCCAGGTTCATCCATATAGTCATGAGTGATAGGATTTCCTTCTTTTTTAAGGCTGAAAAATATTCCATTGTATCTATATGCCACATTTTCTTTATCCATTTATCCATTGATAGATTCTTGGGTCATTTCCATTTGTTGGCAGTTGTGAATAGTGCTACAATAAATACAGGAATGCAGATGTTTCTTTGACATACTTATTTCATTTCCTTTGGATATGTACCCAGAATAGGGATTGCTGATCATACAGTAGCTCCATTTTTAATTTTTTTGAGGAAATTCCATACTGTTTTCCATATGATTGTACATTATGTACATTCCCCCAATAGTGTACAAGGGCTCCCTTTTCTTTACATTCTTGATGATACTTGTTATCTTTCATCTTTTCAAGAATAACCATTCTAACAAGTGTGAGATGATATACTGTTGTGGTTTTAATTTCCTTTGCCGTGATGATTAATGATATTGAAGATTTTTTTTATATACCTATTGGCCATACATGCATTCACTTATTAATAGTAAGTGATGAGATCATTCTCTTTATGGGATTAGTTGTAAATAATTTTAAATGTTACTACCTTAAAGGGCATTTGCATTTCTATAAACATTACTACTAGTAGCAATAATGATAATTGCTAACAATTCAGAAGCTTCTAAACTGCCAAAGGCCCTAACCATTCCCTATAAGCTCTTCTACTCCCCTCAAGTACTCATTGGTACACTGACACCCATGATATTCCAAGCACCCACCCATAAGTTCTAACAAAGCCTCTTGGATCCCCACCTCTCTTGACTATATTCAACACTCAAGAATTCAGAATTCAACACTCAAGGAGACTGACAGAATGAGATATAGGACTGGGAGTAATTACCTGGAAATGGAAGCTATAGGAATGGATATAATTCTTGGGGGAAGAGTAGGAATAGTGCCAAAGACTGATTTCTGGGGAAGAAAAGATCTAAGGGATGGTGGAGGTCAAAGAGGAGTCAGAAAAGACAAGGAAAACCCAAGAGAATTATCAGTGGCATCTAGGTGGTGAGAGAGCTTTTAAGAGAAGGGGATAGGCTACCATGTAAGAGAGGGGTTGAACTGAGAACAGCATTGGTGGAGGGGTCAACAAGTGGGAGGCACTGGAGCCTGAACCTCATTCAACTCCAAGCAGGCACCCATGTCAGAGCAAAACTGGCAGTCAGGAGATGCCAAGGAGGAGGCAGGACCCAAGAGCTTAGAGGCCCAAGACTGACTAGCTAAACGTAGTGCCAAGGAGCCATAGCTATTTAAGTTGCCAAACCGAGAAAACTTAAGTCAATGGTGTATATACAATTGTTAAAATAACATTTATCAATGTTCCTCCTACCTGACCATCACCAAAAGGCCATAGTGAGACACCCACCATTCTCAGAAGAGCGCCACTATACCTGGTGGTAGCAATGACATCACATACATCCCAGCAGAAGCCCAGCTATGGAGCACTCTTTAATCAGATTTATTCATCTGTCCTCGACTTCTCAAACACAGGGGGAAGTTGTCAAAAAAGAAAAATTTTAGAGATGTGGTCAACAAAGAAATATGAGATCAGTACAGGTTCAACTCTACCCTCATATTTTTCCAGCCACATGAAAGAACTCATGTTCAGGATAATAGTCCTGAAATAAAAGATCTGCAGCCACTGAAAAAATATTTACTTATGCTCAGGTTCTTAAAAAAATGAACAAAAATTTTATACTTCAAAAAGCTCTATTCAACTTAATCTTGACAACAACACTATGAGTTAGATATTACTTCAGTAGAGTTAATCAACTTCCAGGGGAATAATCCTTGGTTTTAGATAGTTTACCAGAAAGCTTATTTTGGCAACATTATAGATAAATTTGGTTTTCCTATGAGTTTCAGAAATCAAAAATCACTTATGAAGAAACTAGACTCATGCTGAGAAACATTTTCTGAAATATTCTGTTCCTTTATAAACCTATTTTAAAATTATTGAGAAACAAAATGGAAAAACAAAAAGAAGCAAAACAGATTTGGGTTGCTTTCTTATATTCCCCTAGGCTCAAAAATAACAAATGTGATAGAATCATTAGTCTAACATTTGGGTTCAGGGATCCTATTGATATATCTGTACCTTTTAACTATTTCACTATGCAGATCTGTCTTTAGGGTTTATGCTGAGGAAGATGAGAGAAGATATACCGCATTTTCACATGAAACAAATGGAACTTAGATATTGAATCCATATACAGAGGTGCCAAAATTATAACTCATTTCTCCTGGTTTTCTTCCTTTTATTTTTAATTCTAGTTTACTATGTTATTTTTTATCCACTAGATTCTTTGAACTTGCAAATAAAATTAAGGCAAAGTACTATACTATAATATAATGTATTAATTAATGAAACTTTGCTTATATTAGAACTGACCCAAATATTTTTGTATATGATTAAGAATTAAAATGTGTAGGTAGAATTCATTAGGACTGACCCAAATATTTTTGTACATGATTAAGAATTAAAATTTGTAGGTAGAATTCATAGTACTTCTTATGTTGTCTCTCTCTCTCTTTCCCTCTCTCTCTCTCTCTCTCTCTCTCTCTCTCTCTCTCTCTCACACACACACACACACACACACACACACACACACACACACACTAATGGTTCTATCTAGGATGTCTTTATAAAAGGTTGATGGTTGTGGACTGACTGTTGATTGACTGATACTTCTGGGTACCCAGTAATGGCTTACTCATTCTCTTCCACTGTCCAGTCATGTCATTCAGAGGAAAGATGACCATCTATGAGAAAAGAATTGCTCCCGGAAAGGACATACATGCAAAGGGCAGCTGTTTTCCCCCTCTCTCTCTCAGAACATCCAGGTGCCATTATTGAATTTCCTGTATGCAGGGCTCTGGAAAAGTTCACTGACCTCGGGCAGGGGCTAGGGGGTGGGAAACACTCTTTCCTTTCCTTTCAACCCTCCTTTCTTTACCTATTGTAACCAGAAGATCACTACTCACTATGTTCTTATAAATTATTCCTCTAAGATTTACAGCGCTTTCTATGCTTCAAGTCAAACATTCTTTTAAGGCCAAACAGAGTAATTTACAGGATTTGTGTCTCTAAACTATCTTATAAATAGTTGCTCTCTAGTTCAAGGTGAATAACAGTCGGTGGCAGGATAGTATCAAAGAATACTGATTGCAATTCAATTTTATTACCTTTGAGGATTCACCCTGAGGAATAGGGCAGACTGGTCAAAAATCTATAGGCTGATCATCATGGGTCTGTATTGGAAAATCCTTTGCAAGTAAATACCTCCTATAAGGGTTTTTACCTCCTCTCTTCATTGATGACCATATTTTTTTTTCCCTCTCAGATGCCAAAATGACAGCATTGCTAATCATAACCTGCATTTATGGTTGAATTGGACAATACACATCTTTTCCTGCCTGCTTGCACACAAAGCCTGATCTCAAGGTTATGGTTGCAAACACTTGTTTAGAACCTGCCAGACTCAGTAAGCTCACTGTATCCCTGACATAATTGCAAATGGCCACAAATATAGTATTAATGCCATTATGATTTCTTGCTCTTGATTATTTTACCTGCTATTTAAAGCTCAAGATTACCTGCAGGATTTTCAGGAAAATAGGTATTCTGGGTAGACTTAACTTTTACTGTTCTAGAAATACTCCCATTAGCCTATCAACTTTGATCTAGCATGGAGTTTGATAACATATTGATACCAATTTCTCCATGTTAATCTACCAAAGGACATGTGCAAAAAACAAACAAACAAACAACAAAAACTCTTCAATTTCAGAAATATAAAGGAATAGTCTAAAAATATGCCCTTGGATACAGCCATCCCAGGAAAACTATGGTCAGTTAGTGAAAGATGGCGAGGAATTCTAGACTCTGAAACTCCATGCTGGTGGTGATTTTAGCCTGAGGGAACACAACAAAGGTGAGCCAAGCTTGCATTTATTTCTGCTTTCTTTCATGTCCTTAAAAACTAAAGATTAGTTAGCCAAAGTAAAAATTTAACTCATTGGCAAAGGTTCCTTTCTCTCAGAATCTCACTTCTAGACTTCAATGCTTCTTCAGGACCAAAATCTGAATTCAGCAAATTAGATCTTACCAAATGTGCATGTGTGCTGCCTGAGCAGCCAGATGCCCAGGGAAAATTAAAGGTGAGGTACAGGAAATGAAGTGCAAATGGAATTGTAATGTCTATGTTATTGGTAATGTGTGTGAGAGAGGAACCGAGTCATTACTGTGGGGTACAAAGGATCTGTGTTAATGTAACAACTAGGCAAACTTTATTAAAACTACCTTTCAGCTTCTAAAAGAAGGCTACTGCATTAAGGTGGCTACCTTAATGTTCATCCTGTTATACTGCTGGTTTCTATGGCAATATCCTCCTAGGTATTTGTAAGGTCACAAAAGGAAGAGCTAACCCCTCTTACTCCTGGAATAACTAATGTGGTTCTGTTACTTGCTTGATGTAAATGGTCTCAAGTGACAGCAAACTGTACATATAGTCAATTACAACTGCTCAAAGGAAATGATTTGTTGTAACAGCCGCTGTTCAACCTCTGTGACATCAATGTTTCTATGGAAACAGTTGCCTATTGCACTGCTTTGAATTGAGTATTGATCAAACTAGGGCCAACACTATTTCAGAGACTTGCTACTTTACTGTGTGGCAATTTACGATAGGAACTCATAACATCACTGTATATTTCAAGCCCCAAGGAACCAATTTAGCAGACAGTTACAGTAGAATATTAACAGAGGTCAATAATGGAAGTCTGATTATAGTCCTAGGACAATTATTCAATGCTTTTGTTGTCTGCCCTTTCAACATTCTAGCAGCTATTACAGTTTTCAAATAATAATATTCATGCCTGAAGAAAGTGCTATATACATTCATCTTCTATTTTAAACTTTATTTTTCATTGTTATGTTATCTATCAATAAAATTATTCGGCTATATTAACCAAGCTGTGACCCCTCAGAAGTAAATAACTATTGATCAAGGAGTAAAGATCTACTGGCACACAACACTGTTTTCCATTAATGATCTTATTGGCCCAGCTGATAAGAAGGTTCTCTCCAAACCACTGAAGATACAAAAGTAAAGAATAACAGAGGTTTAAATTCTATGAAAAATAGGGACTCAATCTCCCATCTCTGTGGAAGATTGGATTCTCCAACCTGTGCTGAAGGAGTAGTGAAAATAAAAACAACGCCAAGCAGAATCTGTCAGTGTGCCCTTCGTTCCGTGTAATAATTCTGTCGTTCATGAGTGTTTCGTTCAATCTTCTTTGGAAACAATCTTCAAGATGATCTTGGTTCACCCTCTCCTTTTACAGATGAAGAAACAAGGACCCCCAAAAAAGTGGTGGGGCCTGTCTGGCATCTTTCAGAAAAACAAATGTTATCTTTACAAATTTATATGTGAAGAATGTCATGTTGGAAAAAATTCATAATTTACACATTTTTCGCTCATCTTAATGAAGATACATGATAATTATCTGTACTCTTAGATTGATTTGTCAATAACTTCAGTCAACCCATTCTATAAAATTATTTCTTGTTTCCACTCTTCACTCCAAAACAGAGTCTGAGGCATGAAATCAGCCAGTTCACAGCAGTGACATTGACCACAGCACAGCTATTTTTGTGACAGTGAAAATTAATTTTTGCAGCTAAAGTTATGAAACTTCAGAAAGCCCTTGAATAACATGGCTACATGCCAAATAAGGGGTGATCCCTATGAATGAAATCTGTTTCAATACACAGATAAGAGCACTAACTTTTTTATTACCATAATTGAAAAATTATGACTTGGGGAATGATTCTTGTCAGGTAATAACAAATTCATCCAACTGCTTGAAAGGAGCTCTTCCTTGTGTAAGGAAAAAGGATATTCTTCTAGCTTAGCTATTGATTTTTAAAACCCTATCTGGATAGCTCAAAAATAAATCCAGTAAAATAGCAGTCCAGGTAAAGTCTAAAATTATACTAAAATAAGTCTGGATCTTATCATGCTTTTTTAAAAATCAACTAAGACTTGAAGTTAGTCTTGCTAGTGATAAATATTGTCTGTTAGGAAATAAACTTGATTTATAAAGGAAATATTTATTGAGCACCCATTGAATACCAGGCACTGTTCTGAACATTGGCACAAAATTGAACAAGGCTAGCTGTGGTCCTCACACAACTATGTTCTAGTAGGTGGAAGGAATCATTTGTTTTGTGGAATAGAGATCTCAGGAAAGGGTGGTCTCTGGTCTCATACTTGATTCCCCCCCCCATGTCTCCTTCCCCATATTTTTACTACCATTTTGTTCCTTTATATGTTTCTATATCACATTGTTATCAAAAGGATTGAAAAGACCTTACAAAAACACAAAAGGAAAAATTTACGGCAAATGGAACTGAAGATGGAAAAAGTAAATGAAAGTCAAAAACAAAGTAACATAAGGTATGCCAGAAGATCACTATACATTCTATGGGTAAATAGGCATAAATTTGATTGAACTTCCTCACAGTTGGTGCCTTAAAAAGAAAAGAAAAAGAAAAGGAAAGGAAACAATCAGTCATGTAATTCAGTATCTAGGAGATTAAAACAAAGGAAAAAAAAAAACAAAAACAAAAACAGGTGTGTAGAAGAAACCCAACGACTCCTACTATTGAGACCAGACAGAATTCTCTCTGCCCTCCTACATCCTGATACTTAGAAACCAGCCCCTGATGACTTGGCGACTAATATCTTCCCCAGCACTCTGCCTATAAATATGCAGCATGTTCCACAGGGCTGGAACCATAAGACTTTCAAATTAAGTTCACAACCACACACAAATATAATTTAATAGACACAATTCTTCAGGAGAAAAAAAACACCTTTCCTTAATACTGCTGTTAATATCTAGGTAGTGCAGAGTCATAATAGAATACATAGGACTATTAGTAAAGCACCCACTCATCTGTAATTTCTGTACCTTCCTGGGCTTTTTGTTTATTTGTTTTTGTTTCTGTTTTTGTACTGGGAATTGAACCCAGGGGCACCCTACTGCTGAGCCACATCTCCAACTCTTTTTATATTTTATTTAGAGACAAGGTTTTGCTAAGTTGCTTAGGGCCTCACTAAGTTCCAAAGGCTGGCTTTGAACTCCTGATCCTCCTGCCTCAGCCTCCTGAGCTACTGGGATTACAGGTGTGCACCACATCCAGCTTCCTGGTCTATCTTGTAGATCACTCAAGTGCAAAGATTTATGCCTATATAAATAGATAAGTTGACCTCCACTCAAATATACCATTTAACTACATTTGTGTAAATATACATATGTGTGTGTGTGTGTGTGTGTGTATTTACCTCTATACATGAAATAACATGAAGAGCTTTTACCAAACTGCTAATACTGATTTTAGTTTATGGATCTCAAACTCTTTGAGAGTCACTCCTAGCTCATCCAAACCATGTCATCTGTATTTTTAAGAAAATGAAAGAAGGAATGTAAGAGGGATGGAAGACCAAAATGAGTTAATCCTGGATTTAGCTAATCCAAAGGTGATATTAAATCATTAAAAAGCATATTAAGTGGAAAGGGGTTAGGAAACACCCCTGCTTTACTCCCCCCCCACTATCAAAAGGCCCTAAATTGATGTCATGTGGCTTCATTCTTATGTAAAAATCAAAGCAAGAGTAAGGCTCCACAACACCCCCCACCACCACCACCATGAATCTACATTACTGCAACAGATGACTGTGTAATGATAGCATCATATCAGAGGTCACAGAGGAATGGCCATTGAAGATCACTTGGTCCTCATGCTCCTTCTGATTTTTCAGGAAAGAGACTGACTTGTGTTTTACTTTATCAGTTTACAAATCCACAATCTGGAGGGATTCACGGTCAAAGCAGCACAGGAGTAACAAAGTTCAACATGGTTAAATAGGGAAGAGTGAATTTCTCAGACACTATCAGGAATTAGGCTTCACTAACTTCATTCCCTAAACCATACACACCTACACCAAGTAATTACATCCCAGAATCTGCACTCATTATTGGCCCAAACAGCCAAATTTAGATCCACCTTGACTCCCTCCACAACTAATGGATTTATACTTGCCATTTTAGTAATAAAATTTTTATAATAACATTTAAAGTTAGTAAGGTTTGGGGTGATCTTTTCTTCCTATTTTGGTTTCACGGTCACCAAACCTTGTCAAGTTTGCTTTGTCTGTGCAATATTTCTGGCTTGTGATAGGATTTGGTCAGACAAGTTCCCCATTTGCAAAGACAGAGTCGGAATGTCCAAGGGTTTAAATGCCTCTCAATCCATTCATGAGTGCTGATGGGAGAAGAATGGTTAGTTCTAGAAGGTTCTCAGAAAACAAAATGCCAGCAATAGGACTTGTAAGTCTGTGGATCCACTTTATAGTTTTTCAGCTCTATTTCAAGATGAGGGCAGAAAGACCTCTGCCCTCTTTTGATGTTGACCAAACCAAGATTTCTCTGAGGATATTTACAGATAACCTAACTTTTGGGGGGAAAACAGAGCAACATAGTGTTTTCTTTTAGCCAGTTAGATAACCAGGGCTATTCAGTGCACTCTGTATGCAGAGGGAGATAATCCTCCTTTAAGATGAGCTGTGATCACTCACCATAAACCATCTCTGTCTTCCTAACTCATCCTTATCAGTATAATACAGTATAATATTTCATGTCAATCATTTTTAATCCTTAGAATCATGTGTTGCTTCCAAGTCTGAAATCAACTGCTCTATAGAGAAGAGAAAGATGGGTTAAGTGTCTTGCAATCAAATATGGGAAACCATGCACTAATATATACAGGGATAAACTTAATTTCAGGGCCCACCCTAACAATATGGTCATTGGTTCAGATATTTTCCATTGATTTTCTATTTTGCCTTTATGACTTATTTCTGCAACAAGAGCAAATAGTAATTATTTAGAAGGTAGGAATTAAGACACCCAGGGCATCCACATATTTCAATTCGTAAATAAGAGGTATGCACTATATAGAGCAGTCCAGATTTAAAGCCAAGAAAAGAATGTGGTTCATGGCAAGTGGGGGCTTGAATGGCCGAAATGGTGAGCTGCTAGGATAGCAGCTGTGCTCTGAAAATCCAACAGTAGTTCTCAGCCTCAGCTGTAGGTTAGAATCCACTGGATATAGGACCCAGGCATCAGCAGGTTTTTAAAGATTCTCAGATACTTCCAAAGTACAGTCAAAATTGAGAACCATAAAGAAATATGCCACCTGAAAGTGGGCTTAATTTCTTTCTCTAGACAGAATATGAATACTCTTCATACTTGTGGCTTGCCTTATTGCCCAATCTTTCTTACCCTAATGATGTTCTTGCAGTCAGAGCAATTGTTAGAGAGCAGAAAGGGGAATTTCCTTAGAGAGGGAAAGAGAGACACTTGAAAGGGTGCTGTAAGCAGTCATCATTCTGATAATATATCAGGCACTAGTGCAGCCCAGCTTTACTAGAAAGTGCCATAATTAATTGGGGGAAAGTGAGGTTTAGAACTTGAATACAGTTCATCGAGTATGGACCCTGGAAGTTAGTTGGTGCCTCCTCAGCACTTGGTCTACATTGCTAGTAGTGCCTCCTAAAGGGAGGATTCAATCTCACCAATTAAAGCCCTTCATCAGACTTGAAAGGCATTTTATAGACATTTTATAAAATTAGGTTGTTTAACTTTTTCTCTGCTCCAAAACCTCCTTATGAAAATACCTATGTAAATATCTACTAAATACCTATTAATTACATTTGCCCACAAGTGTATGAAATAAATGCAATTTGAAGCAAGAGTTAAAGAAATTAAATACCTGAGACAGGTTAGTGATTACTGGCATGATTTTGTTGTTTAGCCCTTCCTTAACTTCCTCTCGTCCTGATACTACTTCCTAGATCCAAGACAGTGCATTTTATGCTCTCTTGTTAGCATCAGTACTCTCAGAAATCACAGAATTGGAACCATAAGAAGGCTTGGAGATCAATTTACCTTCTCACCCATGACTCTGCAGCTCCAGGCACTACCATTCTGACCAACATTTTTGCCAGGTACTACACTATTACAGTGACAGCAGGGGAATGTTTCCTCCCCTGTGATTATACTGTGGAGTAGAGTCCAAACCTGGGTTATTTAAGCCAAAAATTGTTTCAGAATTTAGTGAAATGGCTATTTTAGCTTAATCTTTTATTTATATGCCCACTTCTAGGGTTGGAATAGGTTCAAGTAACAGCTGTGACACTATACCTAAAACTTACTGCTGTCTTCATCCTGTGGACCTATTATTAAGTCCACCTGCTCGTGTCCAGTTTCTTCTCCTTATGATGAACCAGGGACTCTGCTCATTTTGCTGTGGTTTGGAATCAATGGATTGCTGAAATCAACCAGACATACCTACATATGCATGAATCCCAATCACTGAAATTCTTTGAGTTAATTTCCAGTGAGAAATTAACTCACGCTATTAGACAATCCAACTGAGAATGGAGAAGATAATGTGATATGTTTCACCATTAGTTAAATCCGAGTTTGGACCTTCCATGTGGTTTGACCTAGAGAAATATGTTACCCTCTCCAAGTCAACTGCTGTCAGTGGCAGAAGTTAAGGACTGGATCTCAGTTCTTAAGATTCCCACAGTGTTCTTTCCACTACAGCATGCCAGCTACAGGTTACACTTGGCCTAGTAATGTTTCAGAGGTGCCCAGCTCTGGGTCAAATGGTTTAGTGTTTTAGGTAAAGCTTCTTAGAAACTCAGTCTCTAGTGTTCCTGCCAGTTGGCTTCAATATTCTCTGAACCTTCAGGAATGATTCTCAACAGAGGAAGCACTGGAGGGGCATTTGGGAAGTTTGATGGGAAGATCATTTTTGATTTTCACAATGACTTGTAAGAAGAGCAGTATTGACATATAGTTGACAGGAGACAGGGGTGCCAGACATCCTGCAAATCATGTGGCCCTCAACAAAGACTTATTCCACATCTCAAATGACTTTTAAATGTCCCACTGGGCAGTCACGTAATGGAAAAAAAAAAAAAAAAAGAACCTACTTGAAATTAGCCTAGAATCTACCTCATTTTACACATAGTCACAAATTATTTATTGTATGATTCAAATAAACTCTGAATTTTCTGTAAATGCAACTGCTGTGGAAATGAAGGGAAGATTGTGCTTTATTTTGTTTGAAAATTGTCCAAGAGATATTTATCGTTTTTCTTTTAGATGTTCATTATTTGGAATGTGGCAAGGTCACTCATGATGGCCTTTGAGTCACCAGTATGCCATACATAGATGGCTTGAATTCACAGGTTCTGTACCAATGAGCATTCTACAGTGTGCATAAGTACCTCATTGCTGCATTACAACTGCTGTGGGCATTGAAATTATTACAAATTATTTCATTATGAATGTTTTAATTTTATGTCCCTTTATGCTATAGCAAAGCATTATTTTTTAAAGAATGTACATAAGTATTTTGAAATTTCATTTCAGGAAAGGAGCATTACAAAAATATTGGCTTTTAAAATGGGGTAGGGTGGTTGCTGCTACTAGAATGTCTTTCACCACCTACCAACTCTCCCTCCACAACCCTGTGTATACAGGTAGGTCAGCCTGATGCAACTACTACTCCCTAGATTTGTCTCTATTAAATACCAGAATTTGGGGGGGAGAGAAGGGGGAGTCTTAACCCTTTAGCTTTTTCTCTTTCAATATATAACCTGTAAAAGTAAGAAATAAGCTCATTGTATTCAGTTTCTTACTTTCCACCCAGGAAATGATACGTGGGCAACTAAACTCATTCTCTTAAGCCCCCTAACTCATTCTTTCCCTGTTCCTTTTCTCAGTGAAGGGTACAATGAAAGAACACAGATGTCCTGGCTCAAGTCTGACCTCCACTTCCCACTGGTCTCCTGGCCTCTGATGAGTTGTAGCAAGTGGCTTTATGAAGTCTCCTCATCTAGTAAAGACATTATAAATGCACACCCTCCCTTCCAATGGGTTGTGAAGATTCAATGAGGTATTATATGTGAAAATGTTTTGTAAACTGCAGAAGGTTATTTAAATTTGGAAGTATGTTTTATTGATACTTTTTTTTCATGGTCTGCCTAAATCTCAGAACAACATGGCAGCATTTGGGGAACTGCTTTAAACAGACAAATATAGAAAGCAACAGCTCAGGCGACTCCACTCCATGTGGTGTAGTGGGCAAACCATGGGTCTTAGAGTCCCCTGTTTCTCGTAGCTTTTGGCTTCGTCCCCAACCTGCATGAGCACAGACTGCGTACTTGGCCCTCTGAGCTTGTAAACTTGGATTAATGGTCCCCAAACTGAAGATTTCTTATGGTGACTAGTAATGAATGACAGATGAGGGCACTTGGCACTCAGCAGGTACTTGATAAATGAAAGCTCTTACTATTTTACAGAGAAAAGGAAACAATAAACTGGATAGAACTACATAAATCCTGTCTATAATATTATGCACCATACAGGAAGATTTGGAGTAGGGAGGCTTAATCTGGGAACCCTGAAGAGTCAAAATGTACCTCCAAGAGCTCATCTCTATAAGGTTGATAAAGGTTGCTTCCATACCCATTTTACAGGTGAGAAAATGGAGCAACTCATATTAGTTAGTGGTAAAAATTAGAACAGGATGGGAACCAAGCTCTTCTAATGACCATAGTTCTTGTGCTTGTATTTTCACTGAAGTCTTGCCAAGCACACCGTGAGGCAGATTATAATGAACATTCCCAAGCATGTCAACCTAACAAATCTCTAGCACTAGAGGAAAACAGAGGGATGATATCTGTCTACCAGTAAATTTTACCTGGTGAAGATCATCTAAAAAAATATTAAGTGGGGCATAACCCTTCCCAGCCCTTGGAAGAAGTCATCCTAAAACGTGAAGGGTTAATTCAACCTAGAAAGCAGGAAGGGCCTTGACAAAGAGAATAGTTGATACGTCCTCTCCCAGGCCTTACAGCACTGCTGGCCCATATATTACCAAAATGTGGGTCCTATTAAGAGTCCCCAGAAATCTAATCTCATTTATACATGGCTTAAAAGATCTCTAAGAGCAAGAATTCTGTTGGTTTATATTAACCAAGGTTTGGGGAAGTAGGAGAAGAATATAGGAGAGAACAGGGAAAGAATTAGTAGCCCAGGACAGGAAATGCCAACTAAATGTCACAGCATTCAGCTTCTTTGGGCTTGCTTGTTGCTATATGGATTCTCATCTCTGTGTTCAGTCCTTTAGACTCCAGAACCATCTTAGAATTTAAGCACACAGGTCATAGATCCAAAGGGCTGGCAATCCACACCTTAGGTCATGGACTCCCTGAGCACAACAGTTGGAAAAAAGTCACAAGTGTTACCAGTGGCAAAACTGGAATGATCTGAAACTAGCTCCATTCCGCAGCTCCGGAGAAGCTTCTACACACAAACACACACACACACACTCTTATCACTGGGATGTGCCTCAGAAATCCACTGAATTTAAAAGTATTAGAAGATGCTCTAAAATCTGGCTAATTTACTAAATAACTAAAGGAATAATATTCATACAACAGAAAAGTCCTTTAAAGTAAAGATGTTTCAAAGGAAATCTGAACTAGTTCTGAACTTTCCAAGAGAACACCTAATATGTTGTGGTCATTCAATTGATCATAATTTCACATTTTTCCTGTTTGTTTCTAACATCTCTTCCCATCCCTAGGTATCCCCATTATGGTGGTCACCAAGAGTAATCCTACCCTTTGACAAGAGAGCGTTTATTTATTTCAGATTTATAAAACAAATATTGACTTGAAAGATCTTTATAATTTTTCTCAGGAACCTGAAAGAGTCATTGGATTTAGGTCAGGAATACAGCTTTTACAAAAGCTATAATTTATGTTGAAAATATCTCAGGAAATACAAAGTCCTTGAGAGTATGCTTTTTTTTTTTTTTTTTTTTTCTTGGTTGCAGGCATGCAAACTATAAATTTTTGATGTTCTATGAATCTCCCTCGTCTGACAATATTGCTCTCCATTCCATTATTCCAACAGATATGAAGGTAGAGCCTCATCCTGTATCTTATAGGTCCTCTGTGGGTGGAGAAAGAGAGACTCAGGGAGTACAGATAATTTAATTAGTGCCTGTGCTCAACCTTCTCCAACCTGGCTCCACAGAGAGCTGAAAGAGCTGGTCTGTGTATGTGGTAGGGGAGCACAATGGGGTATAGGGACAAGGATGAGGGCTGGGCACTTGATTCTCTCAAAGGCTGAGGATGTGGAGGGAAGAGCCTGCAGCCTTCACTTCACTTCTGGACAATTCATCCAGAGAAATTAATTACTTTCTATATTCTAACCTCAAATTCCACAAACCATTAACATTTGGCCACACGTGTACCATGAGAGGTCTCTTCCTTAAGGTTACACATCAGAACCGTACATGAAGATATGAAACCAACCTCCTAAGACAGAAGTCACCTGACAGCGGGTTTATTATGGTAGGTATGTATGCGCAGGTGGGAAACCTCAGTCTTCCCATGGGCCACACCTGTGAGAGGTGGACATGTGCCTCATATGCCCAAGCCCTCATCCTGCTCTCTGCTTCTCCTTCACAGGGGTCTGGATCACCTCATTAAGACCATGACTTACATCTCAGGGGTGCATTGCTGGGTTTCTCTTATTTATTTGGTTCTCAAACAAAAAAGCACAGATCCAAGGATGGCAGTATAAACTCCCTTTAATACAAAAATAAAATGATATTTCCATAAGGCCACAAAGAGAGGCACTGGATCTGACTTCACAATTCCCACGAGCTCTCTCCAGAAGTCAGAGGCAAGGAAAGCTGTATTTCCCAGTGTGGACATAGCATACACCTTTATTACTGAAAGAGGATGTTTTTATTTGCACTGCATTATACCCATAAATTCCATCCACTCAGCAAGTCAAATTATTGCTGGCCTCCAAAATACATTAAGTTTGGGTTTAAATCAGTCACTTTTAAAGATATACTGCAGCCCACTTCCTAGCCATATTTGTAATATATTCACCCTGCAAATGTTCTTTAAAATGCATGGTTTGTGGAGTTGTCTTACTTCAGTCAGCCATGTGAAGATATAAGGAATATAAGCTCTCATTTGCAGTTTCTTTGTGTGTGTGATTGTTCATGATCCCTACCCATAGAGCTAATGGCTGCCAAAATGCTTTCGGGCTATGAAGAGAAAGAGCTCTCTGAATCTGAATCAAATTAGAATTAGTGATATAATAGTAAACAGCAATGGGAAAATATAGGACCCTGAGTAGTTTACGTTAGAATTTGGTGACAGCAGACAGGCTTTTCCAGATAATGGCAGGGAGCAGAAAGCCAACAGATTATTGAGGATGCTTAATGGTGTACAGCAAGACAAAGGTATGCTTAATGAAGATCCTCAAATTTTTTTCCCTTACCTAGACTTTCTATTCTACAGTCACACATTTGTATTCTTCATTGATTGTCATTCATATAATTTCAACACAACACGGTTTCAGAAAGTATGTGGAAGCTAAGTTGATTATCATTTTAAGTGGCTGAAAAAGCAAGATATGGAGAAATAGAGCCCTATTTCCATGGCTCCCTTGGGAAAGGCCTGTTTCCTCTGAACTCCCCTTTGTCAAGCTACTGTCGGATGGGGAGGGATGCGCATGCAGGGGGGAGGTATGTGGTGGCCCCACCAGATGCTCTGCTTTTCTCTGAGCTGGTGAAGGAAACTTGGGCCTGTTGAGCAAAGCACAACATTTGGCCTTTATTTTTGCACCTTTCACTATTGTTAATGTTGCCTTATTTCAAAAGACTGTATTGTTGTTGTTTTTAAAGTAAAAGCTGCTAACATCTCACCAGGAAAGACACCACGGCATTCTGCACAGCGAAGACACCTTCTTTAAAACAATAGGATACAAACAGTTTATCTGTTTCCCAGAAATCGAGCACACATTTTGCCTTTCCCCAGCAACTTGTGAGACATGTTCCAGCCTATTCATATAAATCTGCTCCAATAAATGCCTGGTGGATAGTAAGGTATGAATTTCACATAAGTAAGGGCCAGTTGATACCTCGGTTTTATCTACGTTTTCTGGTAGTCACATTATTTCTACATAGATTTTGGGACTGACACATTTACTCTCAGGCTATAATACTAATAATAAAATTAATTAATAATATTAAATAATAATAACTAATAATATTAATAGAATAATATTAATAACTACCATTTGAGCACTCATATGCCAAGAACCTTACTGAGCACTTTGTGTTTGTTACCTTCTTTATCTCCTCCATCAACCTTAGAATAAACATTGTTCCCATCTTGCCATCGAAGAAAACAAAGTTCTGGATATCAGTCTCTCCAGAGCTTCTTTCATCATTACCCATGTCTATCATCTAACTACTCTACTCAGGAAGTTTATAAGCTGACTGTTGTCACATTGGTCACACAAAATTGACACTCGTTGGAGTATTTACACCATGGAAATTGGTAAATGCTACAAATAATGCCTTATTATTATTATTATTATTATTATTATTATAGAAAGAGTGAACACAAGTCTTTAAACATTAACCAACCTACAACTGCCAAGGAAGAACTTTTCCAAGTATAATAGAATTAGCTGATCCTGTCTTTCCCTTCCATTCATGTTGTTTGTCTCCAAAACATATATTGTGACAAAGTTAGCAATACAATGGAACAAGAATTTGAAATGGTATGAAGCCAGGTGTGGACTTCCCTTGTGTGAACTCAGCTTCCATGCCCCATCTGGCTTGATTCTTTCCTCTCTCTTTTACTACTTGTGACAAACATACTTCTCTGTACCCTGAGAAGGGTGACAGAGCAACTTGAAATATTTGATAGTTGTTCTGATGAAAAGTCTGCAAGCCAAATACAGTTCTTGTGCCCCAAAACTAATAATCTTAGTCAAAGGCAGTAACTAGCTTTTTCTCAACTCTTTTACTTACCATCAGGTGAATATAAAGTAAATCCAAAGGAAAGATAAATTCTGAACACAGAGGGCATCCCTTTATATCCACAACCTCATCTCCACTGGGGAGAGTCATGCTCAATATTTTTTATTATTATACAATTAACATTTATTGGGTGTTAATAGTGAGCTTACATATAACACAGAGACCATTTCTGAACCTGGTTTCTTGGCAGATTGTAGGAACAGCATGTTTTTGATATCTTGGATGGCACCAAGCTCACTATAATTTCCCAATGAAGTCAGTTGCTACTAATTTCCTGAACATCTGTGCATCAAATTCATTAAATGGCTAATGAATCCAGATATATAAGGTTCATAAAGATATTTATATCTGACATTAACAAAATGGCACTCCTGCTTTGTCCCTCTACGTGACACTCTTAAGACAATCACAGTTTTGTCACTGCCTTAAACCTGGCAGGGGAAGGTAAAGAACTGAAATCAGCACTTTTGGGCTTCTTCCATGGGACTAAGGCATTAAGTGGTCAGTGAATACAGGACAGAGAATAGGGGAAATAGGAGCCAGGGGTGCAGTCAAAGCCAGAAGATAGCCATATTCCATAAAGCCATTACACTAAAATCTTAGCAAATGGTCACGTACAGGTTTTTTGTGGGGATGTAAGTTTTCAGCTCCTCTGAGTAAATACCAAGGCACATGATTGCTAAATTGTACGGTATGAATGTGTTAAGTTTTATAAGAAACCACCTAACTATCTTCCAAAATATCATTTTGATTCCCACCAGCAATGAGTGAGTTTTCAATGAAGGAATTTTTAGGACAGTGAAAATTCTCCATGTGATACTACTCTGGTGGGCACACATCATTATATATTTATCCAAGCCCACAGAATATGTGGCACCCAGAGTGAACCCTAATGTAAATTATGGATATTGAGTGATGATAATATGTCAATGCAGGTTACTCACAGCAATGGGACTATGGCAGGGGAAACATGGCAATGGGAGGCCATGCATTCATGGGCATAGGGGGTACCTGGGAAATATCTCAATTTTCCTCTGAATTTAAAACTGCTCTAAAAATATTAAGTATTTTTAAAAAATTAAGTCAATTTAAAAAAATCCTCAGTAAACATGAGCCGAAGTTTCACTAAGAGCACAGTATCATGCAGGGTGTGCTCAGAGACCATAATTGGGACCCTAGTGTCACCATTATGACTGGTCAGGGGAGCCCCAGGACAAGACCATACTTACAAAAACTAATAATTACAATTCTCTATTCTTAGACATTAAAACATCTGGAAACAACTGAAAAGATCCTGTTTGCCATGAACTCTGAACAGGGTCAGGCGCTGGGGCTCTCTTGTTAAGTGTGACATTCCCTGGTTGGGAACCTTGGTCCTGTTGTTGAATTCTACGGCTGTCTCGGGGTTAGATTTCCTGCTCCTTCCAACTCTCAAAAATTCTCAACTTTTCCTACTAAAAAGGAAAGCAGGAGACTGGCAATCGATATTTGTCAATAAAACTTTACTGCAAAGCTTCAAAACAATGTTCACTTCTGCAGTTACTCAGTTTAAGGAAAAGGCTTATGCCGGAACCTAGCAGAAGAATCTTCGAACTTCATATCCTCTCTTATTGTCACCTCTCCCCTTTTCAACACAAATCAAGTTTGCAAACAGAGCTGTTTGTTCTGTAAAAGAAAACCAGGAGCTCAAAAAACTGGGAGAAATACAGTTCTTGTGCCTCAAAACTGGTATGAAATGGTATGAAGCCAGGTGTGGACTGAAACCTCTTCTGTCTCCGATTCAAGAAGAGCAGTGCTTGGTCAGGAGCATTTCTAGTTACATGGTGAGACTGGACGGCATATTGCCTAATGTAGATCCCTAATGACCCTCTGCAGACCCAGGAACTATGAAAGGGCTTGATTTATCACCAGCCTCATCCATGCCCGAAGAGTTCAGGAGAAGACTTCCAAGTTGCATTTGCTTGAGCAAAGCTGTCTCCTTCCCCTTCTCATTTGATGCTTACCCCATGAAGTGCTGGACCCTCAAAATGCATTCTTCAGTTATCTGTCCATTTCAAGGTATGAAATGTGCCAAAGAAAATGAGAAAGAACAGGTGTAAACAACAGCAGTGTGGCCCAGAAAGCCCCGGTGGGGGGGGGGGGCGAGCATTACAGCTTTGTGTCTGGTTCCTATGTTTCCAACTCCTGGAAGAGCCTGCCTACCTCCCTTCAGTGGTCCTTCCAGACAACTTGAATCCCACCCTCTGCTCTCCAGACCTCATACTGCCCTTGCCCAAAGCAATCACCTCAGTTTCTCAAAACTCTTGCAGTATTTATTCCCCAGTGTAATCTGCTTTATAATCAAGGACTTCTCTGTGATACTGCTTTTCTGCTACCAAACTATTATTTGAATATATTATTGTTGCTGTTATCTTTTACATATGCACAATGTATGGCCATGATTCAATTAGAAACTCCTTGAAAGCAAGTTCTGTATCACTCGCGTTGGAGTGTCCCACAACTCTCTGGTGAGTTACCATTAGCAGACTCTACCTTAGTTTCTTCATCTGTAGGATGGGAACAATGGTGATACCTGCTTTGTAGACCTATTTGGAGGAGCAAATGAGGATGTGAAGAGTAAATTATGCCTGAGTTAATCAATGTAGATATATTTTATTAGGATTGCTAAAATTATGTTAGGAACAAAGATAGAGTGCTAAAAATGAGAAAATCTGCAATCTGATCCTACCACTACCAATTAGGAGCCCTGTGACTTCACAAAAGCTAGTTAGGGACTTGGGGTGCAGTTCAGTGGTAGTGGTAGAGCATGAGCAAAGTCCTGAGCTTGAGCCCCAGCATCGAAAAAAAAAAAGCCAGTTAAATTAAAACCAGAAAAGCAACTCTGCCTGCCAAATTGCTGTTGCCATAGAGATCAAATATTTCAGTTCCTTCAGAAATAGATCACTTATTGGTACTCAGTATATATGATTTGATTTGAAAATTATATTGTCCTTATCATAAGCCCCTTTGTGGCTAAAAAGGCACTAGACGTGCATCACATAAGCTTGGAAGGGAAAAATGGGGTGCTCTGGACCACCCAAACTTCCAAAAACTAGTTTACATTCAGGTGATTCAGCACCTAGGCTGCCTAAGATCGTATTCCAGGGGTCTCATTTAGAGGAGTAGTTTCATACCACCATAGCAAACAAATTTAAATGTAAACTGTCTACCTATCTCCCCACTGTTTTAATGAAAACAAGTAACGAGTAGTTTTAAATAGTGAAAAAAAAATCAACTATCCTGACATGATTGGTGATGCCCAAGCAGAACAGAATCACAGAGCCAGAAGGCTGCACACAGCCCAAAGATCCCTCAGAGTCCCTCCCTTAGGGACAAAAGTTTCCTCTGGCCTGGGTACAAAGGAGCCTTGGCAAAGATAGTATGGGGCTGACCATGCCTAAGCAAAGCTATCACTTTCATGAAAAGTTAAATATATCACAGAATAAATTACACAATTTGGTTTCCAGAGTCCTTCTGGTCTGAGCTTATTCCTCTAACTGCAAACCATAAATATGATCATTTTCACCTTTCTGTTTCATGTAGTCTACTAACAAGTATCAGATGGTATTAGATGCCAAAGGCAATCTAAGTAACATCAGCAACACACCAAATCTTCATTCATTCACCAAATAATAATTTAACATGTCAATGTGCAAGGTACTGGGGCATATAAAAATGAATGGCACATTCTAGCTATTTGGTGTTATTTAGGCAACTTATCTTAGTATCTATAAGATTTGTATATTTGCTTCTATGCAAGCATAGTTTACCGTATTTCCAATAATGGTACTTTTTATTAAAAAAAGAAAAAGTTTATTCAAGAAATAGCATGGCGAAAATACTTAGAATTTAGAGTTCTGATCTCCTAAGTCGATGAAAGACTAAAGATTATTCGGAAAAATTATTTAACATTTCTTGTGTTCATACTCATTGCTCTGGTAAAAGCAGGAAATGTACAAGCACATTTTTACCTGGTATAACAAAACAACCCAATAAAAAGTAAAGTATGGTGAAGTATACAGCCTTTATGATATTTCTTGAAATTACTCCACTTTTATAGAGGATGATATTCACGCTGGCAACGGCTGTAAAAAATATGGAAATGTAAAAGAAGAGAGATTAAATATGGAATTTATCTATGGGCCCCACTACATTAAACCCTTAACACCTCTGAAATATGACAATAACTTAGACCTCAACATTAGGATCATGAAAGGAATTTTAATGGTGACCTGGCCTTCACTTAGGAGATTTGAATTTTTGTTGAGTTCAAGGTCTTTTTACATGTTTGTTTGACTTGCTCAGTGATAGCAATTTGTCAGTTTAACCACTAAGAAAAACATTTGAAATCTGTGCTGCTGGAATGTCCATCCTTACCTCACATGCAACAAGTGGAAACCGTTCCTTGTTTTTTTCTCTCAGCTTCACACAAAGTGGGAGTTTAGCCCGTGCCACTGGGCTGGAAATGGCAGCAGCCGCCGGCCATGCCCGTGGGATAGGCCGGAGGCCCAATTCTAAATCCTCTGCCCGTGGAACGAGCTGGACCCCTGCGGCAGGGTCAACTCAGTTCTGCAAGCTGTTAGGGAGCAATGCAGCTGTTCCTCCATCTGTTCCCTGTGACTGCCCCCTAAATGAGGCACAGACTGACACGCTGAGCCTCTGTGAAAGATGCAAGGATGGGACTAAGACCATCCCCAGAAGTGTCCTTTCTGCGAGGACTGAATACCTGATCGTTGGCCTAGAGAGAGTTTGGTGAACAAAACCAGAGTTGTCAGGGAGGCAGCAAAGACATGAACTGAGACCCATCAAGTGGGCATGAGAGAATGGGTATGAGATAAGGTGTAAATCCAGAAATCCAAGCCTGAAAAAAAACAGCAACAAGGGAGACAAAAAGAAGTCACCGGGCATGAGGGGATAGTGGAGGGCGTGGCTGATAGGTAGAGACAAGTTCATCTTCTTCCTGCATTCCATGGGGCCTCTTCTGACTCTTTAGTTACTTATGTGCCACAAGAGTTGGCAGATAAAAGCAACCTGGTAATTCATTTTTAAAATAAAAACTCCCAAAGGGGTTCCAGTTTAAAGTGGCATCTGGCTAATAGCCCTAATATAGTCTTTTCCACCAACACACACACAGATACACACACAGGCACACCCACGTGCACATGTGTAGGCAAACATTTACATTGCCACCAAAAATTAAAATTGACAGTCAGCCCTACCACTAAATGTAAGGTCAATGACTTGCATTTTTAAAGGCAATTAGTGTCCCACCTGTGCTTGTCACCAGATCTAGAGAGAGCACCTGTCTGAAGTAAGAAAGGCCCATTATTCTGTCCCTACTGCCTGCCACCTGGCTCATTAAAGCAGACAGCCGTTCTTCTACTATGTGAGTACACCTTTCTAAGATGGAGTGTTCTTTTCTTTCCCTCTCCAATCCCTCAGCAGCAGCTTTTTCATAAAAACAGTCAGGGTCGCTACTTAGAAAAGAACCGACCAGCCAGAGGGAATTAGTGGCAAGTTTGGGAGATGCCTCCTTATATTTGAAAGGTATTCCCCTGAAGGAAGCGCAGTTGAAGGGAAGAGAGAACAAAATACTCCCTGGGAGGCACATACATTAAATATGACAGCTCACATGTTAGAAGGGTTACAATGAAGTTGGAACAAGAGCTAAGGCTGGGTCAGCACCTGAGGAATGAAAGCAAGTCCAACACCTGAAATTAAGGTGCTAGCCCTGTCCACCAACCTGCCTGGGGTTGCAGTTCCATGAAGGGAACTGAACCAGCGTTGGGTGGACAGAAAGCGGGACCTGCTGAAAACCCAAGGTCTGGATAGATCCCTTGTTAAGGAGAGGGACAAGAAGAATAAGTAACAAATGTATTTTGGTAAATGAAATGAAAGCAGACACACTCCTACCCACTGAGAGATTATTTAAAATAAACAGCATTAGAATGAAGCTATTATGCTGTTGAAGGATTAACAGTGAGCAGTAAGAGATGTCACGCGTTTTAATTACATTAAATAATTGTTGCAAAATTTGTGAAAAACAGAAAGCAAATGTCAAAAATTATCCATAAAATGAACAATGTTATATAAAAATAATAGCAATAATACATGTATTAAATCTACATTTATGTTAAGAAAGATGGGAAAGTGATAAAGGACAAGGGATTAAAATTATGTAAATTTTCTCTAGGCATATAAGGGAGTTTTAAAGTTGTGGTTCGATTCTTGATTTGAAAAATTTGAAGAATATTGAAGAATGGTTTTATGAGCAATTGTAAGACAACCAACAATAAATTTTAAATAATGATTATCTTTTTAAGTTTCCTAAGTAGATAAATAGAAGTTAAATAAATAAAAACACACTTCATTGAACAAATAAGCAAAATATAACAAATAGAAAAATGTCAGAAAGAAAATAAAACCTATAGATTATGAGAAAAAATGTAAATGAATTAAACCAGCCCATTTGAGAACTGATATTTTCAAAATGACTTCAAAAATAAAATTTAACTCTATATTTCCTAAAGAGAAAACTACTAAAAACTAAGTGTCTCAGAAAGATAAGAAGTACAAGAAAGGGCGAATATACATCTGATAAATATACAAAAGAAAGCTTATAAACTAGCAGACAAGCCAAAAAGCAATCAACAGATCACAGATATAATTTTATAATGATAAAAGGTATGATCAACAATGAAGGTAAAATAATCATAAGCATTTTATTCACCAAATAACATAGCAAGATTCAGAAGCAATGCCCATATAGTAAACAATAAGCACATTAAAATTAATTCCCGAAACAGAAATTCTAAAGGTCACATACTTCCAATCATAATAAAATCAAACCAAAAGCTATTATGACATATTTAAACAAACTAAAAAATAAGCAAAACCAATAACTCCAAACTTTTAAAAAACATTCCTCCAAACTAAGTTACAGAGGAAATCAAATCTCCTACTATAGATCAGGTTTTAAATAACATATCAAAGAAATAGCATGACCAAGAAAACAAATAACAACTGTGGAGCCTGCCAAAATTCTAATCAAAGAAAAATCCACACCTTAGTGAATTATTAAGTATAGCATGAAAATAAATAAATGGATAGTTTAATAAATTGATCAATTTAATAATAAGGTAAAATAATTGAAAATAAAATGATGACATATTTGAGTCAGGTACTGAACCAGAAGTCTTAGATAATTACCACATTGAATCCTCCACATTTTCCTTGAGAGATGAATATTATTAGTTAGAGCTTATAAATAAAGAAATTAGAATTCTGTGATATTAAATAATTTGCATAAGATCACACAACTAGAAAATGGCAGAGGTCAGAATTTAATCCAGGTTTGTCTGAGTTTAGACTTTGCTCTTAATTGCTGCCTTAACAGGACTGGAGAAGAGGAATGAGACTAAGTGATAACTATAAATGCAATCTCACTATTGGAAAAAATTATCAAAAAGGGATCAGAGGGAGGAAAGGAGAAAAAAGGGTAGTACTGGGAACCGAAATGGAGCAAATTGTGTTATCCGCCTCCATGAATATATCAAAATGAACCCCATGGTTATGCAAAACTACAATGCACTAATAAAAACATTTCTTAAATCTGATAAACCCATTATAGAAAAGAGGTAAAAGCAAATTCAAATTTTTTAAATGAGAAAAAATTATATATAATAAATACATTAGAAATTCAAAAAGGATTATTTTGATATTAATGAATTTTTAAATATTAATAAACTGGATTATTTCATAATAAAACACAAATTATCAATTTTCTCAAGAAGAAATAGACCATAGATTAATAACTGGAATAAATAACTGGGGGAACAAAAAAAGAAGGAAAGCTATCAAAAGCATGAAGGTCAGATTGCCCTACCAGTGAATTTTTTGACATTCCAAACAAGAAGTCTTTCAAACCAAGGTATACAACCAAATTGATACAAAATTTTATCAAAACACTACAACTTGAATAAAAGTGAAAACCCCATTTATAAAGATAGTTTAAAAAAAACTTCTAATATTAACTTGAGAATTAAATTCAATATTCTTGGGGATGATTTTGGAATTTGGCAAAGTGGTTCTAAAGTTCAACTGGAACAGTAACATTGTTCTGGGCAATGATTGGATATGATCCCAAAGGCACAGGCATAAAAACAAAAATCAACAAATAGGATTGCATCAAACTAAAAACATTCTGCACAGAAAAGGAAACAATCAGTCAACACAGTACAGACAGAACCTATACAGAATAGGAGAAAATCTTAACCCTATCCATCTAATAAGAGGTTAATATCTAGAATAAAAGAAAGTCAAATAACATAATACCAAGAAAACAACACAACCTAAAAATGGACAAAATACTTGAATAGACATTTTTTGGAAGGAGAACTTATAAACAACCAACAGGTATATGAAAAAAATGTTCAACCTCATTAATTATCAGGGAAAACAAATTAAAACTAATGTGAGATCATCTCACAACTGTTAAAATGGCTATTATCAAAAGGCAAAAGATTAGTGTTGGCAAATATATGGAGTAAAGGGAACCCTTGCACGCTATTGATGGGAGTGCAAATTAGTACAACCATTATGGAAATAGTACATAGGTTCTTTGAAAAAATTAAAGCTAGATCTACTATGTGATCCAGAAATCTCACTACTGGGTATATATCCAAAGGAAGTAAGTTCAGTCTGTTGAAGAGGGATCTATCTGCACTCCATGTTCCTTGCACCATTATTCACCCTAGCCAAGATATGGAGTCAACCTAAATACCCATCAATGAATGAATAGCTACACAATGGATATATTCACACACACAATGGATTATTATTCAGCCTTTAAAATAAGGAAATTCTGTTATCTGTGACAATATGGGTGAACCTTGAGGACATTGTTAAGTGAAATAACCAAACACAGAAAGAAAAATACTGCAAGATCTCATTTATATGTAGAATCTAAAGAAGTGAAACTCAGAAGCACAGAGCAGAATGGTGGCTATCAATGGCAGGAGAGGGACAACTGGGGAAATTTAGGTCAAAAGATGCAAAGTTTCAGTTAAAATTGAGAGATCTATTGTACAGTGTGGTGATTACAGTGAATAACAATGTATTATGTATTTGAAAACCACTAAGTAAATTTTTAGAGTCCTCATCACAAAAAATAGTTAAATATGAGGGAATGAATATTTTAATAATTTGGTTAGGCCATTCCACAATATATTCATATCTCAAAATATCATTTTGTATACCACAAATATATATAATTTTTATTTATTTGTCAATTTAAAAAATTATTTTCTGGCAGAATGAATCAAACAACATTACCCTATGTAAATTGATGATTACACAAATGGTATACCTTTGCGTCATGTACAGAGAGAGAAACAACATGTATCCCATTTGTTTACAATTAAAAAAAAATTATTTTCATTTTATCTACTCCCTCTGTAAAGCAGAATGTTCCTCTTTAGAATACAAGTTGGGCAGGCACTTAAAAAAAGTCAGTTGTGTTAGTTTTCAAGTCTACTTTTGCTTTTGGTAACTGCTATTGAAATTATCAGTGCAAAATGAAGGAGGACAGATGTTTCATGAAAATTAAATTTAATGACTTGCAAAATTTACCTAAAAACAAATTGCTAAGAAGGAGGGAAAGAAGGAAGGAAGGAGGGAAGGAAAGAAGGAAGGAAGGAAGGAAGTTTCTATTATTAGGGAACAACAAACATTGCGGGAAATCAATGAAGTATATAGTTGTGATTCTCAAGATTTTTGTTCCTTTACACTTATGAAAACTATTGAGAACTTTAAAGAATGGTTTATATGGAAAATATCTACTGATATTTACTGTATTAGAAATTAGAACAGAAATTTATGAAATATCAATTTTTATCAATTTAAAAACAATAAACCCATTATATATACATTGAATGGCACATTTTATGACAAGTAAACATACTTTTCAAAATAAATAAACTAGGAGTGACATTGCTTCATTTTTCTCTAATGTTTGCAATACTGAAGACAGCCAGATTCTCATATCATTTCTGAGTTCAATCTTATATGGCATCACAAGACATATAGCCCAGAAATCTCACAGTTACTCATGAGCAAATGAAAGTTAAAAGGACCATACTGGCTTCACGTTGTTATGAATACAACTTAAAGACATCATTAAAGGGTCTTATGGATATTTAGAAGTCTATGGACCACACAATGAAATCTGCCGACATAACAGGGATCTGTGCTCAGATTATTGGTAAAATCTCTACTTAGAGAAAAAAACAAACTAAAAAACCCATAAAAATTAGAAGGGCATTATTGATACTGTTTATTCAAGAAAGCACAAATCTCCACATTGTCCTATATTTTTAAAAAATGGTAAACGAATGTGTGAATATGGGCATGTCTTTGGGGTTTATATTTTGACCCTGGCTCCTTGCTCTATCTCTGCTTCTTCCATGTCCTGAGCTGCTTCCCTCTACCATCCCCTTCCGCCTTGATGTTCTGCCTCTTCTCAGGCTCAGAACTATGGAGTCTGGCCTGTCATGAACTGAACCTCTGAAACCATGAGTCAAAACAAACTTTTCTTCATCTTTGTTGTTCTTCTCAGGTCTTTTGGTCACAGCAATGAAAAGTTAACTAAAACACATATTGATGTTCATTTGTGTGTGTGTGTGTGTGTGTGTGTGTGTGTGTATTTTTTTTTAATTTGGAAGGAAATATATATAAAAAAATTTCTAAGTGTTTTATTTTGGTTTATGATTTAGTTTTAATTATTTTCCTTATAACTTTAAAAAATATTTTTCTGATTTTTTTCAAGGATCATATATCACTTTAATAAACTGATAAAATAATAAATTTATGGAATTAAAAAATATATCCATGTCTTCCATTTGTAGAGCAGTTTTACATACTTCATTTTCTTTACTTGTAAAACTGACATAACAATAATAAGAAGATGCAATAATACATGTAAAATGCCAGCACTAGTGTAGATAATGAGAGTTCATTAAATGCATGCTATTGTTATTATTTCATGTTACTCTGTGACAGAGGTAAAGCAGGATTATTCTCCTCATTTTATAAGATAGCAGAAAAGCAGTGACTTACCCAAAACCATATCAAATTTGCCAAGATCAGTATTCCTTGCAACTTCACCAACTTTGTTCGTCATCTGTAGTATAAATAATAGAAAAAGAAAATTCTGTTCTTAGCTCTATGTCTCACGTTAGAATTTTTGTTATAATAGATTTTTTAAAACATATTATATTTTGTTGTTGTTGAGATATAATGCACACACCATAACTTTCACCCTTTTAAAGTGCACAGTTCAATGGTTTTACAGTATATTCACAAGGTTGAACAACCATCACTACTATTTAATTCCAGAATATCTTCATCAGTTCCCCCCAAATCCCCATATGCATTAGCAGTCACTCCTCGGTTCTTCTTCCTGAAGCCATAGGCAATCACTAGTCTACTTCCTGTTTCCAAGAATTTGCCTGTTCTTGAAATTTCTTGTAAATCAAATCATACAATATGTGGCCTTACATATCTGACATCTTTGCTTAGCATAATGTTTTCAAGGTTCATCCATGTTGTAACATATATTAGTTCTCTATTCTTTTTATGGCCGAGTAACATTCCATTGCATGGATATACCACATCTTGTTTAGACATTCAAAAGTTGTGAACCAGGTGTCTGAAAATAGAAATTCATCTGTTACTAAATACAACAGCATGTGAACCAACAAAATTCAGGAAACTAGTAAAATGACTAAATAAAATAACGAGTAACCAAAAAACCTATCAGTAAAATTCAGCTTGTCTGGTGCATCTAAAACTTTTTGACTTTTTATTTCAATGCCATGAAAACCCTAATTATTGCTTACCTTAAATAATAAAATATCAGATAGACTCCTTTAAAAAATTAGAAATACAGTACATATTTTTCACCTTTCTGTGGAATCATTTCTTGTTTGCTTTCTGTTTATTTATTAGAGATCAAAAATGTTCCAATTCTTTCTAGAATCCTTTATCCTTCAACTCAACTGCAAGTCTTTTAGCCTAGATTCCCTTAATTAATTATAAACTATAAAACATGTGCATCTCTGATACTCAAACAAGTTGTGAAAGGGAAGCCTGGATTTCTCTTCCCTGGGGCTGTTGTATCTGTGTTTTCTTCACACAGAGATATTTGAATGGATTACCACTGAGGTCCTAGTCAACTTCTAATGATTCTAATTTTGATTTGTGTTTGTAGTCATCACCACTCCCACTCCAATTCTGTTCAAGTCAGAGAATGTAGATGGAACAAACTTCCTGGGACTGTGGTGGCAGGAGGAAATGGAAAAAGGGAAGATGTATTAGATGCATTATTTTACAAAAACCCCAGCAATGGCACTTCATATTGACAAAGCACTTTCCCCATGCAATTTCCCATACAATTCCCCATGACACCTCTTGAGTAGATCAGGCATTTTATGGAGGCAGAAACTGAAATATGGGAACTATCCCAGGTTCATGGTCAAGAAGGCTTCTGCCTCCCTATGTCTGTTCATTGCACTGCCTCACTAAATCACCTGCCTCCTATGGCACTGGTGAGGTAGAGTGTGAGCAGCTGAGGGCAAACATTGATGACTGGCAGGTGCTTACTCTGTTCGCAGGCTGACTCTTCACTGACACGAGCTGCATGGGAGTAAAGAGAAGGGTGGGGACAGGAGTAAAGGGACAGTCAGAAGAGCAAGTGAAAAACTGATCAAGTGCATCCAAGGCCAATGCATCAGCACCACAGCAAGAAGAATGTCCAGTACCACAAGTCCCTTACTCATAGAAAGCTTCTGAGAAAGAGGGGCATCTGAACTGCCCATGGAAAGTCAATTAGATATGGCACGATCAGCTCAATTTCAGACCTTTCCCCTTGAACATTGTTTGGTGACAATGGCCTTCACTCTGAGTTTTCATGAGTGTATGGTAAGTTGCCATTAAGGACTTGAGCTCAGAAAAGCTATACCACCTTGGGCAAGCAGTACACAGAGCAAACATACTTCCTGGCTTCACATTTCAAACCATTTCAATACCATCTCTTCAAATTTTATCTGACTCTAATTTTAACAGAGCACCTTCGAAATTAAAAGTCTAAAATATTTTTCCCCCAACTGCGTGGTTGTTATTTTCTTCATCTCAATGGAAGCTGAGAAACTGCTCCCAAAGCCCAGGCAGGGCCAGCAAGGGTTGGACAACCTCAACTGTGACAAATTTCTGACTAGCCCAGTCCAGCTTAATCTACATAAGTGTACTTCCTGCCCTTTTGCACCCTTTCTTTTTTTATAAAAGCTGTTTGCTCACCTGAGCCCCCAAAGATGGAGTTTTGAGTCAGAAAATGTCTCCTCTATCTTTCTCGAGGTTGGCTTTGAGTAAACCTGTTTCCCTTCACCAACCTCTGTTCCTGAGCTTTAGTGAAGCATCTGGTGGTAGAATCTTCATTCCCAGTAACACAAGGTCTATTTCCTGTCCCCACTTTTACCAACACCATTCTTTCCTATACATTAGCTATGTTCATAAAGTTGTCTTGCATATAAAATCTCATGTTTCACCCCTGTGAAAGAGGCATTATTAACCCCAGCTTACAAATGAGCAAACTTAGCTCCGAAACATGGATAATTTGCATAAATGACTTAAGGCTAGGTCTGCCATTCAAACTCAGGTCTCTGTGGTTTCAAACCTATTCTCCTACTACTAAAATGTACTAACTCTAACTTGTTAGAATTTCAAATAAAATCTTGCTTTCAGTTGAAATTAGTAAGACATTTTGAAGACATTTTTATTAGTGACAGGATGCTCACAAATTTGGGAGCTTTCTAATTTCAAAATATAGTACATTTATTTGAGTCAATTAATGAAATACTGAAGCAGTCTTAATAAACACAGTTGCAATGGGCATATTATCTTCCACTTCCAACTCAGTGTTTATTTTCATTAGATTGCACAGAATTCAGAATACCATTTTTCACACATATGAACAGATGCAAAATGGCAATAGTCTTTTAACTGGGATTTGTGATCTCAAGTCACACCTTAATTAAACAGAGATGACAGAAAAAGCTTTATGCTGTCTTCAAAAAACACTAGGTAACCTGGTTGCATAAATTGACATGTTAATTTTCCCCAGTGTACTAAAAAATGAAGGCACACATTTTAGAGTACATGTTGTTTTTATTGCCATTTAAAAAATAGCCTTAAATGTATTTATTTAAGATGAATTCTTTCCAAATCAATCTATAAATTCAGTGTAACCCCAATAAAAGTCCCAGCAGGCTTCTTAGAAGAAATTGACAAGGAAATTCTAAAATTTTCATGGAAATGTGAAAGACCTATAGCCAAGCCCTGAGGATGTAGCTCAGGATAGAGCACTTGACTAGCTTAGCTTTCCCCAAACCCTGAGTTCTATCCCCAGCACAATAAATAAATAAATAAATTAATTAATTAATTAATAAGCAAATAAATAAGAAAGAGAGAATGAGACTTAGAATAACCTGATGAGTTTTGAAAGAGAGTTACATTTGAAGGGTAGAATAGAGAGTCCAGAAATAGAACTATGGTCAATTGAATTTTGACCAAAAACAAAAAAACAAAAACCAAGATATTAATGGAAAAATCAGCAAAATAGTACTAGAGCAACTGAATATCTGTCAGGGGAAAATTTAACCTTATAGCACATGCAAAAACTAATACAAAATGGATCCTAGACCTCAACAAAGGAGCTAACACTGTTAAATTTTTAGAAGATATAAGAGAAAATATTTCTGGTATCACTTAGGAAAAGCCTTCTTAACATAAGACACAAAGGGCACAGCCCATAAAGAAAATATTTATTAAATGAACTTCACAAAATTAAAAGCTTTTGCTCTTTAAAAAAGCTATTAAAGACAAGCAAAAGACTATAATAATATATATGCAAAACATTCAACCAATAAAAGTTCTGTAACTGAATATATCAGAGCTTCTGACAACTCAATAAGAAGGAAATAGTCCAATATAAATGGGAAGAAGATTTGAACTGCCACTTCACAAAAGAAGATATACAGATGCCAAAACACACACACAAAGATGCTCCACGTCACAGATTGTGAGGAAAATGCCTCTCAATTTGGAAATGTAAAACCACAATAAGCTATGATTCCACACCTGACAATATCAAATACTGCTAGGGAGGTGGGGCAACTGGAGCTCTCTACATTGCCTGGGTGAAGTTATCCAATGATACACCTTGTATGTAGTTAAATATACATATGCAAGTCATACAATCTAGCAATCCCACTCCTAGATATTTACCCAAGAGAAATAAAAGCATCTGTTTAAACAAAACTTTCACATGAATATTTCTAGCGATATTATTTGCAATCATCAAAACTGGAAATAACACATATGTCCATTAATTAATGAATGGGTAAGCAAACTGCAATGTCTCCATAGCATGGGACCCTATTCAGCACTAAAAGGAACAAAATGTTAATACACTGAAGAACAGAAGTGAATCTCAGAAACATGCTGAGAAGAAAAAAGTTGAACATACAGGACTGTTCTACATACTGTGATCGAATTTGTATGAAACCGTGGAAGAAGGAAAACTATAGCAACACAAGCAGATGTGAGGTTCCCTGGAACCAGGAGCTGGGGAATGAGTTCACTGCAAGGGGGCACATAGGAATCTTTCAGGGTGGCCAGAATGTTCTAACTTGATCATGGTTTAAAATTACCAAAATTCATTAATCTGCTCACTTAGAATATTATCTTATATAATTATACTTCAATAAAACTGTGGAGAATTGATTTTTTTTAAAAAAAATACTGAAATCTTGAAATTCCTTAAAAAGAAACTATCTGTTCTTTAGGTTAGGAACAGATATTCTCTTTTGCAACAACATCATCCTAAGGAAATACATACAGATATTAAGTCAGAATAGGTAAAATACTGCCTTCTTGATACTAGCTTATTTATCTTTAATTTTTGTCCCTCTAGTTTCCATTACACTTTAAGTAATTTTGCTTGACTTTATATATACAAAACTACTGATTTTTCATTAAGTTCTCAAAGAAATTTTGAAACAGGAGAATTTTCATTTGACCAAAGCACTTAAAGCGTTCAAAGACAAATAAAAAATAGTTTGGGTTTATTGGTTCCGTTTGGGTTTCTGTTGTTGTTTCTTGTTTCTTTTCCTTCCTTCCTTCCTTCCTTTCTTCCTTCCTTCCTTCCTTCCTTTTTTCCTTCCTCCCTCCCTCCCTTCCTTCCTTCCTTCCCCTTTCTGCCTTCCTTCCCTCTCTCCCTCCTTCCTTCCCTCTCTCCCTCTTCCTTCCTTCCTTCCTTCCTTACTCCATTTATGGTGATTATCTATTCCATCATGCTGTCCTATTGCCCAAAGTGAATTTATGGTCCCTCAGTCAACACCCAGTGTCAGACAATGAGCCATCAGCATCCTTCACCAGCACTGTGATGAAAACACTATCACAACTTGGGAGAGAGCCCCTTGAAGATGGAACTAAAAGAGATTGAGGCCACATGTTGTTTCAAGCCTGTATTCACAACACCTCCTGACTGCATGTCATATGAGACAGGCCCAACAGATGTGTAAAAATAGCTGTTTAACAGGGGGGAAAATACTGTAAAATTGTTTACGGCAGGACAGCAGGTTCTTATAGGCAAAGTAAATTACAAATAGATTTCTCAATTACTTTTTAAAGCCTGGTATTTGATTCTTATATAACAGTCAAAAATCAATTTTGCATGGAATTTATGTGAATGCCTCATTATTAATAAAACAGCGGTTGGCGGCTGCTACTTCCTCCCCATAACAGCACACGCAGTGGGGAAGCACACACGTGCCAGACTATGCAATCCTTTATCTTTTTATCCTCTGGTTCAGCATCATAAAAAGGAAAAGAGATGAATTTCAAGCAAATTTTAGGCAAAGGCTTCTGGCGGTACCTATGTGAAGGCGGCCTGGAGAGGTACCAAGAAAGTACTCAGTGGTTGATGTTGGAAAAGTCTGGAACCCCTACTTCCTGCTCACATTGTACCCTGCAGATCTTTTTTTAAAATAAATAAATAAACTTCTAATTAAGCAAGTGACTTCGGTTGCTGAAAAAATCATGGAACTCTGTCCCCAGTATATCCCTCACCCCAGCACTGGAGTCCACTGTTGACTCCATGAACTGATACGAAATGATTGGCCAGTGGCACTTTTCTCCTTTTGCTTAATGGTAATGTTTTTACATACCTTTATTTTATTTATTTATTTTTATGTGGTGCTAAGGATTGAACCCAGTGCCTCCTCACATGTGGTAGGCAAGCCTCTACCACTGAGCTACAACCCCAGCCCCTTAATGGTAATTTTTAATTTTGAAAAGAACTTGTTTCTGAGCCAAATATTCTGAGCACATAAAAAGCGCATGTATCTCCGGTTCACAAACTGAGTTCCATGAATGACTACAGACCAGAACACACTCCTCCCCATTTTATACTTAATGCATCAAACTGTGAACACCCTTCCCTTCCTAGTGAAAAGTGGGTGGAGGGAGAAAAATCTAGCTCTGATTAGCCTTCCTTAACCAACAGGTGGTGACTTTAAGTAAGTTGTATCACCACTTTAGGCCATGTCTCTCGCCAGTACAATAAGTTTTCCAAAATTATCTAAGGTTTCTTTCAGCTAAGACTCAGAGCAATGAAAATAAAACATTTCATTCCCATTACATGTGAATAGCAAATAAAATTTAAAAATTGGCCACCAACATAGGGAAATGTTCATTTCCAGAGGTTGAGTACTAAACCTCCATGCTGTTCTTCCATTGGGTCCACACCTCACAAATGCCAACAGGGAGAAGGCAGGAAGTACATCAGGTGTTTGTGGCATGTCCAGAACCTGACCTCCCTTGGTTTGAATCTCTGCTCAGTTCAAGACCACACCTGGCAACTGCAGGCAAGTTGTGGGCCACACTCTTCTTGGCCCCTAAGCTTCTGTGTCAGTGGCTAACTAGGAATGCGGTGTTAACACAATCACCAAACCAACCCCTGAAACCTGTGGTGGGCTGTAGCTTAGAAATTCGGTTTCAGATAAACGTGAGCCCTTGCAGATACAGAATGCCAGGAGTTTACTTAAGAATGAAAGTGCAGTATGAATAAGAAGGTCTATCTACAGGTTTATATTTGAGGACTGGATTTGATACATTATGGAGAAATGAAGCATCTTGAATATTATCAATTAATTATGGGGCTTAAAAATCACTTTCCCTTTTAATCACTAATTTTTTACATGGTTAATCTGACCTAACTTGTCTTCATTAAGAACCAGAGTTGATCCAACTGAAGTAAGTAAATTGGTTTTCTTTGGAGGGGCAGAACAAAGAATTGTTGTTCTCTTAAGTTAAAATCATTTGGGTGTTTGGATGTGCAAGTGTTGTTAATAAACCCAAAGAGAAGCCTGTTCCTTGTTGACTGCTTAGAGCACGAATGGCTCAGGCCTTCATGCCTCCCCATGTCATGCCCTTGGCCCCTGACTTTGCAGTTCCTCTCACTACAGAGGCAAATCTATGTCTCTACCTGGTCTTGGATATATCATTTGGTAAACAGAATGAGATGGAACTCATAGATGTGCCAGTTCCAGGCCTGTGTCTCAAGCAGCCTTATAGGGTTCAGCTTGGGTTCTCCTCTTTCTGCCACTGCCATGACAAGGACATGCTTGGGCTCACTGTGGGTCTCAGGAGAAGGAAGGCAAAATTATGGAGCAAAACGAAGTCATCCTGCCCAAACCCAAATCAGACTAACCAGCCCTCAGGTACAGAGGAAGCCCAGCCAAGATCAACTAAACCTTGCAGATGTAGGAGGAAAAAAATGCTTACTGTCGTACACCATTGAGATGGGACTGCTTTTCATGCAGCAGTTTTATGTCAACAGCTAATAGGTTCACCTTTCCTAATATTAGCTGATACTGATGATGATATTGACATTGACATCCTAAAAAAATGTTGTAACCATCTGGTCTTTCTGTACCTTTATTAGCATGAATGCTAGATTGATTTTGAGTATAAGTTTATTATTAATTAATCATCATTATCTGGTAAACAGTTTTCTTTGTGTTCTCTCAGCATTTTAGGCAAGGTACTCTCAAATCATGGTGTACCCAGAATCACCTTGAGGACTTCTGAAAACACAGATCGCTGAGACCCACCTGCAGAGCTTCAGTCTGGGGATCTCCTGGGCATGAGAATGTGCATTTATTACTGGCAGTACTGGGGCTGCTGCTTCACACTGGACCACACTGAGAGCCATCCTTTAGGCCATCAAGGGTTAAGCACCAGTTGCTGGTTCCCATACCCAGCTGTGTTTTCCCAAGGCACGTTTTTCCATCACCTTCTCCAGCTGACCAATAAATGCTTGGAGCCAGAGCCAAGATTCCACAGCCTTCCAGATGAGGCCAACAGCAAGCAGGGTTGCCAAGCCACACAGCAGGAACCCAGCACCACCTTTGCTCTGCACTTACAGTTATTCCAATGGTTCAGGAAGCTTCCCGGTTTGTACTCAACATACACTGATTTGGGAGGATCAAAGAGAGTTCACAGTTTTTCTCAGTGTCAACCTCCAGGTACTTGTTTTTAAATTCCTCATCACAGAATGCAAGGGTTTTACTGTCAGGGGAAAATCTTAGCCCCATCTATTTAAATGTGTGCAATCAATTTCCCTCTCAAATCCCCATGGCAGGTATTCTCATTTCTTCCCCCTTGCTGTGTTCGCAGTGATCTCCCGCTGGGAAACAGAACAGCTTTTGCTCATGGTGCAACTCCACTCTGACTTCTTTTTCACAAAGGTCTTAAGTTAAATTTGAACTCAGACACTTGTCCATGGCTCCTCGGCTTCGGCATAAGTTGGCAGGAATTTTGGTCCTCTGAGTGATGTTCATTTGCAGCGCTGCCTCAGAAAATTACACCAAATTAAAAATCTGCTGCTTGAAAGTTAACATTTTTTAAAATGCAGTAGGGAAATAGGAAGCAATTATAGCGAAATGGTCGCCTGTTTTACCTTTCACGTCCTCCTTTTTCCTTTTATCTTTTTCTTTTTTTAATAAAGTATGGTTTTCATCTGCTAACTGCTGCATTATTCTAACTCAAGGGTTGTGCTTTGAAGAAGGGTAGGGTTGCCCCTGAGGTGTGTGAACACTTGTCCAGGGGCCTGGGGAATGTCTGGCACTTTTCTGCTCATAGCCCAAAGTGGTGGAGATATTTCCAATCTGTTTTATGGAACTCATTTGATTCCATTTTGAAAATCCTTCTTTATTTTACAAATAATTTTTATAAGAATCTTGATACTTAAGAATTCACAGTCACTATTTTGCTCATCAGTAAAGTAGTATACTATTAGACATGTTAAACCTAAGGTATTGCTTTTGCCCAACATATATTTATCAAGCATGTACTATATGCAGACACTGTGCCTTACAATTGGGAAAAAGTAAAAATATCTTCTCCTTGTTTTCAAAGTGATATAATCCTTTTGATGAAACTGATCTCAAAATGAGTAATTGTCCCTTCCTTCTTTCAACACATACATCGAGTGTCTACTTGTTCTAGGCTGACTGTATCATAAAGCACACCATGATAAAGCAAGGTAGGGTTGGTTCCTGCTCATGGTTAGGTCTTGTGAAGGAGTTAGAACTTTTTTTCCCCAAGTGTAATAAATATTATGACAGCAGACAACCTGTGGCAAGAGCATGGGACAGGGGATCTGGTCTATGAAGTTAGAGAAAGGCTGGAGAAGTAGCAAGTCGAGATCTGAAAATGCAAAAAGAAAAAAAAAAAACTGAAGAAGTAGGAGGGAAAGAGGAAAAAAGTATCTGCGAAGGCCCAAAGATCAGAAAGGGTTGATAATGAACTGAATTAAAAAATTGAAAATACTTCAGTATGATGAGAAAGCATGAATTCAAAAGTGATGATGGTAAAGAGGCAGGAGGGTGCAAAGTTTAGGAGTTTGAACTCAACTCTAGTGGTGATGTGGAGTCACAGATTCTAGAAGGAAGACATGAGGTTTGGGTTTATGAGCTAGGTTAGGACACAAGGCTGATGACACAATTTGTGAATTTCATATTTGCAAAATTTCCTGCTCACTAATGTTTATATGTAACCTCAGAACCAACATTTTTAGCACCTTCAAGTTCTTTTGAGAACACACAAGTATGCATGTGGTGGCAAAAAATTGAACTGCCCAATGAGCACATTCCCAGCTGAGGTAGAGCAAATCAATGTTCTGCCTTTGCATTCCAGGAATCATACTGTAAAGTGCACTTGTGGCCTATTAAGTGCCACATTTTTTACATTTTTGCACTTAAAGGTTGGTAATTTTACTCCTTAAAATGCCCCAAGAACAGTGCTGACTTGCTATCTAATATTCCGAAGAGCAAGAGGACTGTAATATGCCTTCCATATACAGTCCATGTGCTAGGTAAGCTTCATGCAGGCATACAAGTTCAATGGTAATGAACCAATAATATATATTAACTAAGATATTGTTCAGCAGAAGCACACAAAACAAGTATATGTATTGACCACTTGATGACAACATGGCCCAGAAGTTGCAGAAACCTAAACATGTTTTCCCCAAGAACTATAGTACACTTTTAGTCAATTAAGTTTTTGTAGAGACTTTATAGAACATAACTACTAGGAATGATAAGAACTAGCTATATGTTGGATAGAGGCTAAACTGGAGACAAAGGCACCAGTTACAGGAATTTTTCAAGCATTCAACTGAGAGACGCTCTTGCCTGACTCCAGTCTTGGCACTGGAGATAAAGAGAAGTGGTCAGATTTGAGAGGAATCAGTACTTGGTGATCCATCAGGACTTGGTGGTTGGTTGAATATGGCAGGTAAGGGAGGTTGGAAAGTATCAAGGATGGTACGTGGTTTCCAGTTTAGGCAATTAGTTAGATGGTAACAACACTATGGGAAATAGGGGACAAGGTGGGATGACTGGAGTTCAGTTGGGGTCTGCTATTTTAAGATTTTTATATGAAGCTGGGCACCATGGAGAATGTCTATAACCCCAGAGGCTCAGGATGCTGAAGCAGGAGGATCATAAGTTCAAGGCCAGCTTCAGCAACTTAGCAAGACTCTTAACAACTTAGTGAGAGCCTGCCTCAAAATTAAAAGTAAAGAGTAAAGAGGGCTAGGATGTGGCTAAGTACGTAAGTACCCTCCGGTTCAATACCCAGCACCAAAAAAAAAAAAAAAAAAAAAAAAAAAAAAAAATTATAAGAAAGATATCCAAGTATAACTGTCAAGTTGGCAGTGGGATGGGCACATTAGAGCTGAAGACAGACATCTAGATGGAAAATGCAGATTGGAAAAACTGAGATAAAGAGTCCAAGTTATAGGAATAAAACCAGGAGAGGAGCTCATGTCAGAGAAACCAAAGAAAGGGAAGGATTAATAATGTTACGTGCACTGGGAAAACTAGGAAATAAAGATCCGAAAGCATGCATTGAATTTAGTAACACTGAGGAAATGGACAACTTTGGTCAGAGCAGGTTTGATTGAGTGATGGGGCAGAGGTCAGAAGGAAGTGGACCAGTTAGCGAGTCTACAATGTTAACTCCATCTACGGTGTCATGGGGACACCTACAGAGGCACCAAAGGCTTTAGTGAGAAAATTAACCTTGTTACCATTAAAAACAATTTAAGGAAAATTAAAATTCTAACTGAGGAAAGAGAGGAAATTGAAAGTCGACAAAGAAGATCAAAATAGGAAAGAAAACTGGGGGGAGTAAGGAGTATTAGAAAACAAACAAAAGGTCAAAAGAAGAGATGATGTTAGAACAAAAGAACTGAGAAAGAGTAACCAGGGCATCTGGTTCCAGTTCTTCATTCCATGAATAAGACAACTGAGGTTCCAAACATAATTTGACAAGCTTAAAGATGCACGGTAAAATACTGACCAAAGGAGACTGCATTCATCCAGATTCTGTTGGAAGACATGTAAGTATCCAGTATGCTTTTTTTAAAAAGCACACAAAAAAATCAAAGGTCCCTGTGAGAGCTGAAACTCTATGACTGGGTGTTTACAGAAAGAAAGGATTGAAGGAAGGAAGGAAGGAAGGAAGGAAGGAAGGAAGGAAGGAAGGAAGGAAGGAAGGAAGGAAGGAAGGGAGGGAGGAAGGAAGGAAGGAAGGAAGGAAGGAAGGAAGGAAGGGGAGGAAGGAAGGAAGGGGAGGAAGAAGTGTGGTAGGGAAAGAGGGATGGGGGACAAGCCAGCTGAAGCTCCTTGATGACCCTCCCACTACCAAAGGTCAGCAGCTCCCACGGTGCCCTGACCATCAGCATGCAAGTGGATCCTTACTTGCTGAGAAAGAAAAGACAAAAGAAGTGACCCATCTCCTGGGTCATCAGACCAAGACCACATTGCCACCTGTGCTTTGTCCAGGCCCCATCTCAAGGACAAACCATTGTTCCTTCATTCAGCAGATATTTACCAAGAACCTTCTCACTACTTACATGACCCGGATTCATAACAGAACCAAGGAGACAAAGAACCCTTCTTTCAGGTTGGGGATATAGCTCAGTTGGTAGAGTGCTTGCCTTGCATGCACAAAACACTGGGTTCAATCCCCAGCATCACACACACACAAAAAAAGAACCCCTCTTTCAAGGAGGTTATACTCTAGTTAGAGAGAAACGGAAAAAGAAATATAAAGTAAATTTTCCTGTACAGGAAATTTAGTGAAAAGGGGGTAAAAGAAAAAAAAAAATTAAGGCTAATGTGAAAGGGCAGAGAAGTGAGAATTTCCTGAGGAAGAAGAGGAAAAGGAGAAGGTAGAAACCCAGCAGTAGCTGCAGAGCTTCCCTTATCTCCTCTAGAGAAAGGGGTAGCTCCTCAGCACCACATGGACACAAATGGCAACGTCTGAGCAAGTGGGTCCTACATACGGAAGGGCAGATTGGGTGAAGAATTGAGGACATGTGTAATATCTTCTGCATTATGTCAACCCTCTTCAATCCTGAGTTTCCTTTTGTGCTCAACAATAGGTCTCCTAGCTACCCATGGAGTCCTCTTGCTGTTAAACCAGACTACTATCCTAATAGTGCATGACGGCAGTATTCCATCCTTTGAGTGGGTCCAGACACAAAGACTTCAATTTGCTTTTATTTTTATGACTAATTGTCATCAGATGCTTTGTTCCTTTCCTGGGATAATCCTGCAATTTCAGGTACTTACCACCAAATCAACCAAGTCTTCTGGATCCATTTTTGAGCTGCCAGTGAAACCAATGAGGATTTCAGTTTGCCTCAGATGGGAGCAAATAAGAAGTCCAGAGGGCCTGCTTTGCCTCCCAATTTTGATTTTTCCAAAAACACTGAACTTTTATTTTAAAAACCCATTTAGCAAAGCATGAACCTTGTGGGATGCCCAGAACATTAGGTTTCTACTCAGCTTGGTCTTGGTTCAACTCTAGGTGTGAGCAGAAATAGCTGAGCTGGGTCTATTAGTTTCCACCTTAATCTCCCTGAAGTACAGTAACGATGGTGCCTTTGACTTCAGAGCAGCTCAACGCTCCTTGCAGCTGCTTTCGCTGCTCTGCCAACCCTCCTTGTCTGGAAGACTTGGCTAGGGAAAAGAAAGATCTCGTTCCCTCAAGATCTTCTGCTCCTTAGTGTTCCCTCCATCTGTATCAGAAGTCCAAATGCCCCACAGTGCATTTATATATCATGAAAACCCCCACTGCATTTTTTTTTTCAAACAGCGATTTCCCTGCCTTCTGACTTGGAATTCTGAATTTTTCTCTATTTGAGAAATGTCCCAGTTTCCCACTCCCCTTTCTGATCAATAGCTGCCCTCTACCTACAATCGATTCCTTCTTCAACTAGCTCTAAATCACAGTATCAGATAGAAACTGCTTTCTGTTCAAAGACACAGTGTTGCAAAAATGGTCACATTTTTACTGAAACACAACAGGTAACTTGCCTTTTATTTACAAAAGAAATTTGACTGAATTCTTTTCTCTGTGTCAATGTGCCTCAGTTTTAAATATGCTATATTTTTGTATGAAAACATTTGAGCATGTTCATTGCCAGTCTTGGAATTCCAAGCAATGAGCCTCATTTCTCCAAAAACAACAGACTTCCTCCATCCTTGGCTCCCAGACAAATTTCCTTAGTCTGAGCTTAAAACTAAAGGCATATTGATTTCTGGAGAGGTGCAACCTTCTGTGTTTGAACCAGTAATTAGAACAGTGTTTATACAGAAGGTCTGAAAAGCAAATGTTTTCTACACATTGTAGAACCTTGCAACTCAAAGTGTGGTCCTTGACCATTCGCACCCCACAGGAGCTCCTCAGGGAGGCAGAAATACAGGCCACACAGAAGTCCTACTAAACAAGAATCTGCATTTTCACAAGATTCCCAGGTGATGTTCATACACATTCAAGTACCTGTGAAACTCTACACCATGTACAATCAGATGAATGAGAAGTTATACTCTCATGTGTCAAAACGCATTCTACTGTCATGTATAACTAATTAGAACAAATTTTTAAAGATAGTGTTTGTCAGTTCCTGGGTTGTTTATCCCAAGCAAAAGTGTTGGATCGGGAAAAAAAAGATGAAAATGCTGGCATCTCTGTGATTTTCAACAAAGTTTCTCTTCTTTAACACAGCTACTATTATAGTCTTTTGACAATCAGCGACATTCAGGCCCCTGATATGTTACATCCCTCTTGCAATGGAAATTCCAATTCCTTTCTCAGAGATTTGACTACAGCTCTGCCAACCAAGAAGTTCATTTCTAAGTTTTAGGTTAACATTTCTCTCCCTCTTCTTCCAAAGTCCCCATTTCTCTAGTGTCAAGAATATCTGGGCCTAGAATAAAGTAGAACAAAAAGAGGAGAGACAGACATCTTAACATTCCCCTTAATGAGAAGATGAGCCCTGTCCAATAGAACATTCTATGGCGACAGAGATGTTATAAACTGGCGTTTCTCAGTCTGGTAGCCGGTAGCCCAGGCACGTGACCATTGAGCAATTGAGATTGTTAAAAAATAAATTGAAACACATAAACATTAAGGGGTTTGAACAAATAGCAATTCCTGAAACTCACAGAAGGGATGCAAGTGGAAGACTTTTATAAGGTGATCAGAAAAGCAGGGTGCAGAAAATATTTGATTGAAGAAAGTAGAGCAACAGCCTTATTTGGATCATTCTGGGGAAAGTCTCTAGAAGTCAGTTGGTAGTTTCTGATTGGTTAAGCTTAAGATTTGTTTTCCTAGAATACTACCATTTACACTGAATTGAGTGCCAATTTGCTCATGCAGGATCCCAGGGCTCTGGAGCTGCCTCAATAGAATGACCTCTCAATTAATTGTTTTAACAAAATATAACTAATGTGACAGAGGAACTGAATTTTTAGAAATTCAGTGGCTATTTAAATATTAAGTAAAAGTAAATAAAATTTAAGATCTAGTTCTTACTCTCACTACCCACATTTCAAGTGTTTAATAGCCACATATGGCTAGAGGCTAAATTATTGGACAGTGAAGGTCTAGGTCATAGATTGGGGTTCTGCATTTCCCTACCTTTTAGTTGTTGCTGAGTGGTCATTATAACATTGATTAATGTCCAATCACAATTTTAATGATGAGAATATGTGTGTTTATGTACAGGAGGATGGAAATCCTTACATTAGGGTACAATTGCTATTTTTATAGCTACCTTCTCTAGTATAAAAATTCCTTTAGAAACTAAAACTCAAAATATTTTTTAAAAAATAATTGCAAGGTTTTTGTTATGGTTTGGATAGGATGTGTACCCCAAAAGCTCATGTGTGAGACAATGCAAGAAAGTTCAGAGGAGAAATGAGTGGGTTGCAAGAGCCTCAATCTAATCAGTGAGTTAAAACCTGATGGGATTACCTGAATGGTAATTGGAGGCAGGTGGGGTGTGACTGGAGGAAGTGGTTAATTGGGAGTGTGGTTATGGGGTATATACTTTGTATCTGGAGAACTGAGTCTCTCTCTCTCTGCTTTCTGATCAACATGTGAGCTATTTGTCTCTGCCACACTCTTCCACCATGATGTCCTACCTCATCTGGAGCCCCAAGGAATGGAGCTGGCCTTCTATGGACTAAGACCTCTGAAACTGTGAGCCCTCAAATAAACTTTTCCCCCTCTAAAATTGTTCTGGTCAGATCTTTTAGTCACAACAGCAAAATAACTGACTAAAACAATATTTTTAAAATTCTCCTAGAAATTGACTACTTTGTATTAACTTCCATTTAAGTAAACTGCCTTGAGAACTTTCTTTTTTCAGAAATATAGAAAGTAACAACATCAGCAAGCATTCCCATCAAACTTGTGAATGTATTAAAAGAAGAAATCGAATATTCCAACTGACTGTTAAGAAATCTGAACAGGGACCAATGGACCATAATTCTCTGTTCAGAATTTATGAGGATTCATCATCATTTAATTAACAATATAAATATTAAAAAAATATTTTATAATAAAATTTTATAATTGTAATAAGACACCCTGAGCATGAATTATGGGGTACTAATTCCCACCCAGTTTTGTTGAGACTGGACATGAATGAATACATTTAAATGCATACTATGTCATGTCTTAGGACTTAAAAAATAAAGTGGCAAAAAAGTATTTCAAAATTCAAAGTCCTATTCCCTTAGAATATGAGCAAAGAAATTCAATGAAAATGTAATTTATTGAGTTTGAGTTTTTATTCATTTTTCCACTGGTAATTACATTACCCACACAAGAGACAGTTATTGAAGAGGTTCAAAAAAATTAAACTATTTTTTTCCTCTCTAGATTTGTAAGCTTTCACTTCTCTGTGGAGAGCCCACATTTTTCCCTCCTAAATCACCTCATAATTTGAGAATGCAAAAATAATAAAATATTAACAGTCAGCAGAACACAAAGATCAGACTTCTGAAGGGCAGAGGACTGTCCTGCATCTTCCCATATCACAATCATTTATTCATAATTACAATTTACACTTGTGGATATCTGCATTGTGCCCAGCACTGTGCGATGAACTTTGCAGATGTTACTTCAGTGAACATTTGCAATAACTCATGAGGTTGATACTATTATTAACCCATTTTATAGATGAAAAAGTAAGATTTAGAGGGTTTCCATGAGTTGCCCAAGGTCAAAGAGCCAGTAACTGTAGACAGGATTCAAAACCAAGCAGTCTACTTGCAAAATCTAGCTTTCCAATCACACCCTAAACATAGTGTACCCAGAGAAATTAACCCCATAGACACATAAGAAAAATGAAAAAAGACCAGCAAGAACTAAGCCTTTATTAGTAGGGTTTAAGCGGCAACAGGGTGGACTTGGAGTAATAAGGCAACTCTCAGATTTAACAAATCCTGAAGGGCTGAGTAGAGGCTCAGAGTGTAGTCTGAAGATATAAACAGAAGTTCTTTTTGTTTCTGAGACTGGGAAATCAAGGAGAGCCAAGTCTTAAGATTGTAAACTGCTTAGATGCAGTCATAGGGAGACAATAGATTCTCAGATGTCCAAGTAGGCTCTCAGCAAGTGAGGATCCAGTGAGTTGGAGCTCAGAGCAGACAGAAAAGTAGCCAACAGCCTTGATCAAGCAGAGTCTGACACCTTGGAGGTGAAGGCAGTAGAGAAGGGGATGGGTTTAAGCAGACAGCCTATCATGATACCAAGCAGAGAGTTCCTCGAAAAGAGCTCATATATTCCTGCCCACCAGACTCTCACAGAACCAGTCATTTCTGGGCTTGGGGTTTCCCCTCTTCTTTACTGGTCAGGTGAGGGGTAGAAAGAGAAGCAAGGTAAGTCATTCTTTAAATGACTACTCTTTTAGCATGATCATGGGCTATTCTGCTATTGTTACCCATACATGCAACATATAAGAGACTGAGCGTAAATAACAATTGCTATTCATTATTGATGGCATCAGACTGCCACATACATTAGTTCTGAGGTTGTCCATGACACTCTTTAATCAAACAAAAAAAATTAAACTGTATCTTTACAGCTTCTTGTTAAATACCTATATGTTTTTTCTATTCAATTTTGTGGGGGTTTTTTGTTTGTTTCTTTGTTTTTGTTTTGTTTCAGTGTTGGGGATTGAACCCAGGGCCTCACACATGCTAGACAACACACTATCACTGAGTTATGCCCCCAGCCCTGCTAAATTCTTCTTTTAATCTTTGAATGTGTCTCATGGATAGATATAAGGACCCTCATTATAGATCCTATAATTACTTGGGTTTTATTAAAGTAACAGAGCTTGGGTTTATTAATAGAATTTCATTTCATTTCTGAATACCAAGCAGGTATTGATAAAATCTGCTCAATCCATAGCCTGAACCCATATGTAAACATACAAAAAATATCAATCAAGATCCATAACTACTTATTTGTTTTATCATTTTCTGGTACAGATGAGTTCTTACTTTGTTCTTAACAAACTCTAGATCTTAGAATTATTCAATGGTGATTTAACATATGTTACAGCCAATCACTAATAAATAGAAGCCAGAAGAATCTGGAGAAAATTTTTACTCAGTTAATGACTTAAAAATTAATAGGCAAAGAATTTACTGACTAAAATAAAATGGTCATAGGATTTCATGATTACAAAGTGACACTCAAATACTCCAGCTTGGGTTTAAAGGTTTAGCTATGTTAGGAACCTTTGATAGAGAGAGTAGAGCCTCCTCACAAAAAAGGGCATCCCAGTGGTGAGATGCAAGGATTTCATACAAGCCCAAGCTTAATGCCTGGTATCAGAAAGGAGAAGGAGGATGCCACTTGAATCTCCAGGACTCCAGAAGGAGTTCTAGGGCCAGGGCACGGTGTGCAGCAGACAGCAGGTGGACTTAGGGAGGCAGGAGCAGCACCAGAGCTGGCCTTCAGCACTGACGACAACACTGTGGCACCACTGTTGGGATTTGGCATCATCAGCAACCAGAAATATCCCCACGGTCACCCCAGCCAAGAAGGGAAAATGGAGGAGGCCAGGTGTGCAGAAAATGCAGGACATCCCTTAGGAGTTTCAAAATTGGAAGAGAGCTGGACTGGGGAAGGACATTTTGTAACTATGCTTGTGATATGATGATCTTCCCCTCTAGGACAATGTGTGATTCCTTAGCATCTGATTGATGAGGTGCAAAAAATGCTAACCCCAAATATGGCATCTTGGCATGTTGAGTGTTTTAAGTTGAAGGAAATTGAGATAACCATAGAAGCAGGAAGGATAGTCTGAGTTCTCCCATTTTTCTTGACTGACACATGGCCATAAAAGAAATCTCAGACCTACCTTCCCTGAAAATAGATCTAAGAGCATCATTCCAGAGGGATCTTACCCTATACCTGGAGGCCAAGAATAATCTGAACAAACAGATCTTCCTAAGTCCCCAGTTCATTACCATCAGATCACACACTTTGTCCTACAATCACACTATTGTACAACTGTTTATAAAAATACACAGCTCTCCCTGGGTCTTTATTTCTGAAAACTCCTGTGTTATGCAATACTTTGATGAGGGCTGGGGAATGTAGCTCAGGAGTAAAGTACCTCCCTAGCATGTGCAAGGCCCTGATTTTGATCTCTTGCACCAGAGAGAAAGAGAGAGAGAGAGAGAGAGAGAGAGAGAGAGAGGAAAGGAAGAAGAAAAGAAGAAAGAAAAAGAAAGAAAGAAAGAAAGAAAGAAAGAAAGAAAGAAAGAAAGAAAGAAAGAAAGAAAGAAAGAGAGGGAAGGAGGGAAGAGAAAGGAGGGAAGGAAGAAGAAAGGGAGGAAAGGAAAAGAAAAGAATGTAAAAGAAGGAAAGAAAGAAGCAAACTTTGGTTCAATGACTGTTATGCTTTTCTCTTGTTAATCTATCTTTCATTGCGGACCTGTCATCCATGAACTTTACAATGGTGAGGGAAGAGACACTATCTCAAGTGATAGTATTAAGAGGTAACACCTTTTAGAGCTCTCATTCATGGGATAAGCTGTTGAAGGAAGCTGCCATGCCCCATCCACCCTTTCTACAGGTGAGGATGCCTCAAGAGGCATTTATGAAGCAGAGCTCAAACCCTCAGCAGGCAACAAATCTGCTGGTACCTTGATTTGGGACTTCCCAGCCCCCAGAACTGTGAGAAACAAATTTCTGCTATTTATAAATTGCCCAGTCTAAGGAATTTTTGTTATAGCTGTCCAAATGAACCATGATTATCATTTTCGGATTTCCTTCTCCATAACCCCATAACCATAGCCAAATGAAACTTGAGTTTTCTGTCAGTAGAATTATGTTGGACAGTATTTTAAGCCAACTTGGAGAATTGTATAAGTGCCTCTTTCTTTTCACTATAATTTTATCGCAATCCTGCTCTCTGGAAATGATTACTGGACTTGAGGAGGGAGTAGTCAGATGAGCTCAAGGTATTGGGTTAATGAGAAAGGAAATCGGTACTCATGGATCCTCATGCTGAGGGAACCAAGCATCATAAACCAGAGCTACCCTACAGATGGAACTTGAGACCTTCAGGAATTCAGATCTTATAAAACAGAAAGACATATAAAGAAAATATTGAAAACAAAGTTGGAGATATAAAGGTAGTGAATAATTTTGCTGGGTCTTAAGAAAACCCAGCATGGCTGCAAGGATTTCAATATGACAGCAGATAGCATTGATTTTTGCCCTCAATGTTCCTCTCTTGCCAGTAGACAAAATGGCTTTTCATGCTTCAGGAAATCAGAGAGTAAAAGAATCAAATGTTTAAAGCTATAGTCCAGTTTAAAACAGGAATAATTTGGATCAACAAGAAGGCTGGTTTTCCCTTACCTCGAATAAAGAAGAGAGGCAGAACAGGAAAAGAAGAGTCAGGAACAAGGATGATCTTTAGACTCCTGCAGATCCTGGGATCCCTGCCCAACACTGCTAGGCTGAATCCAGGGTGAGAGATGAAGCAAGAGATTAATTTGGAAAGATAAAATCTAAGGAGACCAGTACCTCACTACCATGTGGACCCTACAAAGCCACGAGGTCTGCAGATCCACCATAGTCTAGCATCAGGTTGAGAGCAGTAGAGTAAAGATACCTACATGGGGCCTGTGATTCTAGAGACTCTGGAGGCTGAGGCAGAAGGATCACAAGTTCAAAGCCAGCCTCAGCAATTTGGTGGGCCCTTAACAACTTAGTGAGACCCTGTCTCAAAATACAAAGAGCTGGGAATATGGTTAAGTGGTAAAGCACACCTGGGTTCAATCCCTAGTACCAAAGGGGAAATAAAATAAGAAACACGTGCATGAGGTATCTAGGAAGAAAGACCTGAGGGCCTCATGGGAATATGGAAATGTTTTCAGTGAAGACAGTATTAGCATGGGTATGTTTCTGAGAGAAGATGGGCATGCAAGGGTGGAACACAGCAGTGGGTGCAGTTGAAGTCCAGATAAGACCAAGGAGAGGACAGGAGCTGCCCAAGTGGGTAGATAACTTCATAGAAGCTTATCCTGGCCTCCCTGCTGCCTTGACCATATCTGAGTACAAGGAATTCATATGCAAGATATATAAGAAAGGGGGAAACCTTGAATTAACTGAGAATCACCTTGAGTTGGCAGTTTACCCTGAATTCACAAAGAATACATTTTTCTTTCCAAGCTAAATGAATTGTTGAGATGAAAGTTAAGTTCATAATATAGAAAGAAAGTTTCATTGCATGCTCTAGTTTGTTTAATAGATGTTTAATAAAGCCAAGTATGGTTTTATTTAAAGTATGGTTTAGTTAAACCAAGTATGGTGAAATAGCCAACTTCAAAAGCAGGTAAGTCAGATACTTAAAACCTTAAGAACCACATTCTTTGCTGAATCTTACAGAGTGCCTTGCACAGGGTAGAGGCTCCTGGGAGTGTTGCTGAATGTTCCTCCAAGAACAATCTCCCTTATTTGATTCAAATAAGTACTCATGAGCATGCAGTATCTTAAGTACAATGCTATTGTGTATTTGAAATACAACTATATGCAAAAAAGAGGGAGTATTTCAAAGTAACAAATATAAGTGAAAAAGGAATGAGGAAGATACATAGTCAGATGGAAATTTCCCTCCCAATTAATGGCAAAGGATTTATGGGATTTATCCCACGTGGGATTTGCTAGATAATCGGCAACACATAAATATCACTAATCTGCTACTTTTAGAATTTTCCTTGGGAGAAAATGTTTTTACCAGAATGTCAACAGCCTATAAAAGTACAGTGACTTCGATCTCTGTCTCAAGACAGTTTGCAAAGAAGCAGTGAAAAGTGGAAGAGCCATCTAGGACTTGAAAGCTACTTTTTTGGACATATTTGGTCTGCACTGAAACCAAGGTTGCTCTGATGCCTGGTGTGCTCGAGGATCCATTGTAATTCTGCTTATCAGGGTGTTTGCATACACTTTTGTTTTTCAGTATCTCAGCAGAGTGGCCAGGACTTTGGGAAGGGGAAGCCCTCCTGCTTGATCTGGCTCAATTGACTGGCAGATCTCAGTCATCTATCTAATTAGAGAGAAATATTTTGCCTATGCAAGATAACTCATCTCTTTCTGAGCCTGCATTACTGATGGGTAAAAATAGAGACTTTTAAAACTAAAACTTAATTGTAAATAGACAACCTGCTACTTTGGGTGGGATTCATCATATAGTTAATTTCTATAAATGCTTAGACTTTGGCATCTGTTTTCAGCAATGGTCCTTTACAAAATTGATGACAGCTTTGAAGCATTTTTTCTTCTTTTTATTTGGATATGGGGAGGAACTGACAGTGGCATAGGATTTATTGGGGTGTAAATGTAGTTATCTAAATAAAAGATTATTATTGTAAAGACTATCAATAAAAATTTAATGATTAAAAACAGAAGTGTCAAGCTTGTTCCAAGTCCCCTGGCTCCTATTGAATTACAGTAGAGTTTTTAAAATGTTCTTTTAATGGAATTTTTCATGAATGAATTTAATTGGGTTTTGAGATATACTGGTATATATGACTTTTATTTTTTTTGAATTTAAGTCACGATTGACTTTTATTGTTTTAAAAATTTTGAGATATCTGTCCATTCAAATGCAGCCATACAAAATAATACAAAGAGAGCTCTCATGTCCTTCAAGTTTACACAGTGGTAACATCTTGTATAACTATAATGCAATATCCCAATCAAGAAAGTAATATTGATAGAAATTAATAATCTTGCATAACTACATTTTTTAAAGAAAAGAAATACTATAGAATAGAACAGAATAGACTCTCACAGATTGCATTGGGTATAACAAGTGTAAATCTTGTTACTAAAATCTTTTTTTTGAAAAAAGACTGTATTTATGGCATCAGATTAAAGTAGTTCAAGCAAGATATACACATATATATATATGTGTGTATATGACACATGGTAGACTCTTTAAGACATGTAGTTATATAGGGTTGATTACATACTAGGTGCTCAACACATACTTGTTGGGTAAGCTCCTGATTTTGTTGTCCTCTTCAATATTCAATATTGTAGATATAGTACAATTTTTAAAAACATATTTTTAGTTATATATGGATACAATATCATTATTTTATTAATTATACATGGTGCTGAGGATAGAACCTATTGCCTCACACGTGCTAGGCAAGCACTCTACCACTAAACTATAATCCCAACCCCAGTTTTGTTTTCATTTTTAGCTCATTGTAAACTGCTTTTAAAGTAGGATCTTTGTGAAAGGTAGCATTTAAAGTTTCCCAATTTTTTTTGTTTGTTTCTTTTTTTTAATTTATTTTTATTGTACACAAATGGGATACATACTGTTTCTTTGTTTGTACATGAAATAAAGGCATACCATTTGTGTAGTCATACTTTTACATAGGATAATAGTGTTTGATTCATTCCATTATTTTTTCCTCCCCTCCACCCCTCCCACCCCTCTTTTCCCTCTACACAGTTCCTCTTTCCTCTAATACAGAAAAGATTAGAACTAAAAATAAAAGAAAGGAAGGAAAGAGGAAACAAAGAAGGAAGGAAGGAAGGAAAGAGAATTGGAGGGATGAAGAGAGGGAGAAACCAAGGATCCTGATACTCTGCTGATACTTTATAGTGTCCCCAAAATGCCTGTTTTTATTTCTCCAATCTTTCCAAAAGACAGCAATGTTTATAGAACATGCACACATGTTATATACAGTCCTGGTTACCCTGTTCCCATAGACCTAATCACTTTTCTCTGACACTAACATAACAAAAATTATACACCATCTTGCAAAAACCTTGACAATTAGAATTATAATAGATGCCAGAGCATACCATGAATAGGCTTATACCCTACACAAAAATGTACAGATCAAAGTTAAAGTACTAATTTTGCAGTTAAGCCTCTAAAATTGGGTTTGCATGTGAAGCCTAGGTTTCAAGTGGTTTCCCCACCTGTCAAATCAGTACAACTCTTAACAGAATCTTTAAGAAATTCCTCATCATTGACAAATCTCTGATGCTCTTACTAAGGCTTACCTCATTCAAATGAATCCAAATGTTTAAATCAGCCTAGCCTTATCTCAAGCTCCATAATGCAAGAGTTTACTCTATTTATGAAACCCCTAATCAAAATTTTTAAGCAATACAAACCAGAAGTGTACATTATTCATGTCACCCTCTGCGTGGGAGATGATCTCAATTATACACACTAAATATTGATGTATTGATTTATACTCTTGGGGGGGGGAAAAACAGCTCCCTTTAGTGGACAGTAAGGTCCAATTGGCTGTTTTCCCACAACATAAGTTCTCTGACATGTAGCTAAATATTTCCCAGCTCAGAAAAAGTCATCTATAACTAGTGGTCCCTTTAGGGATAGGCTAACAGACTTTCTGATTTCTCTCATTTGAAAGTTGTCCCTATGTGTATTATTGTCTTTTATAATTATTGCATAACTGGGGGCCTGACCCTGTTCTAGGTCTTTGGAGTATGTAAGACAATAAAACAAAGGCTGCTACCTTCATGGGGCTTATACCATAGTAGAGGAGATAAACAGTAAGCAATTGACAATAAAATAGGTGAAAAATTAGGAGAGTTTTTAGTAAATCTCAACCCAGATCTATTTCTTCAGACCTCCCAATAATTGTGAGTCAATTAATTCCCTATCCTGCTACAACTAGCCAAGTGGATTCTTTTTTCAGCAACTGAACTTCAACTAATGTGATTAGTCAGCCTGCTTTATGAAGTCTTGACCCCAATTTCTCTTTTAAACCTACACTAATGGAGTATATCAGCCAGCATTTTTAGTTGCAAATAACTACTTCATTTAATGAAGAAAAAAATCATCGAAAGGATACTGGGTGGGCTGGCTCCTAGGATTGCCTGGAGGGCTATAGATCCAGACTTGGAAAACAGACAGGAACAAAGGGAGGCTGGGCAGCCAGCAGTGCTGTGGAGCAGATTCCTTGTTCACTGGTCACCACTGCAGCCTGCTGCATCTCAGTCTTTGCTCTCAGTTCTTGTCCATGTCCAATGAGACAGAACACTTACGTGTTATACGAAGTGACTTTCATCCTTACAGATAGGCAGCAAAGGATAGCAGAAGCCTAGGGTTCATGACAATCAAGTCCCCCAAGGCCCAGAAAAGTTGCAGAGGGTGGGCAGAGTCCCATCTACAGGTGACCCATTTGTACCATAGCTGAAGAACCCCAGAAAGCACTCACCCTGGATTTTACACCTGGGGGTAATGGAACCCACTGGGTTAATGTATTGAAGGACACCCTGTTTCTAAGGATCCTAGGAACAGTGTCAGGGCTGCTCCATCCAATCCCTCCTTATCTCAGGACATTGCAATACCCAGCACACTTTACAGACATTCTTGAGAACAATAGGCAAGAAACAGGGGAGAACTGGATTAGCCCATGGATACCTGGAAAACTTTCCTGCAGTTACAGCCCACGGTCTGCCATGAAGCAGGGTCTTTCACACTAACTCCAAAGTACCACCCCTTTCTGCTCCAGGACACTGAACAATGTCCAGAGCTGGGCAAGACATTCTCCAAGGCCAGTAGTTCTTTACAACAATAATTCCACAGGCAACATCTTCAATAAATAAATCTGATTGGCCAAGCCTCTGTGCCTACTCCCAGCTGGCAAAATCAGGAAAGTTATCTAGTATTTTTCGGCTTCTCAAAATGGGAAAAGACTTTGCCAAATGTCAGAAGTGGGTAAATTCTCCACATTTAGGAAGAGCCATCCAAAGCTTGGCAGCTCCTCCAAAATGATAAACATATTTAACAGAGAACATTTCTCTAAGCATCTTCTCAAATGTGCTGTCCCTTTTACCAAGTAGTATCTACACCTATTATCAGTCCTTCAGTCTCCAACCATAAAAATGCCAAACCTTGCAGAAATTCAGACATGAGAATGAATTTGCAGAAGTAAAAGAAAAATTATTCACAAGACTCAGCATGTGGTCAAATAACCAGGCAGTGAAACCCCTGGTACTTCCAGTCACCAGGCAGGTAGACACATCAACTGTCCCCTCATCTGGTCCTCAGGCTGTCTGGTCACCTTGATTTGGGACACCTATGCCTCTCCTATCACAAACACATTTAACTGAAGAGAAAGCAGGAATGAGAGATAAGGTTGAAGACAAAGAAGGTCTTGAAACTCAGTGTTTCTCCAATACGTCATGCTGTATTGAGAACTACAGTCAGCTAAGCCAGATTGCTACAATATGAGAAGCCTCAGAGCTCCTATTATTGGCAAATCAGTCCTCCCTCTCTCCCTTCCTCTGCCCTCACCTGTAGGTTGACAGAGATCCTCCTCTTACATGCCCCCAAGCTGGCTCTTCTAACCTGTATCACGTCACTCACCTCTTACTGTAAATATGTGTTTCGTTTACTTGTCTGCCTATGCTACTGGGCTGAAACCACTTTGAGAAAAGAAATTTTGTATCTTCTTAGGTGTTTACCTTTAAGGACCAGAAATATCAAACACCCCTAAGTTGAAAATCAATTACTTTTTGACAATATTTCCCCTCCCCACCCTACACCTAGCATTCATGTGGTTGAGGTCCCCAGTGGAAAATCTGGTCTCCCAAACACTGTTCTGATGGGCTAGAATGGAGATAATGCTTGCACCAATTAGCCTTCCTGCACATCACCCAAAACTTAGTGACCCTCTAACAATTGTCATTTGTTTCTGCTCACAAAGCTTTTGTCAGCTCAGTGTTGCTGCTTACCTGGGTCAGCTCTGGCTGCTCTTGGCTGGGCTCCCTCATGCATCTGTGATAACCTGGCTGATCAGGTGGAAGCTGGATACTTGATGCTCTACAAGGACCTTGCTCACAAGTCCAAAAGATGATTGGCAGTTGGCTGGAGTCATGAGGATGACTGAGCCATGAGCTTCTCATCACCCAGCAGGATAGCCCCAGCTTCTTCATGTGATGGTAATAGTCACAGCCCTATATACCGCAAAAGAAGGTAGGTTCCAGTGGTCAAGCACTTTTCACATGTCACATTTGCTGTTGTCTCACATTTGCTATTATACCACTAGCCAAAGCAAGTCATAGGGTAAAGCTCAGAGTCAGTATGACTCTGGACATGAATACCAGGAAACTATAAACAAATTGGAAGTCATTACTGCAACAATCTACCACATACCCTTGTGTCCACATGACTTCATTCTTCAACCACTTTAAAACATTTACCCTTCCAATACAATCAACATAAAGTTGATGTTTAATTTAGTAGTCAGAAGATTCCTCAGCATATCAGTGTTTGTGTGTGTGTGTGTGTGTGTGTGTACCTTAGCTAGTCACCTGTGTGCAAAAACAAAACCTGAAATTTCACACTACAGCACCCAAGCAAATGAACTTTTGAGATCAACTCTGCAATCACATATTCATTTACGTGAATCTGAAGTTCACGAGATCATTGATTTTATGAATCCCATTCCCCATTGTATGCTCAGAGCTTGGAACAGGACCTAATATATATAGTAGGAGGAGATTCGTTCAACAATTTATTTTTCTTGATCTCCTCCTGTGTGCACTTCCCTAGGACTAGGGCAACAAAAATGAAAAATCTCTGTCCTCAAATAGCTCTCAGCCTAATGGCAAAAAAAAGGTGAGAAAGGTAACAATTATACAACAGTATGACTGTTGTGACTTTTGAGACAGCAGCAAATGTACAGGTTGCTAAAGGACTAAGGCTGGAGTAGAGAGGTCAGGTCAGGAGCTTTTACCATAACTTAGGAAATGATGCGGATCCAAACGAGGATGCAGGCAAAGGGGCTGGAGAGAAAGTGACAGTATTGAGAAAGGAAGGAGGGAAATCGACAGGTCTTGGTGATGAATAACATGTGGAAAGGGAGGATGAGGGGGGATCAAGGATGACTCCAGGTGACTGGGTGGAAACCAGTGTAGGGAGTTAGATAGATGTAAACAACAATACACAGATTCAAACTCGCTACTCTATTGCTTTGATACCATTTTTAAGTAGAGAAAAATCCTATGCAATAAGCAGTCATAGTTTCCTGAGCCCTACACATCTTAAAGAATCCTTTAAACTCATAAGTCTTCAATATCCTTGTAATTGCCTTTTCAATCTCTGCTCTACACCATCTCAAATATGTAATCAAACCTCAACTTAGTAAAATTATTTTTCTATAGAGTAATATATTTTTATTGTCCATGTCCACTGCTAGAAGCCAACAATCTCTTTTTTATTGCTATTATCTTATAATCATAAAAGCTCTGTGGTTGGGTTATGATTGCTTCAAATGAAGAAACTTAGGCCAGGTAATTTCTCACGACAGAAGTCCAGGAGGAAGGTTAAGCCTGAAATCAAGCATATCAGATAATGCATCCAAGTTCAGACATTTGATTTATTGCCTATCCTTCCTAATGATTAAATATTCGGCTTCCCCATTGGAACTACACATATATTCATAATATAATGTTCAAAGCAGGTTAACTGTATACTAACTTTCCACCTTTCTCCTCTGGAGAGAAACATCAGCCTGCACACAACTCATAACAACAAAGAAGTGATGGATACCAAGATCCAACAAAGAGCAGAAGCAGCTAATGAGGACGTGAGCATCAAATTTCTCTCCCCAAACACCAGGTTCTAGTGAAGTTTTTCTTTGTGGTAAAGGAACTCCAGAACAGCTGTCAAAAATATGGCATAGCCAAGCCTCTAACAAATTAAAACGCACCATCTGCAGGCACTGTGGTCTGATACACAGATGTGGCCCCAGTACAAAGCCTAGGGAACAGAAAGTGGGTCGGTGGTGCTGAGGTTCACGGGTCTGAAAGCAGACAGCATATGTTTCTCCAATAAGAGGAGCACTCCTCTACAGAAGCCAACAATTTGTAACGTTTATAAATTGTTATTGAACCTCTAAGGCACCTCTAAATACCTGCATTCATGTTTTTAAAGTTTCTTTTAAGAACAGTAAGTAGATCAATTACAAAGGACTACAAGTTCAGCATCTTTCCATGTACCATTAGTCGTTCGGTTTAGCCGAAGAAGGTCCCTACACTATCTTTAATCTGTTTCTTTCTCCCCCATCTAGTAACACCTCTCATTAAAACTAACTCTTTTGAAATATGCAACACCGGCTAGCTTGTCCCACTTGCTAATGGTCCTGAATTGATTCTTAATTAGTTGCAGTTTTGGAAAGAATCCAATTAAAATAGTGGGGAATTCCAATAGCAGAAAAGAATGGCTAATATGCGCTATGCTCTGAGCTGCTGATCTTTGCATTAAACTTGCTCAGGCAAAAGGCAGCTATGCAAAATGTGGCAGGATTCAAATCATACTAAACATGTTCAGGTTTTAAACAGAAACCTTCACATGGTAATTTATCCTCTAGCCATAAAACATGATCAAAGAAAGGCAGCCAAATGCTGTTAGAAAAATTACATTCCTTCATTCCTCTTTCCCTCTCTTCTCCTAAAAGGACAGGTTACTAATTCAGGAGAAGACAGCAGAATCTTTTCAATAAATTAGATAATATTTTTTTTGTTGTTTATATCCTAGTCCCCTTCTTAAATTCCAAAAAGGGAGAGGAAGCTCAGTGTGGGGAGAATTGGGGGGGAAAATGGAGAATCGGGGAGGGAAGCCTACAGGAAGCTAAATAGGATATTTTCCTATGTTCTTTCCAAAAGCAGAGTTGCTACCAGCAAAATCCCGGTGTTGTTTATGAGGGCAGCTGGAGGTCATTTGACAGGTATGGCTTTTATGGTTCAGATTTAATTATAGAAAAGCGAGGGCTCAGAAAAGCAAGGTCTCAGGAAGCCCAGGCAGGAGAAGGACTCATGTCACTGCTGGTAGGTGACAGTCACGTGGCCAGCTTTTGTATTCAGCGGTAATAACTCACTGCCTGGGACTGGGCTGGAGCCCAGCTCGGCTATCCCCTGAGGAGCTTCCACCAGGCATGGATTCATGGAGTCTTTGATCTGCAGATTAACATGATCAGGAACACAGGCTTTGTCTTTTGCAAACATCCTCAGTTCCTAAATTTGTATCCAATGAAAGGTTGAGCTCATTTTTATTTGAGTAATGAATTGCAGTAATTAATGCACACATTGATTTTTTTCAAGTCTCCCTAAAGGCTATTTCCATTTTTAATTTATAGAAAATACATACCATTCCCTTAATAAGAGAGTGCTCTATATTTCAAAATACATATGGAAGAAGAGGCACAATCGGGCAAATAACAAAAAGACATAACAAGTGATGTTTGAGAGTGGATAGTAAATGAATTAAACAAAGTCACTTTGAAAATCACTAAGAAGAAACTCTTCCTGTGGAATTTCAATATCTACTCTGAATCCACTCAAACATTTCCGAATGCTTTTTAAAGAAACCACTATTTGAAGCGTGCAGTATTTGCATGGATAAGTAACTCCTTCCTTTTAAACTAAGCTTTTTTCAACTATTAATAAAAAGGACATCCTGTGCAAAAAAGAGAGAGAGAGAGAGAGAGAGATGAACAGAATTAAATCTGAATCAGATAAAATTGTCCTGGAATTTATATTTTAAGTAGCAGTCGTAGCATTTCTTCCCATGCTTATGACCAAATAGCATTTAAAACAGAGAGAGACACACATACAAAGAGAGAGAGAGAGAGAGATATCCTGTCTCAGCTGCACCTTAATGAAGTATCCCCAGGGTTTAAAATGATGGGATTTTTCTTACTTGAGGAATACTTCTTTTCTTACACCAGGGTTCTTAATAAATACCAATAGAGAAAGTAAAGTGTATATGTGTGACACAGTCTGATATGTATCTGAAAGTCACAGGAACCCAGCAGCAGACCATCTCCCCTAGCAGGTATTCAGCTGTGGCACAGTGGCCAGGAGGAAGGGGTTTGAAGGCACATGCAAACTAAAGGAATACCTGATTAACCTTTCGCTGACTCTGAGCCACGTGATGCGCAGTGAGCCTTCTTAGAGTGATGGCTTTAGAAGAAGATGTTAAATTTAACCTCTGGCGCAATGATAAATTGACAATAAAAAATTCAATGGCTTGGTAATTACCAATCACTTTGGACATCGGCAACATTTTTCAGTTCTGTCACTGTGCATTGGCACAAAAGCTTCAGCTGAAATTCTCTCGATCTTCCTCTTTTTAACTTTGTTTTCATGATGCAGATTAAATCTGCCACCCTATTACTGATTCATTTTCCTAATTTTTCATGTCTGCACCATGCCCCAGCTGCACCAGGCTGATAATTGTGGAGCCCAGCCCTGATGATTAACATCAGAAGAATTAATTATGCCTGCCATTAAAATTCCGGGTTGCACATGGTGATCAAGAAAAATTAAGTTTCTCTAGGCCTCTAAATCATTTCACCTTTGCAGGGAAGGATAGTGCCTGGACAGCTAGGCTGCAGCCTGTGTTCCTGCCGAGGTCGAAACCACATGCCCTTTGTGTAATTCAACAAATGCTTTCCCAGTTGTTTTTTCCCATGATTTGGACTAAAAGATTTAATGCTTAGAAAATAAAAGAAACCTGAAAGATATTCTCCATCTTTTGCTTTGAGAAAGGAGAAAAATACTTTTTCAGCAGTTCAGCCGCTGTTTCTGAAATATCTGTTATACTAATTTGTAGATGAATGCATCCCATGGAAAAAAGATGTAGATGAATGCATCCCTTGGAAATAGTTGATGAAATGAGAGTGGAAAGGGGTCTAGCTTTACAATCGTTATAAATGGGAAGAAAGGAAATGTTCATTCAAGTAGACAAAGGCAGTGGCATTTCTTGGAAATAAATTGATAACAGAATAAAAACAGATTCCTCAGATCTTTAGGCTAAATAATAATGAGTAAAAGAAGCCTGTTGACTGACGCATTTCCAAAATGATTGTTGCATGAGAAACTCAAAATGTATTCAGTCTAGCCTAAGGTACGAAATTTACTAGAGCTATAAAGAGTAAGATGATATGCATTTATCATGTTCTTTTTCTACTCTATGTTCCATTTTTAAATTACCATAATAATGTATATTACAGGCATGGCTTTAGAAGACTACAAAGGGAGTCATATTTTGATGAACGGATGTAAATATCTTATACCAAATGGTAAATCTCTCTTTCACCTCTATGCAAAGAGTATGCATAAGCTATGCATCAAATCTCTTTCATTTATTATATTTAAGAAGTGATATCAGAAGACAACTATTTCAATACAGATTTTCTTGTTAGTTTTTATTGGCAGTATATTTACAGCGTCAAGTTAACATCCACCCCTCCTGGGTGGACTGGTGGGGGGCACAGGAGAAGGTGTTAGGGAATAGTGAAAAACTAATTCTACCTTTCTAAATGCTGCATCAGAAAAAATTTTAGAGCTTGTTTATTTTGAAGTTGGCTTGCTTTCACAGGCAATCTTAGACTTAGTAATGTAATAAAATCACAAGCTTAATGATTTAGTAGCTTGAACTGCATATACCTCCTATTTCTGGAAGTGACTGCCTTCTGTACTAATTACCCAGGATGGCTTGGTAACACAAATGACAAGTCCTACATACAAGGCTGACTGCAAATCTCTTCACATTGCCAGCTAGTTGCAAAGATGATATAATTAAAAAATACAAAAGTATATTGAAATATCAAAATTTGAAAAGTCACAAAATCTGTTTAGAGGAGGTTAAAAGAAAAAAAAAAAAAAAGGTCAGATCAACAGCAGACTATTTAAATTCCTCAAACTCCTCCTCACAGTGCACAGACCTGACTTTTGAGGATCCATTTTCTTGATAATATTCAAGTCTTTTGGTAGGTCTAGAAAAAGAAGGAAAAGTTGCACCTGAATATTTGTAACTATTTCAGATTAAAGAAACTAAAATTAAAAATACAAGCAAATAGTGGGATATTTTTTGTCTTTTCAATATCAAGCAGATTAAAATTATAAAAAGAGAAAGAGAACATGAAACAACAGAAGGAAGGGAGAGAGGGAGGAGAACCTGCAAAATGTATGTATATATATAATATATAACTATTATATATAAATATAATATACATTATATATAATTATATATATAATTCATATACACCTCAAGATTGTTTAATGTAAAAATACATTACCCAGCAACTTCCTGATGAAGAATAAAAAAGTAACATAAGAATGGAACATCAGTGAAATACCTGATACCAACTACAAAAGGAAATCAAGAAGGTGGCTCTGAAAAAATATCTGAATTTTTCTCATAGGTATTGTAAGGAGCAATCAATGTAGGGGGGAAGACCCTCTGAAGTGTGAGAAACTGTTAGAAAATAGATGAGGGGTTTCATGTAACTATGTAGACTAGTAAGAGTGGGATAAAAAGAGGCAAAGACTTCCTACCTGCATTCTTTTTCGCTTTCAAATAGACTAATTTTTAGTAAATCCTAAATCTAAATGAATAGACTCATATTATATTCCTCTTTATTTGTGACAGAGAAAAGAGGTCATAGGAGAGAAATTTGGATACCCTAAATGATGAGCTTTTGCTTTCAGTTAATATATTATTCCTTATGTTCTGCTGGTCTTCGTTGTTATCACTGGCATTTATGCTGCAAAAACATAGAATAACTGTGTGTGTGTGTGTGTGTGTGTGTGTGTGTGTGTGTGTGTTCATCTAGGTTGCAGGAAATGGGCAATTATACTGATTGAAGAGACACCAAGTTTACCTAACAACGACCGTCTATGAAAATCAAGTATGTACGTGCAGGGTCTTCTAGTCTAAGTAAATAGAATTTATCATGAAATGATTCTGGCACATGATCTAATGAAGCACATGATCTAATGAAATACATGATCACAATAGTGCTGTTCTCTAATTAGGAGAAAATAGTAAACAGTTTATATAAATTAATATTATTCCTGTTACTATTAACCAGTCATATAAAATGTTTAATTTTTCCACTTGCTTGTTCTTCAATGCTGTTAAATTGGGTACCAATGAATGAAAATTACAGGGAGCACTGGAGCCCCTGGCTTACTGGTGGCATGTGTGCCTCCTCCCAGGATACAAATAAGACACAGGGGGTCACTTTTGAAGTGCCAAAGGTGTTTACCCTAAATCTAACCAAAATTTACATCTAACTTCCACCATACAGGAAAAAAGCAGAACAGAGGAAAAAGTTAAATGACACCACAAAGGAACAGACAAATCCAGAAAGTGAAATGCCCAACAGGAAAACAAGCTGAGTCTTCTTAACAGGTCAATTTCATTGAAAATAAAGAAACTGAGAAACTTGATTAGGAGACATTGTATATGTATACATTGCAATACAGTCTGGCTCAAGCAAAGGAGTTACAAAAGATATTTGGTGAAAATAATGAAAATCAGAATATGAGCTTGTTGCTAAATGATACTAGAGAATAATTTTTTATTTCATTTGGTGAGATAATGGTATGTGTTTATGTATAAAAATGTCCTGCTTACAAAGAGCAGAATATTTAGAGTGAAATATTATCAGTAATTTTCTTTAAAATAGTTCAAAAAAAGAGATAAATAAATAAAGCAATTGTTATGTAAGGTAGGTTTAGGGTGGCTCATTGTGCTATCCTCTCTGCTTTTCTGTGTGTTTAGAAATTGATCACGATAATAAAGTTACCTTTGTGGGGGGCGGGTATTGGGAATGGATTTCACAAAAGATAGTTGGATCAGAGTAATAACTAAGTTGAAGTAGTTATGATTATTATGATAGCCTTCCATTAGTATGACAAAATACCTCAATGATTAACTTATAAAGAGGGGATATTTGCTTTGGCTGAGTTTCAGAGGTTTCAGTCCATGATCACTTGGCCCTGTTGCTTTGGGCCTGTAGCAAGGCAGCATATCACAGTAGAGTCTCATATTATTTGAGAAGCAAAAAGAGAGAATCAGGAAGGGGCTGGGTCCCAAAATCCCCTTCAAGGGCACCCCCTCATTGACTTCCTTTCTTCTCCTAAACTCCACCTACTGAAGGCTTTGTCCCCAACCCATGTCACTGAAAATCATTTGAGTTATTGGAGAATTCTTACACTGAGTCATAAAATCACAGACTCGTACAATTTTTTTTCATTCAAATGATCATTAGTCATCACCTGGTCCAACCATACCATTCTATGGAGAGAACAGAGAACAAAATAAGTGAGATTGTTGCTTAGTTGAAGGTGCCATCAGAATTAGAACTAATCCTCTTCACTTTTAGTTGCAACTTCTTCTACTCCATCCCATTCCAAATATAAATTCCAAGATTCTACTTTTCAACAACACTAAGGATATATTATACATTTACACATTTTATTGTTTCTGGTATAGTCTTCATACATAATTTTTATAATGTTTCCAACTCTAGGAGATAGAGTTTTACCTGTAGGGGAATTGATGTGCTCAGAAGCTGAACAACTTGCCTCACATCACAAAAGAAAAAACTTTGAGGTAGAAACAAAATATATAACAACTCCTAACTCTGTGTTTTTTCATTAGTCTACAGTCAGCTCTTATGCTGGTTAAATGACAAATGTCCAAGATCTGATTCCCCAACAGCCTAGTTAGGGGGCAATATCTTGCATCAGCAAGTTTCCTATGACCTTTACTTGCAGGATTAGATAAAAGTCAAGTGCATAACATTAAATAACAACCACTGAAGGTAATTAGCTAAACCATGGTTCAGGCTGCATCTTGAAGAACCTAGAGTGATGCTCTGGGTTTTCTAAAACTGCTAGGTGGAGGAGGATTCTGATGTGCAGGTGATTTGAAACCTCTGAGATAAATTATCACTATCCACTATGTAGCCTTATGGTGATCCAATCTGATTCAAAGATAGAATTTGGAAACCTGAAAAAGTGGTATGCTACCAAATGGAAACTTGAAAACATGCTAAGTGAAACACAAAGGTCAAACACAAAGGTCCACATACTACATGATTCTATTTGTATGAAATGTCCAGAATAGGCAAATCTACCAAAATAGAAAGTAGATTTGTGTTTAACTAGGGGTCCTAAGTGACTTGGGATGATTGAGGGGATGGCTAGAAGTTTGGGTTTACTTTTTGAAGTAAAGAAAATATCCTAAAGTTGATTGTGATTCAAGATTCACAAGCTTGTGAATACACCAAAAACCACTGCATGCTTCAAATGAGTGAACTATATAGACTGTGAATCAAATCTCCATTCAGCTATTTTTTAAAAGTAAACCGTAGGTCTAACAATCCCCTATTTTAACCATTTCTTTCCCCCCTCACATTTTGAAAAAAGCCGCATTTGTGCATCCATTCCTGGATTCATCAGATATTCACTGACTCCTTCTCTATGTCAGGCTCTGTTCTAGGAGTTGTGGATAATGGCAAATGGGGCTCGCAAGAGTCCTGTCCTCATGGAACTTATGTTCTAGGGGAGGGAGATGAACCATAAGCAAGTAAATGAGGATAACAACTTATAACCTGGTATAAGACAAAACAAACAAAACTTGGTGAATTTTTAGTGCGGATGGTGTGGGTGCTACTTTAGATAGGAGTGATCAGTGGCAATATCTTTGCGGTAACCTTTAAGTCAAGAATGACAAGAAGTAGCAACCCATTTGAAGATCTGGGGACTGACCCACCAAGCAAAGACAAATGCCTTGAGGGAGTAACAAGGCTGATGTCCTCAAAGAATAGAAGGCTGGGCACAAAGCCAGCAGGCTGGCACTGGTGCTCAAAGAGGAAGTAGGGAATGAGTTTGGGAGGATGACAGGAGCCAGGTCATATCAGGTCAATAGCATGGGTGATGGCATTACCAGAATAAACCCTAGAGTGAAAGAGGATGTGTTATTAATTACATAGGACATAAGGACAAACTGGTGACTATCTCAGGCAAACCAGGATATCTGCTCACCCTATATAAAGATCAAGATTTTACTCTAAAATGTGTTGGAAAACTGTTGGTGGGTATTAAGTTGGATTGCACAGAGTTTGAAATTATCCCCTCTAAGGGGTCCCCAGAGCCAATTCTTGATGAGGTAGATTAAGGATGGAAATAGCATAGGCAGGTGGCAGGCTTGGCATTTATTAGGAATTCTGGAGGTGCCTACAACCACCCCATCACATGGGAGAGGCTTGCAGGAGTCCTTGTAGCAAAACCAGACATAATCATCTTCCTCCAGCAACTTAGAATCAGTTCCAGGATATGAAAAATGTTCTGTTGAGTCCCCAGGGTTCCATGATATACCACAGAGCAGAAATCATTTTGACTTGGAAAATTTTCAAAGCAGGTGTTGCCAGTGAGTCCTCTAACCATAGAAATGCTTCAGAAACGCTCTCAAGCTTCAGCTGACCCAAAGCATGTGAATTCTGTGCTTCCCAGGGGGCTCACAAGGAAGAGTGAGCTATAAAATGCATTCCCAATTAACCACTTGGAATTGAGTGACAGGTTTACTGAGTTTTGGAACTTGCCTACCAAAAACAACCATTTTGATCTTATATGGGTTATGCTGATGTAGTCTTTCTGGCTCTTGTTAGATACTAGGACATTATTAAGTCAATGATGAACACAGAGCAACAACCGACCATTTTCAACCATAAAACCTGCCTTGAAACCATATTTGAGAAATGTTGGAGAAATACCAGTTCCACAAAGTAGTTTTAAGACCCCTAAAACTCTTTTTGAAAGAAGGTTATTAATAGTTATCACTTATTGAGCACCTATTCTGCACCAGGCATTATACTAGATACCTCACCTGCTTTACCTGTCTGTAACCCTTTAATACATACTTGCAAAGTGTGTGTGTATGTGTGTGTGTGTGACTGTATGTGTTATTTTCAATTTATCTATAAAGAAACAAAGTCTTTAGGAGGTAAAATCATTTTCCCAAAGTCATATCCTTAATAAACTTCTGACCTAAGTCTGAAAAGTCAGTCCATGTATATTCCAAAATGTCCTGACTCATTCGCCTCTGACAAAGTAAAACATATTTTGTTGTTTACATAATATGCAAATGGTCCATATGTACACCATCTTTTAAAAAGTCAATATTGTATATGAAGATCCAAGTAACGTAGAACAAGTAAATTAGGAGTTGTTGTTAGCATTTCAACAAGTTTTACTTCATTGATTCTTTTAATAGTAACCTCTCAGGTGCCTTCACAATTGGCTCTACAAGTTTTCAATTTTCATATACTTATTCAGGAATGCATCTTCTGAGAGTACTGAAGTACAAATTTATAGCCCATCCTACAGCATATCTATTTTTGTGTTTCTTTACACACCTCCCCTTTGCACAAAACAGTTATGTACCCAGGTGGTTATCATAAAAATCCCAGAGCTTTGGCAAATGGGCTAAAGCCTCTTTAAACATTATTATTAATGTGGCCTGTGGCATATGCATTTATTCAACAAGGTGCTCCCTTGCCCTTAAGGCAAATCCAAACTTCTTAGTATGCTTTACAAGTCCCTTCACACTCTCTCGCACTGTTTCTCAGTCCTAGCTAGCATGCTGCATCCCCCAGGGACCTGTTAGGTAAAGGTTGGAGCTGGGTTTAGGGAAATCAGGCAGGTGACAGGATGGGCATCCTATCACTACAATTGCAGCAGTTCTCCTAGTTCAAAAGCCATCCCCACCCCACCCCTGCCATACAGAGGCCAAGTAAATGAGACAGAGGATGAGGCCATAGCTTTCTCTTTTCTTTTCTTTTCTCTTCTTTTATTTTTTCTTTCTTTCTTTCCTTCTTTAATTAATTGATTGATTGATTGATTGGTACTGGGGATTAAACCCTAGCCTTTTTTATTTTTTATTTTGAGACAGTTGCTTAGGGCCTTACTCAGTTGCTGAGGCTGGCTTTGAACTTGAGATCCTCCTGCCTCAGCCTCCTGAGTTGCTGCAGTTACAGGCATGTGCCATAGTGCCAGGCCATAGCTTTATTTTTTAATTTGTTTGTTCACTGTTTATTTAATCCCTCCCAGGTATGCTAATGTCCAACCAAGGTTGAAAACTTAAGTCTACTGCTCACCCTCGAGTCCTGGCTTGGTGTGTCCTGCCCTTACCTCCAGGCCTCTGAGCCAAGTGTTCCCTTTGCCTGGAATGCTTTCTTCCACTAGTGTCCTTCTGCCCACCCAGATCACTGCTCATCTCAGGTCTCTCTTTGGATACTCTCTCCAGAAGGTTTCCCTTCTCCCTACCACCCATTCTGGAACAATTTCCAAAGTACCCCAAACTCAAACCTCAACCCTCCCAAAGGCTTCATAAGCTGCACTGAAGTCTGCTTTCCATCCTCCCCTTCTTGAGGCTTCTGGAGGGCAAGGATTGTGCACAGTGAAGCTTGGTATTACTGGTGCCTCGCTCAGTGCTGCTACATGCTACGTGATCCATGTGTATTTCTCAAGAGACCAAATGAGTGATGAGTGAATTCTATCTCCCAGTTTGAAGGAGCTTGCCAGTTGATGGAAAATACCAGTAAAACACCACTGGCTGTGTCAAGTGCTTCCAGAAATGCACAGACGGGGCCTGGGGAGATAGCTCAGTTGGTAGAGTGCTTGCCTCGCAAGCACAAGGCCCTGGGATGGATCCCCAGCACCACAAAAAAAAAAAAAAAAAAAAGGAGAAATGCACAGAACATGCTTACAGGGGAAGCCATCACTCCTGGATGGTCATACATATTCTTCATCCCTTGCCTCCTTTTTGTGATCTTACATTTTCATTCTCAGATAATGGTGCTGTTTCAGAATTCAAAATAATATTTATCAAACAGTCTGACACCTAAGTCCATGCTTATCTTACAGATTAACCACTTCTTTTCATGCAAAGATGTCTGCACACTCTAGTAGCCTGGCTGTGAACATGCCCTTTGATTGACCTGAAGAAGCAGATGTGAGAATACTATCTCTAAAAAAACGAGTTTATATTAATAATATCTGTGAGTATGGACAGAAACACATTTTGGTGTGTTTTCCTCAAAAGAAAAATTGATTCACTATTTTCTTTATTTTTTTAAAAAACTACTAATTCACCAATAATCAGAACTAACAATTATCATTTTTTTATTTAAATCCTTTAAGACTTATCTCTGTGTGTACCTTTTCTACATATACAAATATATAAAATGCATAAAATCTTATTATTCTTTAGAAAAGTGGGAACATAATTTCCCTCATCTTTATTTTTCATTCAATAATATATTTTCCCATGTTAATAAATACAGATTCCCATCATCATTTTTAATGCCTATAGGCAATCTGTGGTACTGTACCTGTGGTTATGGAACCAACCACTACTGGCAGTCATGTAGACTGATTGCAGTTTCTGTTACAAACAATACTGTAATGGGTATCCTCATGCAAACCTTTTTATGTGTTTATCCAAATATTCCCTTCAAGTAAATCTCAAAAAGTGAAATTCTGAGCCAAGGGGAAAACGTATCCTTAAATCTCATCACCAAATTGCCAGTAGAATGTTAGATTAATTTCTAAAACTATCACAAATTTATAAGAATGTATCTTTCCCTGTTTTTCTATTAACATTGACCATTTTCAATATTTGTTCATTTCATAGAGCAAAATACCTATTTCTGACTTAGTTTATAGTTCTTTGATTATCAGTGGGAGTTAATAACCTGTATATATTTGGGGCTATTTTGCCTTTTTCTATTGTCATGTTCACATTTTTTATTAATTTATAGCTCTTTATATATTAGAGATATAATCCCCCCCATGATGTGCTATAAAAAATGTCCTTTTCCAGTTTCTCTTTATCTTTTATTTTTGTTTATAGAATGTGTTTTTATACTACGGTTTTGTTTTACATACGTTATATTGTCAATCTATTCTTTGTTTCTGGCATCGATGACATGCAATCTTAGCATTTGTGTATAGTTTATAAAATTTCAGATGGTTGTTTATTTTTATCCACCATAAAATGTCACTGGAAATCAAATTACAACTGTTGAAATTTTATTTTAAACTATAACACAACCATAGTCCTTTTCACAATTAGGAAAAAAAATTTTAACAACAACTAAAGTTAACCATATTTATCAATATTTTTGAAGATAAAATAATCTTTTCAAAATCCTATCTGTACCTATTAGCAGGTGATACTTTGTATATGCTATACTTAATACCTGAAATAAAATAATCCCAATAGAAAACCTAATTTGGCAGAAAACGATTTTATAAGCTGTTGCAGAATATGGATACAAGCATCACAGCTTCAAACTGTGAGGAGAGATCCAGCCAGAGCTTGGCTGGAAGTGTTCTGATAATGACCACACATGGGATAAAACAACTGAACATCATTCATTCTCATTGACAGGTAAGACATTCTTGAAAAGTTTCTCCTTCTTTTCCTGGAGATCTTACTTTAGAACCTCAAAGTTCATGAACAATGGTGTGATCATAATGCCACAGCCTGAGGAAGACCTCCATCTGCATCCACTCCACTCATTGATGACAACCTGCCTACAAGTCACTCTCTGGTCCCTGGAGCCTTTCTTTCACAGATTATGTGTTCAGAACCCTGGTCAGGAAGGTAGGCTTAGCTTTAAACCATCTGAATTCCTTATGATTTCATAATGGCTGCTCAGTTCCCTCAAAATTAGGCAAAATAGTTTTCTCAATGGGTCATAAAATGATGAAAGCCAACAACTTGACATTTTTGTTTCTAAATCACTATAACTAACAATAAGCAATAACAAAATAATTTGGGCCATATTCTCTTTAACAAAAACAACTGTGTAAGAAAAGCTTTCATTTTAATCTCTGCAGAATATAAAAGTATTTAGAGCTATCTTCTTGTCTTTGTATTCTATTATTAAGTGTTGTAAAAATGTTAATAGCATATAGTCTCATATTTACCTTTCACATTTATACCCTCAACTGAAGACAAACCAATGCCTGGAAACCACTCTCGTATTGGTCAGTGACTGTTAAATAAAATGGAATGCTGGGCCAGAAGACATGGAGAATGCATAGAAAATAAAAATGGAATCCCTGCCCCCAAAGAAGTGGTCCATAAGGAAGGGTGGAAAGAATTACATGGGGAAATAATAATTACACAATACAACTTAAAGGGCCTTTGGAAAGAATAAGCATAGACTGGAGCATAAGACAGTTCCGTAGAGAAAAATGGAAATTGAACTGGATGTTAAAGAACAAGTTGGCAGAAAAGAAGAAGAAGTCTTGTTCAAGAAGGGATATGAAGGCAACAGCTTCAAAAAGAACAGAAAGGTAGAGTTGAGCCTAGCACATGTGGGGAACAATGAGCAAAACCCAATTTGCTTTGAGAAGTCACTGACTGCTTTACTGCAGAAATGAAAGAGGAAGGCTAAACCTATGGGGAAGGAAAAGGAAATGAGACATAGACACAAAGATAAGCTCCAGAACCAGGAGGAGAAGTTTCATCAGGGATGAGTAAGCTATTCCCACCTCATGTCCCAGGTTCCCCAAGTCAAAAATGGAAAGCTTCGTGGGGTGGGATGAAGACTGTGTGCTAAAACATGGAGTCCCTCCCTTCACTGATACTTTCGTCACACCTGGGGGATTATCTTATACAGGCAGGCACTCAAAAATAATTTTAGAATAAATGAATGAATAAATGAATGAATGAATGAATGAATGAACGAACGAATGAATAAACAATCCTGATGGAAATTATTTCCAGGAGCATATTATTATCTGAACATGAACTACTAGAGATTTCAAGGTAGGTGTAGAAAGAATGGTAGCAGAAAGGAAAACCAGCACTAAATTACTGCAGAAAATCAATTATAAAATGATAAAGACCTAGATTTAGGAGACAGAAATAAGAATAAAAACAGATATAAATTTGAAAAAATTATGGTGATTCATTAAGGAATTTTAGCTCATTGCTATTTCTAATAGCCAGGTCAAGTTTAAATGGTCTGATCAACTATTATACTCATTCATTCACTTGGAAAATATCTACTGAGCAGAAGGCACTCTCCTAGCTCAGAGGTCAAAGTGAATTTTGAATTTATTTTTCTCCAATTTCTGACTGATCACTTTAAGCTTTGAACCCTGACAGCCGAACAACTCAAGTACAATTGACTATTGTCACAATAACCATCCTTGATTACCAAAATAACCTGGTGTTTATTAGGAGAAAATTTGAAAGAGTGAATTTTAAGGCTGAGCATCAAGATACTCCCAACTGTGTATCTTTTGGAAACATTAAACAAGCAATTAAGCACTTCATCTCTAGTCATTCCACATTACTTATCCAGGTGAGAGAGTTCCAACCGAAGATAATGTTGTTTTTAGGAAACATAAATTCAGCTATGACTTTTAAGATAGAGAATAATTTTCCTAACAATCATATATGGATCATAAGTCCAAAATTCTAAATTTAACCAATAATATACCATCCTAAATATCTATATCAAGATTAGCCTTCCCAAAACAGAATTCAGCAAATCACTCCTCAGAGAAATAAAATTCAATAATTCCTTCTTCCCTGTCTCTTCCCCGCCCTCCACCCTCCCTTCCCATTGCAACTGTGGAGTGCCCATTGTGCATTAGACATGGTCCTAGGGACTGAGGACTCCCACGGAGAATAAATCAGATATGGGCTGTACTTGCATGGAGTTGGTGATCAATTGAAGGGTCCTCTGGACCACAGCCAGCCATCCCAAACCCTCCCAAGTAGCACCCACCTTCCCCAGGGTTCTCTCCCATTTATTTCCCCATATACAAACCTCCAAATCAGAGCAACAGAGTTGTGTACTAAACTTTGAATTTCTGGAGTTTGTGTTTGTCTTCTGACCCCTGGTCTTTCACCACTCCTTTACAATGCTGCTCGCCAATGCAGAGTAGTCTGATCTGGGTTCAACTTCTAACGACCTTTTTCTAGCTTTCGGGTCTTGAATGAGTTACTTGTTCTCAGGGTTTCGATGTCCTCATCAGATAATTGAAAATAGTAATACCTACAAGTCAGGGATGTCTACAGAATTAAATAAAATAATACATATGAAGGCATCCAAGAGAGGCTCTGTGATGAGTTTCTGACCATTTCAGCTGGAATTGAACTCTCCTTTCAAATTTCAAAGCATGATGATATTTTCACTCCTTACTGAGCATCAGAGAATGTGGCAAACCTCTTCCCTGCTCCCTGACACCTGTGACAGTGTCTGATACTAATTGGTCATCTGGGGGGAAGGATGGCTTTGATGTCTCCATTTGCAGTTGAGTTCAAGATTGTGTAGAATTTCGAGACTCATCTATCCTTCGGATTGTTCCACTGAGCTTTAGATAACAACACACATGGGGTAGTTCCTTAGAATGACTTGCTTCTTTTATTTCTGTTGTTAGCAAGTTTAAGTCCAAATGCAGAGATTAAAAATATTCTTATTATTTAAATAGAATCCTGCTAATTTCGCATTGCTTTTCACTCTCAATGGCTATGAAAGAGTTGTAAAAGATCAAACCAAAAAAAGTATTTTTGCAATGAAACAAAAGCCATTCGAATAAGAAACTAAGTAGAAAGTTAAAAGGTTAATAAAGAGTCGACCCAGTTTTATAATCCTTCCCTTCAGCTAGCATTCCAAGACAGTGACTTCATAACCCCACAAGAATGAGAATTGAAGCCTGTGTCTTCAAAGAAATAACTGAGGATGAAGGACTCTTTTTTCTAGACCATTCCTGTTGCCAAACTTGCTCTCATTCTCAAGAAAGAGCAACTTCAGAAAGGCTCCTATGAGCCAACCTCAGGAAGCTTTAGACCACTCAACAGAATCACTGTGCTGGCCAGCAGCCCCTTGCTTCTGTAGAAGTCATTTGTAGCTCCCTAAATCAAGGACATTCCACTCTTCAATAAAATCCTCTCCTGAATTATAACTGTAGTCATAACTAATTTCACCTAGGCTGGACAACATGCAACCCAAAGTTTCCAATGGCCCTCATCCCTTTTTTTCAGGGAGAGCAGTAGTCTGGTGCGTGAGAACCCAGCCTGACTCTCCAGTACTCCCTAAAGTGGCTCTCTCCCAGTGTCCAAAATCTGGAGATGGTCCACAATGGGAACAACCTGCCTACTGGCATCAAGCTTAGGGGGCATCTTGCTCCTTCTCTGATGAATGAAGAGAACTAGTTTCCAAGAAACTGAAAAACAGCCAAAGGAATCTAGCAAAGCACACACACACACTTTATCATATAGGCTCATTCTGATTATAATTGCTTCACATGTGGGGGAAAAAAAAAAAGAACCCACAAAGCTTTCCTATCCAAGGGAACTCACACTACAAAGACGGTCAAAAGATAGAAACGGATTGGTAAGTTTCTCAGGACACCTTTAGATGCATTTTTTTCTCAGAAAAATTCCCAGAAACAGCGAGGGACCCCCTCTTTGCCCCATTCCAATAAATTCTCTCCATAGCACGTTGTACCTCCCCAGAGATATTCAGAAACTGCCATTCAGAAACTGCCATTCACTTAATTGCTTGAAAAGCCCAAACCAAACAAGAGTGGCTGGAGGTTGACCCTCTGTTTGTTGGCTGTCTGCAGATTTACAATTTAGCACCATGTGGATCTTCAGAGCCAAAGTGTTAGAAATCTAAGGGGCTCATTCTATCCCTCAAAATACAATGGGCAAAAAGCAGGAAAAGCTTCAAAGTCCCCAGAAGGCACCAAACCCAATTACATTACAACACATGTGCTCAGGCCTTAAGCTGCTCATTAACATTTGGAAAATTCTTCTGGTAAATGTCTTCATATCCAATTTAGGCTTCTTTTCCCCACTCTCTACCACCCTCATGTCATAGACAGGCCACAGTAATGAGCTATATAAATGTAACTCTTTAAACGAAGAATGTCATCACTTAAGAACACAAGAGAGCGGTCCATGTTGTGTGTGTCTACAAACTGCAGTTGCTGTCTGTTAGAGTTTGTAGCAACTTTTAAATCTGTCATCACGGCATGAATTTCATACTAAGCTCCTTCCCTGTGTTGGAGCCAGGAAGCAAAAGGGGAACAGGCTGTGTCATTTATGGGCAGACTGGTATCGGGCAAGTGTGACATCACCCTGCTTGGCTGTAATGAGGTGGGAAGGCAAGTCTGCACCAACGTGGCACTGTGTTTACTGGGAGAATTTAAGTGGCTGCATTTCAGCTTATGACAGAACTGAAACAAAGGAATACAGATTTTTAACAGCTCCAAGCAAAGAGAAGAGCGGGGAAAAGGGGAGCCATTTAGGAATTTATTACAAAATGCAAAAACTCAAGAACCAAAGTAGGCTTCAAGCAGGCTGGTCACTTGGTGGTTGTATTGGGCACATTTGTTCAACTAAAGTATTACCACATCAGTCAACTGTCTTAATTTTTGTTTCTCCTTCCCATAGTTAATATTTAATCAGGCAGGAGAAACTAGACCTAAAATTAATGTGTGCATGTACATCTATTTTTTTTTAGCACATAGGTCTACTTTTATACTCTGGTATTCCTTGTCTCGATCAAAATTTTTCTTTTCAAAGATAGCTAGACAGCTAGACAGACATTTTCTAAAGTCTTTGCTTTAACCTACACTGATATTGGATACCATGATCAATTCCTGTTGGATTCCTATATCAATATTTGAATTCATAAGTAGTCCAAAGAATATAATGCTAAGATACATATGGCAAATAAGGCAATGGAAAAACTTTCAAGACCCAACTTTATTTAGAATTAGGAAACCTTTATTTACAATTGTAGCTAAAGTACACTCTCATGTATTTATTATAACCAATACAGGCCCCATGCCCAAGGGGTGCACAGTCAATGGGGAATTGTTATATAAACATCAGACTCTGTGACAAGGTGGGGTGAAATCAGTACAGGGGCTAATGGCAATCCAGAGAAGCCATTAAATTTACCGAAATTATTGTACCTTCTGCTGAAAAAACTCCCTACTCTGATTTGCTTCTTTTCCTGTATAGCAATAAAGCAAAAGACTTGAGCCCATCCTGTTGCAATGGGCCATTCAGGAGAGCTAAGAAGTCCCCACTCAAGTGAGAGAGACATGAAGCTTCACACTACTGAAGGCCTACAGAGTTCTCTGTTGGAGATTATTTTCCGAATTGCTCTAAATAGTCCTTCTTCATTTAAGTGAGAAATTTAAGAGAGAAACACTCATTGTAGGACTAAAAATGTATATTTATTCCTTTGTTCTTAATTTTCTTAGCTCTAATCAGATACACCCTAGTAGAATTGGGCTGAAATTTTACCAATTCTTCCCCTTGCCTTTTCTGAATTATTGGTTTCTTCCTGTAAGTCCAATATTAATTGGACCCATGCTTTCCCTCCTAATTATGGGCCTATTAGAAACACAGCCTATCTCCATGGTGACCATATAGTTCCTCATCAGCAGTAAATTAACCCCTGCTTAGCTGTTTTCCACCTCCTGTAGATGCTATTTGACCTATCCAGATGCTTAGCTAGGAGTCCAGACTACTCATTTTTCATTCTCCATCAACGGGGTGATTAGACTGCTTGATTCTTCAAATAATCAGAAAAATAAAGTGGCTAAGAACATGCATTAAAACAGAAAACATTTTAATCTCAACTCTACCATGTCCATCTGTGTTTCCTTCAACAGGGTATCTTACCCTTCTGAGCCAGAAAATGAGAAGAATAGCAACACGTACAATAAAGCTACTGTGAAGATTAAGTGATATGTGACTTAGTACAATAGTGGCACATGGTAAATGCTCAGTAAGTTAGCTGTTGACAAAATAATAATTATGTAATAATGAGAAGATAGTAATAACAAATATATTCTGTGATAACCATATATTATACCAAAATTATTCTTGGAGTTCATGAGCTCAAATTATCCAAAATCAGGTCTTTTTTCTGGCCATTCTATTTTTTCTTTCTTTTTTTTTTTTGGTTAATTTTATTTTAAGACCTTAATATTTTCAATATTTCTACCTGTAGGGAAAAAAAACATTGGAGAAATCAGAAGACAATAGAAACAAAACGCAAAGACAGCCAATCAGTCAGCAAAGCCCCCACCCCACGCGTGTACAATCAGCACCAGCTGTAGTCCAATTAAACTTAATCTAGTCACATGCTCATGTGCTCCTCAGAAATTAGAGGAAATCAATTCAAATGCTAATGAGAAAGTCCATAATTTATTATCTGCTGAGGAATGCATGTTACATTAATTTTAACTGTAAACAATTATTTTTATTGCAAGATTAATTACCCTATCTTATACAACTTCCTTTTTTCATATTCTTTTAAGGAATTAGTTTTCAGTTGCTGTTTTGTGGCTCTGTCACAGTTCTTTAGCTTGAGAAAAGTATAATTAATTTAGGGATGCTGCAAATGTTGTTTTCTATTCTTCTGCCAAAAGAAAGTGGGATAAATGGCTAGGTCAAGCATGGAGAAAAATGGCTGCAGCTTCTGGCCAGGATGAAAAGACATTAGATCTCAGAACGCAAGTAAAGGGAACCGTACAAAATTAAAAACATGGGTTAATGTTGGTCAGTTCTGACCACTGCATTTCCCAAAGGCAAGTCCAGTCTTCAAATTATACCTAAGTCTCTGAAAGTCAATGAAAACTACGTGATCTGAAGTTTTCTGAGCAAAAGGTTAATCATTTTTTCTTGAAATAGCATCAAGATCTGGACTTGTACTTGCTGAATGGATTGGCTATTCCTTTGCACAATCAGAAAGGAAAGAAATTTGTGCTGTTGGAATTCTGCTCCCTTGACAATGTTATGCTCACCCTGATTTGGCTCCCAAGGTGAATGAATCTTTAGTACAGTGGCTTGTGGGAAATTCAACTAACCACTTTTCCAAAGGGAGAACAGATGTAAGGCAGTGAATACACTCATAGGGTTGATAATATTCTATTGTTTCTGACAAGTCATTTCCTTGGTTCTTATGCTTTTTAAAAGTTAGAGCTCTATTTTCTTTATGGACTTGACCAGACTTAGCATTTTAAAGGTAAATATTTATCAAATATCAAATCCATTAGTTTACTTCATTGGGACTTTCTTAATTTAAACTTCCAGCGAAAGCAACTGCAAGTCATCGATTAAAATTAAATTACTTTAAATTAAATCAATAAGCCTAGTTGTTGATTTCAATGGGAATTTGGTTAGAAAATGGATAAGAGAATTGAACCCAGGAAAGATTCAACTGCTAATTACTGGTAAAAGTTTGGTTTTAGAGAATAATAAACATTCGACCCAGGAATGGAAACAGAGAAAGAGGCGTTAGCTTTGAAGAACCCAGGCCACAACTTTTGTAACAGATTCAGTCATGACTTCCTGTTAACGGGATTGAATCCTAGTTAGTCTTAAAGTGTTCCGATGGTCCGGGAGGCCATTGGGCACACGCTATCGGCTGGGCTGGAATAGACAGGATGAAAAATAATCTTTCCCATAAGCAACAAGCTCCCAGCACTCCACACTATAAATCCAAACCAAGGAGGGGAGGGCTTGCCCTTTGTACATGCCTTTGTGATTTCTACTGAATATTTTGGCAAGCCCCTACTAGTAGAGCATGTGCTACTTATCAGAATCACATCTAGTAGCTACAAAAATCAGGAAGTGGTCGGAAGGGACAGGCTATGGTGATGCGGGTTACACCTGGTTTTAATTTGATTGTCAGATGTCATAAGGGTGGACTTATAAGTCTAAACCTCATTTCTACCCTAAACCTATAGGGAATTATTTCTGATTTATTTTAGCAAAGAGTTTCATGCACTAGATTTCCATTCCAATTTCTCTGCTTAATAAAATAAGATGTCACGTGTCAAGCTACATTGTAGTGAATTATTTCAACAACCCAAAGTCATTTGATTCCACTTGAAAACTTGCCACAAAGCCAAGATCTGTCACAAAGCATTAGGATTAGTTACCCCTGGAAAGCCCTTCTACTATCAAACAAATTGACAGGCAGCACACAAGAAGAAAACCATAAAGGATTTCCAAACTTTGTACCCTAAAGAACTCTTTGATTCAATACACATCAGGGTTCTGTGGCCTCTTGAATCACCCAGTACCACGATTTGAGTTTCTCTACTTTTGACTAGACCCAGTGTTATCATAGACCAACCTTGTAAGAAGTTTTAGACTAGTGTCAGCTTTCCTAGTTTGTAAACCTGTGTGACAAGTTCCACAAACTACAGGGGAAAGGGCCTCCATTAATTTCAGAGATTTCACATAATAGAAATTTGCATTCTATTAAAGCTCTCTCCTGTTGATGAAAAGCAGGACATGCAGGCAAGTAATAAGCCATATGTCTGTATTAGGAGAATTTTTCTTGCCCTGGGCCTGTTTCCTTGTGGTGGTAGCAAGAAGCACACTTGAGTGAACGCTCTCCTGACCAAAGTGAGTGGGAGCATCACCAACTATGATCAGTTACAGATGTATTTCACACTTCCCAACCCTATGCAGTTACAGAAGAAACTGCTTTGGGGAGAGTCTATGATCATAAATGTGATGAATGAGTCTAAATGCCCCATCTGTAAGTGCTTATGCATTCTACATGTAATGGTAGAGCTTCAATGTCTTGCCCTAAAACTGTCCTCAACAGAGATTGTTCTTTATAGCAGAAATGTGTGGAATGTCCCACAGAATCCCAGGTTTTCATTTCCCCAATGTTAATGTTTGGGACTAAAAATGAACCAGGAAAAACAGAGAGGTACTATGTGAAGCATCCTCCTTAAGTTTTTCTTTGACTATTAAGAAACAGGAAACCTCAAACATCACACCAGAAAGTATTCTCTTCCATGATTTCCAGGAGAGAACTCAGTCTTAAAGGGACAGTGATTTGGATCTGGTTCAAGGTGGCATCCTTAGATCCTTAGCTTCTGTGAGAGTCACCAATCCCTGGTCATATTAAGATCATGCAAGTGTTCTCATAAAGCTGCATTTTTGCAGTAGGACAGTGAATAGTTTTCCTTTCTGGCTGCAGCCTTTGCTAGGCCCCTCTGTCCTTGGAGGAACTGCTGAACTTCCATCTCCAGGCCCAGCCCCATCAAGATTGTAAACAAACTCCTAGGGGGTCAATGGATAGAAATCAAAACATCTGGGAACTTGGGCAAGAAAGACCAATTTCACTAAATTCCAACCAAATTTATCATTTCCCTAAAATGTGAACATAGACACAAAGCAGAGTAGAATTAGTACACCTGGGACTTAACTGAAATTGTACATATTTTCATATCACCACTATTATTGCAGATATCTCAAAATACCACTTATATTCTTCACTACTTCAAAATGCTAGTGCTGGAGTTACTGTTAATAATTAATAAAGTATTAATATATATGAATATATACATATATTATAATTTTAGAAATTTTCTTACTATTTTAATACAATTGATTTTATTTATAATTTTAGATTTTATTTTTTGATTAAAATATTTTATCAAAAAATTTTTTTGAGAAAGCGTTTACTAGCTTCATCAGATTTTCAAAGGAGTCACACAAAATAAGTACACATATAAACACACAAAAATGAAAACTCCAAACCTTAATATGACTCTAGAATTCTTATCTGACCACTATCAGTTCCAAAGAATGATTTTCATCTGCTCCTACCAAGTAAGAAAGTTCTAGTACCCTAATTGCTTATTTTTCCTACTCAAATACCTGTCATGGGAACTTATAGAACTATATGGGCCCTTTGATTTGCTCATTCATTCACTTGGTAAATATTTATTGAGTGCCTATTATGTGTCAGGTACCATGTGATATAGTGGAAGATACAGGGTAGGACAAGAGAGATGAGTCCCTTATTCCAGTAGAGCTTACATTCTAGGGGAAGGGTGGATTAGTTGAGGACAGATAGATTAAATTGATGGATGGACGGATGGATGGATAGATAGATAGATAGATAGATAGATAGGTAAAGGGAGGCAGGAAGCAATTCAAAAACTAGAATAAGGTGATGTCACGGATGATGACTGGTGATCACCATTGACCTCATAGATATTTGGATGGTACAAGAAGTAGCCACTTGAAATTCAAGGAAGAAAAATTATCAGAGTAGTGAAGTGATCAGGGAAGACCAGGGTTGTTGGAACACAGTCCTGAGGTAGAAAGTGGTCCTAGATGTGATCAGAATGGGAAGAAGGGGTTGTTTCATGAAGGGCTTCCCAAGCCAGGGTAAGAACTTTGGATTCTACAAAAGTTATGGACAGCAGTTCAAGGGTGTTAGGAGAGGAACATGAAGTGATCTACAATGTTAAAGATCATTTTGGCTGATGTGTGTTGAGGGAATAGGCAGTAGGAATACTGAAGTGGAAAGGGGCATGAGTTAGGAAGTTACTTATAACAGCAGCCTTGCAGGAGACCATGGCAGCCTGGATTAGGAGAGAGCCCATGGAGATGGTGAGACAGTGATGAACTGGAATATGTATCACATGGGATCAAAAGGGGAGGCAAACCATGTGCCAGAATCAATATAATTTGAGTTTTTAAAATGACAGTTTACAAATTACAGGCTATGCATAAAGAAACCTCAAGGAATTGTGCAGTAGCCCAAGGATGTTACCCCTAGGCCCAAAGGGAATGGGAAGAGGGGTAACCAGAACCTATAGGGAGAAAGTGTGTAACAGGTTGCCTCAAGAGAAGTGCTGACCTTCCAGCAGGAGGAGAAACCAGCCCTAGGCTATGCTATCATTTTCAAGGCTGCTAGGAAAATAAACATCCTGATCCATCTCCTTTTCTCCCTCCAATCACCTGTAAAGACCCACCATTGATTTAAGAGGAAACGGGTTCAATGATTGGTCCTTATAGAGCAAAGGATGAGCGATTATGGAAGAGCAAACTGAAACAAGACACTGTGGAAACAAGACACTGGAGACAGCTACTGGATTGTTCTTCCTAGTCTTCCCTCAGAGTATTGCCAATGAACCTAAAATTCCAAATTGACAACCTACCTGCTCAGAGAAGACCCCAAATGTAAAAGTTATCTCCTTGCTTTCAGATGATATGTTTACATCCCATTTGCCCACAAAAAAATGAGTTTTTTCCAGATGACCATTTGCATCTGCCATTCCCAGGACAGCAACTGTTAACTGAAAGGCATGATTAGGAAATGAACAGATAGCCTCTTTCAGGTTCCCATGGAATGTATTGTTCCATGTTGGATTTCCCTGTGTTTAGATATGAGGTATCCTCCCAAAGGAGTGAGACAATTCAAGAAAGTTTAGAAGTGAAATGATTGAGTTATGAGAGCCTTAACCTAATCCGTGTTAGTGATTAACTGGGTGGTAACTGTAGGCAGGTAGGGTGTAACTGGAGGAGGTAGTCCCTGGGAGTAAACCTTTGGGGTATATATATTGTTCATGCTGAGGGCACTCTCTCTATGCTTATTGGTGCCATGTCCTGACCTGCTTTCTTTTGCCATACCCTTCCACCATGATGTTCTGCTTCACCTTGGGCCCAGAGCAAATGGAACCAGCTGTCTATGGACTGAAACCTCAGAAACCATGAGCCCCCAATACACTTTTATTTCTCTAAAATTGTTCTTGTCAGGTCTTTCAGTCACACTAGTGAAAAAGCTAACTAAAACACCCTGATACCAATTTTTGGACAAGTAACACATGCCTGCCTATCACAAGTCATGGTGATACACTGACTCTTCTTCCCATTCCTCAGAGGGGCTCATTACAACATTCCTGTCCCGCCTCTTGTCTGTCTCTAAGTTCTATCCTCTTCTCATTTACCCCTGACATATCAATTAAAGTTGCCAACATGTTCAAAGACAATTACCTGGTTTTTAAAAGTTTTTGTCCAGTGTGATCTAACTTCTCAGGAAAAGAAATCATATGGCTTCTCTTTGAGCTCTTCTGTATCAAATTAGCACTTTCACTGCTGTGTCTTAGAACATTGGTGAATATGTACACACATATATATCATATATATCTCAAAGCCGAAGAGACATGGTCTGTTGCTGTCTTTAGTACTCAAGGATGCCAGCCAGGGTTTCCTGCTAGCATGCTCATTGTATAAACATTACAACCAGATCTTCTTTGGAGATATAAACTGAGCCTCTGCGTTAGCTGATGCAAATAAAATATCAAATAACCAAGAACAAATGACTGATTTCTGAAAAGAACAAACTACTTGATACTTATCAACCGCCATATCTTGCCTGTCCAGTACAGTAGCATGCACAACTTTTCAGCTTTACCTTCAAAATGTGATAAATCTTCCCTCTGGGGCAAAGAGTGCATGTCTGTATTTATCCAGAGAAAGTATTTAACTCTTGTCTACATGTTTAAAAGGGGTGGGGGGAGAGAAGGAGGCGGGAAAAGGTAACAGATTGTGAAGGATTGATTACTAAAGCAAAAAAATCAATCTTGAGACTTTGATGATTTAACCAGCCACAAAAGCATAGAAATGTATGAGAAAGCCCTGATTGATTTTTAACTCCGTAATCCTTCCCACCCCATCTATTATCCTGTATGGATCATATTAGCCGTCATTATGACTAAGACAAGATAGGACGTTGACATCCGCCTGACATGATATAACTGTAAATGGAATCAGCTTATACACAAAGGCTTTTACCTGGTTATTAATAGTGTTCTCAGTGGGTGATGGACTGGGCTGATATTAAAACCTCCGTTGGCTGTGTGGAGACATTGCAATTTGATTTCAGTCCAAGAAGTAGCTCCTCAAGGTAGAGATTGCACAGTGCCCTGACAAACTGCTCAAGTATCATTCCTGGATACTCACCCTTTTAAGAGGCTCATAAAATACTGGGGGTGGATGACATCTTGTTGGCACCAAGGGTTCCAAGCCACTACTGCTAAAGGCTGAAAGACACCAAGTATGTTCACAAATCCCTTGATGACATCCCTAATCTTAATCACCACCAGTGTGAATGCAAAGTACAGGAAGATTTAGGATGTACAGTTTCACAGGTATCATGCATGCATGGTGATAAAACACAGATGAACACATACCACGATTAAGGTCACTTGATGACTAATGCTTGATTCACTTACCTTCAATGAATCAGTGAAAAACATTTAGGTCAGGATTCAACCACTATTTTATTTGTAACCAAACCAAATAGGGTAAGAGGAAGAAAATTAGAAACAGAAATATTAGATAATTGAACAGAGATTTAAAAGCAGTCCCAATAGATAATTCAGGCTTTCCTTCTTTGGATCAACAAAGAACCTTCTTTTACTCAAGAAATATGTACTGAGCACTTACTATGTACCAGGCATTTCTAGTGAGTGGAGGAAATGCATTGAAAAAGTAGATGAAATCCCTGTTCTCATGAGACAACCACTGTTGACCTCAGAACATTGTTGGGAGACACATACACAGATGCTCCTTAACTTTCTATAGGATTACGTCCCATTTAGCTCATCAAAAATTGAAAATATGAGTCCAAAATGAACCTACAGAATGTCATCGTTTAGCCCAATCTACCTTAAATGTTCTCAGAACACTGATGTTAGCCTATGGTAAGGGGAAATCATCAAACTAGAAGCCTCCTTTATAATAAAGAGTTGACTGTATCATGTAGTTTATTGAATACTGTACCTAAAGGCAAAAACAGAATAGTTGTGTGGGTATACTTTCATACCATTATAAAGTTGAAAAACCCTAAGTCCAACTGTCATAAGTCAGGGACTATCCGTACACAATCAGGTTATCATGTGACCAAGTTCCTGTGAATTCAAAGAACCTAACAGTCTTCCCCAAACTACACTGGCCTCCTTCTCCCCTATGAAGCCAAACACAGCAGCATATTCTGAATAACATCCTAAGAGACAGGTGGGCAGACAGAGAAGGGCAACACCTCATATTTAAAAGCATTAACAGTTTTCTTTTGAAAACTTGAGTATCTTTCCATTCATTTATAATGAGGACAAATTTGAAAATCACTATTTTGAAAATCACTGCTCTGGAATCAGCTGTGAGAATTAAATGAGGTTTCAGGTAGACAGAAGGATGATAGATAGAACTTAGTGCCTGGCAGAGAAGACTGCAATAATCACAACCAGTGAGGAAGAGGTTGCTAATGATGAGACATTCAGTCACCTGGCTGCACATCATCCTATCCACTCCCTCACTCTGAAATAGAGATGGATATGGGAAAGGTAGATTCCTATGCTATTTAAGAGATTTTTCAGATGCCACCATATTCCTACCAGTGAGCTACACTTCCTTGGACATGCAGTTGCTCCTCCCAGGACTAGCATTACTGCAGTGTTATGATTTATATTAGGTGTCCCCCAAAAGCTCATGTGTGAGACAACGCAATGAAATGATTGGGTTATGGGAGCCTCAACCTAATCAGTGCTTTAATCCCCTGATAGGGATTAACTTGGTGGTTAGCTGTAGGCAGGTAAGGTGGGCTGGAGGAGGTAGGTCCTTGAGGGTATGCCTTTGGGGTTTATAATTTGTTCTTTCCCTCCTCTCCCTCTCCGCTTTCTAGTGCCCTGTTCCCAGTTGCTTTCCTCTACCATATCCTTCTGCCATGATGTTCTGCCTCATTGAAGGCCCAGAGGAATAAATCACCCTTCTATGGACTAAGACCTCTGAAACTGTGAGCCCCCAAATAAACTTTTCCTCATCTAATTGTTCATGTCAGGTCTTTTGGTCACAGCAGTGGAAAAGCTGACTAAAACACACAGCTACTACTAAGCCAGGCACCCCTGCCTTCTATACCCTCTGACAATCAGATTCAGGACCATTGATGTTGTTCTCAGGGGGAGTCCAGAATGTTCTAGAGACCCTGAATCAGGTGAGCCCACTCACAGATTCCAGAGTTCAGAGCAAAAATGGTCCATCTGGAGACAGCCCCAGTTCATCCTGCGGTGAAGCATATCACTCATCCGTGGGTGCTCTAGTTACCAGCAATTTTCAGACCACCCACAGCTTAAGAATGGCAGGGGAAATGTCCAGATATTAAAGTTTCCCAAAGATATGCTGTGTCTCATTTACAGTACAACTATTATTGATTGCACAAATGATCTCTATCATTATCTATAAGCATCAGCCAGGGCTCTATAATTTAATAGTTGAAATAAGGAGACCCCTATTTTCTTGGAATAGTCACATACAGATTTGATGGTTAGAGGAACGGTGTTCATGTATCACCGTTCCAATAGACTCCAATAGAGAGCCATGATTACCTGTGCAATATTATAATCTCCTTCAGCCCAAAGTCTAGATCTTCCTGGAAAAATGGTTAATCTCCATCTAAATTTGATCCCATTACATTGCATGCTTTCAAAGAAATACATGTTTTCTTTCATCTCTTTCATCGCATATATATGGGTGATCACTTCTGTGTACCCCCAAACTAAAAACCCCTGAAGCATCTTTGTCCTTGCTATATAAGAGTATAGAGAGGACTAGGCCCATAGGAGAAACTCAAAGAATACCTGTGGAGTGAAAGAAAGAATAAATGAAGAGATTTTGATTCACCAGAACCAAGAGATCAACTATATATTTGCTTGTTTTCAGGGGCCCACCTTCATATGTCACTAAAAACAGGTCCTTATCATCTCTCCTTCAGACCTTCTGCTGTGTAAACATCATTAATGCAGACACCGACATGCAGATTAATGAAGGGAAGCAATTTATTGAACTGATATTTGGTGTAGATGTCATTAGCAGCGCTCCTTTGGAGCAACTGCATCAGATTAGAAACTGTCTCCCCCCCGAGAGCATGAGAAAAATCATTTAGCTGCTTTTCTGCAGCTGTTTATGTGACACCAACCCGCTATGAATTGCTGAATTGACTTGAGACAACTGTGAAACTTCTATGATTGCTCCTCATTGATGCTGTTTCTCCCTTCTGAGAAACAAGTCCTATAATAAATCATGCTGTAATGGTTTCAGTTTTTCTTGATCTTTTCTCCCCTTCTTCCATCTACATTAAAGATACTAAAAAAGTTCCAATAATTAGATGAGGTCAATAGAGCTCTGATAACTTTATCAACAAGGTGACATCTAAAGGATGGTCTTAGAAATTAGGAATAAGGGTCTGATAGGTTTGGGTGGTTTTCCAAATCCATCAGGAAATTATAGACTTTCAAAGATTCTTGGAATTGGAAAAGTCAAATATATTCATTAGGTAATGAGGCAAGATTTAGGAAAGACCATATGTATCCATTACCTTCCTGGGCCCCACTGATAAATGGGGCTTATAATGGATGGCCCAGTCCCCTCACGTGCCAGTCTCATTTCTCCTAGTCATTGCTAAGATACTTATAGACCCAATACCCTCCCCGTCCCCTTGTATTCTGAAATTCATTCCTCTATTTCCTTAATGATCATCCATTTCATTTCCATACAATAGCCCTGATGAGCAGTTTCTAGACCCTACTAACCACACTGTAGATGACCTTTTTCTGCTAACCCTTCCCACTGTTAGGAATCTCTGAATATTATGCATTAATTCACCTTTTAAACCCTTTGACTTGTTAGTCCTAGTTATGTGCTTTAGAGTTACACAAAATCGATCAATCATTCTTTCCCAGGTACCTCCATCTAGGGTTGGATGTCCTTATATTTCCGCAATAAAATTTACAATTTCCAGGACTTCTCTTCTTATGAATTACTGCCCACTTGAAGAATGTCTTAATATTCAATGAAATCATTTATTTCTGGAATTGAGAGTTCTTCCCATGATACTACATGCATTATCATAAAAATTCAAAGTCAAAGCATGCTCAAAGATGTAAGTAGATATTTTTCAGTCATTTGTCATGAGAAGCAGGCTGGCTCACATTTCTCTGGTGTAGAAACTCCATAATTCCACCTTCATTGCAGCCTCCCACTTCTGAGATCACTTTGGATTTCTTGGCCATTGGCTACTTGGCATTTGAGTCTTCTGAAATAAAAATAATAATAATTAAGTAAGCATTTTAAGCTCTGTATTCTAGCTGATCTTCAAAGACCCTGCTTTCCATCTGAATCTAGTCTTCTGCTTTAGCACATATTTATTCCTGGAGTTCAAGAATTAATACTAGCAAAATTTGGCAAGTAGGAAATAAAGGATGTCCTTGAAACTAAAGCTTCCACCTGGAAATGAATAATATGGCACAAGTACGCACTGAATAAAAATATGATTGAAAATATTACTTTTTTTTCCAAAAGTCATAAAGCAAGATTAATGGTCAATTTAAAACTAAAATCAACCCCCGAATGAAATTTCCTCCCCTAAACACCACCAGCACAATATTAACAGACCACTTCCCTCCACCCTGCTATTTTTTACTATTAGTAGCTTCCAGGTTTCCAGTCAGAAGCAGGAAATACTAAAAACCTTCCAGGAAGTCTGCACTGGTGAGATTTCTCTCAGGCTTGGCAGCACCAAGAAGTGAACAAAGTAATCACATCATTTTTTGTTTGTCATGGGTTGTTTATCCTGACCAAATCTGACATGGGCTCTCTTTGACCACAGAAACTGCTGAGTTCATGCAAGTGACACAGGCTACATAAGAGGGATGCCAAGTTGAAGCACCACACAGAAAATGTTGGAGAAGTATGTGCTTTCCAACCACACCCAAAAGGATCTTAGTAAAAATGCCTCACGGGAACTATCTGCTTAAGATATATCCAGGACAGAAGGATATGAAGATCTGAGCTACAAAGAGAGGCAATAGCCAAAAACAACTATTGAGATCTTATTGTGTCCATCTCTTCCTCTGTAGTTCTTAAATCTCCAGTTAAAATTTTGAGGATTATGAATGAATATGACAAAATTTGTAGAGTCTTTGTTTTGTTGATTTGATTATCTTCAGCTATCCCTTGGTTAACACCACCTTCTTGGTTTTGTGGTTCTATTTGCCCACAATAAGTTTTTTTAAATATATTTTTTAGATGTTGATGAACCTTTATTTTATTCATTATTTTTATGTAGGGCTGAGAATCAAACCCAGTGCCTCATGCATGCTAGGCAAGCACTCTACCACTGAGCCACAACCCCAGTCCCACAATAAATATTTTAATTAAAAATGATTTGATTTGAACATTGGCATCACTTAGTGAAAATATAAAGGTGAAATTAACTTTTACCAAGGAACACTTTTTTACTGTTGGTGAGATCGGAAATTAGCAAGCCACTATGGAAATCAGGATGGAGGTTCTTAAAAGACTAGGAATGGAACCACCTTATAACCCAGGTATATCACTCCTAAGTATTTATCCTAAAAGAATTAAAGTCATCATACTATAGTGATACATTCATACATACATAGAAGTATAATTTACAATAGCAACACTATAAACCAATCTAGGTGTCTGTCAATGGATTAAGGAAATTATGTCATATGTGGGAAAATGGACAGAACTTGAGAACACTGTGTTAAGCAAAATAAGCCAAACTCAGAAAGTCAAGGGTCAGATATTTTCTCTAAAATGCGGAAGCTAAGCAGGAAAAAGGAAAAGAAAGTTGGGGGAATAGATCATAAAAATCAAAGGGAAATCAGTAGAATCAAGGAAAGGGACGAGAGAAAGGGTGAGGGGAGGGAAAGAGTAAATACTGAGGAATGATATTGGTCAAATTGTGTTGTTACATTGTGTGTGTGTGTGTGTGTGTGTGTGTGTGTATGAATATGTAGCAATAAATCCCACCATTATGTGAGCTTGGTCTGCATATTCTCTTGTCATCAAGGCTGAGGCTCCACTTCCTTAAGGTTTTTCTCTGACTCTCTGTACCAACTATAATGCACCAATAAAAAATGTGGAAGTGGGGTGTCTTTGAAAGGATCAGAAAAGAGACAGAGGTTTTGCAAGTATCTTGGAGCAGTAAAGTCAGACTCTGAGAGAAGATTGACATTAGCAGGGGGAGCTGGTCTCATAGATGCTGTGTTCTGAAAATTGAAAGGACATCAGGCTTCCTTCAGTGACAGACAGGAAGAAAGGAAAGAGAAGGAGATGGAAGAAAGCAGGAAAAGTGGAAGGGGAAAAAGGAAGAAAGAAAAGTGCTGGAGACCCTCCAAGATGAACTAAGCAACCTGGAGGAGGGCAGAAGGTTAGAAATAGGGCAATGGGATCAGAGGGAAGAGAATTGGAAGAGTCCAGAAAGGAGAAAATTCCCAAGTCCTCTAAGATGAGGTCATCCAGGAGAGAAATGCTTACTGACGATGCCTAGGTTCTTTGTATGCAATGCAAACAAGACAAAGATTATTTTCCCTCTGACAATATCCATGCATGGCAGAGCCCAGATAATATAGACATAAAGAAAAAAATCCATTTTTTGGTTCAACAAATATATTGAGCATCTATCATATATGTGCCAGATATTGTTTAAGTGTTGGTATAACTGTAAACAAATTAGGAAAAACAAACAAACAAAAAACCCTTCTCTTGTGGAGCTTATATTCTAATGGAGGGAAAAGATAAGCTAAAAAACAAAATATAAAAAGACGTTTTGTTTAAGGAATCTAGAAAAAGCACATATCCTGATAATGTAGTAGAACACTAGGCCTTGGGTAGGAGGAAGAAGTCTAAATGGTGTTAAGTGAATATATTTCTCTTTGAATAAATGGATGGATAATAGGGAGGAGGGTGTTTCCCATCAGAACTACCATAGCAGATGCTTGTCTTTTGTACAAGTGCCTCCTCCTCAGCTCTGCCCCCATGCCTTTTCCCAAGCTGATCTGAATGGTTCACCCATACCCCACCCACTTCCTGAAACAAACAAAAAAAACCTCTTCTTCTCCTACCCCTACTTTAAGTGTTACTCCCTCCCTGAAGTCTTTTCTCAATAAAAATAATGCCCCACATTCACCTAGCACCCCCAACTTGCAAATGTCTCCCATACATTAGCCTTAACAATGATTCTGAGAGAGGAACATTATCATCACTTTTTCACACTAGTAGAAATTAAGATATGAGGAATGTGAATTGTTCAAGACCGAGTGACTACCACTGAGAACCAGGTGTTCTGAACCTAAGTCTATGCTGTAGACCTGAGCAAATGTGGGAGTCATAGAAGGGGCAGATGTCTCACTCAGCAGGATGATGAGGACAGGTTGATTAACTTGTCTGAGCCTTAGTGTTCTCATTTACAAAATAGGATAAGTAGACAAATAGGGCAGGTTTGTGAGCACATACTGTGAGGCCCCATCCCAGTACCTAAAACCTGGTGGGCACTAGACCTTCTGCCTTTGCCCCCCACCACTCTCCATGGTCCCACCATCACCATAACTATATGGGCTATCTTCCTCCACACTTACACAGAAAAACCTGATGTGTACTACACAACTTGGTACTCATTAAAATATTAACTGGAATTCCTTATGTCATAAGGTATTAAAACTTAGGTAAAATCAAGGGCACTTATTAGCTGTAATAACTGAAAACAGCAGGGATTGGCAGAGCTTCCTCCATGTAAGCTTGATCTGCATAGTCTCTTGTTATCAAGGCTTAGGTTCAACTTCCGTAAGGTTTTTCTCTGACTCTGCATTTGTCCATAAACTGGCCAAATTCTAAAGCTGGCTTCCATCATAATAACAAAACCTACATCATGCACAACCATAGAAACGAAAAGATGTACCTCATTTGTGTACAATGTGTACAATGAATCAAAATGCAGTCTGTAAAAATATTTTTAAAATTTTTTAAAAAATTTACTCCAGCAGTTCCAGTCTTTTTATCAGCACTCTACACTGACCAGAAGAAGAGAAGAGAAGATCTGGCCTCAGGTTTCTCAGAAAACATCCTGCAAGTCCTAGCTCATGTCTCATGCCCACCTTATCACCAATCACTGTGACCAGGGGATGAGCCAAGCTCAGATTCTCTGTCTAGGTCGTGCCTTCAACTGCTACACTAACCTTAGTTATAATCCAGACATGGAGTCATTGCCCAGAACTTGCATATCGATGGAAACCAGAGCTGTAGAGTCTACAACCGTTTTTTTTTTAAATTGGTATAAAAATTGTAAATAGTGGTTTTCATTTTAGCACATTTGTACATGCATACTACATAATTTGATCAGTTTCACTCCCTAATACCTCCCTTTACCCTTCCTTCCTCCCTCCCCCTGATCTTCTCCTATTCTAATAGTCTCTCTTATGCTTTCATGGCATCCTTTTATTTCACCCTCTAGCATCTACATATGAGAGAAAACCTGTCTTTCTGAATCTGACTTATTTCACTTAACATAATACTCTCTAGTGTCATTCATTTTCCTGCAGATGACATAATTTCATACCATCCCAAAGATTCCCAATCCCATCTGATTGGGAAGCTAAGCAGGGTAGGACCTGGTTACTTGATGTGACATTGCACCTGCTTTAATCAATTTGATGACAGTGTTCTACTGGGCCCAGGCACCTCTCCCAGCACAGACAGCAAGCAACACTGAGAGTGGAGAAAGCCTATTCCTTCACAAGACCTCGCTCTTCTAAGGGCGTCTGTGGTCCAGTCATCCGCAGGTGATTTATTTTAAGTTTTATACTTCTTCCACTATGCAGATAACCCCTCTCACAGGAAGCCGGAAGACAAAATTGCAAGGGATTGAATTTGCCCCTAAATTGATTTTATACCCTTTCTTAAAGAGGAGTAATTTGGGGGATTTGTACTTTGCACTGTAGTGTGTGTGTGTGTGTGTGTGTGTAAAACTTTTGATTAAATAAGGCACTTAAGGATAAGTTCATAGAGTTATCTCACCCATTTGGCTTTCCAAACAAATAAAATCCTTCATCATGACAATGACCTTCAACAAGGGTTAAGCATGCAAACTTGAAAAAGTTTATTCATAGCTGCTTTTATCTTCAAGTCTTTGAAGTAGAAGGTAAAAAAAAATCAAATATTTCATTTTTGACATCTTTAGGGAAGGTATATGTAAATAGGAAACACAAAACCACTGAGCATAAACAGAAAACAAATAGCTACATATAATTACGATTGCAGAAAAAGATAGGCAGTAAAATAGGTTACGGATGTTATCCTTTGAAGCTACTTTCTGTCAATTAGGTCTAGATGGATTGTCTAGCTTCTTATTTCTCTGATCCAGAGGTAAAATTTGCCATCCTCTGACTTCTTGTCACCATCTCAAATATCAGGCTAAGCACTGCGTATTCCTCTGGGGTATTCACAACCTTCAGAGAGTTGTTGATAGTGATCACATTTCTTCTGAAGTCTTTGTTGATCCAAGAATACATATTTTGTTGTGTAAGTCTTCATAAATCAGTCTTTCCGCCCGTTTATCATCCTTGTTGCTTTTCTCTGAACACTCTCCAGTATGTCTGTGACTTGCTAATAATGAGGTTCCCAGACCACAGTGCATCATTCCAAGCTCAGTCTTTCTCTTTGTGCAGGGATGGACTTTGCCTTTTTGGCTCCCTGACCCACTGTTTCCAGTAACAAAGTTCATATGCTGCTAGATCATACATGAACCCATGATTCATTTGCTGTCTATGACAATGCCTAGGGGAACCCAAGCACTTCCCCAAACAGGTCAGTGCCTGACAAGTCATAGGTGCTCAAAAAAAGTGCCTTGAATAAATGAACAGATTAAAGCATGGACTCCCCAGTTATGTCTTTAGTATACCACAACATTTATAGCAAAAAGAACAAAAGAGGGCATGTACACGTTTATGTCAAGGGTGGGAACATAGGATCAGAGCAGACACATGAGAAATCATTTATGGCTTATTTGGCCTGAATCCTACCACTTTGATTTGATTGGTACATAGTTCAACTCTCACTTAGCACAAGGCAAAATGAAGTTCAGAAAACTAAGTTATTTCACCAAAATGGCTCAACCATTGATTTATCTCTGAACATACCTGGAATCTAAAATTCAGTGTCTAGTGTAACCTCTGGAATAAGCCAATCTAAAAAGGCCATTAGCAAAGTCTCCGTAGAACCTAGGAACCAGTCCCTACATCTTCAGCTAAAAGACTCGAGGCATGGATTTCTAACTGTGACTCTGTTGTTCTGTCCTGGCCAGGTGGCTTCTGGTCAATACAGCAGAACACAGTAGTGTGACAAGATGATGAAATGCCTAGTGAAACAAATCCCCCAAATTACTCCTCTTTGAGAAAATAATAAAAACAAAAAAAAACAAGACCAAATGTCCTTCTCTAAAGGTTAATCCACCCTCCCTACCCCCATTATCTGTACATTCCTCTGTCTTTATGCCATAATTCCAAACCAAATTATTAAAATTTTTTAAGAAGTAAATTCTTCAGATAATTCTACATGCCATTCAAAAGACAACACAATTTTATGGAAATGATGCTGGATAACAAGTTGAGAAGATTTGGTGGCTATGTGGTTTACTAGTTTCTTAGCAAGGACTATAAAAGAATGGTGTTTGAAAGCCCATTGGGATATATAAAGCATTCTACAGTACTTGTGAAATGTTGGTTGAATTCAATGGACTGACCTTGGGTAAACCTCTCCATATTTCCAAGCTTCAGTTTCTACGTCCATAAAAGAGAAACTAATAATAACTTCCTTGTTTCATAAGGCTATTGTGGGACTCCCAACAGGACAATACATACGAAATCATTTTTTAAACAATATAGCATCATACAAAAGTAAGTTATGGAGAAAGGGAGAGAGACCGTGATGATTGAGCCAATTATGTAGGCATTGCGCCAACCAGCCAGTTGAAAAGGCAATAGCACTTTTTTGCTATTTGTACAGATATTTGGGCACATCTTAACTATGAACCTCAAAGCAGTCACTGGCAAACTTTCAGACAGTCAAAGCGCTGCTTACTGGAGCATCATGAGTATTCTTTAGGTCTCCTGGACCCCAAGGAAGGCAAGGAAAGTTCTGTGTGGAGCCTCAATTCTCTTGCTGCTCTGAAAGGAAACCCCTGTGCAGATCTCAAATACTTAACGATGGGCTGGGGGTGCAGCTCCGTCATAGATCACTTGCTTAGTGTGCATGAGATTGTGGGCTCAATACCCTGCACTGCAAAAATAAATAATTAAAAAATTAAAAAAGCAAAGAAAGAAAGTAAAACCAAATATTTAGTTACAATATGAGCTGAATGAATCTACACAAGAGTTAAATCTTTGTTTTTTCACTAGGGAATAAGCCCTTTAGATCTTATACTTTAACCTCAGCTCCACAGCAATCAAACTAAGGCAGAAATTCGCACTTGCGAATATTTTTGAAAGATCTGACTAAGCCATTTTTAGATGTTTTCCAGTCTTCATGTGCCTTTCCCTCCCACAGAGCACAATTAAAAAGGCACCTTTAAAAGGCTATTAAAAAACATTGATTGGCTTAACTGTGCTAATGTCATGGCTTTAAAATAAAATTCTATTAAGTCTTTAAAATATTGCAGACAAGTACTTTGCAGCAGAAACTCAGGACAACCATCCTGAGGCTTGTTTTTCACAGATACTTAGTGATTACTTTAGTGAGTTACTTTAGTTCTTCTTTATCATTTTTTGTCTGAATTTTTTTTTTTTTTTTTTTTTAGTTTCTGAGAGTTCTCATGCAATAATTGTCTTTATTTTTAAAGTTTTAAATTTTTAAATTTTATTTATTTACTTATTTGGGGGATTGCAGAGATGCTTTTATTACTAAGCTACATCCCCCGTTCTTATTATTTTTAATTTTGAGACAGGGTCTAAGTTGCTGAGGTTGGCCTCAAATTTGAAATCCTCCTGCCTGAGCCTCCTAAGTCACTGAGTTTATGCGTATGTGCCACCACATCTAGCTCAGTAACTGCCTTTACACATACTAGAAACAGTCCTTTGCACACTGCTTCCCCAAGTCACCTTAATGAAATCATAAAGATAGACATGTTCATGCTCCCTTGTGCTTTGCTGCTATTAATCCACAGGGAACAATGGAGTTCTCTCCTTATATTTTAATGTTAATGTCACAGAGAACATTTCCCTCAAAAAAATCATCCCAGGCATTATTTTTGATTCTGGTTAAGCACATGTGATCTCCTTCCTGTTTATGTACTGAATCATATTTTTGTCCTAGAGAAACTCAAGGGCTCAACACAAACATGCAACACTTTTTGAAAAAAATTCTTGCTATTTCCATGCCTTTGGCATGCTCCCTCTCATCTCCATAAGGTGCAAGGCAAATTCAAGAAAGGAAGGCTCTAGTGGGGTTGGGTGCATGACTGTAATCCCAGTGACTAGGGAGGCTGAAGCAGGAGGATCACAAATTCAAAGTCAGCCTTATCAACTTAGTGAGGCCCTAAGCAACTTACTGAGACCCTGTCTCAAAATAAAGTTTGTTTTTTTTTAAAAAAGGGATGGGGATGTTGCTCAGTGGTTAAGACCCCTGGGTTCAATCCTTGGTACAAAAATAAATAAATAAATAAAGACAGTTTCATATCTCATAAACAGGTCTTATTTAGAGTTGTAGTTAACTGGACATCATAGTTTGAGTTGACCCACACTAGGTTGGGACCAGGTATCCTGATAACATTCTTAACAAATTCCACCTAGCTAGAAAGCAGAGGAAGAAGATCAAGAGGGATAACACATGAACACATTTATAAACTGCACTTTTTTTTAAGAATGTTAATTGGGTACTTGTTATTTTTTGTTGATCTGATGAAGATGATGGTGGTGGTGGTGGTGGTGGTGGTGGTGGTGGTGACAGAGGAGGTGGTAATTATTGGTTTTTGTTGTTGTTAAAGTAGGATTTGCTCAGGAACCAAGCAAACTCCATGTAGACTATGTAAACTGTGAAGGACATCAAGCCTTCTTGAGTTATGTGTCTCAATCATGTGGAACCTGATAGAAGGCAGTTTTATAAGTTACTATCCTGATTTGGCTAAAAGAATTGATAAAGAATGAGTTATGATGTTTGACAATTTTTCCACAACTTAAAAAGTCTGGGGGGCTGGGGAGATAGCTCAGTTGGTAGAGTGCTTGCCTCACAAGCACAAGACCTGGGTTCGATCCCCAGCACCACAAAAAAAAAAAAAAAAAAAAAAAAAAAAAGTCTGGGATTCACATCCTTGGGAAAAGTACTTTCAGGCCATAACTAATCCTGAAGAAAATTTCCAAAGTTAATGGAGGCCCTCATCATTCCCCCATCCAGGGTTACCTTTCCTGAGTGTCTGCCTTCCCCTCCTCCATCTCAGTTGCCACCATACCTTTCCACCCTCTTAAATCCAAATGGATTAGTCAGATATGATCAATTTGTAGAACACTTATAAATATTATTTGATTCACTCTATCCTCAGTTCTCCCCTGTACTAAGGTAACTTCAGTAAATAATGGAGCTCATTGTGGGGACTAAGTATTGTTTCCCTTTGCAGCACAAAAGAAAATATTCATTGGTATTCTACAAGTAATAGGTTTGAATGGGTTTGTTCACAATTTTTCCAAATGTTGAGTGGACCAACATGGGAGGAAGAGCCTGGGACAGGTCAAGCAGCATGTCAAGGCAAGATGCAGAACCCAGAAATCAAGGTCTTCTGCCAAGAACAGTGACAGCCATGGATTAGGGGAGAATTCCAGCCAGCTCAAGCCACTGTCACAGCTCTTCGGGACCACCTGGATTCCTCAAATTCGTTTCTCTGTGCTCTGGGCTCTTCTTCCTTGGCTCTTTCCCTCCAGCCTTCCTCTTGTCCTTCAATATCACACTCTGGGGTCATCTCAGGAATAGCACCTGCCATGGTACCATTCCCACTTCCCCGAGACACTTAGGAGCCCTGCACTTGTGATAACTGGTTCATATCCCAATCATAGCCACACATGGCTCACCAGTTCATTAACGTAAACTATAGAACAATCATTATTAGACCCCTGGGATAAAGTACTCATGAGATATTGGTTAAAATTTTTGAACCAATCTTCAGTAAACCTCCCCATATGTCCACACTAAGGCCCATGCATGCCAATAATTTATCACCTTTCAGATATTCTTTAAATATTGGTTTATCATTTATTCAGTAGAGTCAAGAAAGCTACAATTAATAAAAATAGTAATTTTCTTTATGTTTAAAATAAGAAATGTGCTTGGACTGTAACATGATATTTGACTTATTTGGAACTGTCTTTAAATCTACTCTTATATTATCTTGTATAACTAGATACTATTACTGTATTACTTTTCTACTGCTGCCATGACAAGTTACCACAAACTTAGTGGCACTAAAAATATTAATTTATTCTCTTAAAGTGCTATAGTTCAAAATCCAACAGAATAATAGATGTTGGTGTGGATGTGGGGAAAAAGGCACACTTTTACATTGCTGGTGGAGTTGCAAATTGGTGCAGCCACTCTGGAAAGTATGGAGAATCCTCAGGAAACTTGGAATGGACCCACCTTTTGACCCAGTTATTCCACTCCTTGGTTTATACCCAAAGGACATAAAATCAGCAAACTATAGTAACACAGCCACATCAATGTTTATAGCAGCTCAGTTCACAATAGCTAGATTGTGGAACCAATCTAGATGCCCTTCAACAGATGAATGGATAAAGAAACTCTGGTATATATACCCAATGGAATACTATTCAGCCATAAAGAATAATAATATTATGGCATTTGCAAATAAATGGAAGGAATTGGAGAATATCATGCTAAGTGAAATAAGACAAGCCCAAAAAACCAAAGGCTGAATGTTTTCCCTGATAAGTGGAGAATGATATATAATGGGGGTGGGGGGTGGGGAATGAGAGAATAATGGGGGAACTTTAGAATATGTAGAAGGAAATGAGAGGGAGCAGGGTATGAAAAATGGTAGAATGAGACAGATATCATTACCCTATGTACATGTATGATTACACGAATGGTATGAATCTACATCGTGTACAACCATAAAAACAAAATGATGTACCCCATTTGTATACAAGGAATCAAAATGCAGTCTGTAAAAAATTAAAAGTTAAATAAATAAATAAATAAAATATTAAAAAAAAGAAATATCACTAGGCTAAGATTAAGGTATTGAGGAAACTTCTTTCTTGTAGACTCAAGGGGAGACTCTATTTCCTTGCCTTTTCCATCTTCTAGAGGCCACTTACATGCCTTGGTTTGTGGCCCCATATCTCCATCCTGAAAACCTGCACCAGTGAGCTGAGTATTTCTTGAAATGCCATTTCTCTGAGTGTCTTCAACAGGGGAATGGTTCTCCATAATCAGGGATGCAAGTGATTATATTGGGCCCAATTGAGTCACCTAGGAAATCTCCCTCATCAGAAGATCTCAGCCTTACTCACAACTGCAAAATCCCTTCTTCTATGTAAGCAAAATATTCAAGATTTCAGAAATTTGGTATAGATATCTTTGAGGCCCTTATTCTGCCTACTACAACTGGCTGCCCCCACTGGCTTGGAACAGAGATAACTGACATGAATAAAATTACCAAGGAGTCATGATAGGAATGAGAGCTATTTTAATAACCCTCAATAGCTTGGTGTCTTCCTGGTCCTGCCCTACACTAATCTACCCCTTATGCTATTGCCAGATGACCCTTCTAATGCACAGCTTCCCTTTTGCTATTTCCTGTTTAAAATTCTCCAGTGACCTATGTTACTTTCCAAAGTAAGTATAAAATATTTTCTGAAATGTAATGGCAGTAAGACAGTGATCTAGGTATCTCTCATGAATTATCACACTGAATCTTTACAACAGCACAAAGAGGTTGCTGTTTTTACTATCCCCAGTTCATAGAAGAGCTTACAGAAGATAAAAATAGGTTCAGAAAGGTTGAGTAAATTGCTCCATCCCAATAGATGCCTCATACTCTAATTCAAATGTTGACAAAGTTTGACCCACAGGCTAAATCATGCTCAGTGTCTGCTTTTGTGTAACAAACAAGCTGAAAATGGTTTTTATGGATGAATTTTGCAATTTATTTGATGACAGGGAACAATAACTTTGAACTTCAGTTAAATGAAATGTTATCTCCTTCTAAATAGAAATTCTATTCTTCTCAGTAGACCTGTAGTACAAGAAAAAAGTACTCAAATATTATTATTATTTGTGTTTCAGCAATAAAAATATTTGTGAAATTTGCTTTCTCTTTTATTATATAAGCACCTATATAATATCTCTAATTTTACCTCTTGATCTACAAAACCTAAGACTTTTATTATCTGGTTCTTTACAGAAAAAGTTTGTCATTCCCCACTGCAGCCAATTGTTTCTCAAATTTGAGTGAAACAGGGAATCTTTCTAAAGGAAGTCTTTTCTTTTAGCTGCCCAGTGTTGAATTATATCATATCATTACAATGTCATTAAATATGATCAAATATAAACTTATAAAAGAAAAGGCTCCTTATAATTATAGCTCTTAAACAACTATAAATCAAAATTTATTTATAAATTAAATACAAATAAGCTTATAAAACTCATAAAATTTAAGTGACATCAATTTGGTGCATCCAATTGCAGTGTTCAAATTCAACACATAGCACTGTAAATATAATAAACACTACTCAGTGAAGATTATAAAATGACTGAATAGATGGCCCAAATATACTAATGTTCATTGTGGTTATTACTGAAGTAAAACTAAAACTATAAGAATACATAAAACTCACAGCTGCCTAAAATCACCTTGGTAGACCCATAGAAGTTCACAGACTCCTTAATTTGATTTTTTTCTTTTTATGTGAAGTGGGGGTTTGAACCCAGAGCATGCTAGACAACTGCTCTACCAATCATCTACACCCCATCTAAGACCCCTAATTTGAGAAACTCTTCTTTAACCAACATAAACCAGGGTTCCTCTGAATAGGTTGTGTACACGTCTTTGTGCCTCTGTTCCCATTATCCCCTCCTCCCAACTCTAACCATCAGTAAAACTTCTAAATCCCTTTCCCCATTTCTTCATTGGTGATTCCCAAGCCAAAGAGTATGTTAGACATTGGAGAGGCCAAACAAACAACTCAGGGTGACCTACAGGAACAAAAAAAAAAAAAAAAAAAAAAAACCTTGTGCCCTACAGAAAGCTGTGTTGCATTAAGACAAACATATTTGATAAAAGCCTTCTTGGGAAGTGATCAAGGAGGCAAGTCCTCAAGACGGTAGTGTGTGCCTTGGAGCCCTAGTCACGTTGGTGCTGGCACCCAAAAGCAAGAGTAGAATTGTCTAGAGGGTTCTCAAGGCTACCCTACATTCCCATGTAAGCCTTAAAATAATCTCTCATCTGACAATATTGGGGATGCATCTCTTCCTTAGAACTTAAAAAGTTCAACTTATAGCAAGTGCTCTCCCTTCTTGGCCCTGCCTAGTTCTTTCTGGAAAATTCTCCAGAATCTCTTCAAGCTCTGTTCCTTCTTTTATCCTAATCTCTGTAACATTCACAGAGATTATTAATGGCAATTGCTACTGAGAACAAGGGAACCTGGGGAAATGGAAAAGGGCTCTCACAAGAACTTTCTGGGTAACTTTAGGCATTCATTGGGTAGATATTTTTGTTTCAGTTTTCATATAAAGAACATAATTTCTATAAAGTCAGTGTTCTGAAAGATAAATATATATATATATATATCCATATATATATATATATGGTATTACTCATCCACAAATATGGAGTTGGCCCAAGTTAGAGTAAATGTAAATGAGGTTCATAACTGGATGGGCAACTAATCCTCAGTTATAACAATACCTACCAGATATTACTTTTGTGTAATAGAAAACAAATAAATGTAAGCCATAAAATAGAATTATCAAGGGTGAATAAAATGAACAATTGTCCCAGAATAAAGTAAGGCAAAGGTAAGAAAATGATATTTTTATGTATTTGGTATTAACATAGAATAGATTCTCTCATTCAATAGCATTTTTTGAGTGCTCAATAAATATTCTATTATGAGTTACAGGAAACACAATATTTGGTTCCAGATCTCACAAAGCTAAGAAAAACAGATATAAAAAGAAATAGTACCTATTAGTTGAAGGGTTGTGTACTTCTACACATACTCTATTATTAATTTCTCCAAGCGTTCGAGATACATACTATTATTCATTTTATATCAGAAGAAACAGCAGCTTAGAGATAAAGTAACTTTCCCCAAATCCCACATCTTGCAAGCATAGGTCCTATAGATTCAAAACCCTTGATTCCATCATAAGAATAAGTTCTCTCCCAAGGAACATGACAACCATCGGGATAATTACAGCTTTTAAATATTCATAAGGGGACAAACACATGGTGCTGAAGATATTCAAACAAGAGAGAACATAGACTGATTCTCTAAGTCCATAGAAATTAACAGGAAAGAACAAAGAAAGAAGTCACTAGATGCTTAAGATCAGCAACAAAATGTATATGAAACAGAGGGTCACATAGTCCCAGTGACTTAAGAAACTGAAGCAGGAGGTTTGAAAGTTCCAGGTCAACCTGGGCAACTTAGCAAGACCCTGTCTTAAAATAAAACAATAAAAGATCTTGGGATATAGCTCAGTGGTAGAGCACCAATGGGTTCAACCCCTAGTACCAGCTAAATAAATAAATAAGAGAGTCACAAAATGTTATCATGAACATAAAGGTTATAATGCAAGAAAGGCTCATGTTGTGTGGTTTAGATTCCTCCTATATTCACTTAGTTATAGTGTACTCTTTTTGTTGGGAGTAGCCCTAAGAATTGAATCCAGAGCTTCACTAAGCAAGTGCTCTACCACTGGGCTACACCCCAAGTCCATACAGTGCACTCTTTTTAAACCACCCAATGGTGTGTGTCTATATATATGCATTTTATATATTTTTCTTTTAATATTAACATTCATTTTAAAGACATCTTTGTTCTGAGTCACTGAATCTTTGTTGTGTCTACTTCAATATCTTTTTAAAATTAAAGCTTTGCTCCACATACAATACATGTACTCTATCCTATCATCCCAGCATCTCCTAGGAGCTCTCTCTGGTGAGCTTGCATGTGCCAGTCTGGCATGATGTATCAGTTATTTGTGGCCAAGTGCAGGAAAAGAGCACTAATGAGATCTTATATTTCAAGCAGGAGACTTCTAGATTCCTAAGCTCAATATAGAATTTCCAATACTGAGATGGCATTAATTAGTATTTCACCTATGACCTGAGAAGTTGAGTATTCTATGGATATAATTTATCACAGCAGAAAGCTAAGGGCATTTCTTTTGAAATAAGACCATGTTCTCTGTGTGTAAGAATGAGAAACTGTTCACCTTCCTGTCCTACCCACTATTATGACACAACCAGAAACAACATCCAACTATTAAAATGAATGTGTACCTCTCTGCAACTGCTCCATAGTCTGGCACAAAAGAAAACTGGGTGTACAAGTGGCTCCTCCCACCCTACCTCCCAAAGTCAATGGAAGGATCTTTTGTTGGTCATTCTGGTCAACCTTCATGGTCTAGAAAGTAATGATGAGATAGAGGAATGAAGCACAACCTTTCTCATATCACAAACTGATCCTGGAGACTGAGCAGCAATAAAAACACCACCACTGAGAAATAATGGGGCAGAAGCATGAAAATGAAGATATTCACCATGAAGTAATCGGGGAGAACTGGGCTAAGGTGAATTTGGGACATTTTGCTACCTATATATACTATTTTGCTGAAAGGATACCTGAGCAAAGAATAAAGCAAAAGAGACACTGGCCACTTGTTCATTTCAATACAGTAAACAGGGTTTACCCTAGGATCTTAATTTCTGCTCCTACATGACAAGCATGCCATAAATGTTTGCTAAATGAGTGACAGATGTCATGGGGAAGCAGCTTCTTTGAGTCAGGAGGTCACCCCTCATTCTTCCATATTTGTATTGCCCTCTAGCTTGAAAGCACCTGCAGGTACATTATTCCATATTTGCTCAATAATTCTATGGTAAAACAGAGAAGAAATATGACCCCAGTTTATGAATGAGATAATTATGTTTCAAAAAGAGGGAATGACTCAATTAAGGTCACACAAGTATCTAGTGTCAGAGGGTCCTCTCATCAGGAGCGCTTAATTTTATCATTGGAGAAGACTAAAATTAGAAGCCCCGTTTGGCTCTCCTAATCTATCCCACTGATTTATGTGGAATTGGTGGCCACATATCACTGGGAATAATCCAGATCACTAATAAATGCCCTTACAAGGAGTTAAATAAGTGTTATATTTGTGTTTCAGATTCCTCATCTCCATCTACCTAGTACCTTGTAAATGGTCTTGAGGATTAAATGAATTAAAGAATCTAGAGAAATAACTAGACATAGCTTATACTAGTGAGAGTACCTGCCTCTTCTTGCAACCAAATCCCACGTGCCCACAGATAAATGTTTCCATAACTCCACATGTATGCAGAGCAAATGCAGTAACTTCAAGGTTTCTCAGTTCTGCTGGGAATCTAGGGGTCATCATAAGCTCAGAGACTGAGGTTCTTCCCATCTTTGACTACCAGTAGACTTACTATTTTTCCTGTGTTTATTCATGTTCTAAAAGATTTTGTCTATTTTGTCTATTTGTGTATTTATTTTTTTAAAAAGTCAATGTGGATTCCTCAGTAGGAAATACACTATTTCTTTAGACCTTTTAAAGCACTGAAAATAGTTCAGTTTTCCATTACTCTCTGAGAGTCACAAACTGAGAATCACTGCACTAATCTAGTCTCTTATTTTCAGGATGAGAAATGGAAGACCCAACATTTTGGGAGATTGGTTCAAGGTCACTCCAGAGTTAGAGTCAAAGTCTGAGCCAGGATCCAAAGGTCTTGACAACTTCCTTACTCTAAATTCACATATCTAGTTAGATCCTTTCTTCCACTAAAATTTCATGCCAGAATTCACTGCTCCTTGCAATCTGGACTTCTTAAAGACAACTTCAGCCCTCATTAAAATTGTAAAGGGATCTATTTTCACACTCCCTAGTGCAGAGTAAATGTTTCATAGCAGCAGTCGAAGACCTAGTCAAATACCCATACCTGACCTCTGTATTTCAAGACACAGATCTTTATTTTCCATTTACTATAGTTTTGGATCTGTTATAACTTTCAGGTCACCCATCTTATACTATGAAGATTGATGGTTCCCTGACATTTTCTGGCATTCACCCTTCTAAACTTCTGTAGTTTTCAATCACCCATTTCTTCTTTTCTCCCCCATACAGTAAAAGACTGGCTCTCTAAGATATAAGCCCACCCCATCCAGTTGTTTTCATTAGCAGATTTAATGAACAAATTCTATTCTATCATCCTGACCATTAAGGAAATGTTGAGTAGGACTGGACCAAGGATGGCTGATATAGAAACCCACTTACTCTCCCCATTGGCTGAGAGCAAACAAGTAACACAATATTCATCTATAATGTATCTTTCCAATTGTCCTAACAAGACAAGATTCCAAAACCACAGTTATTTCAGCAGTGTTAAGTAAAAAATAAATTTAAATGGAAAACAGATTTTACCCAAAGTAAGTATTCTATACAAAAGCTGTATACCTCTCCCTCAAAAACGTCACACATCTGAAAGGAAAGAGTGGAAAATTAGACCACACTTTGCTGTTTTACCACAGGCTTCTCAGCATCCCCAGCTGCATTCTCCAGCATGCAAAGGCACTGGGGATTTTTCTGGCACTTGTAGTTTTTCCATGTTGATCAACTAAGGCTGACTAACTGCACAGCCTTATCTCCTGTATGGGATATAGTGTCTGACTCTCCCCAAAGGAACAGGATACAACATTTAATGAATAGATTATCATGAAAATAAATATTCTAAAGTGTTTCTCTTCTGCAAGGGATAGGTTTTTATTGCAGTATTACTCTTGTTTAGCCATTTCTGAAACAAGAAACTGAAAAATCTATCATTGTATAGTGAGCATAAAAACACTCAATCTGCTGTCACCATACAATTTGGTAAAAGAGCCATTTCCCTTTTCTCACAATTTTCTACTAGCAGGAAAAAGAACCCAGAGGGATCCAAACCTGAGCACGTGGCATTTCTGGCCTCCATACAAAGGTCTATACATCCTCCTAAATATTTGATGACCCTTGGGATGCTGTGGTGCAGCGCTGCTGTGGGAACATCTGAAGCAGCCAGCGTGCACAGCTGTTTTTGTCTTCCCATGCTGCTCAGGAGGGTGACTGGGGTGGGGTGGAAAGGGAGGTAGAGCACTCACCAAGCCCATGTGCAAAGTCAACCTGTCTGAGTTTTAAATTGCTGAACTCCGCTCCCTACAGATCGGCCATCTGTACTTGCCACCTCCAATCCTTTCTCTCCCTTTCCTCATCATGCTGAAAGCTCTTATGTCACATGCTAGGGAAGCTGCCAAAAAAAGCACCCACATCTTAGGAAGGGCTGTGGCAGTTAGCCCGAGACTGTCCCTAGGAGATGTGATGACAGTCTAGTGGCAGCAGCATTTCCAGTGTCACTATAACAGGCTTCAGGTGGTGGGAAAGGGACCAATGGCTTCTGATAAAGAACCACCCACAGATGCCTTGGTAATAAGGAACTTGATTCAGTTTCCAATTTCTGTAAAATAAAGTAATATCACTAGCTCAGCCCTCTAGGAACCCCCATGGGCCCCTTCTACACCACCCCAATAAGCAGACATGGCACGCATGCTACACAAATGCTGTGTCAAGACTAGTTTCCCTGAGGTTATTAGGTAGCCACCAGGAAGCAGCAAAGTTGTTCCAGGGAGTCAATTAGAAACTACCCAGAAGAATGAAATCACTAATGAAAAACATAAAGAAATAGCAAAAGAAAATATTTTGTGGATTTTGTCGTCATTCTCTTTTAAAAAGTAGGGTCTTTGTCAGTCTGTCTGTCTGAGAGTGAGTGAAAAATGAAGAGTAAATCCCATGAACAACAAATGAAACAGTGTAAAGTGTCTACAGATATCTGTTATGCCAGTTGAGCCGGCACCTTATTACTAGAACAAGTTACTGTAGTATCTTCTTTAGACCCTTGTCCCTGTCTCATCTCCCTCTTCTTATATTCTCATCCTCTTCTCCTTCCTCTTTTCTACTTATTTTTTCTCTCTTTAGGACAATTGAAATGAAAGTCAAGAACTAATTGTGCTCCTTGAGTTTCCCTGGCATTACTGAACCTAACTTGCCATAAACAAAAGTTTAACCTGACATCTCAACCAACATTACAACTTTGTAAGCATGCAGCCAGCTACATGCTCCAAAGCAATATTCAGCTGCCATTAGTATGCTACTTCCAAACATTGAATATGTCACATCCATGGCTTCTGTAGTCATGGAACTTGTCCAACAATGTGACCAGCAGTCTGCTCTGATAAAGAGTCTTCTTATTACATACTCTTACCCATAATGGTGACAAGCGACATTTTACCTAAACAGCTTCAGGGATAATTCATCATAGGTTAGGACTATCTGCCTGGCTGCAGGTATCATGTTCTTTCAACACCATTCAAAAAAGCACTGTAGCTAGTGTAATTCCTGGCTCTGAGACACATAAGGGAGGACCTAGATTAGATCATTCTCAAAAAGAAGCCAAAAGAGAATAGTGTGCATTAGCAAACCCCAGATATGGATACCTTAGTTAGATGCCAGTTCCTGACCACATGTCACCCAATGTAAGACTCCATGTGGTTCTACTTACATTTGTACTACAATTCCTCTCAGAGTCTCAGATTTTCAGCTTCACAGTAATGGCAAAATGACTCAACTAAACCCATTTTCTTTTCAACCTTGGAGAAGAGTGCCTCATTCCCTCTCTGCCTAGAGTCCTGATCCCTGACCAAATCATAGCTAAGTGCCTCAACATGAATTGCCCTAGCTTGGAGGCAGTTGCCTTGCAGAGGTTAGTCCCTGGGGGAGGACAAAAAGGGACCAGCTGGCATCTATTGATTGACCACTGGAGTGGGTGCAATCTGGAGCGACTGAGAGGTCATCCCAGCTCCAGCACTCCTCTTCAGATGAGCCGAGGACCTATTTCAATTGCCCATCAGTTCAATGTCTCCCTTTGCCCATATCTCTCCCTTCACTCTCTGCAGGTGTTCCCAGGAGGATTCTCCAGTTAGACTCCCTGCAGGCAAATTTCTATCTCAGAGTTTGAATCCCAGGTCACCAAACCTAGACCACACCTGAGCAGTAAGTGTGTAAGTAAATAAGTGTGTAAGCAGTAAGTAAATAATTATTGAATTCAATAACAAAGGAGATAGAATGCACCATACAAAAAGAGCTCACGCTAACTTTTGCTATCATTCTTAATGATTAATTTGCAAAGTACCCTCTCAGAGCAGTGGAAATACTTTCAGTCGGGAGATATTTTTAGTTTGGAGACATTTTTTGATGGTCATGTCTGGAAGGAATTGCTATTGGCATCTAGTGGGTAGAGGCTAGGGATATTGCCAAACACACTACATTGCACAGGACAACCCCAGTGACAAAGAATTATCTGGTTCAGAATGTCAGTAGTGTTGCTGTTGAGAAACCCTTCCCCAGAGGTGTCAGATAGCATTTGGCACATCATTCAAGTGAGTTATTCCCGTCAGCCGGCTACATAATGTCTCCTAACTGGACCTGGGTCAGACACAATCCCAAGACTGTGCTTCTCAAGAGTGTGAACCCTGAGCTTGGCCTCTCTCAGTCACAGAGAAGACAGGAGGCCTAGGAGAGCTTCTAGGCCCAGATCTTCTTCTGAGATGGAGATTCAACCACCAGGATTCCACCATCAAGAGTCTTCTGACAAGTGGCCACTCACTACCTAGTGATAGTTCAGCTGGTGAATAATCAGATGCTCCACACAGCTCCAGACTAAAGATGATGTTTCCTTAAAGAGGAGACTTGGGCCTTTATTGTTGAGAGGTAGGCAGTTCACCAAAGTTAGGGGAGAAGGTTGGTCCTTCATATTTGTGAGTGGGAGGGCTGCTGGACAGAGACTGTTTGACACTTTCCAAGGAGATGCCACTCTTTAGGGAAACTCCAGAATTTTTAAGACATTTTGTATGCAAATAAGGTAATGTTAGGCTTGCCTTCAAAGTAAAGAATTCTTAATCCTGAGAATTAAAATCATCACTTGTGAAACTTTTTAAAAACGCTAATGATTAAATCCCACCCAAAAGGGACTGGATCAGTGTTTAGGGTGGAGCTCAAGAATGTGTTGTTTTTTTTTAAGTTCTGGTGATATTTCATTTGGAAAATGATAACCATCACTTATTTTTAAGATTTTAATTTTTCTTTTAAGTGGCATGCTAATTAGATAAAAGGCAGTCCTGGATATTAAAAGTATTTATACACTGACTACAAAAAAACACAAATAACTGAAAAACAAATTGTTATCTATTGATTTATTTTGCATTCCCAATGTTCATCTTCTATTTCATTTTCCTTTGCTTTCTGTTTTTCTTGGGTTTTGTTTTGTTTTCAAATTGACTTTTGACTCTGGTTTTACCCACTGTATTTCCACTTGTTTAGTATTTTGAAAACCCTGATGCACAGTCAAGCATGAAAACCATTGGTCTGCATGTCCTCTGAGAAAGGAGAGCAGAGGGCACCGCTGCAAGCATTGTGAAACCATTTGTAACCACACAAATGACCCTGGCACAAAAAGAGTCAGGCTCCTGGAAAAGACTGATTATGAGCTACCTCTCTCCGAACATTGTAGAACTCTGTGATTTCCCTGAAACATTCTTGTGAACAGATTTCTTATAACTTGGACGGCAAGTGCCAGCCTGCTGTGTTCTATTGTAAGGAGATTTCTCCACATTTCTAGAGGGAGATCTTACCATTATAAAAAATGAAACTATGAAAAGTAAGAGGGACCTTTATTCCAGTGTCACTTGTAAATCAAGTTACACCAGTGATCAGAACTTAAGACGACTCAGGCATTCAGTATAGATTCTGAGTTGGAAAATGGCCATAATTTGGTTTAGTCAAGGGGATCCAAAATGATTATGAACATGATGGCAATGGGTATGTTTTGGAACATTACCCGTTCACCCACTGACTTGCTAATTTCAGAGTAATTACACAGATATAGTCAGTAGACATTTCATGTATTATATGCATATATGTATCACTGTATCATATAACTTCATAAAGGAATTAGGAAGATAGTAATCTAGAGAAATATAACACCTGAACTCTGAATTATAAAATACTGTTATTAGATCTGTTTGTTTGTTTGTTTTTTAAGATTTCTTAAGGTTTCAGTTCATTCTTTCAAGATTTGGCAATGAGCACCAATCCTGACCAACTTTCACAACTCATAGGAGAGATAAAGGGAAATGATATGTTTCTCAGTTATAATACACAACTTAAAAATTATGAGTATACTAAGCTGCTAAAAGTGTCTGATTGATCCAGTTTCAATTTTTTTAATTTTCAGCTTATTAAATTGTAACAGATAATTTGCTTTATGAAGATGTATCTTATGGCCAAATATCACTTGCAAAAGACCCATTTAAAAGCCAGAAACTTGTGGCTCTGGTCCCTACCACTGACTTGCACAATGTAAACATAAGGGAATTCATTGGCCCATCTCCAACACGTACCCTGAGAAGCTAAGATAGAAAGTTAAGATTTGAAACCCTGAATTCAAATAGGTTCTATATTCACTAAGGGCTTGTGGTTGTTCCAAGCACTAATGAGAAGAAAAGAAAACTAAAAAATGATTTAAAGAATCATCCTCACTGAGCATGATGGCACATGCCTATAATTTCAGTGGCTCAGGAGGTTGAGTCAGGAGGATCACAAGTTTAAGGTCAGCCTCAGCAACTTAGCAAGGCCCTAAGCAACTTAGTGAGATTTTGTTTCAAAATAAAAACATTAAAAAAAGACTAAGGATGTGGCTCAGTGGTTGAATATCCCTGGATTCAATCCCTGGTACCCAAAAAAGAAAAAAAAAATCATTCAAACAATGACTTTTAGTAGTAAAAAATTTCCTGTTTATGTATAGCCAAAAATACATTTCAAGATGCAAATGATGTCTAACTAATTGACTAACTGAATTTTGCTTAACTGATTGCTTGAAGTTAGACACTCAGGTAGACAAAGTGAAGACTTGGAGTTTCTACTGGTAAGCTTCTCAGAATGCACAGCAGCAGGACACTGCCACAGCACTTGGGATTCACTGGTCTACTTGATTAACACTTTTCTGGTTATACAGCTTATCTCATTTTCCCAAGAAGAGAACTATTTATGAAGAGTCACGGCCCTTTCTTTGGCTGGATGGAAATGCCGCCCTCAAGCCGCCAGCACAACCTGGACAAGAATGCTTCATTGCCTCCCATAGGACCCTGGGGACTCTTATGCACACACATATTTATCTTCTCCTCCTTGTGCATACAAAATTCCACTATGAGGAAAGCCCATACTCCAAGTCACTGGTCTTTCCAAAACCTGCGTCTTCCTCAGCTTAAGGGAGCCTCACCTCAGCTAAGGGCCCCTTTCCCCACTCTCAGGCAGCCGTAGACTTGGCTCTCTACCCTGCAGCTATATGCCTTCCTCTTCCATTTTCTGCCCATCGCCAGAACAGCACTCTCAAACTGCCTTCCCTCCATCCGCTGGTCTTCAATCTCTCTGTGACCCTGAACAATAATCCTATTACATCCCTGAACTCTATCCAGGACGTTCATCTCCATCCACCTTTTTAATGGCATTGTTAATGATTTGAGGGGAGTAAATCACAGTCAAGATAATGGCTGCAAAAAATTAATAGACATGATTTTTATGATATAATATACTAGTGTACTAATCGTGAGAACAGTTAATTGAAAAGCACTAAATATTTTATTATCCATTCAGCATTCTGTCTCCTTTTACCATTCAGCATTCTGTTTATTCTTTCCCCCATTCTGAACTTTTTACCTATTATTCTTTCATAATTTCCCATAAAAAAAATTGCAGAGTAAGATAAAGGGGATTCTAATCACTACATCTAATTACAGAAATGAGTAAATCACCATTTAACGTGTCATAATCTTAAGAAAAAGGGACAAGGCATGATTCAAGGAGACGCTAATGCCTTAAGCTTAGAGAGAAGTCTAAAATAACCTAAGAACTAGAGAAATGCTTGATAAACTGGAGTCCTTTTTTGTCTTTCTGAATTTTGAAAAAGAAGCACCCATACCTCTTTTCCCTTGACAATATTTTTCAATTAACTAAACTGTTTGATTATTGGAATTTATGGCTGCTGGCCACACATGTGGGAGGCGACAGCCCTGGTGTTTTGTTCATCCTTGTAGCCTTATCCAAAGCCCAGTGCCGAGGGCCCAACGCAGAAACCCAGAGAAGACACCAACTTCCCACTTCTCCTCCCATATCCAAGGACCCTGTTCCCTTTAAGACTGTTGGATATGAAGCTTGCTGATTGTGTTGTCCACTTTTTTCCACATTAAGAAAAACACAATACGAACTGGAACATTCACCTTCCCACCATCAGATTACAAAAGTGGCCACCTCCCGATGAAGTCAGGTATTTTCACATCTAATAAATTCCAATAAAAGTTCTCAAAGGCTGAGTTCAGACCTCAGACTTACTGGTTGGTTTACATAACAGTTGAACTTTGTTTTGTTTCTTGGACTGGGAAGAGGATAAAAATCACAATACCATATAAATTCTTGAAACCTAACAACCCTCTACCCCACTTGGTGCTATCATCTTCATCTCCAGAGAAGCAAGATAGCAAAGCTTACCAGCTGTGTTCACTCATCCAGAGCTGGCTCTGAGCATGCCTGTCAAAGGCACAAGTTCTCCTTCCTCAGGCCTCACCAGTACTATCCTCCACCCCACTCCTACCCACTACCTCTCTGCTGCCCCACCCACCAGACCCCCAGTTTCCCCCTGCAGGATGAAAGGCGTTAAGCATTAACTGATCCAGGACACTTAGATTTTTTTCAGAGGACTCTTAAAGCTTGGGAGAAAATTATAGTTGGAATTTCAAGCCCCTGAAAATAAATCCTTTGACCATTAATCCCCAAACCTAAAAGATTTTCAGAATTATCTGGAAAGCCTGTTAAAATTATAGAATCCAAGGTCTGTTTCACAGAGGCAGACTCTTCAGGGAACAGCCAGGAATCCCACCCTGGGATTCAACCCAGCCAGGCCACGGGCCATCAACAGATAACCTACCTCCCGGGCCCTGGTGTGAGCCACCACCTGAGCACCTTCCTCAAAACTCTCCTGACCTGGACATGCTAAAATGAGAGCTGGAGCTGGTTTTACCAGAAAAGGTAGAAGGCATAATAATATATAGAAAAGAGAAGACAAATCAGTTATATTAACCATGGCTATATTTTTTTTGCTAAACAGGATGCCAGCTTCAACTCAGTCAGCTGAATCTACCACATTGAGATATTTGATCAGCTAATTGTATCAAGTAAGAAAATGGCATTGGCTCTTTTTAATTTCTTCATTCCATTAGGCTATTGCAAAAGGTAGGATTTATAGATGTGCATAAAGGCCTTTCCTTTCCTCCCCCAGACATGAGAATGAACCCTGGCCATTTTCTAAACCCAATCTAACGGTTTTTAAATCCAGACCAGTGCTGAACTCCACTTCCCCTTATTAAGCAGAGGCCTTGTAATCATGCCAAATTGAAGGACACTCTGCAGAGGACACTTGTCCCACCAGAGGAAGCCTCTTTTTTCTCACTTCCTGCCTTTTGGAAGTTCATGTAAGGACTTTGACCTAGAGAAGAGTGTTCTGAGTTCAAGTTCTTGCATCAGCTCCATGACTGACCCTTTCCAGGGGGCCTGTCCTAACATCTATGGACATCACAGTACCTGCCCTGCCCACAGCAAGTTGTTGGGCCCCTTCCTCTCTCAAGGTCTCTCAGCTGTTTGGTCTCAGTTCACCCAGTTCTAGACCCTGTCATGCCCAGTTAAAGCTGTTTGATGCAAATGAAGACTCTTATAGTTCAAATTTGATTGATTTAGGTAGTATTTTTTATACCACCAGTAAGTTCTTATCTCAATAACAGATAATTATAATGCAATTAGACACATTACAATGATAAATTGAGACCATGTTTATCTGAACCATGACAACTGTTACTTGTTGAGACAATAATGTCAGTGAACTTCTAGGTAGCCAAAGGTGGCTATGCACAGCTTGAATGACCCTTTGGGAAGTGGATTATAGAAGAGGGAACTGAGGGACTTTGTATCTGTGTCACATACTCTCAAGGATCCTTCCTACCACAGTGTATGAAGTTATTGCTAATCCTAAATGCTATTCATCATTATAGTATTATTAGTATCAATCTATCTACTTATTTTTACTCAAAGATGAATCCTGGAAAATCATATTCTAGTAAATCAAGTCACATTTTATGTTCAATTACTGGAATTCTGCTATTCCACAGGAACATATACTCTATCACTTTGAGACACAAAGTACATTTATTGTGTAAATAAACTTATTTACCTATATTTGGTTCTTTCTCAAGAAACATACCCTTGCAAGAGAGATTTTACACATCTATTAGAGTATAAAATTATAAATTGCAGAAGTTGAACAGAGGAGTTTTTTTTTTTAAGAATTTACTTAATAGTCAAAATAAAACGACCGAGTCTCTGCTCATCCTCAACACGTCATTTCCAAGGTGTCATAGCCTTTGACCTATCGCAAAAAGTATAGAATCAAAACAATAGTTTCATTGTTGCTAAAGTACTAGATCTGCAATCCCATTCAATTCTGCCTGAATTGTAGTCAGTTGTTGTGGACAGTCATTGTAAACCATAAGGTTACTGAGTAGGTGCAGAATGTCCTTAACACAGACAGGAACATAACTGCTCTCAATGTTCTTGAAAAGCATAACTATTTTGCAAGCTTGGTGACTTCTTGTTTGCCTCATCAGGTTCCACCACCTATACTTCTCACTCTTCTCAGTAACCTGAATGAACTGAATCCAGAGTTCCAATGGGCTCAGGCTTCTAGGTGGGCCCAGTCAATAGAAGCATCAGCAGATCAAAAGTAGGAGAATGAGATAAAGGTATCTGTCTTATTGACGGTCTCCCAGCATGTTCGCTTTGCACTGGCTTCTTTCTCAGCTAAAAGTCTAGGTCTTGTCAGGAGCCCTCTTCCCATAATACTCTCTGCTCGCTTTCAGCAGTCACCACTGGTGTGGCACAATATGGTCAGCAGCACAGATTATAACAACAAATCCAGGCTTTTGACCACTGTGGGATAGGTCAGACTGAAAAAGGGCCAGAACCAATGTCTAAAGGACAGATTGCATGACACAATAAGTCTGAGAATTAAAAAAATTTTAAAAGGGAGTTGGATAAAGAGATGACTACTTTGCAAGGTGAAGCTGAAAGCAAGTCCGACTCAGGAAAAGAATGCAAAGTAGAAGGGCCAAGTGTTATTCCAGCCTGAGGCAGAGCAGGTGATCAGCTTGGGGTCAAATGAGAGGCACTGGGGGGGATCCAGGAGTACAGACAGTCAGGGGCAGGTTTCTGATGACTCAACTATGGGGAGAACTTGAGATCACACACAGAAATCCATGCAGACTACAAAACACTGAGGAGCAAAACTATTCTAATGTCACTGAGGCATAGGCACACAAGGCAGTGACGTAAGAGCTGGACTGCCAAGCTCAGAATGAGACCAGATGCAAAAACAGAAAAAAAAAAAAAAAAAAAAATCAAGGAGCACATGTCTTCCACCTCCTCCAAACCATCTGCCTAGAGTCAGTGATAGAACTGAAATCTGGGAAGGGACTGAGTTGGGAAGCTGGGGACGGTGGAGAATGGGGGTTAGATAAACCAGTTGCCAGGGAGAAGGGGATTCTTTAACATTCAGGATGTTAAACACCTCCTACTTAATTTCACCTTGAGAATTTCATTTGGGGAAATATGGTTCCTAAATGGACCAAAAGGGAGGAGTTTAAAAAGGTAGTTTTCTGTACAACTAGCACTTATTGAACTTACTCCTAGGAACTGGGCTTTAACATGCATCTTCTAACATCCACACAACACCTACGAGGAAAACACTACTATTACCTCCATTTCACGGGTAAGTAAACTGAGGTTAGGATAAATCATTTTCCTAAAGTCACCGAAAGCTAATGATGGCACTGAGATTCAACCCAGCTGAGGCCACCCTCCCTACTACTAAGACAGTCTCTGTAGTAACATCAAAGAGTCAAATGAAGGCTGAGCTATCAGTCATCAGTGGAGTGTATGAGTGGGTGGTGCATGGTATATTTATCTAGACAAATAGATAGTTATAAACCCTCAGGGAGTTTTGTTCTGCTGCAGAGCATTCTCATATGTTATTGTTAAGATAATAATTTTATTGTTTTCAGACAGTAATGTTATCTTTCTCCAGGAGGAAAGGTTTGCCTGCCTACTCACCAGTGTGATATCCAAAGTCCTTCTAGTTACCCCCCTTGCAAAATATTTCACATTTTGGTCTCCCAATCAAGATCAAGGGTGAAGGTGAAGGTGGGAGGTGAGGACCTTTGTAATAGAACCTTAGGTTTTTAAAAGCTTTCAAACTGTTTTTTAGCATCAGAATCCTCTGGTAAATGCAATCTTACTCAGAATCTGGATATCTAAAGTTCATAAAATCAGAATATCTCTGATATAAATTTTGGAAGCAGGCCCAATTATTGCCAACTCAACTTTCCCCAGGTACTTCAAAGTTCTGAATTTAAAAAAAAAAGGGAAAATAACTGATCTTTTGTCAGTGTCTTATAAAGCACCATATAGTCTTATCATGTGATCCAGCAATTGTGCTCCTGGGTATTTACATAAATAAGTTGAAAACTGATTTCCACACAGATGAACAAGCACACAGATGTTACAGCAACTTCATTCATAGTTGCCAACAACTGAAAGCAACAAAGATGGCCTTCCACAAGTAACTGGATAAACAGGTTATGGTATATTCCTCCAATGTGTTCATATTCAGGAATAAAAGAAAATGAGTCATTAAGCCCTGAAAAGACATGGCAGAAACTTAAAAGTATATTACAAATGAAAGAAACCTGTCTGCAAAGGCTACATGCTATATGATACTATATGGCAATATGTGACATTTTGGAGAAAGCAAACTACAGAGGCAGTAAAAAGATCAGTGGTTGTCAGAGGCTGGGAGCAGGGGAACAGAATGATTAGGTGCAGCACAGAGGATTTTTAGGACAGTGGAACCTTTTTCTATGATACTGTAATCATGGATACACAATATGCATTTATCAAGACCTCTAGAATGTACAACAGCAAAAGTGAACCTTAATGTAATCTGTAGACTTTAAGGAGAATACATCAATATTTGTCTACCAATTGTAAGAAATGTACACACCAAGGCAAAACGTTAATAATAGGAGAAAATAAAGGCAGGATGTTCATGGCCTAATCCCCTGAACCTGTGAATATGTTATTTTACATGGCAAAAGGTACTTTGAAGATATGATTAAGAGTCTTGAGATGAAGAGATTGAGATTATTCAGGAAGGCTAAATTTTATCATGAATCCTTAAGACAAAGGACATTTCCCTAGTCAAAATGTGACTGCAGAAGATGGATTGAAAGATGCAACACTGCTGGTTAGAAAATGAAAAAGGGGGCCACAAGCCAAGGAGTGTGGGTGGTCTCTAGAAGCTGGAAAAGGCAAGGAAGCAGCTCTCCTCCAGAATCTGCTCTGTTTTCTCTCTAGAAAGAACACAGCCCTACCAGCATCTTGATTTCAGCCCAGTGAGATCCAGTCACATACACCTGACCTCGAGAAGCATAAGATGAATGTGTGTTGGTTTAACCCACTAAGTTGTGGGAATTGCTATGGCAGCAACAAGAAACTAACATGATGCATTATGAATTGGAAGCCAGCCCTGGACTACTATGTGCCTCTCCAGCCTATCTTGGATGTTTCCCCAAGGAAGCAGCTAGGCTCACCATTCCCAATCAATGACCACCCAGACAGTCATGAACTTAATAGCAAGCATATTTTGGGAAGATAGACAGCGCATCAAGATGTGTTTTTTAAGCAATGCTTAAACAATTTCACTTGAGAAGAAAAACCAAAAAAAAATTTTCATCTCAACAGACTCTTGTGAGGGGAAAAAAAAAATAGCTTGATATATTGCAGAGAGTCTGTGCTTTGGAGCCAAACAGGCTCTGTTTGAATCTTAACTCTGTCATTAATTAGCCTGTGGTTTTTACACAAGTCACTTAAGCTGAGCCTCAGAGTCCTTGCCTGGGAAGTGATAATAATTATATACAAAAATGCAAAATGTATAATTATGCTTGGATAAAAATGAGAATTATAATCATATATAATGTTTTCAAGAAAACAAGCACTGGAAAAAGTGCAAAGTTGTTCCTCTTTTGTTCTCAGTTATCATCATTGAACACATGCTATACTAGTACCTCTAAGTAAATCTCATTTTTCCAACAGAAGTGGAACAGTGAAGAAAAGTGGGTAAACAGATGGAAGAGACCATCTATAATCTATCTGCCCATGTAGCTTTCCATTTAAAAGAAAAGAAAAGAAAAAGCATTGACATCAGATAACACCGTGATGTAGGGCTGGTCCCCTGCACTGCAAACTCAAAAGACTGCCCACATCTGATGTTTCTGAAAAAGCCTCTGCTCCTGATAATTCGCCAGTCTCTGCATCTTCACGATGTTTTCTGTTTAAAATTCATTGATAAACAAAGTGAAGAGCCTCACAGCAGAACTGGATCAATACCTCGTATCTCTAGGAGACGGAAAAGGTAACTCTCCATTGTTCAGAGTAATGATTGCATTCAACCCTTCAATCCTGTCATGGATATCACCACAACTGCCCTGAAAAATTCACCTGCAGAGGATGCCACCCAGCCTGGTGAAAGGTGGGTTCTAACAAGAAATGTTTTCGCAAGAGATTGTTAGAGCCCTATGACATTTTTCTTTCCCAGAAAATGTACAAATTGTTCTAAAGCATAATCACCAGGTAGGCTCCCATGAGCACAAAAAAATGTGAGGTGTCCTTTAAAAATAGCAAAAACAGGCTTGCTATCCCTATTGAGGGTCAACACAACACCAGCAGAGCAAGGCATTCACTTGTAGTGTGCAGCTATTCATTACCTAACCAAAAAGATATTTGACAATGCATAAAGTGTGTATATGAATAAGCATGTTGCTGAAAATACAAACTCTGTGTGTGTATCCTATGTTTTTATGCTTTACCCAATTAAACCATAAAATGAAGCCAAGTTTTAATAAACATGCCAAATTACACATCTCAAAAAGGGGGGGGGATGCATTTGACTGTGGAAGTGAAAATTTAAAAAATAAATGAACAAAGGGGATCTCTCTCAAAGCGGGGACTTTGACAGCCACATTAATTACCATGATTCTGCTGTTACTTGAAACATTTTTGCAACTCCTTTTGAAGAGCTTAAGTCTGTTTTGGTAGATATGTCCCCCAAAAATCTCATGTGTGAGACAGTACTAGAACATTCATAGGTGAAATGACTGGGTTATGAGAGCCAGGGCATTAATTCACTGATAGGGATTAACTGGGTGGTATCTGTAGACAGGTAGGATGGAGCTGGAGAAAGTGGTTCTGGAGGCATGACTTTGGAGTATATATTTTATCCCTAGCAAGAAATGCTCTCTTTGCTTCCTGCTTGTCCTGTCCTGAGCTGCTTTCATTCTCCATACCCTTCCACCATGATGTTCTTCCTCACCTCAAACCCAGAGCAATGAAGTCAGCTGTCTGTGGACTGAGACCTCTGAAACTTAGGGTCAGATACTTTTCCTCCTCTAAAATTGTTCTTGTTGGATTTTTTTGATCACAGTGATGAAAAAGCTAACTAAAACAACCACTCTTTTGCTTTAACCTTATTGGTTGCAGATATTTTCCCTTGAGTGATATATTTTTATTAAAAAGTCCAAAAACTTTTGAAACCTTATTTGATTAGCAATGTAGGTTATCAGTGGAAATCATGCATTATGGATCAAAATCAAGGTTTGAAGAGAAAATCATAAAACTTGAGTTCTGAGAAGCTCAAAAACTGACCACAGAGAGCTCCAGAATGGGCAATTTAAAAGGGGAGTGAATAATGACATCACTAGACTAGAAATATAGGATTTAAAAAGTATTCTTATGAAAGGGGAAACCTGCTTGATGTATGCAACAGCATCTGTCTGAAAGAAACAGAGACAAAGAGAGAAATCTCATTAATTTAGAGCAATGATTCTTCAATGTTTGGCCTCAGGACTCCTTAGCACTTTAAAATATTGAAACCCCAAAGAACTTTTGTTTATACAAGTTATGTCCATTGATATTTACCATGTGAGAAATTAAAACTGAGAAATTTGTGAAATGTTTATTAATTTCAAAATAATAATAAATCACTATGTATTAATATAAATAACACTTTAATGTAAAATGACATTTTCCAAAATGAAACAAAATTCAGCAAGAATAATGGTATCATTTTAATATCTTTACAAATCCATTTAATATGTGGCTTAATGAAAGCCAGCAAGCTCTCATGCCTATTCCAACATTCAATCTGTTGCATATTACATGTCACACAAACTGGAAAACTCCACTGTACTCCATGAAAGAATGAGAGTGAGAAGCACAGATAGTGTTCTTGTGTTATAATAGAAATATTTTTCCCCTGATAGTCTATCCTAAGGGTCTTGGGGATTCCCAGGATTCCTCAGATCACAATAGGAAAACCACTACTTTAGAGTCACACCTAGAGCATGATAATAAACGCAGACTTGTGTATGCATGCATGTGTGTGTATGTTAGCTTTCTGGTACTATAACAAAATGCCTGAGAAAAATAAGATGAAGGAGGGAAAACTTCTTTCCCCTCATTGTTTCAGTCTATGGTCACATGGCTCTGTTGTTTCTGGGCCTGTAGTAAGGTGGAGGAAAGTTACTCACTTCCTGGTGTCTAGAGAGGAGAGAATGAAGAGGAGTGGGAGAGGGAAAGAGAAAGGAACCAGACTTCAAGGACACACCCCCAGTAAAATTACTCCCTTCCACCAGTCCTCACCTCTTTAAGGTTTCATTAGCTCCCAGCAGCACCATCAGCAGAGGACCAAGCCTTTAACACAAGTCTTTGGAGGAAGGTTTAAAATCCAAACTGTATGAGAGAGAGAGAGGGCACAAAAAATTAAAGCTAAAGCAAATACAGAATGAGAATTTGGAAGCTCTTTAACATTGCTCTGAGGAAAATAGGTTTCTAAGTCTTCATGCTGCTAACCTCACTTTTACCCTAACAGGGCAATGTGCTAATTTGCCCCAGTAGCTCAGCCAAACCATCATCATCTCCTGTGCTCCTTAGCTGTATCTGTCTCTGCCCCCTGTGTCCTTTTCTGCCACTTAACAGGATACTTCAGTCTACCACTAGCAACGTGAGCCAGAAAAGCAATCCTAACAGTCAGCTGCTGCTGCTTAAGGAAACCATTTAGAATGGCCGGTGGTTCAACATCAGTTTGTTTACTATTTGTTCCAAACACGTAGCCTGTTTTCACCCCAAAGTGACCACTGATATTACTCAGTTAACACTTTAGTCACAGAAGATCCAGTCACATTTCTGCAAAACACCAGGAAGGTGTAGGTTGGTGGGCTGGTGGGTGGTTCAGCCTTCAGGACTCCAAACCCTGCAGACATGACACATGCTCTCAGATGACCAGGAAGGCATTTCTCAGACCTTGTGCTGATGGGATAGAAAAGGTACCTCTTAGGCTGAACATTTGAGGAAAATAGTACAGTTCTTAAAAAAAAAAAAAAAAAGAAAGAAAGAAAGAAAAGAAAAACCTATCATGTTAGCATAAATAGAGCTCTCCATGGATTCCAGGACCATTGTAGGTATTTGCCACTTAGTAGAACACTCAATTGAGGAATTCACATATCTGGAAGGTGGTTCCCAGGTTGCATCTAACTAGCTGTGTGTCCCTGGACAAATTGCCTAAGCTCTCTAATCCCAAGGTTTACTTAGGTAAAAATGGGAACACTAAAACAAATGAACTCCAATGACCTTTCAATTTTAAAATTCTGTGCTCCAAAAGCCTGGGGTAACCTACAAGAACACAAACAGAGGAAAAGATAAATATAAGGAAGGAGGAATGTGGGACAGATTTCTGTAAGAGAGCTCTTTAAATTATTGTGGATGCACACCCGTGGGTGGAGTGCAGGCAGATGATGCAGACGCCACCTAGAAATGCTTCCAGAGCCTCAGGAGCTGAAGCTGTGCACATCCCCACCTCCACCCAGTGCGGCTGCTTTCCAGGGACTCTGCCCTTCGCTGTTTAGTATCTCATTATTCCCAGGGATCCAGGCAGAATGTATGAAGGCCTCCCCATGACGCTGAGCATATGGCCTGGCTCAAGAAGTGCTCTTCTGCACAGAGAAATTGGAGGTGTCACAGAGACAAAAACACCTGGCCGTAACCTCAACAGAATGATCCTTATCCTTGAAACATGCGCACAGCCCTCGTTAATGCTCAACGTGAAAATGGGAGCAGTCGAGACCAAGTTCCCCTGAATGACACCCCCTCCCTCTCAGCTCTGCCACATGCTCACATGAAATATCAAATTGCTTGCAGCTCATATTGAATAATGAATATGCCCGCCTCAGCCTATCACCAAGCCTTCAGCAGTTCGCCAGGGGAACCAGGAGAGATGTTAGAGGTTTGCAGGCCAAGCACAAAATTGAAGACAAGCTTGAATTAATAATTTGCTTATTTCTATACATGCGCTTCAAAATAAAGTGCAAATTGAATAAGGTAATAACAGAGCTTGGGAGAGAGAGGGAAAAAAAAAAAAAAGCTTTCCTCTTGCAAACTGCTGACACTTCAATTTCATTATCTCTCACCACCCTGAATGTGATTTGCAAATGTTCTGTCCCTATGTCATCATGTGGAAATGTCTTCAGGAAGAGCCAAAAATGAATGGAAAACAATTCCATGGGGCTGTGAGGGAAAAAAATTAAACCTCTCATTTCAAACCGATGTTTTAGAACACAATTATTTTAAATTGTGCTCCGTGGACCTCAGCAATGAAATCAGTTGGGAGTCCCTTAGAAATCTCAGGGAGGTTTCACAGATTGTCTATTCCAGGTTATCCCCCTTTTCCCCACACTGACACACACAAAAAAAATCTTCATCATGCTCTTGCCAATCACGACTGCCTACAAGCCTCTGAGGTCACGCTTCGTGAACTACCATGGTCAAGCACTTTGGCTCCTGTATGTTTTGTCTAAAAATTTAGACACATTTCCTCCTAGGTTTGTAGTCATTTCTCTCTTATGTCCTATTGAAGCGTTTGCAGAAGAATGAAAACAATGTTATGTTTAAGCCAGTACTGGCATCTCACTCCATTAGGGCCATTTTCTAGGGTTCGTGGATTTTAGGGGGAAAATATTTCAAATACATCCATACCCAGAAGTAAATTTCATCTCAAGTTTCTTAAATTTGTTTTTATTGTGTATATTTCAGGTAAGCTATGTGATATTTTTAATGTTTTTATATTTTTAATTGATACATGGTAATTGTACATATTTATGGGGAATAGTGGGACATTTCAATATACAACATGACATTTTAAGAGATTCAAAATATTGAAGGAAACATACCCCAAACAAACCTCAAGGAAGAACAAGCTGAAGACTTGCCCTGCTTCCTAGTTCTTATGGAAGTGAGTCTGTGTACAGTTTGGAGCAGCTCTGAGGAGCACTCTCTCCGTTGGTGATGGACAAAGCCACACTAAGCCAACCTGGTGTAAGAGCAGAAATTCACCCCTTCACTCACGCTTTTCCTTGGCAAGCCTGCTTTCTCTCCATTCCACAACTCTTGGCCTGTTTGCTCTTTGTGGCAGTCATCTGTGAACCTTCCTGATGCCTTAAGATCCAGTTAGGTTTCCTCTGCACATATTGACCTCACCATATTCAACCCACCTGATGATTTGTCTATAATATCACCAAAATATAAGCTCCTGTAACATATGAATTCCGGTTTGCTGGGGTTTGTGTTCCCAATACTCTGTCCATTACCTGGTATACACAAACACCTGAGCAAGTGAATAAGTACACTTGGGCTACTCTGGATTGTCATCCAGAGGAGGGAAGGCAGGCCAGCAGAGGAAGTGAAAATCAAGATTCTAGAGGTTAGCAATGGAGAATTAGGCCTCCCACTTCTGGGTTTCTTGTTCATATCCAAATTTGATATGCAACTTATGAACCAAAACAGACAAATGCCTATTTGGTCATGGATACTAGTACTATTTTCACAAGTGAACAGCCAAAGCCAGAAGAAATGGAAAATCACTATTGTCTACTAAGGAGTGGTTGGACCATTGAGGCTAAGGATCCTCTTTCCTCTAGAAGTAACCTAAGAACCTCTTGGCAATAACAATCTGTGAACACGCAAAAAAATGACTCTCAGGTTACTGGTCTTGCTTTGCCTTTAACCTTCCATTAAGTCACCAGGTCAGAACAAAGATGAGATGAACAGCCCTGTAAAGTCAACCACAGCCACCCTCTCCCTCCTCCTTTGCAGGGAAGCCTCCATGTCTATGAATTAGAAATTGATAGAGACTGTGGAACATAATCTCAGAGCAATTTCAAGAAATGGAAGGAAAAAGCAACACAGAATATCACACTGATCATGATACATTACAAAGTACCGGTTGAAGAAGAAGTGAAGAGAAAGAAACAAAAACATCCCCACTTGGAGGTTTCTGATACTTCCTGTGTACAAGGCTGGATTCTTACTCCTTTCTTTCAAAATCCACTTTTTCTCCAGTGTTCATTATCCTAGTCAATGGTACCAGTATTCACTGTTACCCAAACTGAAAACTTGGCCCCCATTCTAGCTTCATTATTAACTTGTCCTTCTCTATCATCATCTCTTCTAATCAGACCGTAGGAACTGCTGACTCTACCTTCTAAATCTCTCTCTTTGCTTCCACTGTCAGGTCCTTATTCCATCATTACCTACTGTCCACATTCTATATTACTCAAATATTCTCTGCTATGCAAACAAGCTCAAAATCTGGATAATTTAACACAATAAAAATTTATTTCTCCACCCAACAGAGTTCAGTGAGAATTGGTGGTGGGACTCCTGTTGCAAACACTTGTTCAGAGATCCAAATCTTTTTTCCTGTGACTTTGCCATTTTCTAGGGTTTTTGAGTCCAGTGCTTTTGTGTCCAGTGGATGAGGGCGAAAGAAAGACAGCATGGAGGCTTGCCAAGCATAGGAGCAGCAAACATTACATCAACTCCCAATCCATTGGCCAGGACTCCATCATGTGGCCTCGCCAAATTGTGAAAAGGCTGGAGAAGTCATCTAACTTTGGACCAGAATGAAAAAGAAGCATATTTATTGCTTGACATTAGCATCCCTGTGCATAAATCTCCCATTGGCTCTTGACCTAATCACCTCATTCAAGTCACTCTCTAAACCGCAGACAGAGTGGGGAAAAGTTCTGATCACATCACTCTCCAGCTTCGAGTCCTTCAAGGGCTGCCATTCCTCATTAAATCCTTTCCATTGTGTATGAATTAGGGTTTTTTTCAGTCAAGTAGAACCCCCATGCTAAAGAATAAGGAATTTATTTAAGGGAATAGACCTCACACAATTATAACAGAGGAGTCTATGTTGGCTGCTGCCTCTGCATCAGGTTCTGAGCCTGAACTTATCATAGATCAACAGGACTGGTGCCCAGCAGGAAAGATGAATGTGGACAAGAGCAAGAACAAATTGGAACCCTGATGAATGGGGATCCAGAAGCACAACCTGAAACTATGAAGACAAACAAGAACCTATATCTGTTACTCACCACCTTCAATGTCAACCTTCACCTTGGAGCTGCACATGTACTTGGCCCAGGACTTGAAGAAACTGAAGGAGGAGATCTGGCAGGAGCTGAAGGAGCTGCAGATGTGGATGCTGTTCTTTGCCAACAAGGTGAGAGAGGGGATCTCAGACACATTGCAAGTGACCTGGCACCCGAAGTCCTGCACCAATGCTCAGGCATGCAAGTTTATCTGTTGCTTTACTCCAGCCTTCCAAGTCTGTCACAAAATATCTTCTGTGGCCTATTGTAACCCAGAGGGAGGCAGACAAAAAGGAAATTTTTGAAAATATAACATAGATCAGTCAAGTGGATAATGTCCAAAGTCATTGCATATCAGGGCTAGAAGTCTCGGTATGAGCTGCCCCACCTACCTCTTCATTACCATCTGAGGAACATTTCCCTTTTTATATTCTCTAAAAGCCACTCCCCCAGAAAGCATTCCTTAACCAAATTCTTCTTTAAAATACTAAGGGCACATTTAATGACTTCTTTAAATTCTGGCTTTACCATTAGACTACAAGCTCCAAAAGGGTAAGGACCCAGTGTGTACTAGGCACTATCATGTCCTAGCCTGGAGGTGGTTCCTAGTACACAGAAGGCACTCAATAAATACCTTAGGAAGAAACATCAGTTGATGTGTTATCAATGGATCTCTTCTTAGATAGAATTCCAATTAAGGCACAGAGGACTGATATTTACCCATTTTTTTTTTTTTCTCCAAGAAGCTCTAAAGTAGGAAAGACAGCCACCTGAATGAAAATCCATTCCAGACCAACATCCATTCTCATTGTACTCCCCTAAATCTTTAATGCCTTGAAAACTATCCAGTGAACTTCTCACTTAAGAGATATAGGCCACTAAATTATTAAATATTAGCGACAAGGAAGATAAGGGATACTTTCTTTTGGAGATTTATAAGAAATAGCACACAGCTAACATTTCTGCAATATATTAGAACCACCTGCCCCAGTGCAGGGAGAGGGCTTCTATGACCCTTCAGGGAAATTCCAGTTCAATGAGCCTATCAAAGTTATTTTACTAGCATAGCCATGTAAGATTAATCATCTTCGTGAATTCTTAATTGCTATGGTCAAAAAAAACCCCAGAGAGTAATCACACACCATGGTAGAATTCACGCTCCTTTCTCATTCTTCCATGATAAAGGAGAAATCAGGAAGAAGCAGTAGTTCACTGCCATTTGCTCTTCAATTCATTCAAGAAATAATTTAGGGTGTTTTGTGCAGAATAAGTGCCAAGGATTCAAAGACGACTAAAAGGCCTCAGTCCAGTGCAAAGAAAGGCAAGTAAACAGACGTCTCCATATTTCTTTACAGATGTTCAAAAGCAGGCTGCTGCTATTTAAAAATAAATAAATAAATAACCAAAATATCATAGGAAGTACCCAGTAAACATTTGCTAAATGTTAGGCACTGATGTAAGCCCTATTAACACATTTATTCCTCATGACAACTCAGTGAGGTAAGCATTTTTATTGTTCCCCATTTTCACAGATGAGTAAACTGAGTCTGAGAAGCTAACTAACTTGTCCAAGATCACACAGCAGGTCTTCAGAGTTTACTACTTAACTACAGTGCTGTCCTGCCTCTACCTATCTCTGCATCCCCTTCTATAATCCCTCCATAACTATCAGGTCTCATGATTACAAATTCCATTATTAGAAGTGCAATGATTTATTTTTAAAATATGAATTATTGCCATTTTATTAAAATGGCACTTAAAATCTATAGCAGGATCAAATTTGCAAGCTATGTCATTTATTCATATAAATATCTACATATTCTCCAAAGATGAATACAAACCACTGCCCAGAAGGAACTCCCCCACCTTTGAGCAAGTTCCGCCTTTGTCTGTATCCACACTTCTTCCATTACCAGGGGCTAAATGATGGCATGAACTTCCATGACCCACCACACAGGCCACCCCATTCACCAAAGAAACAACTTAAACGGAAACTCTGAAATCGTCTCTACTACTCTTCTCCAAGATCCCTGGGATTTCTTCAGCAGTGGTGTACTCTGAGAAACCAGCGATTTCCTCAGCTTAGTCCTAGACAGAAGAGAGAACGGGGCATTGCCTTAAAAGCATATGAAAATGTGATTCTTTTCATTCATCAGGAGATATAAAGGGACATAAAAATCATTTCTTACTTGATTTAGTATCTAATTGCATCAGAATTAGGGTGTAGAATCCTAACAAGGTGGTTCCATTGTGGAATCCAGAGTACTCCCTCACTTCCTCTTCCCGATGGCCCACACTGGAGACTACAGAGGCCTACTAGGGAGCAGGAATGGCTCATTGGAAGAAGTTGGGCTTCAAGGACCAACAGTTAATCCTTTGGAGAATCCCAGGAGCTCCCCATGACTGGAGGATCCAGGAATGGGGAGAACCAATGAGGAGGGAAAGTTGGGGTGACCCTAGAGATAAACCTAAAGACATAAGCAGGTTTCAGTCACTGAGGACATGAAGACTTTACTCTGAGACTATGGAGGATATTAAACAGGGGTGGCCACAAGATCACTCCAGAATGGCAGTACAAAGGACAAAGAGAACTAACTCTAGTCCCTAGATCCCGTAGAGGAACCAGCCTGCCTGCTTTTTATATCCTCAGCTCAGTTCAAGGTGAAAGAGGAAGCAGAACACTGCCTTAAGCAAGGTGCTGCATTGCCCCTGATAATAACTGATTAAAATGAGAGGTAAGGGGGACATAAGAACTGGGCACCATGGCGCACGCCTGTGATCCCAGTGGCTCTGGTGGCTAAGGCAGGAGGATCATGAGTTCAAAGCCAGCCTCAGCAACTGAATGAGGCCCTAAGCAACTCAGAGAGACCCTATCTCTAAATAAAATATTTAAAAGGACTGGGGATGTGGCTCCATGGTTAAGCACCCCTGAGTTCAATTCCTGGTACTCTCTCCCCAAAAAAGAGAGAAAAACAATCTTCTTGCATTTTTTTTAGCTATTGGTGGGGGGGGGGTTCTTTTTGTATTTTCCTAGCTTTTTTTCTTTAGCTATGTCACAGAATACACATGAACCCAAGTCAGATTCAAATACTGACAGCAAAACTCAGTGGAATTCATAACTTACAAAAGACACTGTCTGGGGAAAGACTGATGAGAAGCTGAGATGAAGTCAGGAGAAATTAAGTCTTTCTAAATGTTCACTGAAGGAGCCCAACTGATGATAAGCGAGCATCAGAAAGGATTAAACGACCTATATTGGGGACTGACTTTAAATTATGAGTAGGAGGACATGGGAATTTATCCTCAGGCCTTCGTCTGTCCTCTCTTCATGGTGGCATGCCCACAGATAGCACAGGAGTGGAGTGCATGGATTAAGAGCAGTTTATGATCCTTTGTCTCATAACATTTGATCAGAGGAGAAGTTTTTATGATACTTTACAGTAAAGAGTAGTTAAATTGAACAAATATTATGACCACAATAAAACACATTCTTATCACTGGAACATAAATCAGTAATTGCTACATTGTGAGGGAGTTTCCCCACAAGTCCAGGGACACTGCTAACATTAACTGGGAGAGAAGTTTAAAGGAAAAGCCTCAGCACCAACTATCATTTAATAAAATCAAAACACCACAAAATTAAAACTTGTTCCTTCCAGAGCTTCCACGCTGCTTTTCAAACCTTTTAGAAAAAGGCTCTCTGTCTCTCGAGTTCATTGCTAAAAAGCCACCAAAATAAAACCATTAATAAGGATTCTGGTGGAGGGCCTGACTTGCCATAAACTCTGGAATGCTCTGGAGCTCTTAGAGATTCACTCCTGCCACACACAGCTGGGCAACAGCAGCTCTGTTCAACCCCAGTGCACATGTTTCCAATCACGAGCTGAAGATTTCTATCAGAGTTAAAGATAATGGTTTTATACTGCTAGCGTGGGAGAAACTCTGTGAGGGGGAAATATCCAGAGCTCACGTAGTTTGGATTTCTTAGACGGAAAGACAGGACACTCCCATCAAGGTGCGGGAAAGTGGGGAGTCCATGGTAAAAGAGCATCTGTTTTGTTCCTTTGGTCTGAATTCCTTGCATTTTGCAACTTTTCAAAGTAGTGAAAATCAAAGTTGCATCTCATAACGATCTAATGAGTGCTTCTTATTTATAGACTCTTGGTAATAAGACAAGCTCTGGACACTTAAATCTACATTGAATGTTCACATTCTGCTTTTTTCCAGGGCTTATGGTGATACATAAAGCATCTCTGAAGGAAGTTTGAAAACTTCTAAGGAAAATGGGCTCAGGGAGGGCTGTTGTTTTACAGCTTTATAAATAAACTTGAGAACTTAAAAAGTTATTATCTCCTTTTTCTTAACAATCTCGTTTTTGTAGGATGATCCCAGATTTGAACAATTTTAGAGAGGAATTTCTCAAATTCAAAACAGTCAATCTCCCCAAAACATGAAAAGTAGTAATTTGCTCTCTAAATTTTTTTTTTTTTTTACGCTAACACGTACTCAACACTGAGCACATACCAGCCATTGTACTAAGAGATCACTCAATTCCCACAGCATCAGATGGGGTGCATATCCTTTCCTTCCATCTTATCGGTAAAGAAACTGAGGCTCAGCTTGATGAAGTTGCCTATCATCACACAGGTATAAAAAGTGATGGTGGTAGGATTTGAACTCAAGACTGTCTGGGAATTTACTGCTATGACATTGGGCTGGTCCGTGAGAAGTAACAACAGGAGACACACTTGTGTGGTACCTTTATTTTCCTGCTGCTGTTGAGACTAGAAAAAACCACTACTCCATTAAAACCAAAAATGTTCATAATGCTCATGCATCTGCTTTTTTTCAACCAATCCCTTCAATATGTAAGGCATGTATGTTTAGGACAGAAGGGACATGGTTACTTTCGCCCTTGGCAGTGGCATCTCATTTTGTTCTGATATTACTGCTCTGTGCTAATTTTAACTAATACTTACAAAAATGAGTTTCTGAACTCTCCTAAAAATAGAGACACATTTACTTTCACAAAGGACCCATAATCGACAATCTGGAAGGAATTTGTTCATTTGTGATTCAAAAAAAAAAAAAATTACAGCTGTGTTTAGTGTTTGTCCTCTGAGCACTGAGCACTGTGCTCTGATCACCACAGCCTTCCTGACATACACTATCAGGCCACCAACTATCACCTTCTCCCAGAAGCTTTTGTAAGTCTATATTTTTTTCACAAAAGGAAACAAGGCAACGTTTCAAATATATATCCGTGGAAATGTGAATCCATTTTCAAGCTTGAAATTTTTTATTTACCTAAGTAGGAATAAATCCAGCTCCATCCAGGTGAAGGAAACAGGCCTCAGGAATCAAAGCAGAAACCTCTTGAGGTTGCTGACAGAAGCTCACCTTTAATTGCAAGAAAAGAAAGGAATATGTGCTTATTCCATAATAATGGTCTTTTCCTCATGCTATCCAGTTGCAATACTTTCCCACCCAACACAGAGTTAACAATACATTACACATTTTCTTTGCCCCAATTAGTACAGAAAAAAAAGCTAAATCATTCTCAGGGCAACCTGCAAGAGGAACTCAAATCAACCTTGTAAAGAGTGCCTGTCTCTGGCTTTATACTAATTGCCATGTAAATTAACAAAAAGCACAGCCCCACCAGCAAGGAAAATGAAGGTTTCTTCACAGACCATCAACAAAGTCGCCCCCAGAAGCCTAAATAACATCATGCTTGTTTCTTTAGACAATAAAATGCCAAAGTTTTTCTTTTGCTGTCAGCGAATGATGAATACATGTGGTACCGATTATTTAATACCACGAGACCACCAGGGAAGAAGATTTAGGTGAACTGCGGCAGAACTGTGCCATTTATTTTTATTACCATGCATTAAAAATTACGTTTACAGATAATTGTTTTTTCTCCTTCCAATAAAGCAAGATTAAAAAAAAAATCTAGAAGAATATTTAATAATATTGGACCACCAGGGAGGAATTTTAAAAGTTGATTTTTTTCATTGAAAAATTAGATTTGCTTTTTTAAAATTTCCAATTATTTTTAAGCACAATTTGTGAAGAAATTATTTTAAACTGGGGCAGTAAGATGAGTTTTCTGCTAGGGGAGTATCTCACAGATTAAGTTACTCTTTTACAAGGGTAATTACCTAATCAACTTGCCCCTTGGAACCACAAGTTTTAAAATACCTGTGTAACTATGTGTCTTAAAATTCTACTCCAACCATTTTCACAGTTAGGGTTCTAAAATCCCCAGATAAAATGAACTCTTGATTTTTTCCAGCAACATTTGTACTAAAATGAGAAAAATTTACCAGTTTCTATTTTTGGTACCAGGGATTGAAACCAGGGGCACTCAACCACTGAGTCACGTCCCCAGCCCTTTTTATTTTTTATTTTGAGACAGGGTCTCACTAAGTTGCTTAGGGCCTCACTAAGTTGCTGAGGCTGGCTTTGAACTTGCAATCCTCCTGCCTCAGCCTCCCGAGCATCTGAGATCACAGGCCTACACCAAGGCACCCAGTTTCCAGATTCTTTTAAAAGAGGAATGAGAAGCAAAAGGAAGAAGAGCAGTAGCAAATGGAGGAAGAAAGGGACAAAAAAAGAGGGAAAAGGACAAAAAAATAAGGAAATTAATGTAGGAGTCACACAATAGTTGAAATGGTGCTCTTGCTAAACTTCAGCTGGCATATTTATAATTATAAAAGGAAGTAATTATACCTGTTTCCCTCTCCTGCCCTTCCCTCCCCTCTCCTCCTTTCCTGGTCCTTCTGTCTCTCCCTCCCAGGAATGCACAGTCTTAGGAAGTTGTCTCAGTTACTTCTCCGTCACTATCAGAACACCCTCCTCTGCATCTCCCACGGATGCCAGCCAATCATATCACAGCATTAACTGACTCTCCCCAAAACCAGGTCACTCAATAGCCAGACACCCTGACCAAGGTGACAGTGTTTCCTTGTCTCACTGTAACTTTCACTGCAGGTCCTAATGCTGCTCTCTAAAGTAAAAGAAATGAGAAGCAGATCTTAGATAGTACAGCCACTCCAGCAGTCAACCCCAACCTACCCTGCAGAATTATACTGCTCAAGCTTTATGCTAATCGCAGTCCCTGTCTTCTGGCTGAAATCAGTCATAGGTAGAAGGTACATACACCCCACATGTCAAGTCTGGTTTTCCTCTTCTTCCTGACTGGTTCTCACGGTAAAATAGAGACCAGGGCCAGATCCAGGCAAAACCATGAATCATTAAAAGCTGCCTTTGGCTCCTCCCACTTCCTCCCCAATTTATATTGTTAATTTCATCACTAATATTGTCTGCTAACGTGTCCTAATCTTATTAAATAAGTTTGCCAGATACTAGTCACATGACCCTGTTTTTTGTGGAGCCTGGGTCTCTACACATGAATTTTAGGGTTGACTCTCTGTGACTCAGGTTTGGTATAGGACTATCGATATGCCTTCATATAAAACAAACAAAAAAAAAAATACATTAGCGCCAAAAGCTGTTTGTCTTGAGATGTCAAGAATGTCCCCACATGAAAAAGCTTCTTCACGGCGAAGGAAAGAATCAAGAACATGAAGAGAGAGCCTACAGAATGGGAAAAGAAAAAATCTTTGCCACCTGCACCTCAGATAGAGTATTAATCTCCAGGATATATAAAGAACTCAAAAAACTTAACACCAAAAAAACAAATAACCCAATCAATAGATGGACAAAGGAATTTAATAGGCATTTTACAGAAGAAGAAATGCAAATGGTCAAAGAATATATGAAAAAATGCTCAACATCTCTAGCAATTAGAGAAATGCAAATTAAAACTACACTGAGATTTCATCTCACTGTAGTCAGAATGGCAATTATCAAAAATATAAGTAACAATAAATATTGGCCAGGATGCAGCGGGAAATGGTACATTGCTGGTGGGACTGCAAATTGGTGCAACCACTCTGGAAAACAGTATGCAGATTCCTCAATAAACAAGGAATGGAACCATCATTTGACCCAGTTATCCCATTCCTTGGTATGTATCCAAAGAATTTTCAGTACGCATACTAAAAATAAAAATAACAATAAAATAAGTATATTACAGTGATGCAGCCATATCAATGTTCATAGCAGCTCAATTCACAATAGCTAAGCTGTAGAACCAGCCTAGGTGCCCTTCAACAGCCGAATGGATAAATGTGATATATATACACAATGGAGTATTACTCAGCCATAAAAAGAATGACTTTATGATATCTGCAAGTAAATGGATGGATCTGGAGACTATCATGCTAAGTGAAATAAGCCAGTCCACAAAAGTCGAAGAGTGAATGTTTTCACTGATATGTGGAAACTAATCCACAATAAGGGAAAGGAGGGGAAGAATAGGTACTCAGAAGATTAGACAAAGGGAAATGAAGGGAAGGAATAGGCAAAGGGAATAGGAAAGACAGTGGAATTAATCTGAAATAATTCGTATGTACATATATGAATACACCATAGTAAATGCCACCATCACGCATATCCATAAAGAATGGGGTCCTAATTAGAATTCAGGCATATTCCATGCTTGTATAATTATGTTTAAATGATTTTTATGTCATGTATAACTAAAAAGAGCCCATAAAATTAAATTTTAAAAATGTCCCCACAATTCAGGCCCCTTCAGGTCACATAGTAAATCTATGCAGGAATCATAGTGTTTGTGGACAGGTTCCTTTGATTCAGGGCTAGCTTCAGTACAATGAAGAGTTTGCTAGCTCTTCTCATGCCTTCTAAAGTTAGAAGAAGGAGGAGGAGGAGGGGAAAGAGGAAGAGGAGGAAGGGAGAGGAAGAAGAAGAGGAGGAGGAGAAGGAGGAAGAGGAGAAAGAGGAGGAGGGAAGAGAAGAAAGAGGAGGAGAAGGAGGAGGAGGGGGGAGGGGGAAGGGGAGAAAAAGAAAGAATCAGAAAACAAAAGCACAAGCTGGCTGGAGATGGAGCAGGTTAGGACTGCCTGACACTGAACTTGTCATCAGTGTGCAGGCCCCAGCGAGTGGGAACAGCGGGTCACCATGGGCAGCCTCTGGGAAGACCTCTTAGTGTGCCCCTCACACTGGGCCCTGGCATTGAGAATTTTCTCCCAACTTCAAGGCACTTAGTCTTCTGTGCTGCCATAAAGTTCAAAATAATGGGCCTGTCATTTCTCCCATGTGAAAAAACCACTAGCCCTTCTACTGTATGTAAGCTGCTCTTCCAGAACATATGCTTCAGACCTAACTCCTCTGCTTCCCACTAGCTCAGCTCCAAGAGCTCTGGGATCCTCTAAGCAAAGGTTCAGAAGAGGAGCAGAGTGATCATCTACAAACCTAGTCTTATCAGTACCCATCTCAGAGCTCTTCTGTGGCTCCCCGTGCAGCAGGGGCAGCTGCAGACCCCTTTCATAGGCATGCAAAGTCAGTGTACCTGCTCCTTTGCCCTGTCCAGTTTCAGTGTCTCACATGATGAGTCCTTCAAGGGACTTGATGACACCTGAGCTTTTGCATGCACATTTTTCTCAACAGGCCCCTACCAAGACTATTTCCCTATCTTCATCAATAAGATTGACGTAAGAACCTTGGTGAAGGTAGAGCTCTTAGGAAGAGGTGGGGTGACTGTTCAGAAAGAGCATTTTAAGTCTGGAGCAAATACTCCCAAGTTTTATGTTTATGGGATTTTGTTACCCAAAAGGAAGAGGAGGAGGAAGGGAAAAGACAGAATCAAGACAGGATGAAGGTTTCCAACTGTCAATATCATTCATGCTCAGAAGACAAAGAGTTCCCTCTGGCTTCTCTGGAATCACGTTTGTCCTACTGACCACCTTACAATGGTCAAATGGACCTAAGAAGATGTAGGAGTTTAGCACAGAAAAGATAACCTAGAGAAGCATACTGGTGGTTCAAAACAGCTCATTCTTATCTCTCAGAGGGATATAAAGTTGCTGAGATGCAGATTGGAGGTATCCAAAGAAGGTATCCATCAGTTGACAAAGATATTCTGAATCTGATGGTACACAGCTGGGTGTCAGTTCTCAGATCACTGCCTGAATGTATAGACCAAACATGCTTTCCTGTTATCTTAGTTTATTCAAGCTACCTTATCAAAAATACCATAAACTTGGTAACTTGTAAACAACAGAAAACAGTAAATCCAAGATCAAGGTTCTGGCTGATTCTGTGTCTGGTAAGAGCATACTTTCTGGTTCATAGATGGCACCCTATCACTGGTTCCTCACACGGTGAAAGAGGCAAGGCAGCCTAATCGCATTCATAATGTCTCCATCCTCATACTCTATCTAATCACTTCCTAAAGATACCACCTCTTACTACCATGACCTTATGGGTCAGGATTGGAACATGTGAATTTTGGAGGGACACAAACATTCAGACCATAGCACCCACAACCAGCTTGACACCTCTTCTCATCTAGCTTGCAACAACTTAACTTACTAGAACATGGGCCACTGGATACCAACTCTTACAGAACTAATAAAGCTGCCACACAATAACAAAAACCTATGTGCCTCACATTTGAATGGGGCTTTCTGTTTTACAAGACTTTCACAAACATTATCTGACTCCATCCTCCCATAGCCCTGTGGGGAAGCAAGTCACCTTATCCCTCTATCACAGATGAGAAACTGAAACTCTGGATGCATATACGAATGGTCAAAGCCTACCTAACTCATAAACAGAGTTAGTGTTTGCCTTCACACAGGTCTCGTGCTCCTTCTTTGCTGATTTTCACCAGGACTCAAATCAAGAGCAAAGCAATGAAATAGAAGCCTCATTATCTAATCAGGACTCACTTGTTCAATGCATGTGTTATGCTTTGGATATAAGATATCCCCCAAAGCTCCTGTGCTAAGAGTTGAAACGACTGGATTGTGAGAGCTGTAACCTAATCAACCCATCCTACTTTGAATGGACCACCTATAAGCAGGTAGGGTATGGCCAGAGGAGTAGGTCAAGGGAGGTGTGTCCTGGAAGAGGGTATCTTCCCTGTGGTCCTTTATCCCTCTCTCTCTGCTTCCTGGCTGCAATGAATGGAGTAGCACCAATCTGCCATTCCACCATGATGTGCTGCCTCACTGAGGGCCCAAAGCAACAGACTGAGCCATCTACAGACTTAGACCTCTGAAACCATGAGCACCAGATAAGCATTTCCTCCACTAAGTCAGCTACCTTGGTTACAGTGACCTAGAGTTGACCAACACATTTATTCAGTCTCAACTCTGCACTTCCACCTGGCATTACCCACAACATCTCTCAAAGAGTAAGGGCCCATCTGGCTTTCCATTTTCAAGGCTTCTATTTTATTAAAATAAGATATATTGTGCTAAGACAGTTATAAGTTGTGGCTTTTAAAACATTTAAGATGACAAATTAATGTTCTGAACATACACACTTAATGATTGGCTATGGATAACTCACTTCAAAATAAAGTCAAAGTCTAAATAAGAGCTCTTGGTGAGAGCATCCATGGAATAGACCCCACCTCTGCAGGAAATACCTAATTAACTAGAGAATACAAATGTTTTAGACTTCTAAATTTTTTTTTTTTACAAAAAGGCAGAACTTCAGAAAACTTTAAATTCTCAAATAAGCAAACATTTATAATTAACACAGGCAAGTGGCAATGAGAAAGAACACTGACCTGGGAGACCAGATACAGTTATAGTCCCAAGTGCCCTGGACTAGCTGGACACTCATGATGAAGCCTCTCAGCTTCCCAGAGCCTCCATTCCCTCTGTCAAGGCTGCTGGACTGCATTGTGGGAGATGTTTACAGCTTCAGGTTCTGGGCTTTGAGTCCCTGGAGAAGTTCCTTCCTGGTCCATGAACTGAAAAGAACAATTGCTCCTGGCAAGAAGGACCACAAAACTAGGTGAGAAAGAGAGAACGTGCGATCACCAAAACAAACAAGCTGACTTCAGAAACCACACCACACTAAATAATGCCAAATGCAGTAACCTGGAGACTGGCTGCACACATATGGGCATTTTGTTTTATAGGATGCATGGGATCACTGTGAATTTGTACCAACATTCATGTACAGAAATTTCCAGAGCAAGAATTCTTTGGCAATAAAAACTGCAGTCCTAGATGTCATCATTTTCCCTGGGCTGTGAGCTGCTCAGATAACTGCATTCTGTATGGGCCCCCACAGGGGGTTAAGAATTCTTTTTAATTTGCCCAAGGATGCTAATCAAGCCCAGAGGCTTTGAGTCATGAGCATTTGTGCTGATGTGCTGTGTTTGTTTTAAATCAGAACGCCTACTTGGTGTGAGGCAGAACCCTGTTATTAAATCCCCTTTTGTTCTATGTGAACACCCATCAATCTTATCTTACAAATCAAATAGAGAAAGGATAGCATGTTAATAATGAATCTCTGTAAGCTGGTTCCAAATATCTAGTCAGATGCCCTATACAATGTGTACCCATAAATATCCTTTAATTATAAAGCAAAGTTTATCTCCACAGTGTTTATAATACTTTTTGCAGTAAAACAATGCCCTGTAATCTCTTCTGGTTTTAAAACAATTTAGACTATAAAACTTCCTTTGAGATAGAGTATTATTCTGATTATCTTTATTACATCCAAGGCAAGATAGTTTTATTATAAATAAGGAAAAGAATCACTTATACCAGATGCCAGCTAATTTTAAAAATTCCAAACTCATAAATACATTATTGTTTGTGTTACTAATTTGGAACCAAGGCACAGGCTATTAACTGTCCTCCATTAACTGTTCATTCTCCTTTTTAGAAATAGAATCCCCACGTAAGTTTTAACAAGGCACAGAACCATTCAGTGTCATTGGTCTCCTCTACTAGACATGAGATCCATGAAGGCAGGAGCCACAGCTGTTTAGCTCATCAGAATATTCTCACTGCCTAGCACAGGGCTCCCTTGCAGCTAGGTGAGGCCCTGTGGCCAAGTTCTTATATATAGGATGCAAACAGAAATTATGTGTGCAACTTCCAGCTCTGGACACTTAGGAACCTTGAATCTTCATTCTTCTCTCTCTTTCCCCTGTCAGGTGGGCTGGAATGTGCACGTGAGGTCAGCTTCAGCCAGGGAGACATGGGCAATGCCCCTCAGGCTGGTAAAGCAATGAGAGAAGAAACCTCAATTCCTGGGTGACTCTGTGCCACTGCTTCCCTTGAGGCTGATATGTGAAAGAGAAATGGTCATCTCTCTTGACTACATCACTGCATCTTGTTACTGCAGTTTGGTAAATACACTAACATAGGAACTTTGTTTTAATTTAACTTGATTTAATTTATATTAGTATAAACTTCCACTGAAAATAGTGCTTTCCCATATATTTTTATTACCATGTAGACTGTCATAAAAAATAAACATTTAATATGTATTATATGCACATAAGGAGGCAGCTTAGTATATAGTATTTAAAAACAGGGATCCACTGTCAGACCCCCGAACTCAAATATTGGCATAGACACTTACTAAAGCTTTCTGTGGCCTTGGGGAAATTGCTTTTCTCAATTTCATCATCTATAAATGGGATTATGACAATGCCTATCTCACAGAGTTGTGGTAAAAATGGAAGGAAAATACATACTGAGAATGTTAAGTTCACAGTAGGTATTAGTAGGTGTTATGGTACTGATGACATTATTGCTATGTCTCAGTGGCAAATTTAGGAAGCCATACAGTATAAAAAATAGTATGGGGTATATCTCCAATTCACCCAAACTCTGACAAAGATAAGCTGAAGCAAATTTTCATCATGCAAAATTGAAAAACCTCATGTTTAACTCACTCTCCCCTGCCCCCAATAGAGCATCTTTTTAAATTTTTATTCCCTAATTTCTAAATAACCATCAGAGTAAGAATGAATGTGTTGTCATCAACATATAAGTTAACGTAGGTATTTTCATTTTGAACCTTTATTTAGAGAATTCCAAGTAATGAATTTTAGGTAACAAAGGTACCTACCTTGTGGTATCTCTTATTAAATTCTTTTTGAACCTCAGTTTGTCCCCATTTGTCACTGGTCCTTCATTCTCTCCTGCTTCTCAATTATCATTCTTTTTTTTTCCTGCTATTTTTTATTTGTTCTTTTTAGTTATACATGACAGTAGAATGTATTTTGACATATTATACATACATGGAATAAAACTTCCCATTCGTCTGGTTGTACATGATGTGGAGTTACATTGGTTGGGTATTCATATATGAACACAGGAAAGTAATATCTGATTCATTCTACTATCTTTCCTCTTCCTATTCCCCATTCCTTCCCTTCATTCCCCTTTGTCTAATCCAAAGTACTTCCATGCTTCCCTATCACTCCCCCTTATTGTGAGCTAACATCTGCATATCAGAGAGAACATTCAGCCTTTGGTTTTTTGGGATTGACTTATTTCACTCAGCATATTTTTCAGTTCCATCCATTTACTATGCTATAATTTCATTTCTTTTTATGGCTGAGTAATATTCCATTGTGTGTGTGTGTGTGTGTATATGTGTATATATATATGTATGTATATATGTATTATGTATGTGTGTATATACACACACACACACATACACACACACACACACACACACACACACACACATATATATATATCACATTTTCTTTATCCATTCATCTGCTGAAGGGCATCTAGGCCAGTTCCATAGTTTAGCTATTGTGAATTGAGCTGCTATAACACTGATGTGGCAGCATCACTATAGTATGCTGATTTTAGGTTATTTAGGTATATACCTAGGAATGAGATAACTGAGTCAAATGGTGGTTCCAATCCAAGTTTTCTGAGGAATCTCCATACTGCTTTCCATAGTGGCTGTACCAATTTGCAGTCCTACCAGTAATGTGTGAGTGAACCTTTTCCCCCACATCCTCACCAACATTTATTGTTACTTGTATTCTTGATAATTGCCATTCTGACTGGAGTGAGATGGAATCTCAGTGTGGTTTTAATTAAATTCTCCAGTCCCCTAATACTTGGGTGGAGGCACAGCCACAAATATCAGCTGTTCAGGAACTGTACATTAGAGGAGTGAAAAGAGGTGAAGAGAGGAGGCAGAGAAGTGTATATGTAGGCCATTCCAAACCCAGAATTCAGGGAAGTGTTTTGGGTGGGGCAGAAAGAGTGTTGGGAACAGTAGAAAGTTGGTTATTATAAAATCTAGGACACTTAGGGTATTGGAATATCTATTTAACATGAATGTTGATTATAGATTCCAGGCTACTGAAACCAGAAGAAAAAACCCAAATTGGAGAATTCCGTAAGTCATAAAGTTTTGAAAGTGAGATATCAATAAAAGCAATGACGATGCTGATGACAACAATGCTGATGGTGGCTGAAGCAGACACTTTGGCAGTGCCTGCCACGCCCAGCTCCTCCCCTTTGCTTAGCCTACCTTGCTCATAGCAGAGCTCCTGTGAGGACCACATCATCCCACTCCAAATGGACTTAGATGCTCAGACCAGTACAGTCACCTAATCCAAAACAGACTCTTCTGAGTCTTTCTCTAGAATTCATTGATATATTGTTCCTTTAATCAATTATGTTCCATGTTTGATTAGGTAGACTTACACTGGCATCAAACCAACTCTCTTGAAAAAAAAAAGTGGGCTAAAATGTCACAAAACAAACAAACAATTAAAGTCAAATAAAAGAGCTATCATGTAGCAATACCCAAGGGCCAAGATCCTGCAGATCAGGAAAACAGAGCTTAGCCAGACATTTGACAACACCTTTCTCTTTGAGGTATTTTAGTGAGTGAGCCTGAAAGGCTGGAAAAAAGCTTTCTGCCATTGACATTTAAAAAATCAGAGTTTAGGGTCCACCAAGAACAATGACCCTGGAAACACCCAAACCTCCTTTGGAATCACTGAAGGGTGGCACCCTAAGAATAAGGGCTTACTAGAAATAACCTCTGAAAAGACTTAAACACAAATTTGAATTTCATCAATCTCAGATTGGATGAAGGGAATTAGTCTCTATTGATAGCTGTGTCTAAGCAGCAGAAGCAAGAATGCCTCTTCTCTGGGGGATAACACATCTAGAAACTCAATCTCCTCAATTTTTTGTATGATGGTCAGTATTCAGTAAGAGACCACTGAACCAAAACCAAGAGAATAAAATATATCAGACAACCAAAACAAACTTCAGAAGATCCAGATATTGGAGTTCGCATTAGTAATATACTACGTACCTACCACAGGCCATGAACTAGACAATGAAAATACATTGATGAGCAAAATAGCTACAGCTCCTGCCTACATGGAGCTTATAGTCTGTTGGGTGAGATCAACCAACAATAATCCTTAGTTTGAATTCAGAGAAATTAGGAATCAGTGGGAATTTATTAAGGTAATAAGCATGGACTTTTTTTTTGGTGGTGGTACTAGAGATTAAACACAGGGATACTCTACTACTGAACTACATCCCCATCCCCATCCCTTTTTTATTTTTTACATTGAAACAGGGTCTTGTTAAATTGCTAAGGCTGAGCTTGAACTTGTGGCCCTCCTGCTTCAGGCTCCTAAGTAGCCATAACCCCACATAGGCATGAACTTTGCATGGATTATATTAAAGAGGTAGTCAGAGCCTGTGGGTGGAAAACTAAGAGCCTCACAAAGAAAGCTGATCTTCACAGAGAAAAATAAGAAAAAAATTTATATATTTTTAAAATATTTTTATTATATATTTTATATAATATATATAAAGCAGAAATGGAAAAAATGCAGACCCAGAAAGACCAAGAGAAAAAGGTCACTTCCTGGTTGTGGTCTAATTTCCAAAGAGCCCAGCTACAATTCCCATAACTGGAGTCCATGAGATTGACCCTATACCCTTTCAATCAGCACTACTTTAACTTGAGCTTCCTTAAAGAGCACTTCTGTTCCCTGTAACAAATACAATCTCTAACAAGGACAGGAGTCGTTGCTGTGACCTGTGAACTGTTAGGGTAACTGCCATCCAACAAAAAAGAGAAGAGATATAAACTAAATGTCTTGGATTCACTTGTTGTGACTATCATGTGATAACACTAGAAAACACTGCATATCTATGATCAGGTTTACGAAGGGTAATCACAGACCAATAACATGAAACAGAAGGAAGAGCAGGTGCCATACAGTTGCAATTCTGTGTCCCAACATAAACAAGGCTGTCTCCAAAGATGTTGAAATTACCTGCCCAGACAAGCAGACATCTAACAGCAGTATTTAAACAAATTGTTTCACTCTTTGATTGGGTCAGAGTGAAAACAGCTTGTTTAAATACTGCAGTTAGATGTCCCAGGGTTTGTAGTTGTTCTTCTAGAAGTATTTTATTGTGTTTCATTTATATAAATCCCAGTCTTTTGCTTCTCCTCCAGTTACCTATGATCCCAATTAGAAGATCCCTTTGTCTAAATTACCTGTGATCAAGGTGGTCCAGGAAGAGACTGCTATGCAGAGGCAAAGAAGGAAAAGACACAGAAAGGCACATGAATGAGAAAGGGAGAGGTTCAGAAAGGTGGGATGGCATTTGGAGTTTAACAAAACAAAAACAAAACTAACTTGAGGGTAATATAGGAAAAAGAACATATTTAAATTCCAAGAGGTAGAAGTTCAGTTATCTTTTGATGCTGTAACCAAACACCCTTTGACAATGGTTAGTTATATTTTCACCTCACTTATGTGGGTTTTTTGCAAGTAAGCCAGATTATGTTCATTTACAGGTTATGTCTGGTTCACCTGTACGCATGCATCCACAAACGCATACAGTTTATGAATTTCAATCGGTGTCTTAAAAAAAAGAAAACAGTAAGAGCAAATGTCTTCTGATGGTACATTCAGCATTTCACAGTTTAGAAGTCGCCCGTAAATATGTCATTTCCTTTTTTCTTCATCCGAGTCCACAAAAAAATGAAAACGAACCAAAAAAAATGAAACAAAAGAAACAAGCCTCTCTAAGTAAAATGGGCTAAAATTAGCAAGCGGCAAAAGTGATGCCAGTTGCCCAGGGCAACAAATGGCTGATGGATGAAATAATTAAGATCGACAGTAAACTAATCTCAGTTCCTTTATTGAAAACGAAGTCCCCTGAATCAATTAGCCTTGTCATGGATACCTTTTGTAAAATAACTATGACACCCCAACCATTTCTCTTTGTTTATGGATTTGCCAACACTTCAATAAGAGCAGCACTGATTTCAAAATCACAAAGAAATAATCATGGAGGATTCCAATACATTAGGCACTGCACAAATAAAGCCACCTTTCTTAAAAAAAATATAAATGTCACAGATCAAGTGGCCCAGAAACTTTCAAAAACATTCTCAAAGACAAGAATCCTCAAAGGTTCCCTGCTAAGCAAGTCTAAAAGCCATCTTTTCAACAGGGCAAGCATGTACCTGTTAAGTGGGAGAGTCACCGGCCTACGCTCATAAATGATCACCTTGGGAGACCAAAGGGTGAAAAAGAGAGCTTCGGCTACTCCCACAGTTGCTTTTCAGTCTGAGACAAAAGAAGAAACTGGAAGAAACAGAAGAAAGATGTTTCTAGAGCAGGAGGTGGAGGGTGGAAAGAGACGTCTAACATTCTACACCTAATTGACCAACTCTGCAGCTACTGCTGGCACTACCCTGAAGTTAGGGAATAAATCGAAAGGATTAGAGATGGTCGAGAACTGTACTCTGGCCTCCAGTGTTTTCGTGACCTGCATTAAAGCAATGGTTGCTATAGACACTTAAGAATCTGCGGGATTCCTACAGTTAATCAAAGGGCTTGGGGCAAAGGGTTACAATCTAAGCATAAACCCTTTTAAAGTTATTTTTATAGAAAATCTTGCTTGGTTTATTTGTCTACTTTTCCACTTCATTTTAAACACAGCAAGTCATTTAACATTTCCTCGATGACATTGGCCCTTACAGTGCTTTGGAAGTGGTGCTCCTGAATATCCCAGCTGGATGGGTTTGGGAAGTACTAATTTAAACTGACTCTAAAGGATTTCTTTTCTGCAGAACATTTCAGAGCTTTTATTCTGCCTATGTGCATTGAGAATAGAGTTGGGAGATGAAGAGTACATAGTGTTTCCAAAATGTTTTGAACACTGAATCCTTTATTCACAAACATGTGATAGAGCAATTATTCCATAAAATAAACATCTAGAATCCCAATTATTTTTTACTTTATGATTCTTTTTATTAAACATTTTCATAAATGTAACCCAATCTATAATTACAGAAAGCAGGTCAATAATTGCTTGGGTTGCAGGGCAGAGGGATGGATTAAAAAGGGGCTCTGAAAACTTTGAGGGCGACAGACTTGTTCACTTTGGATTGTGGCAAGAATTATTTTAGAATATAAATGTAGATGTGAACGATGCATGAGATCAGACTGAACAGATAAAACCTAGTAAAGCACTCATTAAACACTTAGATACCAGTTTCACTATAATCATGGGAGGAGACTGGAGTTATTCAACAAAGAACTTGTTTTTTCCTCAAAATAGTAAAATGTCAAAAATAAAAGCTTAGCAACTTAGGATATTTAATTACTCAATTACTATTTTAAACAAGATTTTATTAGAATAGTAATAACACTAGAAAACTTTTATATGTAAATAAATTCACTGTATGCATGTATCTTGCAATTTTTTGGTGTGGAATTTTTCACATGCTCTAAAATGAAAGGATAAAGCTCTTAGACAACAGAGCTAAAACCAAGTGGTTCCACCTTGTACCTCAAAATTGGCATCTGCCGCAAGTGTGCTAACCCAGCTCATTTGTAATAATACACAGTAAGTTTTGAGGTGAGAAAATGCACAGCAAATCACAAGAGTGGGCAGGGGCTATATTACCCACCCACAGAGAATAAGTAAAGGGAATAGTTATAGGTTTGTCTTCATTGTAAAAGATCAGGTTATTAACAATTGTCATTAATGGAAGTAGATGGTTCCACTTAATTTTTTAAACAAATATTTATTTCTATGCAGATTTTTTAAATAATATATGCTCATTGTAGGAAACCTGGAAATCATAGGGCATTTTTAATAGGCACAAAACTAAAATAAATCCTAAATCTGTCACTCACCATGGGATTTTGGTGTAGGTCTCTCTACCTATTGTTTTACAGAGTTTAAGATTATAGTGTGTGTATTTTGCATCCCACTTACTAATGATCTGAGGCATTTTCCCATGTCTTAAAAACTCTTTAAAAACATCATTTGAAATGTCTGCCTATGATTTCCAAACCATTAACATGCCCATTACAGAGAGCATTTAGCAACATGTGGCTCTGTTTTCCTCCCCTCCTGAGCCTTCGCCCTGGTAAAACCTTCCTGCTGTCGGTGGACAGAATTTGGGAAGCTAGACTGTTGAATATTCACTACACAGAAATAAGCATTTTCTTCTACATGGTCAATTTCAAGGGCCAAAGCTGTATTTTTCTCTCAAATTGAAATGTGAAAGGTACCCTCAGGCCTAAAACACTATTTGCTTTTGCCAAACTCACCAAACGCAGGAATCATCGGTCCAGTGGCACAAGGCAGAAATGGCCAAACCTCCCCTCTGAGCACTGTGACATTACAAAGTCTCCTGCTGCAGGAAGCAGGCTGGAGAAATCAGTGAATCACAAGGTAGAGTTTTACTGCCAGTAAGTGTATGTGCCTCTGGCCATTTAAAGTCCCTCTTTGTAAATAAATACATCCAGTGGTGAAAAGAAAACGAGTCTTCTTATATTTTTTTCATGTGATTATGGGTCCCAAGAGAAGCAATACAAAAATTCTATTATCAGGACAGGCAGTGGTGGGGAAGCTCCCACCAACCATTCAGAATGTCATCCATTAACTAGGATGGGGCCATCTGTTGGAGAGAGAGGGCAGTTCAAGTAGAGTAGGGATACCTCCTTCCTGGTGGGCTACGGCTGGAGGGAGCCCTCCAAACGCCTTTTCCTAGGGTCAGGACGAGCCATCAGTTGGAAATAACTTTGAATCACTACTCATGTGGGCTGGATATGAAGCAGCCCCCTACAAAGGCCGATCTCGACAGAAGAGCACTAAACTCCAGGCCCTGCCAACCGCCCACAGCCCAGGCTGCTGACACTTTTATTTGCTGGCATTTACAATGTTGCAGCAGCTCAGTTCTGCTATTGTGGCTGCTTCCAATGCAGCACTTAGGCAAGGACTTGTTTAAGAGGAAGGCAAAAGGATGCTTCTCTGGGGTAAGACCTCCAGCAGTCCTGTTCATGTCAAAGGGAACTGCATTGTCTCAAAAGCAAAGCAAGAGTTGCAGACTGGCTAGTTTCCTAGTATTTTCTGGTTCACAAAGAATGTGATTATTTTTCACACATACACACCTTGCTCTGGTACTTATCATCATTATTTTCCCTTCTATCTGTACTGAAGAAAATAAATTTGCCATTGGAAACTACAGCTGCCCCTAAGAAAGATGGCCTTACTGAAAGAGAAGTGAGCATCTGCAAAAGCCAGAGATGACCCAGTCACTGGCTGAGTTTAATACACCTAAAGATAGGCAGAGAGTTCAATCTGAATGGCAGCCTGGGGCAGCAGAGCTTAAGTGTGCTGCAGAAGAGACAAAAAGACTAATTTGGCATTTCCAGCCACCCCTGTGGAAAGAGGAATGGAGACATGGAAGAGCACAGACGAGGCAGGAAGAGCACTCAAGCACGCACTGGGCAAAAATACTGGTGGTGGGATGGACAAAGGAACTTCCCCAACAACAATGTCCTCATTTCTTTGCTATGTTAGAACCTTAGGAAGTGCTACATGCAAAAGCCTATTTATACAATTGATTGGGAAAATTAAATTTTATTGAAACCTATGATATCTTAAACTCTTTCTTCTTTAAATGAATCCTTGCAAGATACCATGAGGTAAGTGCAATTATTACCATAATCATGGCTATTTTATGAAAAAGAAAACTAAGACAGAGACATTAGCAATGTAATGAACAGCAGGGGGTGAGATTTGAACTTAGATGGTGGTGCTCCAGAACTATCTACTTAACCACTGCAGCATTACTGCACTATATTAAGTTAAGGTGAAATAACAATTCAATGCAAGAGAAATTGGGGTCAGAAGTCTTAAGTCCCTTGAGATAGTCAAAATATCTTACAAAAGGGCATTATTCCACTCTTCCTCTGGCTAGCTTTGAGTTGTATATATCTTTCATGGTTCAATGATTCAGCACATATTTAATGAACCTCTCATCCACACAACGAAAACTATGAATGAGGCAGGCCTGGCTCTTGCCCCCAGAGAGCTTACAGCCTAAAGAAAAATAGAGATGAAAAGTCAATGCCAAGCCAGGTGTGATGGCACATACCTGTAATCCCAGCAGCTCAAGAGGCTGAGACAAGAGGATCACCAGTTCAAAGCCAATTTCAGCAATGTTGAGGTACTAAGCAACTCAGTGAGACCCTGTCTCTAAATAAAATACAAAATAGGACTCAGATTGTGGTTCAGTGGTCAAGTGCCCCTGAGTTCAATCCCCACTACAAAAAAAAAAAAAAAAAAGTCAATGCCAATAAATTTGCTACAATATAGCAGTGTATTTTAAGGAATACAAGACTTGGAAGAACACTAAATAAATAACTAAACTGAATCTAAGACTGTAATCAGAGTTGCCAGGAAGAAAGTAAACAAAGAGAATTCCAGGCAAAAGAACCAGCATGTACAAATACCCACAAGTAAGACAGCCCATAGTTTGGTAGATAAATGGAAAGAAGTATATTTGATTGGGTAAACTGCTGCCAGATCATATATGACACATAAAGAAGTCAGTCTTTATCAAGAAGCCAATGAAAATCATGACAGTGTTTCACACAGAAGAAAAGTGATTCATTCATTTGTCAAATATTTATTGAGCACCTACTATGTGCTAGACATTGCACTGGATGCTTGGGATAAATCAGTAAACAAATCAAAGATTTTGGCTTCACTTGAGGGCTGATGGGGAATATAATTAACATCAAACATAAAAAGCAAATCATGTAGAATGTTAGAAAGTGACAGAACTACAAAAAAGAAAAAGCAGTGTGGGGTAAAGTGGATTGAGAATGAGGATGAGTGAAGTGCGAAAGACCAGATGCAATTTTAAATAGAGTTTTTGGGAGCAGGATTTATGCAAAAACCAGTAGCAAAACTTTAAGAGCCTTATGATTGATCACTCTGCGACTCACAATCAATATATGCAAACACATGAATAGATATTCAAAGTGAAACTTTCCGACATCTGCTCCATGCCCACAAAGACTTGCTTATCTAACTTGGAGTCAGAGTCCCATTTTAATTTAGAAACATAAATACACTTTGCACTTTAGGTTCTAGAGTCTAGAAAATAACCAAAACCAGAAATAAACTAAACTTTAGCTTTAACTTCAATTATTTTCACAAGTTAATATCATTCATACCAACAGGATACCTTTAACTACTTGAAAACTTCTACAACCCTTTACATTCAAGTCCTCAAATGAAGCAAGTTAAAAATATTTGATTTATATCTATTTTTCCTGAGGCCACCCCAAAGATTTGCTTTCCACCATAAGACAAAAGCAACCATATTTGGTCAATTTGGTGCCTTTTTTTCCCCCTTTTCCTTTTCTGAGTTTATAATTGTCAGGAACAGCTGCATGCATTGCCAATGCCTTCCCCAAAACTAACAGGGTTCTAACATACAAAACATCTATTCTGCTTCTAAATTTGTTTTTAATTATATTACAAGATGGAAAAAGAAATGCCTTAGCTGTTAACACTGGCTCGGTGGGGCCAACAGTAGACATAGAGCAGACATGAGGAAATACTTCAAAATTTTTTTTTAGTTTGCCATGATTTAATAGCAGATATTCCTGGCTTTGAGTGAACTCTGCAATATCCCTGTGCGACAGGATAAATGATCGTCTACCACTATTAATTTTAGGTCATAATGTCTGAAATGCCGCTTCAAAAATAAATGCAGTATTTTCACTTTATTTGGTCAGGTAAATACTAAACTATTTTGTCATAATAACTTTACAACACTGTGTTTCACCTTGTCTTGCCTTGACTGCTGAAGGTAATAGGGACCGTTTTATTATGTCCATAAATTGAGTCAATTGACTTATCCTTATATCCTGTTTCCTGAACTTAACGAGAGATTCTGCATCATTAGGAAAACACACCATCCTGCAGCAGGATCAAAAGCAAAGGAAGCCTGAGAATAAGTCATTTTGATTTCAGGGAATGTTCGCCAGGCAAACTTTCAATATTCTGGCAGAAGTAAAACAAATAACTGGCTTTGCAAAGCATGGTGTGCTCAGGGCTGTGCTGATGCTGGAGGTACCCCAGAAGGTTCCACACAGACTTAAAATATAAAAAAAAAAAAATCACTCTCTGAATATGAGGCACTTGTAATGAAGCTATAGATTAGGTGGCTTACCCCATCTATCAAAGAGCACAAATCAAAGTGTTAAATATTTTTACAAGGAAACTTAAAAGCATTTTTGTGGCCATAGGTTTTTCTTTTAATTCAGACAAATAATCACAAACATATTCTCAAATTACATCTTATTGTGAGAAATGAATTCTCGTGGTAAAAACAAGCTTTCTGAAAAGTGTGGGGTTTTGGTTTCTTTGGTTTTGGTTGGTTGTGTTTCTTGTTTTTTGTTTGTTTCATTTCTTAAATTCCCTGACCCCAGTGCGGTACCTGGGACATGGCTCAATAAACAGTCATGTTATGGCATTGTGTTAACTAAGATAATGACAAAGGTAACAGGGTCCTCCGCATTGCATTTATAGAAATATTGGGACCCAACCCACAAACACCAATGGCAGTGATGATAAATAATAATGATTTTGAATAACAGCTGTCATAGGTTGAACATCTGTGCTGTACTGAACACTCATCATGGATCGCTTCATTTAATCCTCACAACATTTCTGTAAGTTAGGTACTGTTATTTCCATCTTTCAGATGAGTAAATGATAGCTTGGAGAAGTTAAATACAGTGTCCAAATTTATGTAGCTGCTAAGTGGTGTCTGGTCCCTAATCCTGGGCTCCTATACCCCATGCTGCACGAGAAGCCAGGGTCCAGGTCTTGTAAGCAATCATCCAGGGCAGGCTCCCCTGCCAGAAGATACAACCAGGCAATCTGGGCAGGAAATGAACTAAGGCCCTACATGTGCCAAAGGGCTATCAGCAATGGGCAACATTGAGCTGAGCAGGTAGGTCTCCTAAGTTAATTAACCTTATTAGCAACCATATACCTAACGGCTATGTTTTGGACCCACTAATCCCCTGACCCTCTCCCAGTTTCTGGGACCAGTTGGGAACTCTTCTACAAGAGCCATTTGACTTTAGTCCTCATTACTTTTTTGGAATTCTCAGATTCTTCCTCAGATTCTTTAGTCAATACGTCAAAGATCTCCACCATCACTGTAGCAAACACAACTAGTATAACTACCCTCTCTAGACTACTGCCCCACATTGTTAAGTGCTAAAGATCCAATTCAGTCGCTACTAAGATTGGGTGACTCTCAGACAGCTTCACACCAAGTCCAGGAGCAACAGTACTGAAACCAACACCAGAGAACTCAGGCTAGTTTCAAGAACCAAGTAAATTCAAGAACTGAGAGATTATTAGTGAATTTAATATTGTAGACCATCGTGGATATAATTATTCCCATTCTCCATTATTCAGAAGTAAAAGAATTATGTGGCACTTTTTTGGAGAGACCCAAAACAAATGAAGAGTCATACTCCTGAATTCCACAAGGAGACCAAATATAAATTATTGGCTAATGTCCAAGAATGATGGTATCCAACCTCTGCCAATTCTTCATCTTTGTCTTGCTCCTTTCCCAGACCTGGCAACTCCTTCTATTTGCACTGCATGGCCCTCCCCAATCAATCATTACCTGGGTAACTCTTGTTCTAGTTGCAGGTGCAAATAAGAGAAACCCATACTCAACTGGCTCACACAATGAGGAAGACGACTAAAAATCTAAAGCTAGGGGTGCTCTTCAGTTGAAGTACACAGTGAAGGAAACACGGGAACCTAGATCCTTTCCATTTTTCAGCTCTGCCTTTGGGGTGAGGGATTTGTCCTCAAGCACGCTCCACTCAAGGTCGCCAAACATAACAACATTCAGGGGCAAAAAGGGTCATCTCCTCCTTGGAGTGAGGAAACTTTCCCCAAAACCTTCTGGTAGACCTCCCTTTTGTGTGAGCCAATACTGTCACACAGGCTCTAATGTAACACATGTCTGAGACAATCAATGGCAAGAGACTGAGATCACTGTGATGGACTCAGATCAATCAGGACCCAAACCCCAGGACCACCTTCCTAAAGCATATGTCTAGATAAAGAAAGGTGGATTCACGAAAATCAAAAGTGAAGCAGGGGTTGGAAGGGTTTATGGGAGAAAAAGGATGGAGAAATAGTTACCTGTTACAGATAGTGAGCAACTGTTACAAACAACCCATAGAGTTTGTTACAAATGTCACCTTCTCAGCAGAGACCTCCCTAAAACATGCCCCTAACACAGACTGTCTATTAGATCTCCCCACTACATGTTATCAAAGACCACCCTACTTTCAACATGAAGTTTGTCACAATTGTAATTAAGTATGTATATTAATGCCTACTGAATGTCTTCCTATCCTACCACACTGTCCTGTTTATTGCTTTAACCTCAGCCGTAGCATGATGCCTAGCAGGGATGCTGGCCAAAGGGAGTCTCCTTCCACCACCGAAGCAGTGCCTTCAAGACTTCACTGCATTGCCTTTGTTCATGATGTGATTTTCATTATGTCTGCCCCGTGGACTCTGAGATGTTGACAGCCATCAGTCTGCTTAGGAGTCCGTCTGTCTCCAGGCCTCACTGCCAGCAGCACTGTTGGCCAATGACATGCCCTGCTCCATCTCCCTTATCCATAAAGTCAGCCTATAGCAACCCCTGCCAACAGAGCAGATGGTCAGGCTGTGCCCAGCGAAATCTCCTAAGGAGGTGTGTTTCCTGTTGCAGCCCAAAACCTCCAAGAACAAGTGGCCTAAGAGAGGAATTTGGCACTGGCTAGTCAAAATTTCTCCAAATCAGTTTCTCAGGTGGCATCAGGGTAAGATGCATAAACTGTGTCTTGTTCCTTCCCAATGATAGAATAACCGAGGTAGAAACACTGAAGTCTTTACGGGCAGACAGACTTTAGAAAGTAATTTATCATTCTGCATCTCATTTTGTTCATCTTGAAAACAGAGAAACTATTCATTCCTCTCTAAGGTTGCTGTGAGGTACTATGGCATTTGATTGAAAATGCAACAGATGATACAGTTCATCAATCTTGTTGCACTGACACCTACATTCTCTTTTCTACTCAAAACTGTGTGAGGCCACCACTCAGTGGAAAGTGGTAAGAATATGGCCCATCCTCAGAACTGCAGATCTTTCACTAGAGATAAGATGGCAGCCAAGGCTGGCTGGCAAGCCCAGATGGTACTTCCCAAAGGAGATGAAGAAGGTTTCTGTGCTTAGGGTGATTGATAAATTCTACCTTCTGAAATTAAGATTCCAAGGAAACTTTCAGTTCCCATGCCCTGAAGGAACAGTATCAAGGTGGCAATCATGACTCTGAGACCTCAGTAATTGTTTTTCCTGGAAGCTTGTGTCTTCCCCTTGTTTATATGGCTTGTCACCCCATACCTTTAATTAAAATGACTGAGTGCTGATCTTCAAAGGCAGCTGGGCTTGAAAAGTTGAGGGCACTATGTCCCACTCAACAGGTTGTCTTCTGGAGAAAAGAGCAGCAGGGTAAGAGGCACCTGGTGACGGCTTCTACAAGAAGAGGAAAGCAACCTACATCCAGGTCTGTCAACAAAGAAGAGAAGACAGTCGGGCCCGCCCAGAACAGAGGCCTGGCTATTTCCTCCAAAGGCTTTGGAGACTGTGCTCCCCAATGCAATAGGCCCACCATCCGTGCCCTGATTGATATGGTGTCGTCATACTCTCTCAGATCAGTCTTGAGCTGTGCTGAATGAAGAATAGACATTGCTTCTGCAAATGGCTGCTCTTCTCACTCTGCCGTGGGTCCCTCACCTCTGCATTGTGCAGGGGTACAGTCAACATTATTAGAGATCATATTCTACAAATGCAGAGATTTCAACCTGGAGAGTTCAAGGAAAGACATATTTGGAAGATGTGTTGTTCAACATGAATGCCATAAATTTAAGAATAGGAATGTTAAAGCTACGAGAAAGAGATTGTTTGCATTTCCTTGCATACTGTAGGTAAAGACTTGTGTTTGTAGTCCTCATCAAGGAAGCAAAGACACAATCTTTGAGAGAGTTGTTAGAAGCCAGTAGTCACTGGTGACAAGGTAGATAAATGATGCAGTATCATGAGTAATGATATAACCAGCATTAAAATAAATGATATTAGGGTACTGCAATGGCAAGATCTATACTGTTTCAATATAAAAAGTTCTGAAGAGCCATGTCATTGTGAGTAATAACAGGGTTGCTACATTTTTCTTGCATGGGAGATACAAAATGAGGCAGTAAGAATGCAATTGAAAATAAGGAACATGGAGAGATGCCCGGACATGTGCACTGATTAGACAATATATAAATATGTAAGAACCTCTTCTGTACCCATTATTCTAACTCTTCACCGATGAATCACTTTACTTCACATAGACCAATGAATTTTATAATACATTTTAATCAAAGTACATCAAAGTTCCACAAAATACTGTTTCCCAAGTCTCCACACACCCTAGAAAAAACCAGATGTCTCATCTCTTTATCAGTCCTCTCTTCTACCACAGGAACAAGGCTTTAGCTGAATACACAGCCACATAAAGATGGCCATTCCCATCCTGCCTCATTATAAAGTGTGGCCAGGTCACATTTCCAGGTTGCATCCTAAAAAGAAGGCACAGGCAATGCCTTGGCCCTCTCCCTGTTCCTGCTGGCTGGGATGCAATTAGAACTGAAGCATTCCTGGAACCCAGAAATGGAATCCAGGGATTGAGATGACAGCAACCACATCCACCCTGGTTCACCTACCTCTAGACCAATCTCTGATACAGAAACTAACCTGTATTTTATTTAAGCCACTGTGTTTTGAGATCACTTTAAGATAGAAATTCACTGAGGTAAGGGGGAAAAAGCCAGCGGAGAATAAACTCAGAATCATTTTAGACTCACTAAGTCTGAACTTCCTATGAAATGTCACAACCGCTATATCTATTTTTCTTTTTGCTATTTTTTCTTCTTACAGTGTTGTCATGCTGTACTTTGAACCCAGCAGGTGCTAGGCAAGCATCCACCACTGAGCTACACCTCCAGCCCTCAGACCGATAGAGCAAGAGAACAGTTGGATCCACAGTCTGAAGAGAGATCTGCATTAAACTCATAAATGTTTAGAATTTTCAGGATATAGATTTTAATCACTTTTTTTGAGGTGTAACTTACAACAAATTGCATCTATGTGTTCAATTTCATGAGTTTTGACTCATACACATCTATGAAACCATCCACACAAGATATAAAACATACCCATCACCCTGGAAGGTTTCCTTGTTCTCCTATGCAATCTATCCCTCTCTGCCCCAGCCTCAAATAATGTTGACTTACTTTTTGTCACTATAGGTTAGTTTGCATTTTCTAGAATATTAAATAAATGGAACATATGGTATACATGAACTCTTTGACATCAGTCTTGTTTCACTGAGCATAATGCATCTAAGATTCATCCATGGTGTTCTATGTTTTGGCATTATTCTTTTTGATTGCTGAATAGTATTCTACTGTATAGATAACACATATTTTGCATATCCACTTAATTATTGATGGGTTTTGTATTGTCTTTAGTTTAGGGCAACGTGAAGGAAGTTGCTCTAAACATTTGTATAAGTCTTTGTGTGGACTTGTGTTTAAGATTCAAAATTCTCAAGAATTTGGGAAATAAGAGAGCCCAGGACAGGCTCTGAGGTATTCTGTTTACAGTTTGGACAGAAGAGAACACTTTAAGACTGAATCAGAAAGAAAGACCAAAGAAGTAGAACTGTTAAGTGTGGCATCATCAAGGACAAGAGGGAAAGTGTCTCAAAAGAGCAGGAACTGGCAGCTCCAAAAAATGTGGCTATAAAGCAGAGTAGGAGGTAGACTAAAAAGTGTCAATTAAATTTGAAACCAAGTAAGTGATTGACAACTTCAGCACCATGAATTTTGGTAAAGAGGTAGGGGTGAAAACCAGGTTGAAACTAGTCAAAAAGCAAATGAGAGGCAAAGAAGTAAACATGTACACATTTTCTTAGCAAATCATGTGTCAATGAGGCAATTAAGGAGAAAGCTGAGTTAGAACTCTTTCAAATGGGACAGATCAAAGCATGATGATGGAAAAAACTCAATTTGGGGATGGAGACAGGGAAGGTAAATGAAGGGTTAGGTTCCTCCAATACAGGAGTCTGATCATAGAATGAGTAGGACAAGGGAACTGAGGGCATTTGTAAGGAAGAGGTTGTAACGACCGTGAAGTGTAAGTGAATTGGGAAGAAAATAAAAATAGGAGGAAGCACAAGGTCACCAGACAGGATTTAATGAAGTGTTGCTGTAGCAGAAGCAGGAAGGAAGGAAGCAGTGGCTGAAGAGTAGTAAGTTTAAGTAAGTCTCTGGCAATGAGTCTGGAGCATGACCATGGAAGTGAATGGAAGTGAATGACCATTCAAAGCGGAGGAGAAAATCATCACTGTGCGGTCAATCAACAGACACAGTACAGATGGTCCCCATAGGCACTGAAATGCCACAAGCAAGCTTGTCTCTAGGAAAAGGCCAAACTCCCTGGCTCAGGGAGAACTGTGCATGAGAAGGAAGAATTCTCCAGAGCCAGTAGCATACAAACACAGACTGCGGGGCCACTGCAGCAGGCTCAGGGGTTCTGCCTCGGAGTCAAAAGCTGGGAACACAATCCCCAGCACCGCAAAAAAAAAAAAAAAAAAAGGCTGGGAACATCCATGGGCTGGCGGTGCCGTGGCTCTTGTGGAAACTCTTAATTGGTTAGACAACTTTGTGATGTCCAGGCTTTTATAAAAGAATACTAGAGAAAGGCTATGTTGGTGCTATTTCTACCAGAAATTGTTCGTGTAGCCAAAGTGCCAGTCCTATGAGAAACAGCCACCATTATTTTATATTTATTACTATACTTAATCTTTTAAGAAAACAGGATTAACTTTCAGATTAAACACCATGTAAATGTTGCACTGTACTTTAATTAAAATGAATAAGCTAATTAAACTAGAAAAAAAGTTCAAATAAACCCATGGGAGTGTAACATTAAAGAATATACCCTTTGTTAACACTCTGTGATGTGAGAAAAGATTATAGCACATTAGAGATAAATATTAGTTGCCTTTTGTTACATTAAAGGTTCCTGGATCATATATCATACTATTAATGGCTAGCTTATATTAATTATGTCTGCAGACCAAAGCAATATTTGACAATATATGATATATGGTATATTATAGCATGACTCAATTCTGAATAGAATTGTTTGTATGAATTTACACTCCCATTCTGAATTTAGATTTGGGGGAGGGTGGTGAATCCCTCTACTTATTGCCAACAGAAATGAGCCTCTAAAGTGGGGGATTTGGTAGAAATAAAGACAAAAAATGCATTCATTCCATCCTGCTTGTCACGCTAAGGTCCTAAGTGTGTAAGAGTTCCTCTGGAGCTATTATTACTACCAAGTGAAGGGAAGTGCCTGGTAGCTCTCAATGAGATGCAGGCCACAGCTCATTGCCACGGAAGTCAGGCCATGGTCTGCTGTGTAAATGCACACTGTGGGCCTCTTTAATGTACAGATTATGGGTACAATCAACCATTCCTACACCTATTTGCATAAATATGTTCTTGGGGGATTTAAATATGTGTATTATTGCTCAAACCCAGTACAATTTGGGGAATTGTTCTTGTCGTTGTCACATATCTTTAATGGGGACATTCTCAATTTGCAAATGAGTGATTTCTCCACCAAACTGTGGAGTCCACTGAGATTAATTGTATCCAAACCCATTTCACAGTTTGTCCTTAATGTGGATTAAGGACACAGAGTGTACTCTCACTAAACGATTCTTGGGATGAATTCTTGACAATGCTTGTAACAGCTTCTTTGAATTCAATTGACTCTGAAATCATGGATGGATGAACAGACTGACTGACAGACAAGGCTGGGGTAGAATGACTATGGGTACCAGTCACTGTCTGGTGGCCTCAGATTCCTCTTATCCATGTAGAACCATTCATTATTTATAGATAGCTGGCAGAATGTCCTGAAGAGTCCTCCTCCAAAGAGCCAACTATTTATATTAGAAGCCACATAGCAGGAAGTGGTAGAACATCTATCCAAACACCTCCCAATCTCTTCCCAGTAATCTCAATAACACATAACCCACATCCTTACCACTGTCTGTCTTTACAACATCCCCTTCTAAAATGGTAGTACAAATAATCTATAGTATTAGTCTCAATGTGTCATTTACAGTTGAAAACACTTTTAATTCACTTACCTAAAAACCTTCTGTGCCATTTCAAACTCACAAATACATAAGGCAGAAACATCTGTGAAAGTCCTTCCTTGCCTAACCCCCAACAATTTTACCAAAGCAGTGATGCCTTCCCAGCTGAAATTTATTCTGCATCCTGCTAATCACTGAAAAATTTATGGGCTTCCATTGGCCATACCAAAAACAGAACTAAGCCAGATTTCTGTTGGTTTTGTTTTTGCTGCCGGTAGGTTTGACTGAATGTTATTTATATTGTTAGAATTATCATATTGCAGTTTTTTGTTTGTTTGTTTGGTACCAAGGATTGAACCTAGGAACACTTAATCATTGAGCCACATCCCCAGTCCTTCTTATTTTTTTATTTTGCTAAGTTTCTCAGGGCCTCACTAAGTTGCTGAGGCTGGTGCTGAACTTGTGATCCTCCTGCCTCAGCCTCCTGAACTGCTGGAATCACAGGCATATGCCAATACACGCTGCCACATTACAGTTTTACAGTTTTTCTTCTGAGGAATTAAAGGAATATAATCTTTCCCTTTTAATGATCACTTTTCATTTTCCAGAGAATATAAAAGAAATAGAAGATAGGGAATAATAGTAAAAAGAAGGGGAAAATGAAAATAAAGAGGAATCTATCAAGTAGTGGCAGATTCCCACATTAGGAGAAATGTGTTTAAATCCAATTCTTATATGTGCAATTTAGGTATGAATACATAATTTTTTGCTTAGACAGTTCTTTCTTCCAAAACAATTTCATAGAAGAACAAATAGCTACCACATTTTAAATATTTGCTCTGTGCCACTCATTTCTGGAAATGTTTAATGTATATTAATTCATTCTTCATAACAACTCCATGGAGTGGATATCATTTTATCATTTTCATTTTATAAGTGAGGAAACAGAGGTACGAAGAGGTTAAATAACTTTCTGCAGGTCACACACCACTAGGAAACAGTCATCTGGGAGTACCCATTTTGTTCTGAAGTAGACAGGCGTATCCACACCTTAAAGGTGAGGCTCACAGAGGCCATGGGATTAACCTCCAGGCTACAAATAAAAGCTAAACTAGTAGTAGTAGAACCAGGAATGGTACTGGAACTATTCACAAGACTAATGTCTGTTTTCTAAGAAAACAGGGCCAAAGCCGTGCATGCCTCACACCATGACACATTCCTCAGGGGCTTCTTGATGTAGTTCCTAGCAAAAGGTAAAAAGAGATCTACTCTGAAAAAACTTCATTCTGAAATGTATTATACAACCACTTTGATCTGATAAATATCTAATAAGACCACAATACTTTTATACACTTAGTAAGAATTCAACCAACTAAAAAGCATAGCCTTTAGAAACGTTTGTTTATATACTATCATTGTAAGACCTAAATGACAAGGAAAGGTGCTGACTAAAGAAATCTGGTTTAAATCAACTTTCATCCCTATTCTTTCTCCAAGATCTGCTATATCACTTGTGCTCTGGGCCTCCACTCTTAATTGTACTCAATAAAGAGCAGATTTGGAAAATTTCTCCAAATCAACAATAGCCAATATACAACAAGTGGCCTCCCCTCCTGCAACCCCCACTCCCATGCCTGTGGCAGGTATCATAAACTATTAATGAACTCTTTCATTCCAGGTTTAGCAGGATGTGGAAACCATCTGAGCACCATAGTCACAGCAACCCTTACTCATCAGAAGCAATTGGTGAGTTAAAACCTACTTGCAACCTTTGTTCTAGAAATCTCTCGCCTCTAAATTCAAGTCAGTGTGGATGTCATTCAATGTTCTACACCTCAATTATCTGTCTCTACAAATGTTGTATACTATTGATCCTTGAGATACTATAAAATTCAAGTCTTTTACATTTGTCTTAGTTCATTTCTGGCACTATAAGAAAATACCTGAGACTAGGTGATTTATAAATAATAGAAATTTCTTTATCACAGTCTGGAGGCTGGCAAGTCCAAGATTAAGGGGGACAGTAGGTTTGGTGTTTGATGAGGGCTGCTCTCTGCCTCCCAGATGACACTTGCTGTGCCCTCCAGAAGGGGCAAGGAGGCAGACTCATTCCCTCAAGCTCCTTATAAGGCTCCAATCCATTTATGAGGACAGAACCCACACTGTTACATGGAGGATTCAGTTAATACTGTTACATGGAAGATTCAGTTTCCACATGAATTCTGGAGGGGACACAAATGTTCAAACAATAGCAATATCATTAAAGAAAAATATTTCACATTACATCAGGAAAGAACATATTTTGTTGTTCTCTTGTCAAACCCTTAAAAAATGTGTAATGCATATATAAATAGGGAGAATCAAGAGCACTACTGACATTCCTGACTCATAGCAGAAACAGAATTCTCAGTTGCCCAGACATCCTATGGACAATTATCTTGTTTCACAGAACAGAAGCTATTTCTAGTTCCTTTGAGATGGCTAGGTGTTGAGAAGGACAAACAAGGTAATTCAGGGCACCAGTCCCACCATATGCAAACCATGACAACCCTCCACTGTGACTACAGCTCTGCCAGGAGAGAGCTAAATCTGGGGAGAGCTAGTGGGGAGGGGGTGCTAACACAGCAAGACGTATGGATTAATCTTGTGGCTCCTGCCTGAACTACCTGCCTTCCCCCAAGAAATTCCTGTTCTTCTGAAAGCTCAGGTCAAACTGGTGTAGAAAAAGACCCTCTGAAGTCCCAAAGTCCCATGTGCTATGAGACCATGGAAAAGTCATGGTCCCCCAACCTTTATTATCAGTAAAAATAAAATAACATAAAGTAAAAATAAAGGAATATAATAATTTTATCTCTAGTCATTTCCTATTATCTTAAATTTGTGATTCTAAAAATTGATACCCTACATGGCAAATAGAAAAACTGAGGTGAAAGTTAAAAGACTTGCTTAGGGCCACAAAAAAATCCCAGAACCAAATTTGTTAAGTTTCAGGCAGTTTGCAGGCACAATCATGAATGTTTGTAATGATCAGCTACTTTCTAATGATACTTTTTAAAAAAGGAATTCACATAAATGAAATTTATTTCTAGATAGCTATAGACTACTAAAGAAAAAGAAAATGTTGTATTCTGAAATAATATTTAGCCCTGTATATTTTTTTTCTTACCATGCTAATGTTTCTGTGGGTAAGGCTGATGAGATAATTTTATGCCACAAGCACAACCAGCATAAAGATTGTTTCTTTTTTGCTGAGCACAGTGGCCCACGCCTATAACTGCAGCAGCTCAGGAGGCTGAGGCAGGAGGATCCTGAGTTCAAAGCCAGCCTCAGCAAAAAGCAAGGTGCTAAGCAACTTAGTGAGACACTGTCTCTAAATAAAATATAAAATAGGGCTAGGGATGTGGCTCAGTGGTTGAGTACCCCTGAGTTCAATCCCTGGTACCAAAAAAGAAAAGATTATTTCTTTTTATTGTTTCAATTCAAAAATAACTAATATTCTAATTTTAGAAAATAGGTTAAATTTGGAATTGTTTGAACTCCTGCAGTTATCATTGTCAATGTAAGCATTAAGATGCCACAATAGTAAAATAAAATGTAAAGTCAGTTTAAAAAAAAAAGCACCAGTAGTTATTCAAAACTGAGGAAGGATGGTGGAAGAGAGAGAAGTAACAGAGATTGAGGCAGAGAGAGAATGAGAATAAATATGTCGAGGTTTCCATAAAGAGAGTAACTTTGTAGCACATGAGACATTTACAAAATCCTTGCTGATTTACAAGTTGGCCATTTCTGCTTCTGCCAGAAATGTGTTCAACATCCTGCATTTGGTCATGCTGGATTACCTAGTGTTAACACACTGACTTCATCTGGTCCCATTGCTGCTGGCTACTTCCTTAGAAAGTAGGCTGTATCTGTGTTAAGAAGGAAAGAGAATTAATTCTATGAATTAAAAACCTCATATCCATAGCGCACAAAGCTTTTCATAAATCAGACTTCTCATTCTAAAAAAGAAATAAACATTTTCCAATATTTTGTTATGCAGAAGTACCCTATAAGAGTTTAAAAAGCAGAAAGGGAAAAAAAATCCTAAAATAACAACAAGCAAAATGAACATTTGCCAACATACACATGCAGTTGTTTTCTATTCAGCTATTCTGAAATAGAAGTTGAAACCCTCTTTACACAAAATGTCGATCCAACAATAAGCCACTATTAATAATATTCTCACACCTAATATTCTCAGTGATTAACTGCACATACACACAAACACCCAGAGAGTTCTGAATAATTACTGGTAATTTTGTTTTACTAAACTCACTTTTTGTTTATTATGGCACCCAACACTTTTATTGACAATGATAACTGCATTAGTTGAAACCATTGCAAATAGAAGCTAAGAGATTTGATCATAACTGAGTTGTACATCAGTGGTCAATAAAATATGGCCCAGGGGCCAAATCCAGCATGCTGCCTGTTTTATAAATAAAGCTTTATAGGAACTCAACAAGGTCCATTCACTTATATAGAATCTATGACTGTTTTCATGATATAATGGCAGAATTGAATAAGTATGACAGAGGATAATACAGTCCACAATGCCATACTTTTAAAATATTTACTATCTGGTCCTTCCCAAAGTATGCTGACACATTTTCTGCACAACAAATATAATATAGTCAATGCTTCTTCTGCCAATAACATTCAAGAAATAAATAAGTCAAATATGTTTTGCTATATGTTCTCTCTTCTGCACCCATCCATTCACCAAATATTCAGTGCCTACTCTGAGCCACACACCAGAGCCTCTCTATGTGAAAACTCTAACATATGTACAATAAAACTTAATGAGAATTCTCTTGGCCACAATAGCTAAAGAAGAAATTCTCTAATTTCAAAGCAAATTTTTCAGTGTTTTTTAAGCCATTATTGCTTGCTTCTTGATCATCGCTTGTCTGAATCTGGAACTAAGTCAATTAATGACAGTTGTAACTCTTTCCTAAGCTTAGCAGCACCTGCCTCAAAAACTAGGTTACACTGTCCCAATAACTATCTTCACCCTCCACTTTTTTCTTTTCTACATACCTCGAGTAGCCCCTCGCTGGGCACAGATGGAAATCCTGCTCTAGTTTATTTCTTTATGTCTATAAATCAAATACTGTACAGAAAGATAGGGATTTGCCTTATTTATAAAGGCATTTAAAAAGAAAAGTTCCATAGCTATCCAAAGTAGCTCATTTAATGTCTACCAATTTCACCAATGAGAACACCCTCTCCTTTGTCTATTTCCATTTAAACTCACTTACATCTAGGTATATATAGGGAGTTGACTAGTTAGTACCTTCTAGCAATCTCAAATCTAACTAGTTATATGCTTCTGTGGTTAATATGTACAATGGGTTTATTTCTTTTGGCTTCTTCAAACAGCTGTAGAGCTAATCCAAGAAACACCTTCAGAATGGACAAATAAATGTGCTGTGAGAATTCTGCTCAGACCAAAGAATTCTGCTCTTTCACTTGAAGTGTTTTACATTAAAATTCCTTGAATAAGTACACTGAATGCCATTTAAAGATAACAGGTTTGAAATGGACTAATAAGAAAATTATTCCAGGATAGGTAATAGTTGATTTTTTTGTTGCTCACCTCTATACTGTCTGCCAATCCCTAGAAGACACAAATGCTACAGAGGCCTCTCCTAGAGACACAGGAAGTCAGGGGAATACAGCATGGCTCTTTGTAGCAGTCTTGCTTAGTCGAACACTCTACTCCACTCATTGTGCCAAAGAGGTAACTTCTCATGTGTCCCAGGCAAATTCACAAACCCCAACAACTTACTACACAAACAAGAAAATGGAAGAAAAATAAATATATCAAGGTAAACTCATCACTGATTCCAGAAATAAGTACATCTGCCTAACTTGTGGTGGGCATGTTTATATGTAAAAATGGAACCCTGTTTTAATTTCACTCCCACTTAAAATTTTAGCAATAAACAAGGTGAAAGAGTCCAATGTGTCACCCATGTTTATAGTCAACTTGCTAATGCAAGAAACAAGGAGATGTTTTATTATAATAAAGTAAGACCCAAACACTAGGCCTTCTGATACAGTCACCAAAAGACTAGCTGGAGCAAACCCTGGCCTGAATATTAATACTTTTGAACGACCATGCTCTCACAACACACCAGAATCGTGGAAATATACTGAATTTTATATTAAGTTCATGGCAATTAGGATACTCTTAAAATAGTACAACTCAAAAAGAGAAAATAGTGCAACTCACCAAGTAAACCCAGGAGTAACAAAATTGGAATCTACCCAGTAAATACTGTTGGGCCCTGAAAGAATGGCGCCAAGCCACTGGGCCTCCCAGCATGTTTTCTACTCCAAATAGCAAGCCTTTCTAAAGCTATGCATCTCCTTCAATCTATTCATCCATCAGCAATAAAACTGCTTTGACAGGATTGATTTAATACTTGGGAGAGTCCTGAATTTGATGAATGCATGACAGCTGCTTATTTTGGCCTCTTTTGCAAAGCTGTAGCTAGCATTGTTTGGAAAGCTCTAGATGAAAATTCTATTTCTTCTCTTTGTTTCATTTATCAGGGCACAGGCAGGGTAACTGTTATAGAAAGCAGAAAATAAACAGTTCTTGGAGCCCCTTTAGCACAGAGGTGGGCACAGTGCTGGAAACAGGCACGCTGGTGAACCAGGTGTTCAGAGCATAGTCTCTTTGCAGACCATGACATCCCTACATTAGCACCAAGGTTGTTATCTCCAGACCCTTTTTAGTTCTCTTTGATTCTCTTCAAGTCATGACAGATCTACGATCTTGTTTTTTCCAGTTACCATACCCACAATTTTGGGCTATCCTTCAGGGTGCAGTGAAGTTTGTGAGGTTTCACAAGTTGTCCAAGGTTACCCAACAACACTTAAATTGCTCTTCTCAACCTGCTCTTTCCCCAACAACTTCCTGAAATTTCCTTCAATCACAAACACTTGGGATATTGTGTTTTTCTTTTATTTCTTTGCAGCATCTCCAAAACTATTCTTTAGTTTTAGTGGCTTTATGTTGACCATTAGGGGATTAAAGTATTCCTTAGATTAAAAGGCAATACGAACACAGGCAATATGAACACACTCCACTTCAAGTAGGGAGATGAAGGGTTATTGTTGACTGCATGAACAGTAGAGTGAGCTTATGCTCCTTAGCTGAATGGGTACAGTTCAGTCTGCCCCATTAGCTTTTGCTGGCTAAGAGCATACAATCAAACTTGCAATAAAAGAAAATGTGCATTATATTCTATAATAGATTGCCATTTATGTATACTTATAAATGCATATTTGTTATATTTGTTATTCACTTCTACAAATTTTAGGAAAATATATCAACTCAGAGTGATGTAAAACACAGTATGTTTGACTTTCTAGAAAATGTTTCTAATTCTCGAGGGTGTTAGTCATTCAGCTTTATCTCACAAACCTCATTTCAAACCCAAGGGAAGTTTCAGAAGTCACTTGTTGCTATATAAAAGCTCTTTCTTGCCTGATTACTCAGCTGGAAGCCTCTGGAAGTCAGTTTACCACCACTGCTTTGGTTGTTGTAGGGGAGAGGTGGGCAGTGCCATCTATCACACAGATTCAGAAAGACAAGGTAGGACAGGAGCAGGGAAAGGGACTCAATGGAAACAGTTAGACCAAGAGAAGATGGCAGGGATAGTACACAGCAGAAGGCAGTGCACCATGCAAGGTTGTCAGTCCTCATGATAAGGTTCTGAGATCAGTTTGAAGGTATCTAATCAGATCTGAGTGATAGCAATGAGCCCAGAAGAGATGTGGTTAGGGAAAACCAAGACAGTAAAGTATTATGGGAACCCTGGGGCTAGGAGGTAGAAAATTTCCATCACCTTCTCTCCAGATCTCGAAAGAAATTTGTCTGTTGTAGTTATACCTGCACGAGAGAATATATTAGTTTTCCATTTCTGTAACAAAAATAATGGAAATAATCATCTTAAAAAGAACAAAGGTTTGTTTTGGCTCACAGTTTTGGAGGTTTCAGTCCACGGTGGTTGGCTCATTTCTTTGGGGCTGTGACAAGGAAATCTATCATGGCAGAGAAAATGTGTTAGATCACACTGTTCACCTTACCAGAAGGAAAGGACAGGAATGGGAGGAATTCCCACCATCTTTTTTGAGGGCACACCCCAATGACCTGAGATCTCCCTTTAGGCCCCACCTCCTAATAGCACCAAGCTGGGGACCAAGCCTCAAACAAATGGGCCTTTAGGGAGCCCTCCAGATGAAAACTATATAGCAGAGGGGGCTACCAAATAGAAGCTGAGCCCTTTAATAAAGAGTCCCATTAATGTCAACACATGGGCAGGAAATATGGGCACATGGAAATAAACATTATAAATTCTCTTGCTGATTCTCTTCCCTGGTCAGTGAAATAGGGGAAGGAGTTGCACTGATACAATCCACACAAGACAGCCTCTCAGAGCAGAGAACAGAGTACACAAATGTTTTAGTCCACTTTCTTTGCTGCTGTGACTAAAGGACCTAAACAAAACAATGGTAGAGGAGGAAACATTGATTTGGAGGCTTATACTTTCAGAGGTCTTAGTCCATAGAAGGCCAGCTCCATTTGCTCCATTGTTCAGGGTTTGAGGTGAAGCTGAACATCATGGCAGGAGAGAGTGGTGGAGGAAAGCAGTTCACATCACAGTGACCAGGAAGCAAAGAGAGACTCTACTCGCCAGATACAAAATATATACCCCATAGCCATGCCCCCAATTAACTACTTCCTCCAGCCATACCCCACCTGCTTCCAGTTACCACTCAGTTAATCCCATCAGGGATTGATTCACTGATTGGGTTAAGACTCTCAAAACCCAATTATTTTCCTCTGAACCTTCTTGCATTTTCTCACACGTGAGATTTTGGGGGACACCTCATATCCAAACCATAACAACAAGTATAGAGAGAAGCCTCAGGGGCAAATTAAGAATATCCAACAAAGCCAGAAACCCAGGACTTCTTGTAGAGAAAGGTTAGAGGAGGCAGAAGTCCAGAGGTGGGGCTTTGGACCACCAAGTCTGAATCTGAGTGTTTAATTTTCTTCTAAGAAGAGAAAGTGGGAGGGAGGTCCTTAATATGCTCATTTATATTCTTTTCTTTCAGTTTTGCCCAGGTACTGGGGCTCACTGGAAATCTCAGGCAGAAGTTATTCTGCATTTATATAAACTTTAAAAGTATGCCTCTTTTAATAGTTGCAGTTGGTTCTCAGAGTACTTTTTAGCAGCTCAGGTCGGCATTTAATATTAAGTCCAATTCAGAAACCCGAGCAAATTTAGACAGCCCTGTAAGTTGGTGCCAACTCCCTTACCCATGGCAAGCATGTTGGCCACATGAATTCAAAGAAGTTTTATTAAAAGAAAATCAAGTACCATTAGAAGACATATCTGTTCAAGGTTTCCAGGAGCTTTAACCAGCATAGACCCATGCACATACACTCTGGACCACAGCTGCTTTCTGGGGCAGGGCTGCTGAGTCCACCAGGTATCACTAGCATGCACTAGTTCCACCTTTATGCTCTTCCCAGTCACTCCTAATGCCAGGAAACATAGTCATTGTTGGTCAAGTTCATTCGATACCTCCCTGGTCACCGAGGAGCTCTCTTCTCCTTACATCTCCCCCAGGTAGTAATGCTTGTTGGCTTTTTTGCTTGATTAGATTCATTTAGCCTCTAGGCTGTGGAGAAGGTCAAACCACAGCAAGGCATAGTCCAGGATCACAGCATGAAGCATGCATCTAACTGTCCTGTCTCCAGGCCTCCTTCTCTGCTAAGCGCTAAGAGGTTGTAAAGGATCTCTCTCTCTCTCTCTCTCTCTCTCTGAAATTTCAGACCTGGTACTAATCATTTTCTTTAGCCTTTTCCTTCACTCTTCTTACCCACTGGGGTCCTCAGCAAACACAAGTTTTATGGGTATTTTGCCAGGATGAGGTAGTGTTGAAAGTGAACACAATGGTGACAGCAATCATGTATCTGTGCCTTTTGCCCGCAGTTTTGTCCAGATGCTACACAGCTTGACAGGTTCATAATTAGTTTAACCCAGAGAATCTGGGACCTTCCATAAGTGGCTTCAAGAAGAGCAATAAAAATCATCACCATTAGAATAAAAACCACTATTTATTGAAACTAACTAGGTTTTGTACATTAAATTGTATCCTTTAATCTCCATAGCAGACCAGTGTATTATGTATTGTTATTTTCATTTTAAAAATTAGTCTAAAAATTTTAAGTAATACCCCCTGAGATTAACAACTAGAAAGTTGCAATGGCAGGATTTGAATTCAGATGCCCTGAACAAGCTAATCCTTGTGCCCACAATGCCTATGATCTCATTTTGAGGAAAATCACACCTTCCATAGTCCCAGCTAAGCAGGCATTAAGTCACCTTGTTTTGCAGAGGTACAGGAATACGCTCCTTTCAAATAATAACAATGCCAAAGGATGGAATTCATGACACCATGACTGGGAGAATAAAATATCTTAATAAACAAAACATGTGGGTCTGAGTTTTTACCTTGACATATCTGTATATTTACATGTGTATCTTGGGTGCATTATTTTTTCCTGAAATTCCCTTCCTAGGACTTCTGGAACTATTTAAAGTACAGGATAATTACTCTTTTCAAAGATTTATAAATACATTTAGTCATTATGAAAATCATGATTTCAGACATTTGTGATTAAAAAGTTGCCAAATTCCTTTCCCTTCAGCACCATTTCCAATTTACAGTCTCAAACGTATTCAACAGAGGATGTGACTGTCATCTATATGGGTTTTCCATGATGTCATGATACAATTTCCTAACTTTCCTAACATCCCACTGTAACAGATATTTGTAGGGGACGAAAAAGTTCTTAGCCCATCACTAGTTTTATGGCTGAGGCATCTCTAACACAAAGACAGATAACAAAAGTAAAGCATACAAATTCAATTAATAAGTCTTATGTGGCACAAGCACCTTCATAAGAGGCAGGAAATTCTGTGTATTTTAATGCTTCAATTTGAAGAAGAGTGGACAGTCTTGGAGTAGTCTGATTGAGCCAAGTGGGGAAAGTTAAGGAGAATAAACTGGGGTGGGGGACTTAGCAAGGCCTGTTTGTTCAGATTCTTCTATAGCTTGTGGGCATAAGGATGTTTCTTTCCTGAGTATAAGGAGGAACATCTGGAATGAAGGTTTTATGAGCTGCTTCAGGGGAGAAGGCAAAGGGAAGGTGAGAATGTTTTCCCTGCTGCTGCTGTTTCCTGAAACACCAAGGTACCATATTTGGGGGTGGCATGTCCTGAATTCCATCTGGCGCCTCAGGAAGTTACTCCCACCAGATGACCAGAGGAGTCAACAAGAAGCTCTTCAGCATGGACCTGCAATACACCAGTAAGGAAAGCAATGGACCCGCCTCCCTTCTCCAGACCCAGGGGTGCTAAGTCCAAAGTTTACAAACTAAGTGTCCACAGAGAAGAGCAAGCGATGCAAATGAGTGAGGTGGTCAGGGAAGAAGCAATCAGGAGTGCGAGGCAAACGGTAGAGCTCCTATCAGAAGAAGCCAGCCACCTTTCATTTTAACGTGATTATCACCACACAGGATTGCAGCAGGTATTTCCAGTTCCTCTGATTTTCCAGAGAAAGCCATATTTTGGTGTGAAGTCTCTGAGCTTTCAAATATCATAAACACTTTTAATATATTTTTTAAAGGATGAGTCACGTGTGACATGACTTTGACTGTCACCCTGCAGGTATGACTTGCAGACTACCTGTTTACAACCCCTGCCTAACCTAGAGCCAACATCCACTTCCTCTTTCCCTTGGTAAATTATTCCTCTATGTTTCTCTCTCTGCAGCCTCTGCCTTCTGCTCTTTGGCTATGACTCATTCTCATTCCTTCAGTCCAAACCCTCCCTCCTCTAATGCTATCCAATGTCTTATCAAAATTCCATTATATAAAAGACCCAACCCCCCAAATCAAACAAAGCAATTTATGAAAAAAATCAAACTGAGTAAAACTTTTAAACCTTGCACCTAGTAAACTTCTTTGTCCCCTATGGGCACTTTATAAGTATTAATATTTCAATAGTTCATATTTGAATTGAATATATTATTTATTCCTATTTGACACCACTTCATATATATGCTGTCTTTTCACTTTAAGATCTTGAAGTAAAGAATCCTGTCATCTTTCTCTGTTCAACTATTCCACAGTCCTCAGGCCCCAGCTCCACCCCAAAACTATAAAACCACTCTCACTTGGTTGATATAAAATAATGACTCTGCTTTAAAGGAAATAAGAAAATAGTGTATTGTGAGCCAAATATGAATGACCCTGGATACGAATTTAAGTTACCCTGAGTGACATGTTCCACCGTGGAAGAGGCTACATGAACATCTGTAGTCACAGAACAAAAGAAAATCATAAATCAATACATTTATCAATTGCTTTGGTGGGAGCATCAGGTAAGCAGACTACAAACAGGGAGGAAAACTCTAGGTTTAAGATGCTATAGTATCTCAGCTTTGGGGTTGGTAGGGTTAGACAGCTGCTAAGCCTAGCAATGCATTCTGAGAAACTTATCTGTTAAGAGAATGTTAGTGTTTTAGTCAGTTTTTTTATTGCTGTGACTAAAAAGACCCAACCAGAACAATTGTAGGAGGAAAAGTTTATTTAAGGGCTCACAGTTTCAGAGGTCTTAGTCCATAGAAGTCTGGCTGCATTCCTTGGGGCTCAAGATAGGCAGAACATCATGGTAGAAGAGTGTAGTAGAGGAAAGCAGCTCATATAATGATCAGAAAGCAGAGAGAGTCACCGCTCATCCAGATACAAATATATACTCCATAGCTACGCCCCCAATGAACCACTTCCTCCAGCCACACCCCACCTGCCTCCACTCAGTTAATCCCATCAGGAATTAATCCACTGATTAAGTTAAGACTCTTACAACCCAATCATTTCTCCTCTGAACCTTCTTGCATTGTCTCACACGTGAACTTTGGGGGTACACCTCACGTCCAAACCATAACAGTTAGGTCAGATATGAAAGTTAAGGTAAATAGCTACTAAAAGACCTAAGAGAGCAAAAGATAATTCTGGCTTTCAACCTACAACATTCCATCTCTCCACAATCACAATGTCTAGTCCATCTACAGGATCTTTAATAGATGTAGCTTCTTCTGGGAACTTCAGTTCACAGCTTCAGACTTCTCTTCTGAATAAGCTGGCAGGGCCTCCTGGCAACTGACCCTGTCCGAGGAGCCAAGCAATCACTGGAAGCTCTCTGAGAAAACTGGGTAGCTATTTATCCAGCACCTCAGAAACCAACTCTTCACCTAAACAAAGGCCCTCTATCCTGAGTTTGTCACAATTTTTAGTCATTTAACAGGACAAAGACGTTAAAAACAGGGCCATCCTGCACCAAGACAGAATTGCCCTATAGACTCAGATTTACCAAAAAAATATATAATAAAATAAAAACCAAAAACATCTCCACTTGTTCACACTGGCTGAAACCCTGCCCAAGTTTTCCATTTTCCCCACAGAGGTACAAGAGTCCACGCCCCAGAATAGCATCCACACCTTCAGCCCACACTGAGGGGTTCTACCTCACTCCCACAGTCCTCCTCCGCCATATCAGAGAGTGAGAAAGAGAGAACTCCTTTAACACTTCCTCCAGTTATAAAGATCAAAACTACCCCACCTTCCCCTCCCTCTCAGCACTTCGATATTTACACAGACACCTCTGGAGAGCGATAAAATCTACTGGTATGTCATGTGATTTCTGGATCTGAAGACTGAGGCAAGTCCTTTCTCATGGAGGAATTTCACTTTCCTGGCCCAATAGAGACACAGCCCAGAGGGCAAACTCCCATGTTGGGGATAATTCTTCAGTGAAATGTTTAGAAAAGTCCTGACAACACAGAGTGGCAATTTCCATGCAAATTCCTGCCTGTGGGGGAAATGCAATTGGCCCAACAATCTTGTACTGATGGTGCAACCCTTCCCACTCCAGTGAGGTGTGAAAATGGAACTCAGAACCCAAGAAAGAGAACTACCTATTTGTTCAGCTTTTCTTCTTCAAAACAGGTGTTTGCTCCAAACTGCTGTCAATGGTTAGGACTGCATGGAAATGAGCAGTTGTGAGCCCCTCCTTCCTGGTGGAACTAGAGAACAAAGGCAGTGCTTTTTAAGGGGGGAAAAAAGCCAAGACAGTCATGTTTTGTGAAACAAAAAAGGATGATAATAATGTGGGTTACAATGAAACAGTAAGAATAATTCACTGAACTTGGTTATTTTTAGGTGATCACAAAGTTTTAATCCACATGGCTACCCAGGTCAGTGGTGAGAGTAGTGGTTAAAGAGTTCAGGATTAGGAGATTGTTCTGGACTCAGCCACTCAATTCATTAATTCAAGATCAATTGGGATAAGTTGCAACAAACATGGTGGACTTGAACTAGCTCACGGGTCTTCAAACGGGCCGTGACGTGTGTCATTGTGCAGAAAGACTCCAAGAAATACAAGGGCAGGGAGTATTTTGGGAAATCACCCATCAACTCTTCAACTCCAGTATCCTCTTTCCCTGAAAGTAATCTGCCTAAGATGGTGCCACAGGACTTTTTTTCTCCTATTGTCCTTTTCCTACTTTGCAAAAGAAAAGCAGACCCACCGCAGTCTTCACCCACCCCAAACTTCAGGTTCATTTTTCTGCAATGTGAAAACTTCGTGGCTTCCTGCTGAGGGAGAGGTCTTGCAGAAAAAAGCAAAGGAGCCTCAGAAAGAAATATTGAAGGCAGACTTAAAAGCTCATGCCTCTGCACCAGCTGTCTTTCCTTCTTCCTTCCCTCTCTCCCTTGTTCCCTTTCTTCATTTCTTAGAATTAGAAATCAGAAGTAAGAAAGTTCCAAAGGGTTGCATAATAACACATTCATTTGAATTAAAAAATGAAGTAAGATTTTTTTTCTGACAGAAAGGAAATCCAAATTGGCAGAATGGTTTCACAATAAGGACTAGCTTTGCCAATTAATTTATATGATGGACACTCTCCATAAATTTAATGAGCTAAATCTGGAGCGCCAAAGTTTAGATGGAAATATATTTTAATCATGGATATGATATTCAGTACATCATCTAATATATACTTGGAAACTATTTAAATTTGTGATAAAAAAGTTTAGATGTCAACTCACAAAAAAATCTTTCGAAATTCTTTTATGGAGTATGTAGTCTAGTTAATTCTTCCCAGGTCAAACTGCTGGTGAAATTTCTTGTTCTCTTCTATTTATACCTCTCTCTGTATCCAGTTCTACCCCTATTCCCCTAACCTTGCCTTACTGTGTCCTAAATCATAGTATTTGAGAGGACCCACAATTCCTGGTATACAGTACATCATTTGAAGCTCTCCAGAATGAAACATCCCTGAAAGACCCAGAAAAGTAGCTGGAAGTTGTGGATGCCAGGCAGAGTACCTCCCAAACATCTTGACCATCTTACAGTTGGGGAGACACGAACAATCAGATCGAATATATCAACTGTGTCAGAAAAAAATAATAAACTGGTTTTCCTCTTAGTTTTCCCAATGGACTAATTTAATATTTCCTATCTACTCATAAAAAATAGATGTGCTATTCAAAGTTAGACAGAATGACAATCTTTCTTTTTAACTTTCTCTTTGTAATATACTCCACTGGTGCAGTTATCTTTGTTGTCCAAAATGACCACCCTGGATGGGAAAATGAGGAAAGAAAAATACATACATAGAGATAAAGATATAGAGAATGTTTCCTTTCCTTTTGCTTGATTTATAGAAGACCAGAATGATATCATTACCAATGGTTTTTGCTCTAGACAAAATTTTTGTGCATGGCCCTTTTTGTCATCTGGTGAAACCTATGGATTCCTCAGAACAAACAAAACAAATGACTAGGATTGCAAAAGGGCTAAGAATCTTGACAGTTTGTTATCAAAATATTTTTAAAGCAAATCTGTGGCATAATAATACATGTGCTTTTTATTAACATATTAAAATATCAGTGGCAGTAGATGTACTATCATAACTGTAAAGAAGTGATTAGTAAAAATTATATTTTCAAATATCTTTAGCCACTGAAATGCGATATGAGAATATCTAAGTTTTGCTGATAAATTTACGGACACTGCTGATAGTAACTGGAGCTTCCTGAATTTATACATAATAAAAGGAAATGTGAAATTTTAGTTAGACTTCCAAGTAAGTGGAGACTTGAGGGGTTTTTTGTTTTCTTTTGTTTTTGGGTTTTTTTTGTTGTTGTTTTATTTGTTTGTTTGTTTTGTTTTTGTTTTGTCTCTTCTCCAAGTTCATGGACACCCTGTTCTGGACAAATTGATGTAGGCAAGAGGTTGAAGGCCTGCCCACCTTTCTCTTTGGCCCCTCTTTACTCTTCAGATTGTCCCTTCTTCCCAAAGTACCTGTTCTATGGGAGTTTTGATTATTCGATGTGCTGGCTTATAAAGAATAACCACCATTCATTGTCTGCTATTTTGTACTCATTTTTGGTACATCTGATGACAAACCCCCAAGGCATTTTATGAATGAAGCAAGAAAAGCTCACAAAGGTTAAGTAACTTACCCAGGACAACACAGTGGAAGATCTGGAGTTTAAACTCAGTTCTTCATAACTTAAAGTTTATTCTCATTTCTATCCCACTATACTGTTTTCTCCGGCATGAAGAAATTTTGCATGTTAAATAGGGGGTTTCTTAAAACCAAGAATAGTCATCCCATGGGGATTTGTTCCAGGACCCTTCTACACACAGTAAAATCCGAGGATGTTCAAGTCCCTTATATAAGATGGCACAATATCTGCACAAAACCTATGCCCTGCCTCCTGCTACTTTAAATCATCTCCAAAGTACTTAAAATATGAACACAAAGTAAATAGTTGTTATGCGCTATTGTTTAGGGAATGATGTCAAGGAAAAAGAGTCTGTACCTGTTCAGTAAATTAACTTTCTTTTTGAATATTCTCCACAACTTTACCTCCAATTTGTGTTTTGTCTGTGCCTGCCTGGCTTCCCTCCTTTCCTTGTTCTCTAAGCAATGTCTCATCTCTTGCCTTTTCTCATGGCCCCATGTGCAGTTTTTATTGGAGCTGGACTTCCCACTGCTTAATAGCCTGGCCACTTACTCCCTGCCTCAGTTCCAGCAAAGGAACTGGAGAGGTTCCACTGCTTCACAAACTAGGTTTGCAAACTAAGTGGTGATGTGTTCCCACTGGACTATAGACTCCCCAGGGAAAAGGAGCACATGTTTGCCATTTCTTCCACTGTATTCCACAGTGGAAGTTCACAGTGATTGTTTAGTTGGATTAAGACAGTGCTGCTTCATGAACTTCCTTCATAACTCTTCAAAGCGTCCAAGACATTTCTCTGCTGGTAAAGGACATTCGATGTTTCTAGCAAGTTGATTTTCCAAGCCATAAACTTTCTGGACAGTACTGTATTCATTAATCATGAAAACAACGCACATATTTATTTCTCCCCTCTATCTTTCCCTCCTACCAAGCTTCTTGCAATTTTAAAGCAGAACTAGTAAGTATTGTACCAACTGCAACCACGAGATGATAGAACCTCATCTGGATTTTTTATGAAATTTGTCAAATTCAAATATGTGGTATTCTATTGAGTGCATTAGAAAATTAAAATAAATGGCAATGGATTATATCTAACATCTTTTATACTGAAACATTATTTTTTTAAGTAAGTACTAATCTCTAAGTTTTCTCCAGTCTTCCTTAGTGTTAATTTTGAGAAGCATTTTTCAACAAATATTTATTAAGCACCAATTATGAACTTTTTGCTATTCTAGGTGGAAGGAGCAGAGAAGAGATTAATGCATTCACCTATTTAAAATACAACGTGATAAGTGCTAAGCATCAGTATAAATGCAGCTCTAGGAAGGAACAGAAAAGTAATGAATCTATGTGGTGTTTCATATTTTTAAAATTGTTTTCTTGCATAGTAACTCACATTTTTCTCAAGGCCACATTTTCTTCCCTATGTGGTAAGTAGGGCAGGTATTATTACCAAACATTACTAAGGCTGCAAGACTTGCCCAAATTCTGACAGCAAGTCAGTAGGAGATGTAAAGCTGGAGTCCAAACCACAGTACTTACATGTTTACCTTCATAATCCATTCCTTGTCTAGCAGACTACTTTCCCATACAGCCAGCATCATTCAATAAAACTATGCATCAATATATTCTGAAATCTCACAGTTCCTCCTTTGAGAAAGACCCCTTTAAGATCTCATCCCAAAGTTCTACATGCAATTATTCTACCAGGTCCATGACTGGAATAATAAACCATGAATCTCATCCTTAGGGGTTCTACTAATCTATTGCTATGGAACAAATTATTCTGAAATTCAAAGGTTTGAAACCACAACCATTTTATTACATTTCATGATTTTTTCTGTTGGGAATCTGGACTGGGCCCAGCTAGATAATTCATCTATTCCACATGATATTGATGGTGGTCACTATGCTGTATGCAGCTAACAGATGGCCTCGATCACATGCCAGTTTGTAGGAGAAGGAAGATGGCTAGACTGAGCCAGGTCTGTCAACCAGACCGTCTATATGGGACTCTTAAACATGGCAGCTTTAGAGCAGTTGAACTTAATATCTACAATCTCAGGGCTCAAGAGTGACAAAGCAGAAGCTGCAATGTCTTTTTTTTTTTATTTTTATTGTAAACAAATGGGATACATCTTGTTTCTCTGTTTATACATGAAGTAGAGCCATACCATTTGTGTAATCATACATTTAGCTAGGGTAATAATTTTTGATTCATTCTGTTATTTTTTCCTCCCCCCCACCCCTCCCACCCCTCTTTTCCCTCTATGCAGTCCCTCCTTCCTCCATTCTTGCTCCCCTCCTACTCCCCATTATGTGTCATCATCCGCTTATCAGCGAGATCATTCGTCCTTTGGTTTTTTGAGATTGGCTTATCTCACTTAGCATGATATTCTCCAATTTCATCCATTTGCCTGCAAATGACATAATTTTATTATTCTTTATGGCTGAGTAATATTCAATTTTTATATATATACATATATATATATATATATATATATATCACAGTTTCTTTATCCATTCATAAATTGAAGGTCATCTAGGTTGGTTCCACAATCTGGCTATTGTGAATTGAGCAGCTATGAACATCAGAAGCTGCAATGTCTTGTGACCTAACCTCAGTGATATGGTATAACTCTTTGACCAAAACAAGCCTGTCCAGACTCAAGAAGAGACACATACCTCATCTCTCCCTGAGAAAAATCATGTTTTAAAACAGTCATATAAGGGTTTCTTATACTAACTTATGATACTCCTTGTTCACCAAAAGTGGCCAAGAGAGTTTCCTCTATTCTGAATCCCTCCATTTCCTCTCCTTCTAAGTCTTCCAAGTTTGCCAGCCCTCTTCTGCCTATTCTGCACATCCTACAGATACCCTAAAGTGTTATTCCAGATGTTAAACTCCGGTACTATACAGGGTTCTCAGTCTTTGCCTATGGTTGCATGAGGTACACACTAAGGGGAAGTTGGCTGTTTGGTGCCAAGAATGGCCTCTCTCCATTGTTGCCACTTTAGCATTGTGTAGACCGAGGGGCACTCTGCTGCTTCCTCAATGCATATCAGTTCTGCACTGATCTCTATCAAATTAAAATTGAGCTCTCAGAGTAGGGTCTTTACCTGTCTGAATATACTGTTTTTTGCCTCCAGTAGTACACTGAACTGCAGAATGGATATGGATACAAGCTTTGGGATCAGAAAGATCCAGATCATCTAGTCCAAGCTACTTAATATCTCTAAACTTTAGTGTCCTAGTCATGAAATGGAGACAAATACATATACTTCATAGGGTTATTGAAAGAATTAAATGTGACTATGTAGACAATGCAATTGTCACATTGCTGGTACTTAGAAAATACCCACTAAATGGGTAGAAGTAATGGTAGCACTACTAGTAGTAGTGATGAGGGTCAACAATATCTAACTGATAAAAGACTATGACAGTATAAAGTACTCAAGAAAATGCAAATGGATTTCTACAAGTCCAATTCTCGCTGTATAAAAGCATAAACTGAAGTTAAAACACAGATGTGCATATGGGTATACACATATACACACATGTCAAATTGAAATATTTATATTTTCAATTTTTACCAAGTATAGTTTATATTTTTCTTAAATGTCCACATATTTTCTATCAGTCATGCATACTTGCATTTTAAGTAATTTTTACTGAAAGAATCTACCTGTCTGAGAAAAGCATTCACATGCAGTGGTAAGGTTCAGTTGATCACAGAAAATACAAAATAATGAAAATGTCCCTTGAGCACCATAAAGAAACCCTTCAATATTTAAGTTGGTGGAACTAACTCCAAAGACTGAAAGACAATCTGCCTATCACCAGCACAGCTTCAAAAATATAGTTCTTGGCTCTAGTCCGCAGTTCAATGAATGTGATCAGCACAAGTACAAGGAGAATAAATCTTAAAGATACTGAACTAAGTTATTTCCCAACACAAGAACACAAGGGATGAGACAGTCTTAATTAGTCGATGCCCAAGCTAGTATTTCATCTTGGACTAGCTGATGTGAAGGTTAATGCTATTGACTCCCTCTTTGAATCTTCTTTGGAGAAAAGCAATATTCTGTTTTTGAATTGGTTATTATGGCAACACCCTCCCCATAGTTAAGATCTGTCAATATTCCTTCATCTGGGAGAGTCTTAAGGTCTAAGGTTTTACTAGTCCTGACATGAAGTAATCTACATCACAATTCACATGCAGTTCACTTCACTTACACAGTTTGGCCTTTCTAATAAGTTAGAATCTTCTCAACAGACACTACATTTCCTTTCCATTCGTCTACAGCTATGCAGATGAAAGAGGGTGGTGAATAGGCTTGGGGCATTTTAGAAGCTGTAGGGGAAAAAAAAAAAAAAAAAACATTTTTTCAAAAGATAGCAAAGGATTAAAGGAAACACTAAAAGTTCCTAAGTTTGATGTAAGTGCAGTGTAGTAACTTCCAAGGGCTCCTGGAAGAAAGTACCACAGGCTTAGAGGTTTATTATCATGTTCTTTTTTATTTATCTTAACAAAGAAAACAGTTTATTAGAGTCAGAATGACTATTTTCTACCAAAATTATGTACATTTGTCTATCTCTTTTTCGAGTTTAAAATGTATGTAGAGAAAGATACCTGATTGTCACCTGAATTAACTATATGTCCTCTGGAATATTACTGAGGTTCTTTTAGCCTCAGTTTCCCCAACTGGAGAAACACAAGTATTCCTGCCCTACTTCCTTCTGAGTATCATAAGAATGAAAAAAGATCATACCTGTGGATACCTCATAAATATGATGTGTGACAAATATGATATCCCTTCACCTTACCAGTCCCTCTTTCCCGGAGGCTGTATTTCTCAGTCCTCTGCAGCTGAAGAGTAATTTGATTAATTCTCACCAATGGAATATTATCACAGTTTTGAAGGCTAGAATTTCAAAATCCAAGTGTTGGCAGGGTTGGTCCCATGTAAGGGCTGTGAGAATCTGCTCCCTGTGTCTCTCTTGGCTTCTGGTAGTGCTACACATTCATTAGTTTATGGCAGCAAAGTTTCAGTCCCTCCATTTTCATCTGCAATCTTTGTCTCCATCTTTACCTGGCTGTGTGCTCCCTGTATGTTTTTACAACATCTTCCCTCCATGCATGTCCATCTCTGTGTCCAAATTTCCTTTTAATATAAGGTTACTAGTCATATTGGTCTACCCTAATGACTTCATTTTAATTCGATCACCTCTGTAAATGTGCTATTTCAAAAAACATACTTCAACAAATCTTCCTGTGGGACATAGTTCAACCTATAACATACAGTATTCAGAAAGAGCAAAGAAATGGCACAGCTGTGTTATAGCAACTCTAGCCAAAGGAAAAACATCAAATAATACAAAAGATTCCCATTCTAGTCTTCCATCTTTCCATTGTTTAATCTCCTTTTCTGCAAGCTCTCGTTAATATCACTTCACTGTCAGTCTCTGTACAACAAAGCACATGGAACAAGTTGGGAACTATTATCTCAGATCTGTTCTGAGAAATCTAGTTCCCGAATAGGTTCATTCATTAGTTAGATACAAAATTCCCCTGAATCTTCTGTTATTTTTTTAGCAAGAAAACTTGGAATAACTTGCAGCTAACTCCTCTATCAGATTTTACTGAGAGTAATAGATGTGTATGGTAATTATCAATGGAAATGAGTTAGTTGTAAGTTAATTTTAAAAAAATCTTTCAAAACATTGGAAAAACAACCACATCTTTCTCAGAAGAATTGTTTTTTCCTCTCTTCAACCCTGGCCTCCTGCTTCTTTGACCCGATACCATTCAGGTGGAGTTTAAAAAACCTACAGTATTTATGATGTCTCTAGACTATAAATATTATCTCTGCCAGAGACTTGGCGTGTGGAAATGAACTTTCAGATTCTTTTAAGTACACTTTAAGGAAGAACACTAGGAATCTGAGGCTATCTTCTTCCTTTAACAAATGCTCATGTTTTAAGCCCTTGGACCTACTAAAGGACTAGACTCAGTGGCAATTACTATATTAGAAATGAGAAATAAGAGACTAATTAATGGGAGTCATATTTGAAAACAGCTTTGATGACTTACGTAGGATTTTAAGATTGTACTTCACAACAGAAACAATAACATGAAAAATAAAGACAATATAAGAAAGGCAGAGGCTAATCTTTGTAACTACATCTTCCCCCTAAATTGAATGCCGAGTTGTATGTAGTCCAAAGTCAGAAGAGGAAGCCTGGTCCATGAAGCATATAAAAAAAAAAATGAAAGAAAGAAAGAAAAGAAAAATGGGCAGTTGCTATAACTTACAAGTGAGAGTTACAGAATTATAACTAATTTTGACAAATTTTAAAATGAAATGCCAGGATCAAAGGACCATTTTGTGGCATTATGTTTTTCCTAATTGTCATTACAGAAAATCAAGTTGTGGAAGGTACATTTGCAACAATGGCAGCCCCCAGACTCACGGTCAATAAAGTGGATTTATCCATCGTTCAAAGGAGTTGACAAAGTAAAAGACATAAAAGAATCATCTCCCCCAAGTGTCACCTATTAATTCCACAGATAAGTCATTGAGCTTCATGGTTGATTGCTACTTATGCTGTAGAGTGCTGGCTTTAGTTACGTTTCTTTCAAATGAAATTGGAGCTTTACCATACATACATTTTATGACATCTGGAAATATTGATAGGCCATAACTAGCATAGTTACAGTGCATAATCTCAAAACTAGGACAGTTCTATTGTTTCTCCCCTATATGAATCTGAAGCCAGGAATGTTGCTTAGAGCTGACCCTCCTTTTTGTCCCACATATGGCACTTAGGGTTCAACACACTGATGCAGCTTGAGAGTGCCACCTCTATCCAGATCAGCTGTGTCTGAGGAGGACAGTCTAGAAATGACCGCAATGCAGGTGAATGTGAATCCATGCTCATTCCATCTCCGCCAACACAAAGAACCACACCATCTCTTCCTGTTCCCACTAAATATGGATTTGCTGCTGTTCTTTATGCTTCACTGCTTTCTTTCCTCATTTTTAATGACTTTATGTTTCTGCATTTCTGCCCTCGTAACAAAGCTACAAGCCAGAAGAACACCATGTCTTAGCTGGACTAAATACTTAAATACGTTTGTTGCTTCAGGTGGCCTCAGTGCACTCTTTTGAGTACAGCTTATGTCATTGACTTTGAAACATCTTTATGGTCAGTGAAAAGATCAAGCATTACCTCCAGTGATGGTAAAACCAAATAGCCAGTTCCAGTAACATCCCTGGATATGAGTCATATGTCTGATCAGTTGATTTATAATAAATCTTCCCCACATGTACCTTGATAAAAGTAGACATTTCAGGGTTTTTTCCTTAACGTTTCTTACCAAGCCTTTCCTTTTCATTAGTTTCAGTTGTCAAATTTTACAAATTTATAATTTTCCTCATTTATTCTGGATATAGTTTACCTCATAATCCCTTAAAAATATGCCTACAAATATAGTTACTTGGCCCCAATTTCATACACACACACACACACACACACACACACACAGGTCATGCTTGAAATGTCTCTTCTTGTCTTTTTTCATTAAATTGCAAAAGGTTTCATGCAGGTCAGCATAGCCAGTGTCTCCTTGCTTTCATTTCTGTAACAATCTTTTTTATTATTAATAACAGTGATGACAATAAAAATAGTAATAATGCCTACATGCCTTCCCAAGAGCACAAAGGTCTTGGCCCAGAGTACCGGCATTCACTAAAATATACAGCAGATGCTAGGTATCATTTTTTTTTAACTTCTTGAATGTCTTAACCAATTTTTCTTAACTTACTATGTAAGTTCCTAACAATTCTCAGTCACTAAAGGTAAGAGAGTGGAAACAAAAAAGATATCATTAAAATGCCTTTCTCTCTTCTTTGTCTTTTTAATAGAACAGCTTTACATTTTCAATCTTTCAAGCCTCACACACACTCTACATAGCTATTAAAATCAGATAGACACTAGAGAAATATTTTTGTTTTCTTACCAAGAAATAAATGAAGGTCAGAATATAGGAAGGACTTTCTTCCTACTCATGGAGGTACCTAGTTAGCCATGACTCATCTAGAAGTGAGTTATGTCTCTAAGGAAAAGATGAGTTTCAGGACCACAACTTGGTCTTTTCTACCAAAAATAATTCAAGCTTTTTCTTCCTGTATTAAATCAGTCTTTTGAAACTGTGACCTCTTCTGAGTCATCTGATAGAGCCTTTACTATCAATAAAATAGGCTTTGATTTGTTGATTTCTCTCTTGGCACCATACTTACTAATCCAGAGGCAGTCAGTCATAAGGTGAACAGGTCAAGAGATACTGCTCAAGTTCTTCTGGAACAAAGAAAATTTTAAAAACTTTTTTAAAACCTCCTTTTAACCCAGGTTTAATTTTTATCATTTCAATTTACTAATTATTTATGGTACTCTCATAATCCTAAAAACATGAGGCAAGGCCTAAATTCTAAGATGTACTGGGAAATACAACCCCATATCAGTGTGAGTGGTAAAAAAGAAACCTGTTTCAAGGTACTGTGCTATCAATTTAGCCATGTCACAGAGACTCGGTCTTTTGGGATAGGCTGTACAGAAATCTTTCTTATGGAATAGCCCATCAGAGGGCAGAAAAAAGAACTACCTACCAGCTCCCTCCCATGTCTTATGTCCTGGAGCCAAAAAAAGTGAGTTGTCATTTTGGCATTTAGAGTAGAAGAGGACCAGAACTCTAGAGAGACAGGCAAAGGTCAGAATCTAAGGTGGCACACATGAGGTGTCTGATAAAATTATCATGTCCAACAAACTATCTTGTATAGTACTTCCTCATCAAATATGACCATCACAATGATAATTTACATATGATTAAATGTGTTCTCCCTATATTTTCAAATCACAACTAAGAGAAAATATCTTCTGGCCACTAATTTCATTTGAAGACATCTGTAATAGTAGATGATTTTTTTTAAGGAATTGCTTTCATCTATGAATTTCATCTAGTATAGTATTTCAAAACAATAACCATTAATCAAAGAACAAACAATTTGATCTACTCCTGGAGAACGTTTTCTTGCTGAAGTCCCTCTAGACTATCACAATTAGATAAAAATTAAATAACGTCTCATAAAGATACACTGAAAACCACAGGCTCTCATGGTGGTCACCTGACAGGAAGGTGGTTAGGAGTGACTTTCTCATCAGAGGGCTGAGAGCAGTGTCCAGTGTGGAGGGAGGAGGATTGAAAAACTTAGGAAGAGTAAACCTCTCCCTTCATTGCTATGGAAATAAATTATTTGTATGCAAATAACATGAGCAGCCACCGCAATTGCGGTCATAAAATTTACAGAGAAATTTTTTAAAGACTTCTGCCTTAAGAAAGCTTTTTTATTATTTTACAAAATTTTCCACAGAATTACTTAAGCCAAAATAACTCTGTGTATCTGATGCAATCTGAGCCATTTGACATATTCTGGACACATTTTTCATCATAATTAAAACACTTCAAGCTTAATTTTTTTCTGTTCAGAGGGTGTATAAAGATCTTTTTAAGGACAAGCGATTCTACCAGCATTAAGTATTTAAACAAAGTCAGAAATTCATTTTGGCTCATAATGTCTGATATTAAAGCAGTCAGTTATTTGAAAGCCAGGAAAGACAACCTAACTGCATTACATACCAAGTCTTACTTGTCATGAACTATCATTTCCAGATGATTACACTGTTAATCCCAAGCCTTTAGGTTACCCTTGTTTTCAGCTTATCCAAAATTTCTGAAAACAAAAAACCTCTCTTTTCTACATGTAATCATTCTCTATGAGGAGGAGGATAAAGAGTGTGTTCAGGCCCCCCAGAATAGTACTGAAAGACCCTATCTTGTTATAAGACTTGTTCACACAAATGATGTCTTAGCACTGTATTAATTTGGAGGGTCTGTCATAATAATGTGCCACAGACAAGGTAGTTTCAACAACAGAAGTTTATTGTCTACAGTTCTAGAATCTGGAAGTCCAAAATCAGGGCGTCAATGGCTAAGTTCCTTTCTGAGTTGTCTAGAGGAAGGGTCTGTTCTGAGCCTCTCTCCTTGGCTTGAAGATGGCTGCCTTCATGTTCATGTGGCCTTCTCCTTGGATATATGTCTGTTCAAACTTCCCCTTTTTATATTTTATATCAGTCATACTGGATTAGAGTCCACCCTAAAGATTTCATTTTAACTCAATTACTTCTGGAATGACCCTATCTATAAATTAGTTCACATTATGAGGTACTTGGGATTAGGAATTTAATGTGTAAATGGGGGGGGGGCAGATTTGCACAATGCAACCCATGATACTCCCTAACATTCATGTATTTTGTTGACATACTGTACCACAGGTGGGTTCCCTTGGGGTAATGGCAGACATTTGAAATGTAGGTCAATGTTGCACTGCCTGGGTTCAAACTTCAGACCTGTACTTGGCTGGCTATGAGAGCTCAAATAAGTCACTCAGCCTCTCTAAACTCCAATTTTTTCCTCCATAAAATGGGAATGACAATGGTTCCTATCCCATAGAGTTGCTGTGAGGACTAAAAACCCAATTCATGGAACATACTTAGCACAGTGTCTGGTACAGAGTAAGTGCTCCTAGAACATTAGTTATTATTCATACAAATTATTATTAATCTAATATAATTGATCTTAAGTAAAAAGTAAACTTGCAAACACAGTGGTGGGAGAAAACACTTTCTACCTTTCCTCTCCAGCTACCTTCAAGCCCCCTGTGCATAAAGCTGCTTTAAGACTAACATGGGGGCCGGGTGTAGCTCAGTGGTACAGCACTTGTCTAGCATGCACAAGCACCTGGCTTTGAGCCTCAGCACCACACACAAAAAATTAACATGAATTCCTAAGAGTCAAGCCGTCACTAGTGGTTTGGCTCAGAATCACAATGGTTGATCCCTGATCCCTATTTTTCACTCTTCCTTTTAATGCCACCAGATTCTTAAGAGGCATAGCTAAGGTCAGGCCATTTACTAAGCAGATGTCATACTTTATGTAAGGATCCCCTATTCTGTGACATGCATACACAGATTCCTTCTTCTTTTGCATATCTTAGAAAGTCTGTATTCCACATTTCCCACTTTTAAGCACTTCATATTTTCTCTTTTATTCAGCCAAAATTAGGTTACCAATTTGGTAGGGGGGCTGTTGTTTAAATTTTTTCCTCAAACCTTCCTTTATAAATTCATTAATATTCATGAAGGAGCTTACATATTAAATTTACATGAGCATGGAATAAGAGGAACTCTCTGTTCCCAAGATTCTGATTCTAATCTTATGTTAGGAGACTCTGAGCTTGCTATAAAAATACCTGGTTTCATTGTTTTGTTTTAATGTTTGGTTTTTCCCCAATGTTCTCATGGGGCCAAGAACAAAAATGGACCCATGCAGTGGGAAGGGACTATGACAATACTAAGAAGTCCCCTCTAATGGTGCATCTCAGAAAAGGGTGCCCACTACTCAGCCTAACCTACACAGATGTTTCCTGAAAGAAAGTCTGAAAATTCATTAAATCATTCAAGGGCTACATTATAACTTTTGTGTGTGTGTGTGAGCCCCTTCCTCCATAAAAATTAAAATAAAACTACAGCTTTCAACTGCATTGGTATAAAGATTAAGATAATAATGTTATGTTTTAAAATACTTTCTTTGACCTAAAGTTTATTTTTATCTGATTTTAAAAGAAATCAAGGCCAGGCACGGTGGCATATGCCTGTAATCCCAGCAGCTCTGGAGGATGAGACAGGAGAATTAAAGCCAGCCAGACTCAGCTAAAGCGAGGTGCTAAGCAATTCAGTGAGAACCTAAATAAAATATAAAATAGGGCTGGGGATGTGGCTCAGTGGTGTTCCTGAGTTCAATCCCTGGTATCCAAAAAAAAAAGAAAGAAAGAATTCCAGGAGTCAGTATGTAGGTCATTGGTAAACCACATGTCTATCATGCACAAGGCCCTGGGTTCAATCCCCAGCATCACAAAAGGAAAAAAAAAAAATGGGCCCCAAGAATTATTATAAGCCTGAGGCACTGTGTCTACTATGCATTATAGATATTGACTCTGAAGAAAACGAGATAATGTGTAGTATTTGATATAATGCAAACTTAAGACTCCTAAGATTCCTAGTTGCTGATGACCATAATCAACTAATTATAAGGCATAAAAGATACATTTGGCTTTTATAACCCTCTGCTACTAGCCACAACCTAAATTCCCTATGAGACAAAAAAATAAGATAGCAGTCTATCAAGGCCCAGGATTTTAGCATATAGTTAGAGCAAGAATGACACAAACTCTTGGTACATATACATATGTAATGTGTTACATTACATATGTATCACATCTTTAAAGCCATCATTTTGCTCTATCTGAAACTCATTTTACATGTATAAACATATAAAAGAGCATTTGCTAATTTTTAAAGTTTTCCTTTCACAAATCAAAATTGCTGATAAAGGAACAAAGGAAATTCACATTTACTGAGAGCACACAAATATCAGGCACTGTCCTGGGTGCCTTCATATGTATACACCAGGGAGACCAAGATTATTATTCCCATTTTACCTATAAGGAAACTGATGCTAAAAGAGGTGGAGCATCTTGTCTAGGATAACATGATTCATAATGGCGGAACTAGAATTCAGATGTAGATCCTTTTGATTTCAAAGCCAATGCTCTTTCTACTACATCAAATAAACCAATTATACAGAATTGTCCTGTTCAGTATTTTTAGATAAAAAGATTTGGAGTGACTTTTTTTAAAAAAGAAAAAGTAGCCATCTTCAAATTAAGGTAGTTATTAGGCAAAATCATACATACTTAACAGAATTACAAACTTTCTGAACTAGAAGCTATATCAGAAGATATTCCTATTTCAACTCCTTCATATTCTGGAAGAAGAAATTCCAAAAGGACTTGGTAACATTCCCAAGATCACATAGAGGGCTGTGTACCCATGATCATTGCCTCTCACGAAACACAAAAAGGGAAAAAAAATCGGTATGTATGAAATTTTTTTAGAAAGGTAAAAGAGAGAAATAAGAGTTATTCTGACCCACTTTTCATGGTTCAGATTGTTGCTACATAAACCTTTCCTTACCTCTCATCATATGTTCCAAAAGAAGACAAAGAAGTTGATTTCATATGGTTTGGAGTTTCTAGAGACAACCAAGGCAGGCTTTGGTAAGCTACAGCAATTGCGCTGGACTGTGAAAGATAGTAGCAGTAGAACTAGCAAAGGAAAAGGCTTTCATATATGATCAGAGCAAAACTATGGATGGAACCACAATTAGTGTTTGCCCTGAGATTTTAAAATTTAGAAAGCAGTTTCTTAAACTCTACTTCCATTATATCTTATAATCCTGTAAGCTTAAAAATAAACAAGTATATATAGTTTTGGTTTGGCCTTCAACAAATGAATGAATAAAGAAAATGTGGTACACATACACAATGGAATATTACTTAGCTTTAAAGAAGAATGAAATTATGGCATTTGCTGATAAATGGATGGAGTTGAAGAGTATCATGCTAAGCAAAATAAGCCAAACCCAAAAAAACAAAGGCTGAATGTTTTCTCTGATATGTGGATGCCAATTCACCATAAGGGCGGCTGTCTGCTAGGGAAGAATAGAGTGACTTTAGGTAGAAAGGAGTGACAGGAGGGGAGGGAATATGGGAATAGGAAGGATAGTAGAATGAAACAGACATTATTACCTTATGTACATATATGACTGCATGACTGATGTGATTCTATAACATGTACAATCAGAAAAAGGAGAAATTGTACCCCATTTATGTATGATATATGAAAGTGAAAAAATGCATTCTATTGTCATGCATAACTAATTAGAACAAATTTAAAAATTAAAAATTAAAAAAGAATACTTGTAAAAAGTTCAAACAATAGAGAAATATATATATATATATATATATATATGCAAAAAAATGAAAGTTTTTCTTAGTACCTTCTGTGAGTTCCATCTTAGAGTTCTTCCCCAAAGGTAAATTTTAGTGTATATATTTTCAGACCTTTTACAATGAATTTACATAACACACACACACACACACACACACACACACACACAGATTTTAGCATATCCAGCAAAGCCAAGGGGGTGGGGTGGGAAGGTTGATATGGCATGAACTGGAAAGACCTGAGATGTCTGAGGTTGAATTTAGATGTTTTGTGACAGGCAATGTGCCCCATACACCAATGCTGGTGTTGAAGTTGTGCTGTGTGTTTGCTTGGGGACAGCAGGGAAGAAGGCAGTGTTGAAAACAATAGTTAGTGGAGGTAGTGGGCTGGGTAAGAAGATGGGTTCTTCAGGTACAAAAAACTGGAAAGAAGAAGACATCAAAGACTTCAATCCTCTGACTGAAAAATGGATAGGTTTTTTTTCTAATAGGAAATGAGAAGTAATTGAGGGCTGTTGAGCATGGGATGGAACAGCATGATTGATGTTTGATTGATGATGATTGAAGAGTCATCTGACAGCAGTGGTCTAGGGATACCCTCAAAAGAAACAGACCAATGAAGAGGTGATGGCAACCTGAGGGGTGTATATTTAAAGAAATATATAAAGGTACATATAAGAATTTTCCCCACAGTGTTACTAGAAACAAAAGAGTTTATCAAAGTTTCCATACTAAAGCACAGAGATGACCAAAATATCCCAAAACAGAAAGGTGGTTAAGTAAATGAGAGTACTTACTGCCATTAAAAATGTTTTCAAAAACTATTTAGTGACATGGAAAATGCTGGTAATACAATGCTGAGTGAAAATATTGACAGAAAATTTGTATGTGAGTTTGACCCCAGTCATACAGAGAATTTCTTTAAGGACACAGTTATGATAATCTTTCCTGAGGAAAAGACCATTCATTGTAATGAACATATTTTGGTTTATAATGATGTGCTTTCAGTGAATATATTAGAGAAAATTCTCATGTATCAGCATGACGTGACTAAAGGAAAGTTTTGATTTATGTTATTGGTTCAGATCTATCTCCTTAAGCATAAGCAAGAAGGAGAATCAATAATAATTGGATTTCTCTTCTCTGAGTGGGTGTTAGGAGTAAATAAGCTGATGAAGAGTTAAGACCCACTTTTCCAACATAACTCTGAACTAGTGGGGATTGAATGCCCTAGCAAGGACCACCTGCAATGTCGATGTCTAAAAACAAAAACAAAAATCATATACCCACATCCACCTAGAAGAAATGAAAGTAGTCCAGCCATAAAAAGAGCAATATTCATTGTTGTCACTTGAGACAACAGGTGAACTAGAGATCATTACATTAAGTGAAATGAGCCAGACACAAAAAGACAAATATTTCATTCAGATGTGGAATTTCAAAAAAGTTATCTCATGAAGCTGAGAGTGGAGGGGTGGCTAGTAGAAGCTGGGGGACAAGGGAGGCAGAGGGATGGGCAAGAATGGTCAATGGGTACCAAGTTAACAGTTAGACAGGAGAGAGGGGTTCTGGTGTGCTGTCACAGTGGGGTGACAAAAGGTAACAGGAATGGTTTGTGTAGTTCAAAAAGCTAGAAGAGGACTGGGGATGTAGGACTAATGGTAGAGCACTTACCTAGCAAGCCTGAGGCATGGGCCCAAACCCTAGGACCAGGGAAAAAAAAGGTAGAAGGAAAGATTTTGAATGTTTTCATCACAAAAAAAACCGACGCATTTGAGAGGGCTGATATGTTTGCCCTGATTTGAAAATTACACAACGAATACACTTACTGAAACATGGGAACCTCATTAATGTGTGTCATTTTTTAAAAAATTGAGCATGGGATGGAATGGCATAATTGATGTTTCAGGAAGATACTATAAATTTTTAAAAAAGAAATAGCAGTGTTTATCCCTGGAAAATGGCAATATAGGCAATTAGCTGTAACAGTAATAAGGATGTATCACTTGGATTATTAGGGAATTGTTCATTTGCTTAATTGGGTTGGTTTGTTTGTTTAAAGAAAAGAGCAGGTGCTTAAGACTGTGAAGGGCAGAAGATCCAGAAATACCTTCTGATTCAGGATAAAGACTTCTAAAAAATAGTGTATGGTATACAGGTACTCCATAGACTTTCCAAATTGAGAGGATTATAGGCATTTTAGACACTAAAGAAACCAAAGTAGGTAGCTTTTATGGGCCTTTCTCAAGGTTCTGTATAGGATAAAATAAAAAAGTGAAACAGTCTTTCTACCAAATCTTCCCCAAATCCATCTAAGACTTAGGTTTTCAACTAGTATTGGTAATGCAACAAGAAATAATTTCAAAGTTTCTATTACTAATACAAAACAAGTAAAACACAATTTAAAAAGGAAAACTCTACAGTAGTGCTATGACATTTTTGAAGGACATTGAGTTCAGACCCATCCTTTTCCTATACAATTCTCAAATCATCCTAAGATTTTGGCGCTGTAGTCACTTCATAAGTGCTAATAGGATTATAAAGTTATTATAATGATTTATAACAAGATAGGGTCTCATAAATTATGAGTCGGTCTCTATTTTCAGTCAAAATAGCCAACAGGTAAATTCTACTTTGACAAAAACATTCCACTTCTATTATTTTATTTGTTAAGCCAACTAGTCACAAAAATGACAATTTACAGTGCCTGATGTTACCAGGAATAGCCCCATCCCTGCTACCCACAGTCTTCATGTGGAAATGATTACAGCCTTTCTCCCCGTCCCCAGCTGCCCCCAAGAGAAATGGACATGTCTAGACCACCCAGAGCTGCCTGTTAACTTTAACGAAAATTTCCCTAAATACTTATATAAAGCTCAATCAATAGAGTATCAAATACAATTAAATATAAATCAGACCTGTACTAACAAACACTTACAATTAAGATAAGTTTATGCCACGATATACGGAGCATTGGGTTTTGTATAACAAAAGGATAATAACACAAACAGAGAGAGAGAAATTAACAAATTTCACATTGTGTGTTCTTCAGTCTTTGGCATGTTTATGTTTTGGTTTTGGTTTTGGTTTTTTGAACTCGCACTAGAAATCAGAGTTCCCCCTAATTTTTTGCATTGCTAGGTGACCTGAAACTGGTAAATTAAATTCCCTGTGACTCACTGGCTTTATTGGAAAATTGTATTTAACAAAATATTTATTAACCAATTATTCTCTGAAATGCATTATTAAGTAGGTACTGGAAATTATCTCCTTCTTTCATCAGTAAAAAAAAAAAAATTCAGTTTTTTGAATCTTGATTGGTAGACACCCTTTCTCAAAGCCTCTTCCACTCAATACGAGGGGAAATTCAGCTGCCCTCTGATGTCAAGTGCCTCTGGAATGCAGGTGTGATCACTGAATCATCCAACTTTTATAGGGCATGGGCTACATGCAGTGGAATGAGGACAATGCGTAATATCTGCCTAATATTGACTAACATTAATGTTACAATCTATTCAAAGGTTCCAAAGTATGAATGTTTGTATGCCTGTGTCCTGCAGAAATTTAAGGTTTGATTTTTACAGGCAATTTGCTCCCCATAGTGACCAGACCTCTATTACTGGATCAGTGGTACAGGCTCTTCCTTTCTTTAGCATCTTTGTAGGCTCCACAATCCTCTTTATAAACACTCTCCTTTAGGTGCACGTTCCATGCATCTATTAGATGCATCCATACATATTCAACGAGTATTAATTTCTATTTAAGAAAGTCTCTTTGGTTGAAGTTTGGGGTTGAAGTTTGTGATTTTGATAGAGATAATTTCCTATATTTCTTCAGTGAATTAAAAAATTCACTAAAATAATAGAAAGCATGAAGCCCATAAAATTCCTTTTTGTTCACTCTCACAAAGCAAATGAGCATTTAAATCAGGCAAACAGAACCACCTACATATAATGATGTCACAAATGGTTTACAAAATATTTATTTTTCACCCATTGGGAACACTTTATACTTCACAAAGAATGGAAAAGTAGCTTAGTAATGCTTTTTCTAAAATAGTGATGTTCACAAGAGTTCTAGTAACTCTCCTCTGTTTTACCTGATAATTTTAAATGGTTAAATGCAAATACAAGAATACAATGACAATGGGTCTCAGGAGAGCTATCATTATCTGATCTCTTCATTTTTTTATATTTATTCCCTTACATACACAATAGTTTTCTAACTGGCTATCAGTCTTGGTAATGGTAGATGACCTTTCCATTCCATAATTTAAGATGGAGAGATCTGAAACATGATGCCAATCCTTTCCTTGTTCCCTTTCTTGTTTAGCTGTTCTCTGATTCTGATGAACATATGAGTTGTTTATTATCAAGAAATCTGATCCATCACAAAGCAAGATCTCCCATCTTCCATTCTCAAAGTTTTGACTCTTTGTGTATATATACCACAGTTTCTTTATCCATTCATCTGTTGAAGGGCACCTAGGTTCATTCCATAGTTTAGCTACTGTGAGTTGAGCTGCTATAAACATCGATGAGGCTGCATTACTGTAGTATGCTAGTTTTAAATTCTTTGGGTATAAACCGAGGAGTGGGATAACTGGGTTAAAAGGTGGATCCATTCCAAGTTTTCTAAGGAATCTCCATACTGCTTTCCAGAGTGGCTACACCAATGTGTAATTCCACCAGCAATGTAAAAGTGCACCTTTTCCCCCACATCCACACTAACACCTATTATTGCTTGTGTTCTTAATAATAGCCATTCTAATTGGAGTAAGATGAAATCTTGGAGTTGTTTTAATTTGCATTTCTCTAATTACTAGAGATGTTGAACACTTTTTCATATATTTGTTAATTACCTATATATCTTCTTCTATAAAGTGTCTGTCCAGGTCCTTGGCCCATTTATTGATTGGGTTTTTTTATATATAATGGAATATTATTCATCCATAAATAAGAATAAAATCATGGCATTTGCAGATAAATGGATGGAATTAGAGAATATCATGCTAAGTGAAATAAGCCAATCCCAAAAAACCAAAGGCCAAATGTTTTCCCTATACGTGGATGATGATACATAATGGGGGTGGGAGGTGGTGGGTAAGAGAAGAATGGAGGAACTTTAGATTATGTAGAAGGAAATGAGAGGGAGTGGGGGGCAGGGTATGAAAGATGGTGACATGAGACAGACATCATTACCCTACGTACATGTATGATTACACTAATGGTATGAATCTACATCATGCACAACCACAGAAACAAAATTTGTACCCCATTTGTGTACAGTGAATCAAAATGCAGTTTGCAAAAATAAAAAAAAATTTAAAGTTTTGACTCATATTTTGAGAGGTAGTGTGCCTTGGCAGTTGAAAACAGACAGTGGAAACAGATCATCTAGGCTACAAACCCAGCTTCCTCACTAAGCAATTGTATACCTTGGGCAAGTGACTTAAACTCTTCAAGCTGCGGTTGTCTCATTTCTAAAATAGGGATGATGATGATAATAGGACCTACCATGCATGGTTGTCATCAGGATTAAATGAGTGAAATCTTTAAAGAAGTCAGATTTATCTTACTGAAGATGTGAGGAGGCAAAGCAAGCATGATTTTTAATAGGGCACCAAGTACCATTATCTTACCCTCAATCTAAAAGCCTCCTCTGGGTATTTGGTCACTGGTTATTGAGTGACCCCAAGAGAATAATGCTCTAAACCTCTGTTCATCTTTAAAATGGTGCTAACTGAAAAAATACATCAAAATTATTTAGCAACCACCTGAGGTGCAGTAAACATTGATACTAGCTATTACACAATCTGTAAAAATAGTCTGTAATGATGGTTGATGAACAATAAGTGAGGCACTAACATAATGATTTAATATTTATTAAGCAAAGGGTTAACATATATTATTCTTTTTCTCCATACTTTCCTTTTACAGCCCAGGGACTGACTTGTCATCTCTTCTGAATTGTTTTTGTCTTTCCTCTCATGACTGCTATACCTGGAAATTCAAGGAACAGAGAGAGACACTGATTATGTAGACTCTGCCTACCTCTACAAACCTATAATAGGTAATAAGTCTTTATTGAAAGTGAGAATTTATCAAGATCATTCTAGTTCAAAAAATAATTTTTCTAAAAACAGGTAGTTGAGTTTCTGGCAACATAGCAGACTAAGTTTCAGGACCAACTCTCCATGATAATATCTAAAAATGAGAATAAAATATGAAAACACCTTATTGGATGCATCCATATGATGAAATGAACAAGCAGTACCAGGAAGTCTGTGCCACATGGGCTCAAATGCCTCAGGGCATTTGCTGGACCCAGTGAACTTGAGCACAGATTTTCAAGCTCTGGAGACAGAAGACAAAGCACAGGGACCACCCAAGTTGGAGTATCCTATATTAGAACAATCATAAAACTGGGGCCCCAAAGCACATACTCACTGAAAGAGGGTATATAAAATAAACTATCCACTTCCACCCCCCTAGAAATTGCATGGGAAACTAACAGTCTCAAAACTTGGCTGAGCAGAGTAGGGGAAAATTACACCCTGAGAATTTGTAACCACAGGCTGGCCCTCACAACAAGTGTGCATACAAACTCACTCTTTCTAAGTATTCTAAAAAAATTTTTTAAACCTGAAGACAGTATTGTGTAAAATGTTCCTGAACTGGTAATAAAAGCACATACAAACCCTTTGTAAGAGAAACCTCTTTCATTCCAGGACACAACTGTCCATGATGAAATTAAAAACAAAACAAACTAAACTAAACTAAACAACTCAAGGATCAAAATTACTAAACACACCAGGAATCAAGGCCATAAGTAACAGCCAGGAAAAATAAGAGCACAATCAGACCCAGAAAACTTCAGATAACTTGAATTATCAGATATAAGGATATTAAAAAGCATGTTTAAAATAGAAATTTTAAAAAATAACAAATAAAATTGAACATTCAATTGACAGATTTAAAAGTGTTAAGACATAGTGTGGTAGAAGGAATTTGTGCACTAGATTAATAGAAGAAATTATCAGGAATGGAGGTCAAGGAGACAAAAGAATTTAAACATTAGAAGAAAAATGGATAAATTGGACTTCATCAAAATTTTAAAACTCTTGTGTATTAAAGGACATTATCAAGCAAGGAAAAAACAACCCACAGAGAGGGAGAAAATATTTGGAAATCTGATAAGGGCCTAATATCCAGAATATATGAAGAACTTCTACAACTCAACAGAAAAGACAACCCAAGCTAAAAGTGGGCAAAGTAACTAAATAGACCTTTCTTCAAATAAGATATACAAATGACCAAGAACAGGAAAAGATGCTGAACATCAGCACTCAAAACAGAAATGCAATCAAAATCACAATGAGGTACCACTTCACACCTATTAGAATGGATATAGTACTATATAAATATATTAGTTGTCAATGGATCTTTTATTTTATTTATTTATATGTGGTGTTGAGTATCGAACAAGGGCCTCACACATGCCAGGCAATTGCTCTACCACTGAGCCACAACTCCAGTCTGGCTATAATTTTTAAAAGCATAAAATAACAAGGATTGACAAGTATGTGTAGAAATTGTACCCTTATATGTTGCTGGTAGAAATGTAAAATGGTGCAGGTGCTATGGAAATGTTTGTCAAAACATTTTCCTCAAAAAACTAAATAGAGAATTATCATGACCCAGCAATTCCACTCCTACTTATGTATACAAAGGAACTGAAAGCAGGAACTTAAATAGATATTTGTATATCAATGTTAACTGGGGCATTATTCACAATAACCAAAAGGTGGAAATAATCAAAGTTTCATCAACCAGATGACTGAATAAACAAAAGGTGGTATGTGTGTGTGTGTGTGTGTGTGTGTGTGTGTGTGTATATAATATTATTCAGCCATAAAAAGGAATGAATTATGAATTTCTGATACCTACTACAACATGCATGAAAACATTATACTAAATCAAATAAGCCAGGCAAAAAGGACAAATATGATGTGATTCCACTTACTTGAAACAGCTAGAACAAGCAAATTTATAAAGACAGAAAGTAGATGAGAGGTTACCGGAAGTTGGAAGGAATGGGGAACCTAGAGTCACTGCTTAGTGGTTTCAGAGTTTCTATTTGGGAAACAATTTGGGAAACAGATATGAAAATTGCCCAATATTGTAAATGCAATGAATGCCACTAAATTGTACACTTAAAAATGGTTAAAATAGAAAGTTTTATAAAATTAATAATGTGATATATGAAAAACAATACACTGTATGCTTTAAATGGGTGAATTATATAGTATGTGATTTACATGCCAATAAATTTGTTTTTTAAAAATTGAAAGGAAGATGCATTAATTAAGGTCCAAGTTGGGAGTTCCTGATCCATGAGTACTTCTCTGCCTGCACTGGTCCAGGGATTATACCTCCCTCTATCTCATGGCTCTCCCATACCTCAGCTGAACCTAGCGCCACCTCCCTATGGACCATATTCAGTTGATATGAGGGGAAAGGGCATCAAAGGAATCCTTCTACCGCCTAAAAGCTTTAGCCTGGAAATGATCACACACTGGCCACAGTAAGCTATAAGAAAGGCTGGAACATGCACCCTTTAAAACAGTTAAAAGATTGTGATATCAGCCTGGCATTTGTCTAAACAGACAAAAAGAGAAAAGAAAGCACAGTCAGAATAGGGTTGAGGCAATATTTGAAAAGATAATGGCTAAGAATTTTCTAATACTAATAAAAGACATCAACCCATACATTTAAGTATCCTACAAACCCCATATAGAAAAAAAAGAAAGAAAAAGAAATCCATACCTAGATGCATTATTGTGAAATCACAGAACATGAATTCAAAGAGACATTAAAAACAGCCTGAGAAAAAAGATGGATTACCTTAGAGATAGACTAACATCTGACTTCAATAATAACAACAAAATCAAGAGGGGAGTAGAATAACATATGCTAAGAAAAAATAATTATCAACTTAAAAATCTGTACAGAGCAAAAAAATCATATTTTTAAGAATGAGAAAAAATTAAGATATTTTTCAGACAAATAAAAACTGATCATGTTTGCCATTAGCATACCCTCAGGAAAGGTGTTAATAAAATATATACTTTGGAGAGAAAGAGAATGATCCTAAAGGGAATTCAGATTTACAAAAGCATAGAGAATAAAATGTGATAAATACAGACAAATGTTGACTATGCAAAACAAAAACCATGAAGGATTTTTTTTAAAAGATAGAACTAAAATATAAGACATGAGTATGAGTATTAAAAGGGAAAACTTAAGTGTTTTAAGTCCCTTGAATTCTTCAGGAGACCAAAAAGTGATTAATGAGTTAAGCATGCAAGTTAAAAATGTGTAAAGTAGCTACTGAAATACAGAAATGAATATTAGAAATTCTAAGCTAGTAGAGTAAAAATATTGAATGAGAAAAATATTATCAATTCAGAAGAGGGCAAGGAAGAAGAAACAAGGAACATAGAAAACATAAGAAAAATGTAAAACCAAAAACAATAGTTAAGTGTGTCTGAAATTACAATAAATATAAATAGGTTAACTGCTTTGGTTAAAAGACAAAAAGATCAGGCTGAGTTATTTTTTTAAGTCCTGCTTTATCCTGTTTACAGGAGACATGACTAAAGCTTAAGATCACAGGAAGATTGGGGTATACGACAAAAAGGTATAGAAGAATATACTAGGCAAAATCAGGTTGATCATCCCTTGCCCAAAATGCTTGGGACTAGACATGTTTCAGATTTCACATTTTATATTACTGTTATCAGTGAAGCATCCCTAATCTGAAAATCAAATCTGAAATGCCCTAAAATCTGAAACTTTTTGAGTGTGATGTTAGTGCTCAGAAAGTTTCAGATGTGGGGGTGATAAAATAGCTATAATAGAGCGCAAGGCCCTGGATTCAATCCCTAGCACAAAAAAAAAAAAAAAGTTTCAGATTTTGGAGCATGTCAGATATTCAGAACAGGGATGCTCAACCTGTATCAAACAAAAGAAATCTGGTTTAATCAGTTCCAATAGACAAATATATTTATAGACAAATAAAAGATTATTAGACACACAGAAAATCATAACATAATGATTAAAATGCAATTCGCTTGGAAGATATGAATGAAATATTCATGTGGAATTATTCCTAATTATAGTTACAAAATAAATAAAGAAAAATGACAGAACCACATGGAGAAATAGTCACATGTTCTATCATATTAAGACTTCAACACACTTTCTCAGCAACTGGTTGTTGAAATAGACATATACGAGTCATCTTACAGATGATCTAAACAAATCAATGAATAAATTTAAACTAATGGGCGTATATGAAACATTACACCCAATGCTTTAAAATATACACTCTTTCCAAGCATTCACAGAACTCTGTGTGTGTGTGTGTGTGTGTGTGTGTGTGTGTGTGTGTTACTAGAGATTGAACCCAGGGCCATTCAACCACTGAGCTACATCTCCAGCCCAGCTTTTTTATTTTTTATTTTGAGACAGGGTCTCACTAGTTGCCCAAGTTGGCCTTGAATTTGTGGTCCTCCTGACTCAACCTTTTGAGTAGCTGGGATTACATGCATTAACCAGCTCATAGACCATTTTAATCAAACAATGAATTATAAAGCAGTTTCAATAAATTAATGATAATAATAAAATACTGATCAACTTCTCTGGTGGCAGTATATTTGTAACCAAAAATAAACACACAATTAGAAAAATCCCCACTTGTTTGAAATTAACAAATTACTTACAAATCAAAGAAGAAACATCCAGACCCCAATAAAAAACATAATATTACATATCAAAACTTATTTTATTACTTGGGAATCAATCTAACAAAAGAGGTGAAAGACCTCTACGATGAAAACTACAGAACACTAAAGAAAGAAATTGAAGAAGACCTTAGAAGATAGAGAATCTCCCATTCTCCTGGGTAGGCAGAATTAATTTTGTCAAAATGGCCATATTACAAAAATGTTATACAGATTTAATGCAATTCCTATTAAAATCCCAGTGACATTCTTCATAGAAGTAGAAAAAGCAATCATGAAACCCATTAGGAAAAATAAGAGACCCAGAAGAGACAAAGCAATCCTTAGCAGGAAGAATGAAGCAGGAGGCATCATAATACCAGACCTTAAACTATACTACAGAGCAATAGTAACAAAAATGGCATAGTACTGGCACCAAAATAGACATGTAGACCACTGATACAAAATAGAAGACACAGACACGAACCACATAAATCTGGTCAATTCATACTAGACAAAGTTACCAAAAATATACACTGGAGAAAAGATAGCCTATTCAACAAATGGTGCTGGGAAAACTGGAAATCCATATGTAACAAAATGAAATTATACCTCTATCTCTCACCCTGCACAAAAATCAGCTCAAAGTGGATCAAAGACTTAGGCACTAGAACAGAGACCCTGCCCCTAATAGAAGAAAAAGTAGGCCCAAATCTTCATCATCTCAGTTAAGGATCTGACTTCCTTAACAAGACTCCTAAAGCACAAGAAGTAAAATTAAGAATCAATAAATGTGATGGATTTGAACTAAAACGCTTCCCTCTGCAAAGGGAACAATCCATAATGTGAGGAGAGAGCCTACGGAATGGAAGAAAATCTTTACCACAAGCACCTCCAGGATATATAAAGAACTCAAAAATCTTAACACCAAAAAAACAAATAACCTAACCAGTAAATGGGCTAAGGAATTGAACAGATACTTCACAGAAGAAGAAACACAATCAATCAAAAAACATATGCAAAAATGTTCATCATCTCTAATAATTAGAGAAACGCAAATCAAAACTACTCTAAGATTCCATCTCACTCCAGTCAGAATGGTAATTACCAAGAATATAAGCAATAATAATGGTTGGTGAGGATGCAAGGGAAAAGGTACACTCATATATTGTTGGTTGGACAGCAAATTGGTGCAACCACTCTGGAAAGCAGTATGGAGATTCCTCAGAAAACTTGGAATGGAACCACAATTTGACCCAGCTATCCCACGCCTCAGTTTATACCCAAAGGAGTATAAACTCCTTTATAAAATCAGTGTACTACAGTGACAAAGCCACGTCAATGTTTATAGCAGCTCAATTCACAATAGTTAAACTATGGAACCAACCTACATGCCCTTCAACAGATGAATGGATAAAGAAAATGTGATACATACACACAATGGAATATTACTCAGCCTGAAAGAAGAAGAATGAAATTATGGCATTTGTAGGTAAAATGGATGGAACTAGAGAATATGCTAAGTGAAATAAGCCAATCCCAAAACCAAAGGCCAAATATTTTCTCTGATAAGTTGATGCTGATCCATATTTGGGGCATGGGTAGAGAAGAATGAAGAAACTCTGGACTGTTCCGAGGAGTGTAAGGGGTGGGGTAGAGCAGTGGCAATGGAAAGGATGGTAAAATGAGACAGACATTATTACCCTAAATATGTATGATTACTCTACTAGTGTGACTCAGTACCATTTATAGCCACAGGACTGAGAAGTTATGCTCCATTTGTGTACAATGTATCAAAATGCATTCTACTGTCATGTATAATAATTAGAACAAATTAAAAATTTTTTAAACATTTTATGAAGATAAAATTTAGAGTAAAATGTGTATCTTTAAATGTTTAAATTAGAAAATAAGAAAAGATGAAAAATAATGAAAACTATATTCATATTAAGAAGTTAGAATAAAAAGAAAAAACAAAACAATAATAAGGTTAGGAACAAAAATTAATGAAGTTGAAAATAAGATTTAATAGTCAAAAGTTGGTTGTCTGAAAAAGCTAGTAAAATTATAAACCTCTGACAATATTAAGAAATAAGATAGATGACTCCAAAAGAAAAGTTTACATAGCACATATTTAAAATAGAAATGTATCAAATTAGCCAGGCTCACAGTGGAGCATGCCTATAATCCCAAGCAATTCCAGAGGTTGAAGCAGGAGGATCACAGGTTCTAGGCCAGCCTGGGCAACTTAGCAAGACCTCATCTCAAAATAAAAAGATATAAAGGACAGAGGATGTAGCTCAATGGTGGAGCAACATGAGGTTCAAGCCCCAGTACCAAAAAAAAAGTATGAAATCAAAAGAGAACATAAATTCAGATGCTGCACAGACATTAGCTAATTAGGACATAGATGAGCATCATGCCAATAAACCTGAAAGTTAGATACAAGTCCTCTAAAATAGGATTTATGTAAACTGACTCGAGAAGAAAACAAAAACCCCATCATTATGTACAACTATAATGTACCAATTTTTAAAATGTGGGGAAAAAAAGAAAAGAGCAAAAACTTTCAAAGGTCCAATAACTATTAAATAAATTTCATTATTAGTTTCCACAAAGGACGCATCAAGCCCAAAGATACAATTCAGCCGTACTAAGTATTCAAGAAAAAGATAATTGCAATTTTACAGAAACATACCGAATTAGAGTAAAGCAAAGACACCATTCAAATCAAGGGTTAGTATAACCTTGGTACAAAATTCAACAATGACATTCAAAAAGAAGAATTTACATGAACATAAATACAAAAGTTCAGATAAAACATTAGTAAATTGAATCCCCCAAAATATTAAACACACACACACTGTTGCCAAGTGGGTTTATTCAGGAATTAAAATGAATTAAAGAAATAAAAATAAGTAATGTGATTGATTACATTAACTATTGAAGAAAATATCATGATTAACTCAACAAATACATAAAAAGCATTGTACAACTAAAAATTCCTATAGTAAAAATTCTTAGAGAACTATGAATTAAAGTTAACTTCATTGTTCTGATACCAGATATCTACCCCCAAAAATACAACACACATATTCAATGGTGAAATTTTGAAAGCATTTAAAAATCAGTAATAAATTAAGTTTATTTGCTATCTCCACTACTACACAAAATTAAACAGGAGGTCCAATATAGTCCAAGAAAGTAAAAAGAGAAACAAAAACTATAAGGATTTAAAAAGAAAGAACAAACTCATCATTATTCAAAAATGATATGGTTTTTCCACAAAGATAAATTTTTTAAAAGTTCAGTAAATATGCTGATGTCAAATTTGATGTAAAATTTGGTATATTTCTATGTACCAGTAACAACTGATAAAAGCCTTAAAAGATATTTATCATACCTTAAAAATATGATGTGCTTGGAATAAACCTAACATAAGATGTCCAAGACTTTTAAAAATACAAAACTTTATGTAAATATATTAAAGAAGACTGTAATTAATGAAGAAATATAAAATGATCGATTTTTTTAAAGAAGGGATGTGAGTATAGAACCTTACACTAATGGAACAGCATAGGAAGTCCAAAAACAAACCCACATACGAAAGATCATTTCATGTATGATAAAGGTGCTACTACAGATCAGTGGGGAAAGTATGGATTTTTTTTTCAGTAAATAATGCTGGAAACATTTGTTTCAAAATGAAAAAATTAAATTACACTCCCATCTCATACAATACACAAAAATCAATTCCAGGTAAATTAAAGATCTAAATGTGAAAAGCAAGAATGTAAAACTTTTAGAAGACAATGTAATAGAACATCTTTATGATTTCAAACAGGGGAGGAAATTCTTAAACCAGAAATAAAAGTTCAAGTTATAAAGGAAAATATTGACTGTGTTAAAATTAATGTCTTCTATTGATCAAAACATTATAAAAAGTGAAAAAGCCCAAACTGAGAGAAGATGATTGTAGCACACTAATGAAGTATCAGAATGCAAAATATATTTTGAAACTTCAGCAAATCAGAAGGAATGACAAAGAACCAAACAGAAAAATGAGACATAAATAGCCCATAAACACAAGAAAAGATATTCAGCCTCGTGGCAAATCAGGGAAAATGAAATAATGAAAGGTCATTCCAAAACTGCCAGACTGAAGAGGTGTGATAAAACAACTGTTTACGAGTTCCAGCAGCAATGGGAACACTCCCATTCCACTGGGGAGGATGTAAATTTGTACACTTTTGGAAAACAGCTTGACATTACCGAGTAAAATTAAATGCGTTTATGCTCTATGACCCAGTACACATCCTAGAGAAACCTTGCATATGTGTGCCAAGAGATGCACAGAAGGAAGTGTATACGGCATTGTTTACAACAGAGAAAACTGGAAAATAATCTGAATGCATGCAATAGATGAGATCTGTAAGTTGTGGTTGTTTTTGTAATGAAATACCATAGAGCAATGATAATAAATAAACTACAGACACCAATATGGATGGATCTCAAAAATAAAATGTTAAGTTGAAAGGAACAAGTCACAGGCAAATATGTACAGGATGTTTTAAGTAAAGCTTAAAAACCATTCAAACTGAACAGGGCAATGTTTAGGGATACATGAATATGTAGTAGGGGAGAAGAGGGACACAGACACTTTGGGACATCATGATGTTCTATTTCTCATCTTAGGCAGGAGGTACAAAGAAATCCATTTTATTTTTCTTTAAACTTGCATGCAAATATTTTCATATATTCTCTTGTATGCCTGCTATACTTTATAATAAGAATAAGATGAAAAAATTTAACATTTGCCTTGACTATCTGAATTTTTCAGAAGAAAAATTTTTCCTGAATTATAAGAGTAATTATTTTAGTTTCCCCTTTGGGGACTTGTAAAAAGACTAACAGAATTTGGATTTCTCTCTATGATTAAATTTTAAAAAGTGCTTCCCCCGCCCCCAGGTGTTGGGAATCAAACCCAGGGCCTTGAGCATGGTAGGCAGTCTTGGTTTAGTTAGCAATAGGTTTTAATTAATCAGCATACATTTTCATTGTCTTTCAAAGCATGGTAAGAAATTATATCACATCACTTTTGTTCATAACAGCTTTCATACTATCCAAGAAATATCACTATAACAGTGGTACTGTGCAGCAGAAATATACTATAAGTCAAACATGTAATTTTATACTTTTTTATAGGAAACTGCATTTCAACATTTGATCGATATTTCTTAAATTATTGATGAGATATTTTAGATTCTTTTTCATACTAAGTTTTCAAAATCCTGCATATATTTTACACTTACAGCACACCTTGATCTGGACTAGCCACATTTCAAATGCTCAATAGTCACATGTGGCTGGTGACCACTATCCTGGACAGCACATCTTGATAGTCCCCACCAGGCTCCCAGCTGGGAAAAGTAGGAACCACTCGCCATATCAAGAGGCCTAGGAGATCTCAAAGTACAAAGGAGAAGAGTTCTAATTTTAGTATTAAGTACAGGTAGGTATCTTATTCATAGAGAACAATAGAGCTGGTCATTTTTATCACATCTTTTCTCTTTATATCCCTGAATTTCCTTTGAATTAGGCCTAACAGGAAATTATTTTTAAAAGGAAATAATAATACTTTGGCATTCTTAAGCCCATTTTCCTCAGGAATCTAAAAAGTTTTAAGACCATTGGTTCAACAGAGATTAATCAACAGGCTTACAACAGACCTGACATATTCTGCCATTTCAATTCATGTCTATTTACAAAAATCAAACCTTAGAATAGAACAGCTAACATCACATGTGGAAACAGAAACCAAACCAGAGTCCAGGATTCTGAGTCCTACATTTCCCCCGCGCCAACCCCACTGAGCACAAATACACGTTGCTTTAAGTAATTAGGTTTTATCTAAGTTCCCTTTGCCTAATCATTTACAGCTAATTTTTTATATTATTTCACATTATACTTATTCTACTTCATTTCATTATTCTCCTACTCCCCTGCCTCAGTTGGCTATAAGAACCAAATTTAATTTAATGCCTTTTTAGTAATGTCACTAAAAGAAAATATATATTGCCAAAAGCTTTGTTTTCTTATTTTCTAAGGACCAGATATTATAATTTATGTAGAACAACTTTTGTAGTAACAAAAGTCAAATACTAATTATCAGAGAATTGCAGAATTAGAGCACCAACATTTATGGAATTTTTATTCTGACTCATTTTTATAGTTTTGCTTAGGAAACTTGAATTTTCTTAGTAAGTTATTTAGTAAATGTATTCATTTTCCAGTAGTAATTGCATAAAGGTGCTGCTAATGAGAACCAAACATTGACTTTCTGGAATTCATTTGTGTGCTCACATACACACTCATTTTCCAGGTCTTTCCCTATTTTTTAAACTGTTTATCCACAGCAGCATGAAGTATTAAACTAACCTCCACTGCATCGGTTATCTGGTGTTCAGTTTTAATAAACTAATAAAAATAAATGTTTTAATTGAGAGATTAGTATAAAATGACATTTCTTATTTTATCAGTTAGGGTTATAAAAGTTTTAAATCTACCACTTATTTTATCAACATAATTTCATTCAAGCACTGGTTCTCCAACATGAGCATTCATCAGAGTCACTTAGATGGCTTGTTAAAACATAGATGAAGGGGTAGGAAAGTTAGTGGAATGAGACAGACATCATTACTCTATGCACATGTATGATTTACACGAATGGTGTGAAGCTACATTGTGTACAACCACAGAAACAAAAAGGTGTACCCCAATTGTGTACAATGAATCAAAATACGGTCTGTAAAAATAAAAAAATAAATAAAAATTTTAAAAATATAGATGACTGGGACCCACCTGTAGAATTTTTGATTCAGTATGTATAAGTTAGGGCCCAAGAATATGCATTTCTACCAAGTTCACACATGACACTGATGCTGGTGATCTGGGGAACCACAATTCACAAATTGCTGCATTGAAGAGAGGCTATTTCAGAGGCAAAAAAATGAAAGTACAAGAGTGGTTTAAATTGAGGTAGTTTAGCTTTACTTCCCTTACTTTTCCCAGGTGAGAAGTTTACAAACAGTAACAAGTCCTTGAAGTAACATTTAGAAACACTGTCTGATAAGTAACCCTAACCAAAACCACATGGAGGGTTATTGGGCACTTCAGATATGGTTAGTGCAAATGAAAATGTGCTACAAGTGTGAAACCCTGTATTTCAAAGATTTACTACCAAAAAAAGAAAACATATATATTTCATTAATAATTTTATATTGATTGAATGTTGAAATGGTAACATTTTAGATATTCCAGGTTAAATAAAAGATTTGTAAATATATCACTTTTTACTTTGAAAATGTGATGACTAGAAAATTTTAAATTACATTTGTAGCTCACATCATAATTCTATCAGACAGCACTGCCCAAGAGCGTGGTCTCTGGTCCAGCAGTAGCAAAGTCACCTGAGAATAGGTGAGAAATGCAAAACCTCAGACCCCACCCCTAACATATTCAATCAGAATCTCTAGGGATGGGGACTCAGCAATCTGCATTAAGGACAAGTCCTCCTAGAGTTTCTGATCCAGATTATAGTTTGAGAACCCTGCTAGAACAATGCTTATCAAACTTTAATGTATATACATTAAAAATGCACACATAAAAGACCATGGGACCTTTTAAAATTCAGAATCTAATTGAATAGGTGAGGGGCGGAACTTAAGACTCTGCCATTTGAACAAACTCCCACATGATAACTGCAGCTGCTGGTCCTCAAACATTCTTTAGGTCACAAGCACCTAGGACATTTTCTATTTATGGTGCACTGTAATGCTCAACACAAACAAACCTGCACACATCCGAACTCCAAAGGATTCCCACCTCAAGACTCCAATTAGGCTGCTCTAAGGAAGAGGAATTGTGTTCCTGACAGGAGGGATTCTGTCAAGACCCTTTGAGAGCTATAAATAAATTCTTCCATTTAATTATTTGCATTATCAGACAACCTGCCATGTTCATCTAATAAGAAAGTGTGTGTTTGTGTTCTTATTTTCTCCAGTAGGTTAATGGTGATTCAATATATTTAGAGCTGGAAGCTACTTCCACAAGGCTGGAACATTTGAATGAAAAATGGGCACTCCCGCTGCATCTCCCTTGGCAAAGTGATCCATTTAATCAGCACTGTTGTTTATATCTAGATAACAGGTTTTAATCTGAGTTACTAGCTGCTGATTTGAACTGAGGAAAGACAGGAGAAGAAGGAAAAGAGAAGAAACTCCAGAGCTGTACTGAGTTCATTTTTAGTTTATCCATCAGAACAAGAGTCATGTGACAAGAGATAGGGGCAGACTCTCCCAAATTCTGCTGGGTTCCCAGGACACTCCATGATGTATTCAAGAAAGAGCTGCCCCTACATTTGAAAGAGGAATTGTTTTTTTCTGATTTTCTCATTTTTCTGAGTCTTCTATTGTATTTTCCTCCATAACTTCCTATGGTAGGAAAATACAGAAAAATATCTTTTTAGTGCCTTGGAGAAGGACTCTTAAAACTCAATTGAAAAGACAATGACCAATAATTGTGTGACTCTTATCATGCCATGTTTTTTTAATAAGCCAGAACACCGAAATGGGAAGTAAAGAAACACTTTGGTTTAAAAAAAAATTTTGAAAAAGAACTATAGAAACTTTCACTTTTTCTATCAAAAATCTATTTCACTGTTTATTATAAGTATAAGAAAAAATGTAATTAAATGGGTGAGTTTTTTAAGGTAAATGTGATTTATTACACTTCACTGTCGGTTTGGATAAAAACCTATTAATACATGGTACATAACTTGTGCTATACAAGAATGTGCTATCAAATAGGTTTGAGATATATACACACATACCAATTATATTCATACATGTACATATTCTGTTGGGTTGTTTCCAACATTTATGCTGTGAGGTAAAGCCAACAATTCAATTCAATTTATAAAATTCTTAGTTATAAGAAGTCAGTCCATTTTCTGTCCAGATCTCATTGCCATTTGAAGAAATAAATCGAGAGCAATAAAATTTTTTTTAAAAATTGGCTACTGAGATCTGTGATGATTGATCCTGATGTTACTATAAATATAAAACAATCATTTATTGTTTGGACAGAGAAAGTGAAAACAAGTCCTATAAATCATTGGATTAGCTACAATATGGTAAAGGTTAAATTCAAATGTTCCTTGCACTTGGGAACAAGCAATTTGTGTCTTTGGCATGAGTTTAGATAGATGTGTGATAATAATGGGGCAGGTTTTGTAGCAACTGAATTTGCCAGGAATGTGCCTTGTGGAGTCAACTGAAGAAAGAACAGGTATCCTGGAAAACCTGGACTTTAAAAGGGGCCATCCCTTGGGGTAGGACCCACAGGTTTCTGCTAGTCACATAGAGTAGTGTGACAAATTGCTTATACAGACTTGGTTTTGAATCCCAGCTGCTTCCAGTTACCAGCATGTTGACCTTGAGCAAGTCACTTAACCTCCTCCCTAAGCCCCAGTTTCCTAAACTCAGGTTGACCACGAGTAAAGAGCAAGGTCTTTCTCAGTAATTTTTGGATAAATCACTTTCTTCCTTGAACTCCCCAGAAATTTTTAGTTCCTTTTGAAACAAAGGATGACAACCCCTACTTATCAGTGTGGTGAAGCATACTGACCCTCTTTAAGAACATCTCCCGCGGCTCTGCATCGGCTATTTTAGAGACCTCAAATATCACTTCCTCTAGAAACAGCCCTAATGCCCCAGCCCCTCCCCATCTCCATTGTGCCTATCACACTGGACTCATTTTCTGCTGAACTGATTGCTCCTCCTAGAGGTCAGTGATTCTCAAACATTATGTGACTGAGATTCAGTAGGTCTGAGTGGGACTTGAGCATTTGCATTTCTAACAAGTGCCCAGGGATGCCCATAATCTGCTTTGGCTTACACCAGTTATTTGAGGAAAAGAAGCCCCAATTATTTTATTTGGTATCCATGGCACCTCAGAATCTGACATATGGTAAACATTCAAACAATATCTGTTGAATAAAAGATAGATAGACTAGAGAACCTCTTGGCATTTCATTTAGAGGTGGAACAACAAATTGGTCTTAGAGCATAAGAAGAATCCAAGATATTCCATCATTATCAAGTTCCCTCTAAAAACAAGCAGTGGAGGAGGATTTCTTTTCCAGCCTCTGACCTAATTCAGCACACCAACTATCTGATACTGCAGAAAATGCCATTTAGAAATGCCTTTTTTCAGCTAAACAATCAAATTAAAAAAAAGAGGAATCCAATCAGGAAATGGGCAAATGACCTGAATAGACACTTCTCAAAAGAAGTACAAATGACCGACAATTATATGAAAAAATGTTTGACATTTTTAACCACCAGGAAAATGCAAATCAAAACTACATTGAGATTCTATCTCATCCCTGTCAGAATGGCAATCCTCAAGAACATAAATAACAATAAATGCTGGTGAGGATGCAGGGGAAAAAGAACTCATATATTGCTGGAAATCAGTGTGAAGGTTCCTCAAAAAACTAAAATAGAACTACCATATGATCCAGCTTTACTATTCCTCAAATCCAAATGAATTCAAGTCAGCATACTTAAATAACACATTCCCAAGTCTATCACAGCACAATTCACAATTGCCTAGTTATGAAATCAGTCACCCAGATGTTGTTACCAATAAGGAAAATGCGGTGTACATATACACAATGGAGTTTTATTCAGTCATAAGGAAGAATGAAATTATGTCATTTGCAGGAAAATGGATGGAACTGAAGGGCATCATGTTAAGACAAAAAAAGATGAGTATGGAAGTTAGAAAGAGATGGGAGAAAGGATATCATGAAAACAGAAGGGAGATTAGTAGGGTAGAAGAAAGGGATCAGGAGGAGGGAGGAGGGGAAGGTAAACGGAGGTACTGAGGAGTGAAATTGATCAAATTATGTTATATGCATGTATGATTAAGCCACAATAAAACCCACTACTCTGTATAATTAATATGCACCAATAAAAGAAGTACAAATGGCCAGTAAACATGAAAAAACATTCAATATATTCAACTACAAGGGAAATGCAAATCAAAACTGCATTAAGATTCTATCTCAGCCCAGTTAGGATGGCTATAACTAAAAAAAAAAATGTATATATTATATATATATATATGTATATGTATATATATATATATATATATAGAGAGAGAGAGAGAGAGAGAGAGAGAGAGATAGAAGGATGTGTAGAAAAAGAAACACTCTATGTGAATATACATTAGTATAGCCACTATGGAAAACAATACAGAGGTTCCTCAAAAAACTAAAAGTAGAATTACCAAAGGAAATGAAGTCAGCACACAAAAGAGACATCTGTATGCCCATGTTTATTGTGGCACTACTCACAATAGCCAAGATATGGAAACAGCCTAGATGCGTATCAGCAGAAGAATGGATAAAGAAAATATGATGGAGTATGATTCTGCCATAAAGAAAAATGAAATTCTGTCATACTTGGGAAAATGGGTGAAACCAGAAAATATCATATTGAAAGAAATAAGTTAGATGCAGAAAGACAAGTATCACGTGTTTTTTCTCACATGCAAAAACCAAAGGAAAAAAAAATGACCTAAAAATACAAGAGGAACTATTAAGGATTGGAAAAGGGTCCATGATCAATGCATGATCTATGCATGTATGAAATGTCACAGTGAAATCCATTAATTTATATGATTAATATGGTCAATAAAAATAAAAGTCAATAACAGAGAAAAATGTGGGTTTTTTTTGGTGTGTGTGGTGCTGGGGATTAGACACAGGGTCTGTCTCATGCATGCTAGGCAAACACTACCACTGAGCTATACCCTGAGCCCCCAAACTATTTTTAATACATGAAATCATGTCTTAAGACCAGAGACTAGGTTTGGTAGGAGATAAAAATGATAAACCTCTTCTTTAATAGTGTTCCTATGTGAATAAGTAAAAGAAGACAAGATACCAATATTGAAATAAGTCTTTAGGACCATCAAATTCATTTCAAAAGTTTATTAAGTGCCTTTCCCAATACCAATACCTTAAATCAAGTTGACCAAATTTCCCTGATCATCCAGAAGTCTTTTTAAAAATACAAGTAACCAGGACGCTCATGTGGAGAGTGTAAATTTAGTAGGTACGTATTAGGGCCCCCAGGAATCAGTGTTTTTAACAAGTTTCAAGAGGGGCCTACATGGTTGTTTTAAGCTCCCCATTGATGACTTAATTAATTTGTTGATTCATTAGTATGCAGCTAGGACTGAAAAGCATTGCAGGAACCCAAATGGATGTTTTCTCATGAAACTATTTTTGTCCTAATATTTTTCACCTGGAACAGGTTAGGTCATGGTGCAAAAGGCTAGGTTCTCAACCTGGAATGTTGCTTTGTTGCCCTTTAGTTTCCTGGAGGGAATAAATGTGGACAGCATTTCTACCAAAGATCAAGTTTTGCGTCATGGCGCTATGGGGCATGAGCCACTCCAACAATAACAATAGGACCATTAGTCAAAAGACCAGGAAAAAGGGAAACTTATCACAGGATGACGCCAATTACCCAATTATTCTGAATTCAAAAACTAAACCTTTAGCACTTGTCTTATTGCATCAGAACTATGGTATGATCTGGGGAAGTAATTAGTATAATTCCAGCATTGAAATCTATGCTGGTACAATATTGGGATAAAATAAAGGTGGGCTCTGGAATGTACAGGGTTTGGGGGTGAAACAAAGAATGGTCTTGCATTTGAAAGTAAATATGGTGGTGTTAACAATTAACCTCCCATTGAAAATACTTTTCCTGTTTATACGCATGCTCTGGTAGAAAAGATTTTTGGTATTGAGAATTATGTTTGGAATATGACTTCCTTTGCATTAAGATTTCTTAAGGTGAATTATAACTTTAATTCCAAGAATGAAAAATTCTCTTTCTAAAGTCAAATTGGGTTGGATCCATACTTGCTTTCTCTCTCTCTTCACCCTCATCTTCATGTTACATTCCAGGAATAAAATCCCAGCATTCATCAAAGCACTCTACATTGGCCTCTGCCCAAACACAGGGGAGGCCAGGCGGGTTACGTGAGGTCTGAAGCACTTCACTTCATTAAATTGTTTAATATGAACACGAATTTTTACAATCTTGTAATAAAAATAGATGTTTTCCAAAATGAACAGTAGACTAAGGTAGAAATGAATATAGGTTTCCAGGACACATGCCCATGGGGACTTTATAGCTAAGAAGTTATTTTGCTAAAAAATAGAGTTGCAAAGTGCCATTCATTGTTAGCATTGGCACACGAGAGTTACCAGATGAATGTTTGAAGACATTCGTTTTCTCAATAACTACCCATGTCTTTCATTAAACAACTACCACTGAAGAAATTATTTCTTACAAAAGAATGATTTGAGGAATGAAAGGCTGCAAATATGCAAACTAAAGTTCACTGCATTCTTCATAAGAATTTCAAGCACAATAAAGATTTTTATAATTAAATATATGAAAGAAATAAGAAGCTGATGCTACATTAAAAGGTTACTACACTAGGTTCATTTGCCTTTTTCCCCCCATATTCAAAGTCATAGTCTCCCCTTAAAAAGGGACCAGGTCTGAAAGCCACACAAGAGGAATCATTTTTGATGTCCACAAAGTCTTTGGGCATCATTTGGTCCCCTGGCCTCCACTGTCTGTGGTAGGAGCTCAGGCTGCGTGGACTAGAGGTGGAAGGTATTGCTGGAGGCTCTGCCAAGGTCGACCCCACACCCTCCCTCAATCTGGCCTAACCCTTCTTCAACAACTCCCTGTGTGGGAGATAAAATAGTTATTATGTGCAGAAAAACCTTCATCAAGAAGACAGGAACAGGAACTACCCCCCTCTCTACAATCACCTGGATTCACATGGCTATTTAAATTTATTAAATTTTGTAAAATTAAAAACTCAGTTCCTCAGTTGCACTAGCCACATTGCAAGTACTCAATCAAGAGCACAGACATAGAAAGGTCTATTGGGTAGCGCTAGTCTCCAGGGGGCACTGCTAAGGAGGGGAAAGATGATCCCCTTACCATTTCAAGTGTCAACCAGGAAGGAAAGAAGAAATTCCCATTTCTCTCAGAGAATGTTTTCATTCCACCAAGTCTGCCCCAGTGGATTCCATGCTGCCTTAGAAAATTAATTTCAAAGCTTAAAAATACTGGTTTTATTGATGAAGTTGATGAAGACCAATTTTGCTACTACTTTTAAATAAAAATCTGATTGGCAGCAAATTCCATATATTTTAAAATATAATAATAATAATAATAATAATAGCAATTGTAATAAAGTCATTTTTTTTCTGCATGACTGAAAAATACAATATTTTTATCTCCAACACACATGGGTGGAGCTCACAAGACTGGCTGCAGTAGACACTGGTAATATTTCTGATATTCAGCGGCTCTCCACTTCAGGATATACAAAGATTACAATCCCTCCAAACTCTTGAACAATTAAATGAAAGCAAACATCAAGTGCAGTGCTTCCAGGCAGAGCACTAATTGGCAGTTCTTGACTCCACTCTTCTCTTCCCCTGCTTTGATGAGCCCTGAAGTTTTACTGTAGGAGGTCACTATCTTAAGATGGTAAAGCTCCGTCCCTCTAAAAGATGGCCTCATGCAGCAGAATTCCCCGCCCACCTACACAACAATTCACATTCAACATGAAGGGTAAGCAAGAAAGAAATTTTGTTTTAACCAATGATAGTTAGGGTTCTTTTTTTTGGGAGGGGAACTTTTATCACAAGCATAGAAAGTTTATCTGACTAGTATACCAGTCCACCACCAACAGTCTTTCTCTACTGGCATTAGAAACAAATACTGTTACTTCAAGATACAAAACCATATTTTTCCTTGTGTTTGTCAGCTTTTGTTATACCACTGATTACTTCTTTTAGGGCTTTTCCTGAGAGTAGGTCACTAAAAATACTCCAATATGATGTAGCACAGATTTAACCATAGACAAACACATCATAGCCCATGTGCCTGGAGCTGTCCTTTCTGTACCATTTGAAATATTACCCTTGCCCTCTGATGTCAGCATGCCATCTGTACATGTAGCTGAACTTCATGTGAATCCTTTCCTGACACTTCTCTCCTGTGCTCACCTAGTGGACCCTTACTGTAGCACCCCACTGTCAATTATTTATATATAAGAAGGTGAACCGGAAAGAAGACTTTTGTATTACTGCTGTTCCCCCCAAGGTCTAGCACCTTATCAAGAATAGATAACTACTAACCATTGCACGGAGAATGACTAGACAGATGTATTTACAGGTTTGCAAACGCCTGGCATGATCTAGTGTTGCAGAGAACCAACTCTCTATCTTTATAATCAACTTCATATTATTATCATATTTTTAAACTCCTAGGATTGCTACAAATCAGCATACTGTATTAAAGAAAGAGAAAGACAAATCTTTAAATGTTGTTCACCAGCACAAATGATCTATGGATAAAAACAGTCAAAAACATAGATTGGGGAGATATACTGCTGGTAGTCATTAAAATATCATTTTAGAAAAATGATTCCCAACTTTTAAAAAGTGCCATATTTTTTAATTGATTATTGGGTCCTATGACACTCCTCATCCCTTCTATAGAGTAGAGTAATTTTATGCATTTACTTTGAAAAAATCAGGGAAGTCATCAGTTTACTCACATATTTTCTTCTGTGTCTTCTTTTCAACTTGAAGGACACCTATTTTCCTCCATGTTACTTCCTCCTACCAGGCTCTAATGGCAGCCAGAAGCCATAGTGACGCCAATGGGCTAATCTACCTGTCCTCAGCCTGGCAGCGTAGAATTGCTAGAACTTCACCAAAATATGGATGCCTGGGCCTCACCCCAGCAGACTCTAACCTAATTGCCCTGAGGTGTGGTCTAAGTATTTTAAAAATTCCACAGTCAGCTTTGAAAACTACTACGATAGTCAAATTGGAAAAGAACACAGGATTAGGCGTGAGAGGTTCATTCACTCATTCAATACACATACTTTCAATCCATCTACTATATATTGGGAACTAGACTGAGACCTGAGATGCTAAAATGAGTAAAACACAGTCCTAGCGAGGTTCACAATCTGGTTAAAGAGAAAAATAAATTACTTAAGTGCTATGGTTGAAAGAAACAGGGGACCATGATGGTCCAAGGAAGGAGAATTGCTTAATCCAGGATGGAAGGGTTGAAAAATTCTTCTCAGAGGAGACACATTATCCTGGATCTTGAACAAGAGATAGTATTCAGCCTGGTAAGGAAAAAATAGCAAAGACATTCAATAGAGAAAAAACCATTTGTAAATTCTATGATCACAAGGCCCGCAGGGGACTGTCATCAGTTAATGTGGCTACAGCCTACCGTTGGGAGGCAGTGGTGGCAAAGGAGGGGGAGAGGCAGGTAGGAGCCAGGTCATGAGGACTAAAAGGGCCTCGAGTCTGGCATCAAAGTCATCACAAGGTCAGAAGTCAGTTGGCTATAAATGATATGAGATATACAACAATACCTGGAACATACTGTCAGCGAACTGCTACGCACCTTACAATGAACCTCTTATCCTCTTTAGATTGGTTTTCCTGCCCAGAAGCATGAAGGTATGGCCTATAGGGACAAGTCAAGGAGTAGCTTAGAGAGCTTTAGCTCCTCCATAATTTCCGTCTTCCAGACACTACCTCAAATAAATATACAATCTTGAAAAAACAATGTACTTGTTATACAAACACAGCTTCAAGGCAAGTCCCTCGACTCCTAACTTTGTTCCTCCCATGAACTCCTCCTCACCACTAAAGCATATTACACTGAGGTTCATCTCATAATTTCTGCCACGGACCACCTAGATTCAAATTCAGGCTCTACTACTGAGCAGCATTGTGACACTGGGCAAGTTGCTTAACTTATCTAGGCCTCAGTTTCCTCATCTGTAAAATGGAAATATAAATAGTACCTCTTCTGGGGGCTTGTGAGAATTCAGTGGGCACTAAGCACAGAGTCTGGCACAGTCAGCATTTCCTGAGTGTAAGATCTAAAGCTTTGCTGCACTCAAGGTCTTCCTCAGACCAGCAGTCCCACATCAATCACCTGGGCATGTGGGAGAAATGCCACCACTTGGGCCCTACATATCCAGAATCTGCTTTTTAACAAGACTCCCAGGTAACTTACATACACATCAAAGTTTGAGAAGCACTGCTCTAAAGTACTATCCAGGTGCAATATTCTATAACTTCAAATAATTTCAAAAGGTGTGAATGATTCTCTTTGCTTGAAGTAATAGCACTTATTGCAATGGTTTTCACTCCTCACTGTGCATCAGAATCACACAGTGAACTTTAAAAGAAGGCATGTATGCCTTAGCCCAACCCTGCACCATCCAATGCCCCTACAGATTCTGATTGCTATTGGACTCAGTAGTGAGACCAATTCATTTTATTTTTTAAAGTTTTCCAGGTGATGCTAATGAGGTTGAAACCCAACAGCTTAAAGAGATTATGCAGACAGTCTTTGTGGTCACTGAGTTCACCAGGTGGTAGGAAAATGGTCTATTTAAAAAATGTTCATCTGTTCAGGGGTCTAGTTCAATGATACTGTGCTCGCCTAGCAAGTAAGCCCTGGGTTCCAACCCCAACACTGAAAAACAAAGTTCAGCACTGGCTTGAGAAGGGCTTCCACTAAGACCACTCTTCCTCCCCAAGCTGAGATGACCCGGCCTTCTCCATGCCCCTACCTGTTTTTCCTACTCCAATACTTCTTTCCTACTTCTCCATAAATCTTAACCAAGGTGCTTCAACCCTAGCCTGGGACTTTCCTCCACTTCTGTCTGTTTCATCCCCAGCTGCAGCCACTCTGGATTCAGGCACTCTCTGGTGACCCAGTGTTGATCATTCAGTGCTCCCCTGTTTGTTCACTCACATCCTAAGTTTTTCACCCAGGACTAGTACTAGATCTGGTCCTGATGAAAACTAGAAGAGACTTTCTTAGGGCTATAGTCCTGAGAACACAATCTCTTTCCCAAAAAACAGCAGACTTGGGGTATGGAAAGGGAATTCATCTCCTTGACGACTATAGACAGAAACCAACTAGTCAGAGATGAAGCTGCTAATGTTTCCACCCCAATCTTCCCCTCTCAGCTTAAGCTGAGATCAGATATAATCCAATCTTCATAGTTTAAAGGCCCTTCTGGTTGCTGTATAGCAAATAAGATGCATGCAAGGGGCAAAAGTGAAAGCAGGAAGCCTGTTAATCCAGGCACAAGATGGCAGTAAATGGGATTTGGTAAGTGGAATTTGGGTGATGACACTAGAGACCAATAGAATTGAGCAGATTTAAGAGATACTTAGGAGACAGGATTCACAAGACTTGCTCATGGATCAGGTTAGTGTGGAGCAAAAGGAAGGGATCAAGAACTCCTAAATTCTGCCTTGAACTTCTGGAAGTGTCTTTTACTGTAAAGGAAAAGATAAGCAAAGATGGAATCTTTGGACAGACTGGCTGAGATACTGTGGCAACCACTCAGTAAAAAAAGGTAAGAAAAAGAAACCAGGTAGAGTAATAGATAGAGCTTGGGCACACAGGCAAGTAGAGGAGCCAGGAGCCTAACAGGAGCAGATATCTAGGTTTGTATTTAACATTAGGAAGATCTACTACCCTGGAGTGGGGCCTCAAACACCAGTGTACCTCTCCAGTTTCCAAATTTTTCAGTAATTGGGCATTTTTCAGTAAGTAAATAAAGATTCAAGCATTTAGAAAAAGAAAACAGGTCTAGTGATAGATGGAGCTTGTGTAGAAGCCAAGAGGAATGAGTTAGATCCTGGAATCCAGGTCTAGAGCAGAATGAGATCAGTACAGATCCTCTTTTCTAAGATGTGTTCCCAAAACCTAGCATAGCACTAGCCCAGGCTGAGTACTCAGATATTTGTTTAAAAACCTTATTATTTAATGAATATTTACACAATGCTTACTATGTACCAAGCACCACTCTAAGTGCTTTAAATACATTAACTTGCTTAATCTTCACAGCAACCAAGGAAGTAAGAACTATTGTTACTTCAGATGAAACTGAGGCATGATGGATGCCTCCAATGCCTCAAGTACCCTGCAACCACAAGCAAGAGAGTGGTGAACCTGTTTGTGTATGTCTCCTACTGGACTTATGGATGAGTCTATCTGGAATACATGCCTAGAAGAGGTCCCAAGGCATTCACACACTATCTGAATAATGACATGTTGCTTTCCAGAATGGCTGTACCAGTCTAGATGCCCATCAACAACACTTGGGGGTTTCCAATGCACACATCCTGCCTATACTTGTTATCATCTACCTTTTAATTTTTGTCAGTTAGATGAATATAAATTGATAATTTATTTACATTTTCTTTTCTCTGGTTAAAGATAAATTTCAGTATCCTTTCATATATATTTACTAGATTTTCTAGTGTATCCTTGTGGGAATAACCTATTTATATCCTTCGACCATTTTTCTGTTGGGTTTTATTGGTTTTAAGGATGTCATTATATTGTCTTTGTATTAATTCTTTCTTTCTTTTAAATGCTGCAAATATCTTACCCCAGTCTATCATCTATTAAATTTATCTATGACCTTTCTATATTTTCTATGACAAATAGTAAGAACTTTTGGTAAAATGACATTCTATTTCCTTTTAAAAAGACCAGAAAAATGTAAAGGCTTTCAACTCTCATAATTGCAAAACCATCCCTTCACCAAACCATGAAACACAATGGCTAAGGAGAAAATCTGAGAAATAAATTTGAAGTTCTAATTACCAGCCCTCTAAATTGGTGATTAAGGAATGCTTTTGGTGTATTCTATTAATAAGCTGAAGCCATTTTTTATTTACCCCAGCTTGTTCCCACAAAGGATCTGAGGAAGCTTATAAGAAAACAAGCAATAAAATTGAAAAATATAAATTTAAAAAATCAGGAACAAGGAACACACAGCAGAATAGAAGGTCAAGATCAGGAAGAAACTAAAAATTCAGATATGTAGGCCACAGGGTCCTACAAAGTTATTCATGTGGAGCCAAAAATTTGGCTCTGAGCTTCTTGGCAACCAGAGGGAAAAGGGAAAAGGGAAAAGGGAATACAATCAGGCACATTCAACAATATTCTCTTTGTTGATAAGAAAACATACAAGTTCCTCACGGGAAGATAAGCTTTTCCTGGCCTTGAGTTACAAAAGAGTATCTCAGGTGGGTTTCATGTTGGGGACTGTGCCCTCAACAACATCCCTATGGCAGAAGTGATGGTTCTTGTGTCTTTTAACATCTCTCAGTAAAGCTAATGACCACCGAACTATAACCGGATAAAACATGAAAACAAACTCAATCTATCATTGGCCAAGTTCAGAGTGAGAAGAAGAAAATGAAGCAAAGACAAGGAGAAAAGCAAATCCATCCAAGTATGCAATCTTTGAGAGTCTAATTTAGTCTAAAAATCAAGCCAAAAACATCTGGAGAAATTAATGGCATGTTAATGATAATACCAGCTGCTATAACAAAAATGCTCTGAAAATCTCAGGGTTGTAACACAAAAGAAATTTATTTATCATTGATAAAAAACCAAAATGAGAACCAGACTCCCTCCATCTTGAAGACCCACTATAGTCTACACATGGAAAAAGAAAGACAAGGACTGTGCAGGTCTATAGGTAATCACACATCTCTTCTAATGTTACACTGGCTAGTACTTTGTCACTTGGTCAGTCCTGATTATGAGAGAGATTGGGATAGTCTAAAGCCATGTGTCCAGGGAAACAGGTGAACATTTATCACTTAGCCACAAATTATCAGCTGTATCTTCCAAATATTTCCTCATAACTTCAATTCTCTACAACAGAGTCCAGCAATGTATAGTCCACAGGCTAAAACTACCCCATCACCTCTTTTCAGATGACCCATGAGGTAACAAAGGGTTTTCCATCTTTTAAGGGTAGAGGGAAAAAAAACCAAAAGAATAATATCTGTATTTAATTAAATCCAAATTTCAGTCTCCATAAATAAAATTTTATTGAAACACAGCCACACATATTATGTATGGCTGCTTTTGTACTACACAGCAGAGTTGAATCGTAGCAGGAGAGACCACATGACTTGGAAGGTCAAAAATATTTACTCTCTGATCTTTTGCAGAAAAGATTTGCCATTTTCTATTTTAAACTGATAGGTGTTTACATAAGTTGAGAAATAGGTACTCTTAGTCAATGACAAGAAACACGAATATGTCTTATTGGGGGTTGAATGAGCTGATAGTAAAACAGATACCTTTGGGGACACTGAGAAGGCTGAACCAGATCCTGGTCATTCCTCTGTATGCAGAGTTGGACCAGGAAGATCCACCAGGCAAAGCCAGAATTTTTCTTAAGAAGCATTTCTGAATCCACACTAGTTCAAAAACAAATGATTAATCAATCAGTCATTTTTTAGATAAGCCAGTGAAGAAACATTGTTTTCCAAATTTCTCAAATAAGAAAGCATTTCTTCAATAGACTTATTAGATATTATGCAAGCCTGGCTTTTTAAAAAATAAATAATGTATCATTTTGTTATGGAAAGGGTACTATTTTCTGGGAGTTGTAAATACCTTAATTCCAATGGTGAAAAGGTAAAGGATAAAGTTGACTGGTAATCACATTTCAGGATAATATCAAGGAGTTTATTTATAGGTAATTTTCTGATGGTTGTGTTAGCCTTTCTTTTCTTCTTGATAACTCAAGAATCAGATCAAGAACAAAAGTAACTCCTTTCTATCCAAATGCTTTATCAACCTCAAACGTACCCAACCAAATATTGACTGATAGCATTTTTTTCTATAGACGTTTGAAAAAATAGGTTCACAGTGAATATGTACTGCTAGTACCTACCCAAAAACAATTTAAAATTTTAGGAAGGAATAAAATGTACCAACATATCAAAATAAGCTTTACAAATGAATCCCAGCATTAACATTAATAGCCTCCCTCCCTCCTCACCCTTGAGACTCCCAGTGACATAAAGCATAAGCCTCAGGACAAATTTTTTCTTTTCTTTTAGCCATTGTAGCTATAGTCTTCCAGAGCAGACAAAATCCCCAGCCCTGGGAAGACAGGCTACCTGTGACCAGGATGCCCAAATTTGGGAATGACCTTAGAGATCATTATTCTAGAGTTCATACCAACATCCTTGGTTTAGATAAGAGGAAACAAAGCACAGATTGGGTAAGGAACATGCCCAGACCACACAGCCAAGGAGCAGGGAGCCGCCTCATTGACGTTAAGACTCCAGCCAACCCTTTTCCTGTCCTGTAGTTCTTCCTCTACACAATTCATCCTCCAACCCTGGCTCTCTGGAACCATCACTGACTCATTCCCAGTTAATGTATTCTCCTTCCAACGTAGATAAATTCAATACCACTTACTGCACAAACCTCTTCCCAGTGAGGCCTATAAAGCAGAGGCCCTGTCTGCTTTGCGGGGCCCCAAAGATCCCACAATGCCTTTTTGCAAGAGCTTAGTTTACCTCGACTCTTTGGCCAAAGTTAGATGTCTTTCATCCTTCTCTTCGCACTACACTAGTTAACCATGGCTCTTTTCTTCCCTAATAACCTCCCCCTCTTTCCTCTGAGGTATCTGCTTTGCAGATCATTCTTCTGCAGAACACTGGAACAGAGAATTCCAAAACTGCACAGCTACTCAACTGCTGGAGAATATAATTCCCAGGCAACTAGTGCACCACTTTTACCTTACAGTTCCAGGTTGCTATATAAATGTCCAGGATGTGTTTGTAGATTTCTTTCTGCTAATACAATGAATTTAAAAGTAACTAAGACCATGGTGAAATTTCTTAACTTTTTTAAATTCTAAGACATCATAATGGGAACCACTCTTCTTGGTAGGTTATCTGGGGATAATTGTAATCAACCAAATTTAATTAATATTATTTGGTGTAACTTGACAAAACTAAATAGTAATCTCCAATTTCACCCAGTTTTTGAATAGGACCAGATCTCAATTAATGGTATTACAAAAACAAAAATAACGATCTCTTTACTCTCTAGCTCCCACTTGCAAAATCTCACAACCCTAATCAACAATGATTTTTTATGCAAAAACAGAAGTAACTTTTTCTTTTCTCATCAATTCCCAAAATGTGTAATCTTATCTCAGTGCTGCCTCAATTCCAAATCAGAGATACCCTAAGCTTTTTTTTAAATCTAGCATATTAACTGGGTACCACACCTGTAACTCCAGCTACTTGGAAGGCTAAGACAGGAGCATCACAAGTTCCAGGTCAGCCTGGGCAACTCTGTAAGATCTTGCCTCAAAATAAAAGATACAAAGATGTAGCTCAGTGGTAGAGCACCCCTGGGCTCAATCCCCATTATGGGGCGGGGGGAGAAGGGGGAATCTAGCCTGGTAGATGGCATCAAAAGGGGTAAACACTATGATCCTAATTTTCAAAATGCTTACCTAGTAATGAATGTAATTGTTTTTTCAAGAGGTTTGACCATAATATTTTCAGTTAAATATCTCCCAGAGTTTTTAATTTCTATACCTGTAAATCAAAACACAGAATTGTGGCAGAATAACCAAAAAGCTGGGGAACAGAATACAAAGCATATAGATTTAGAAGTTCAAAAAGGCTGGGTGCAGGGGTGCATGGCTGTGATGGCAGCTATGTGGAAAGCTGAGGCAGGAGGACTGCAAACTCAAGGCACCTATATAACTTAGTGAGACACTATCTCAAAATAAAAAATTTTTAAATGGGCTGGGGGAATAACTCAGTGGTATGTTCTTGCCTAGAATGCAAGAAGCTCTGGGTTCAATCCCCAGTACCACACACACACACACAGAGTTTAGTAAGGGATATTTTCTTGATGTTTGGGGGTATATTATAAATAAATATATTATATATATATATATATATATAAATGAGAGACCAGCTCATTTTTTGCTTTTCACAAAGATAGTTGTTGAAGTTAGTTTCCTGTGAGTAAAGAAAGAAGGGACCACGAAGATCTTACAGTCCTGCTCCTCTTTAAAAAAGTGGGGGTAGCAGGAGGCAGGCAAAATGGTCCTCTGGTTAAGAGTGCACATTCTGGAATCAGGTGTTCAGGGTTCAAATCCTGGCTCCAGCACTTTGTATTCTGTGAAGTTGATCAAGTGGACTATCTTGGTGTTCTCATTTATAAAATAGGATAACAATGATGTTTATCTCATTGGTTTTGCTAGGATTAAATGAAATAGTATAAATATAAATTTAAAGGTGAAGAGAGCATCCAGAAAAAAATTGTTGCTTAGCATATACTTGCTAAATATTCATTTCTTTTTAATAGATTAGAAAGTGAAGAGCAAGGAAGTTATGTGACTTAGCCAGTATGCCATATAACCAGGACTAGAATTCCTAGTCCTGTTGCACACAGAGCGCTCACTCCACTCCGCCTCCTTCTCCTTACAAATGTTTTCATCTTCAGCACTTACCTATTAACATGGCTTAGCATTATTGCAACAGCTGAAGCAAGCAAAGGTGGTCTTATCAAGAATAGCGAAGTCCACCTGAAGCAGTGTGCCCTTTAACCAAGAACTTCCCATTCACACAGACGCACCATGCATCATGGTTTCCAGCAGGAAGCACTGCTGTAATCCCTGCCCACATTTTCATAGCCATTCAGTGGCGTGGACATTGTTCTTAGTTGTTGTTACTCTTACTGCACTATGAGAAGAGTGATTAGTTCTGTCCCCACTTACAAAATGGAACCAATCTCCTGCACAACCCATAATTTTATGAAACTACACAATATAGCTAAGTATCAACTTCTTTCAGGAGAGGTAAACATTTAGAATCTCATTTCTTCCTTTATATAACTAAATCTAATTTTTTAAAAAGTCCATTTTTCATGCTACAAAAGACCAAATGAGGCCAAACAAGTATTTTAGAATTGATTTGAGACAGAAAGTAATTCCATTATCATCAATCAGGGCAGCATGTCCTTATTTAACAATAATTTTATAAATTTTAAGTTATCTCAAATGCTGAAGAAATTAAAAAATAATCTATATTTTTAAAATCTCAGGATGGGAGGAAAAGGAATTATAAGCTTGCCTAAAGTTAATAATTTAAAAGAGGATATTTAAAACTTTTCTTTGACAACTGCCCGGTAATGTATGAACCAGAATACCCATTACAATATTTTTTGTAATATATAAGATATAAAGTAGATAAAAACTTAAATATTAAATAAGAGTAGTACAGAGTAAATAAATTATGGCATATTCCCATAATGGAATACTATACAATCATCAACACTGATTGTTGGACATAATTTTTTGTCATGTAAAGAGTTCATGTTAATTTTAAAAAGCAATCATCACCAGTGTAACTCTACATCATGTACAACCAGAAGAATGAGAAGTAATACTCCATCTTTGTATGATGTGTCAAAATACATCCTACTATCATGTGTAACTCATTAAAACAAATTTAAAAATTTTAAGAAGCAATCATCAATAGGAATTTTTATGATCAAAATTTGATAAAAATTATGGTGAAAATCCCATTTCACACGTATAGTTTTACATAGGAAAGAAAGATTGGAAGAGCACACATTAAAATAATGATATTGATTTCTAGGCAGTAAAATTAAAGGTTTGTTTATTTGTTTGTTTGTTTTGTCATTTTTGATTTTTGGTATCAGGGATTAACCCAGGGGCACTTAACCACTGAGCCACATCCCCAGCCCTTTTTTCTTTCATATTTTATTTTGAGACAAGGTCAAAATAAAGCTGCTTAGGCACTTATTGTTACTAAGTTAAGGCTGGCTTTGAACTTGTGATTCTCCTGCCTCAGCCTCCCAATCCACTGAGATTTCAAGTGTGAGCCACTGTGCACAGCAAATCAAAGTGGTTTTTTGCCTATTTTCTAAAGGTTTTACATTAGCTTGTTTTATTTGCCTCAAAAGTAATGAATTATGTAGTGCATTAGAAAACTTCATGCAAAATGGCTAACAGTAAGAAACTGTTCTCAGTTGTGGGGTACCATCAGCTCTGCAGCAGCGTGCTTCATTCCTTGGTAATGCTAGATAAGAAAGAAATTATTCTTTTTCCTTCTATCCCTGGGCACACTGAGTTAACAAGTAAAATCAAAGGCGGTACTAAAACCAAAACACAAAGATGCCCGATTTCACTTCCCACTACTAAAGTTCATTTACCCATATATTCAATGAATATTTCTTATGAAGCCAGAAATTAAAGAATATGATAGATCAGTCACAGATCCTACATTCAGGGACTATAGTAACTAACACAGTAAGGAATCTACTTCCGTTTCTTTTTAAAGTGCTACAAGAAAAGTATATATGGAGAACAGGTTTCCTTTTACTCGGAGAATTAAGGAAGTATTATTGAATAATAAAAAGCAGATAACTGAGATTCAATGTTGACAAGGTGAATTCTTATGGTTGTATGGTTGCATTACCTCCGAAAATGAACTCTAAATAGTATTAAGTGAAAAAAAGCAAACTGAAAACCAATATATATGCTTAATACACACATTCTTATACACATACAAGCACACATACACCAGCATGTGTGGAAATACCAAAATGGAAACAATGTTCATCTCTGGATAGGGGAATTAAAGGTTGATGTTATCATTTTGCTCTCTTTCATGTCCAATTTTGCTACAATACAAGTGATTGGCATATTACCAATGAATAAATGGGGGAGACTTACCCTTGGTGACCAAATAAGAGCTCACATTCTGCCATGATCAGTGCTGGACTATAAAAGAGCTAATGCTGACATATGACAGATTATGACTGGATTGTAGGACTTGCCCACTTCTTTCTGACAGCCCAGCTCTGATTTTTTTCCATCATTACATCATTTGTACTCATTAATAACCAAAATGGCTTCTCAAGAAACCATTGCCAATATACAGTCATCTTCTCATGTAGCAGAGAAGAAGCCACTAGATCTTGATGATACTTAGCTTGACTTTTGGAAGGCTTTTGATCTTGTCCCATAAGACACGTTGGGAAAATATGACCAGGAGCAAACAACTGTGCGTTAGGTAATTGCAGCCTGGCTGGAGAGTTCTAACCAAAACATTCAAATTTAGGAGGTTTCACAATTGTTGTTTGTGATAGCAAAGTGAACAACAGACAGAGGTGCCAAAAGCGGTGTTCAGAAAGTAAAATAACAACTAGAAGGTGAAATTGTACAAACAACAGGCAACAAGACGCAGACTTAAGTTTAGTATGAAAAACTGACTTCAAGTACACCTGAATTGGAAGAGAGAAAGAATTCAAAAGTATTTGAATAGAAATCTGACTACCCATAGGCATTACAGCAGCAGTTCAAAATCTTGTTCTGACAAGGGACACAGAATTGGGTCTCAGACATCCAAATGTGCATTGAACACACCCACGTTAACACAAATCACATTGTATTGCCATTGTTTGTCAGCAAGTCTTGTTCTCCATCAAGTTTGTTTTTTTTTTTTTTAATCTTGCTATATTTCCAGTACCTAGCAGAGACAGGCAGTGAGGGAGTTTTCAAAATATTTTTTAAAATACTGAATGAGCCAGGAGGTTGGGGATGTAACTAAGTAGTAGAGCACTTGCCTAGAATGTGCAAGGCACTGGGTTCAATCCCCAGCACTGAAGAAAAAAAAAAAAGAATGTGCTGGGTACAGTGGTCATTACACACCTATAATCCCAGCTACTTGGGAGGTTCAGGCAGGAGGATCACAGGTTCAAGGCTAGTCGGGGCAACTTTGTAAAATCCTGTCTCAAAAATAAAAAATAAAAAGGATTGGGGATATAGCTCAGTGATAGAGTGCCCCTGGTTTCAATCCCCAGTGCTGAAAACAACAATAACAAACAAAAAATAGGGATGAATGAAATCATCTCTTGTCTTCTTCAGAAACCCCACAAATGCACTAGGCCCCCCTGGGAGCTCTCTATTTAAAGATAGATATGAATAATTTGCTGAACATCTGAATATTCAGGGAAGACCCTAAAAAAAGTTGAGGAGCTAGTAAGTGAAAACTGGACTATTCAGTTGATAGAAGAGAAGACTAGGAATAAACTAGGAACAACATTCTTTCTGATGAGATCTTCCACAAAGAGTTTCTTCTTCTATTAGAAATTTCCAAAAATATCAGGATTAGAAAAACAGACTAGGGAACCAGGCCATTATATATTGTAACCGATAACGGCAACAGCAAAAATAAACAAACAAAAACTCAGCTAAAATAAATTTTACTGGCTGCTTTTGCAAAAGAACCAACTCCTCAGTTCTAATGATGAAGGCTCATGAAAAAGCCTCTGTGAATTTAGGAGCAGGCTTCTTAAGCAAGACCCTTCCAGAGCCAAGACACCAGGACTTTGTGATAAATATGAGTAATCAGTCATCATCAGAAGCTTTTCATAATTAAACTGAAAATGCAAAACTCAATTTGATTTTCATGGTATTTATGTTCTAGGCATCATAGAAATTTGTATCAACAGAACACAAAATATACTCTGGATATATAGGAAATAGACTTCTAGAAAATCCCATACTTATTTCTTTCTGTATATTTGCTAAGCTTCCTATGTTTTGAAAATTAGTTGGCTACTTCTCAGTTCTGAATGTTCTAAATAAAACCTGATATTAAATCCAATATAATTCTTTCAGTTCCAAAATGCACTTAGTATACACATTAAATATGGTTATGGTAAGAAATGATGAGAAATCAACACAACTCTTGATTCTTATCCATTTATCAAATATTACATCATTCTATTCTTTGACAATTGTTTTTATTTGCAATATATAACTATCCTAATAAATAATCCACTTGTCACCATATACAGCCTTTAATTTCTCTTTCATTCCAAAAAGGAGTGAAAGGCTCCCCCAAACTTATTGATTTAGAACCAAATTTAAATAAACTCGAAAGCCTGCTCACTTTCACAATGAGTAGAAAAAGGTCAGACTGGGCATCTTCCAAATGTAAAGGCTTAATTGGACTAATTCTTTCACGATAATAATGTATATTTAAGATAGCCACTAAAAATTGTCAATGCTAATTTAGTAGATCAATTCCATTAAATGCTTTGAACTTTTCACCACTTGCTAATCTCATCTATTACAGCTGCTGTTTTGTTGAAAATCTGAAGCCATAACTTAATATCACATTACAACAATTCTAACCAGATCTAAAAACTACTTTTCTATATGTGAAACAGAACCTTAAAAGATCTTAAATTGTATCAAATTTGAGGAACCTATAAAAATTTCCCACGGCCAAAATGTAAAGTGATCTTATCAGTCTATTAGTAATAACTATTATGGTAAGAAGCTTGCAGAGGTTTTTTGAATAAATATGTTATATATATATATGCATATATATATATATATAAATATATATATCTTAGAAAATACGAGTTTTACTGTAGCTGATGTAAAGTTTTAACATCTGTGATAACTGCTCATAGACCAACCTTTATACAACTAAATGGTGCAGATTTTAATATCAAACACAATGCAATTTAGGAAATAATTCAACTTGGGTCAATAAAAATGTCAAGATTTTGCTCAACATTTAGGTGAACTATATAAGCGATGTAACTCATTAATGTAAAAATAACATATTCATCATTAGCCAACAAAGAATTTGGGGAAACTCTAAGCCACTATTGAATATCCACCATATCTTATTTTTGAAACAAGATTTTTGAGGCTATTTTTATTCCTGTGATTTACCACCAGTATCCTCTGGGTGATAGTTGAGGAAACAGATGCTGGGAATCTCTGTCCGCTCAGTTCCTGAGAGGGGGATTCTGACTCAGCCGTGCCAGCTCCCAGCTTTGTACTTCCACGTGCAGCGGGTGGCGGAGAAAAGCGTAAATGACTGCCTGATTTCCAGGCTCTTGTTGCCAGTTTCCTCAAAGTTTCCACTTACGCACTTGCCTCCCTTACCAACTGCGTTTGAAGTTCCCACTCCAAAATCCTGAACAGCAAGTTCCCAGGATACATCTAAGTTTAAAAAAAAAAAAAAAAAAAATTCAGTGGGGATTTTCCAGCTGAAATAAAAAATAAATTGACAGCTGGGGAGGGGACATTCTGTTTTTAAAGTTGCTTCTTTGCTGTCAATTGATGATACTGCTCTTTGCAGAAGGAAGATGTAGATAGAGAAAAGAAATCGCGAAATGTTTCATTTTAAGCTTGTTTTCTTGAGAACAGCCTTCCTAAAGTTTCCTGTTCCCTGTTATGTACTGTGAACAAATTTAAACTAACATAAATCTGCATCTATTTGGAGATTATATTTACATTATTAATTTTAAAATGTTTATTAATGTCCAAAGCTTTATGCTTTCTATTGCATCTAGGATGATGCAAATGGAGGTATAGAGTGCAGGATCTGTGAGTTTAAGTATCTTTTATTGAAAACAGAATCACAGGCCAAACTATAGATTGATAATTCAGTTTCTCAAGGCAACAGTTTCTATTAAAAGTATTATTTTATAGAGAAATTAAATTCAATGGCCAAACTATATTTTTATGAAGTTTTTTTTTAAAGCTACTTCTACTTTACTCTATTTAAAGCAATAGAACCTATGTAGGTGATTTAATTTTAATTTTATGTAAATCAATGTTATTTTTTGATCATGTGCCAATGAACTACCAAAATGTGTACTTATTAATCCTGTTATTTAGTGTGATTTAATGATGGCCTAGCATAATTGATTAAGGCTACTTTTACATTAGGAAAATGCAACAATTATTAGTCTTTTAGATAAAGTGAGTTCAAATTGATGAAGACCTAGCAGTTCATCTATCTGAGATGGAGGCAACAAGTCAGCCTGCTAACTTAAAAGGAAATCCATCAGTTCTTGATGTGGGGCAGGGGCAAGAGAAGAAAGGTTTTTGGTTTGCTAGCATGTACATCAAACAATGGCTAAAGAATAAACAATTGCCTTCCATCATAAAAACACCTAACCCAGGGGACTGGGGACATGCCTCAGTGGTAGAGCACAGTTCAATATCTAGTACCACCAGAAAAAAACAAAAAGACATTCCTCCACTCTCAAGTTGACAGTCATCGTCTTCTCCATGAAAGACCTTATTGGCAGACTGGGCCTCCTCACTCAGCAAATACGTATTTTTTACCAGTCACAAGGAGAAATTATATTGCAACAGATCAGTAACATTCTAGAAGGAAATAAGGCCCTTTGAATGAAGACGACCACTTCAGTAAAAAAAAAAAAAAAAAAAAAAAATGGTGAGATAATCAAAATGAGCAAAGAACCTTAAAATGCAAGAGATTTTCCAGTAGAATATAGCCTAAGCCTTAGAACCACCAACCAACAGGCAACATAAAATTTGCCACTTAGGGGTTAGGAGTGTAGCACTGGGTTCTATCCTCAGCACACACACACACACACACACACACACACACACACACACAATCTCCAATAATATTTCACACAGACATCAAAAGAAAACAACACATGCACATACAAAAAAGGAATAAGGCACGATGTTGAACTACTTTTGTAGCTGCAACAAATAACTGATGTTTAACAATTCCACTCAGACTCTAAATAGGCACAAAAACACCAAGTAACTAACTGATTGGTCAGATGCTGAAGCAAAGAAAGTCAGTCAAGCTTGGTGGGTTATCTAAACGACTCTTTGGCCACCCAGGCAAAGATGTATTATCACCCTTTACATGTAAGTGAAAAAAGACAGAATCAGTAAGATAATGACACAGATTAGGGAAGGAAAAAAATTTTAACGACTGCATCAACTCTGGCATATGAATCACAAAGCTAAAATCCCTTCAGTACACACAAGCCCCATTGCCAAATGGTGTTTCAAAGTCCCAGGCAGAGTAAGACAAACTCTTATTTTAATGTTTCTGAGTCCATCAAATAGCGACATAAGTATAATATTGAAGGTCAATTCCCTAGCATCTCAAGGGTTAAGTTCTTCGTTGTGAATAATTTTGAAAAAGTATCCCAGTAAGCACCAGGCTTAGGCTAGTTCAGCAAGAGGAACCGTTCCATAATGAGGCTTGGCCTCCCCAGTCCCAGTAGAATTAATTTTGTGCAGTTGAACACCTAGATAAATTAGTTTTGCTTTAAATATTGAGTCCTAAAAGAGTTAAAAGAGGGAGAATATCAATCAATAATTTTTAGATTAACTACTTTGTATATGACAAAACAAAATTAACTTTGGCATTATAACCTCTTTCTCTGGCATTTCTGATGAACCTCTGTTTTAAAATAAATAATTAGAGATTTTAAAACCAACCAAACATAGGCATTTGCTTCTTGCTACAGAATGTTAACTCACCACCTAGTTTTTTAGAAAGAAAAGCTTACTCATACATTTTGAAAAATTATAAATATTATTATTGTTATTCATTAAAATAATCCCATCTGAGAATTAATAATTCTGAAAATATATAGACAAAATTCTGTAGGTTTTTAACATTATCATTGAAGAAATTAAGCTTTAAAATTGTGAAAATAATATCTAAGTTAACAATGTTAGGTTCTTACAATCCTATTTTAATTGAATAATTCCTTCCAAGGTCTAGCTCTTACTAACCTTTTATAAAATTGACTTCTATTGAAATATTTTTACAGAATTAAGATCATGTCTATAAATGACAACAAATTTAAAATAGAACTCTCTTACGTTTTAATGGCTTTTTCTGCTTATAAATGCCTACCAAAAAGGTAACTATAAGATACATTTCCAACAGGCTTTTAACCTGGCCAATTGCCCATATAAACAATCTTTAATATTATTTGGCTATAATTTGATAATTAAAATGGCAAATCACAACCATGTTGAATTTACATCCCTGTGCCAAAATGTTATTTAACAGATAACTAGAAATAGAGGAAATGTCTCTTTAACAGATTCTTTTAAGAATACATCTACAGGAAGCATCCAGCATTCAAACAGTCATAAAAGCAAGAAGCAGTTGAACAGTGGCACCCAGAGGTGAAAAGTATATTACTTCTAGAGATTTATATTGTTAACTAATCTGTTTTTCAGCTATCCTTTCTGTCACTTCCAGATTTTTCTCTAGTAACATATCAGAAATCATTCTGTCTTAGTTGTATATTGAAATAACATATTTTAATAAATAAAAATAAATATTTTATTTTAGAAAAAACACTTTATTTCTGTATTAAACTGCATGTCCAATTCCTCTCCTCCAAAACAATAACCAGGCAAAATACCTTTCAGAATTGAATACAATGTTCCCTCTTCTACTTCTAGCCTATCAATATTACTAGGAAAACACATTTTTAAGGAATGACTCTGTGACTACTACACAAATTCCATATGCCCCAAATTATTTTTTTTTTCTGTGTAAGTTGAACTATAGCATATCCCTGAACCAAAATTGATAATACCAGGGAGAAAAAAAATCCTCTTGTAAGCCTTTAACCCACAGAAGGTTAATGAAGTACTCCCTCCCCCACTCCAGGGCAAGAGGGAAAAGAAAATATAATTCTGATTAGTTCTGAAATAAAGTTAATTAATTTTTTTGTCTGAAAAAAAAATTCCATATTGAATTCTCCCATCAGTACCATAGCTGGGGATAGAAATAGGAATAAGAATGCTGGATAAGAGAAAAGGAAATAACACTTTTTAATCCCACAGGAAGTTTAAAAAATAACAATCTACTCTAACTGAGTTTTAATTAAAGAAGCTCCATACCCTTAAACAGACAAGCAGTAACATCAAGCATTTGGCTGGCTGAGTTCCTCAGCTACCCTGCAGAAAAACGCCTCCTCCTGGATCTAATCACCTTCAGGGAGCCTCCAATAAACCCTTAGTCTCTGGGCCAGCATAGGTCAGGTTTTTAAGAGGCTCAAAGAACAGGGTCTTATTTTTTCCCTAAGCTGAAATGCACACGTGTACTTAGTAGAGGGTTTTCCAGGCAGCTTATGGCCAATCTATCGGGTATTTTCCATTACCTTTTGTCAGGCATTCTCTTCAAGATCGCCGCTGCTGCTTCTTTTTAATCACCTAAGAAGCCACCTTGATGTGACAAGTTCCAGAATAAGGCTCATCCTTTCTTATCTGCATCTTCAGCCTAATGATGAGAAATGGGCTTCTATAAACTTGAAAAAGGCAGGAAAATGCTGCCAAAGTCATTACCCACTACTTTGAATTGGAAAGATGAGAGCTGTCCCTTTTTAGAAGAATGGTAATAAAGTATAAAATAGTAGTACAAAGCCTTCGGCATTTCGAATAAAGGAAATTGTCCAGTGGTATTCAAAACAAAAACAAAATACCCTCATTTCCTACTCTTTGAAATCTGCTATCAGAATATATCCTTCATTTTGTATATCAAACCGTGTTCAATTGTCTGTCAAAAATGAGAGAATTATGCTTGCATGAAAGTCAATTATCAAAATAACCTCTCTCTTGATGCCTTCCTCTAGTCTCTTCTACCCTTTCCCGTAAGTAGCAGTGTTCTTGCCTAAATATTTTGGCAGTAGGCTGTAGCTTCTAGGGGACTTGTGAGTGGCCAGCCTGCTACTTGCCCGTGGCACATCAGCCATGGAGGTTGGAAGCAGGTGGGCCTGCTCCTCTTAGTCCCAGACAGCGAAACTGCAGCCTTTCTCATACTAAAACCACACCATCATTGTCCATATCTGATGGGTCCATTACAGTAACAGTGTGAAGGAACCCCGGGCTTACAGCATTTGGGGACAGACCTTAGGGAAGCTACCTCACGCGGATCATACTGAGCTCTCCAGCCACTCAGAAAATTCACAGCTGTTCAAGACCCACGCCCGGCGGAGGCCACACGCGGCAGTAGACGTGGGCGCCACCTAGTGGATCCTATTGACCCGGGGGTGCCTCCAGGACATCGTGGAAGTTATGTAAGATTCTGCACACAATCCCCACAACTGATGTGTGAAACACGATTTTCTTCATGCTGCGGTGGGGATGAGGCTCGTCTAAAAAGTAAATTAGTAAATAAAAAATAAAGAAGAAAGTGACAAAGCAAGTAAATGAGTGGAATAACTCGCAAAAATTTTAAGACTGACACACACCTGCAATCCCAGCTACGACGGAGGCTGAGAGGCAGCATGTGCAACCCGCTTCCCATTGGAAAAAAAAAATCCAAGACTGGTTTTTGTCGATATAAACTTTAAGTATTTGCAAGTCAGAGTACTATATTATTTTAATCTTTATTAAGAAAAGAACTATATGGAAAGTTTATTTTGCTAAAATATTACCATTTCTATAATCTACCAAACTGAACACTGTAGTTATGCCTTAATAGCTTATGATTCAGCAAGCCAATCCAAATAGAATTGAATTCTTATTTTTCCTATCATCTTATGAATATGAGTCTTAAAGATGCTGATTATAAAATACTTCACCAACTATTTCTCCCTTCTTCACCCCAACAACTCCCATTCCTGCCATGCCCCAAAAGAGTTCTTACTCACTTCCCACTCCATCCTTTGCACACATATTTTTTTTCTGGAAGAAATAACTTCAATTTTCTCCTCAGCAAAGTTGTGTCTGTCACTCAATTTAAGATCAAATTCAAAATACGACTCCTGGAAAGTTGTACTTCTGATCTGCAATCACTTCCTAACTTTGTTTCCAAACATATTTAATTTGCCACTTGTTTATGATTTCCTAATTGCCTCATCTCTGCAAGTAATACCTGTGTCTGATCCAAAACCTTTATCTCAGAAAAAAAAACCTAATATGTTAAATAAATAGTGATGATATAAGTAAATGACCGTTTCTGTCAAGATCTGTTAATAAATTCTCTCCTTATCCTGTCCTTTTGATGAAGTAAATATATCAATAATAACCAATATTTACTAAGCTTCACTAAAGCAGGCTCAATGTTAAGCATGTATCAGGTGCTCACAACATTCCTGCGAAACAAGAGTAGTTGTACTACTGTCCTCATTTTGTAATTAAGGAAAGGTGAACATGAAAGGTTAAGAAATTCACCAGTCACACAAAGTAGTATCAAGCAGAGCTGGAATATGAAGCCAGTCCTTCTGACTCCAGAGACTATATTCTGAATCACTGTAATACACTGTGTCTATTTTATATGTTGCAATTAAATATATGATACACTATAATTTCATTATTGGTGGTATTATATTTCAATGATTTGCTTTATAAAAATTAGTTATAATTTTATCCCCTGAAAAATCACTTATTTTAGATAGTTACTAAAATTATTCAAGTTGTTAATATTTTTTACCATATTTGTTCTTCAAAGAAAGAGCTTACTATAATCAAAAGATTTGTACAGAGGAAGGAAAAGAAATTACTTTACTGATCAAAGGACTGATGTAGGAAAATATGCAAGCTGACTGCATTTAGCTAAGATTGCAACAATGAAGTGGAAGAGCCAGGGGAAATGGGAGATCTGGTAATAACTGTTTCTTTGTTTTTTCAGTTCACCTGACCTCTTTAAACATTTTAAATTAGAAATGCTCCTCATACTCCTCAGGCTTGGCCTCAATGAGTAAGCAAATCAGCAACCCCACAGGAACCACCTGTGGGTTTCAATTCAAGGGGACTGGAAAGGGCTCCCAGCCCCCTAAAATATTTAAAGATGTTTAAAATTGCATCCCTAGAGCGCCTTGAATCAAAAAAGGGACTTTTCAAAAACAGGGACAACATTGATATAATTGCTCAACACTGGAAATAACCCATAAATTCCCAAGCAATAAAGTAGATAAGTAACACAATAAATTCATACACTGAAATACTATTTGCAATGAAACAAATGCACTAATGCCACATTCAACATGGATAAACCTTGGGCTGGGGCTGGCTATAGCTCAGCAGTAGAGTCTTTGCTTAGTGTGCATGAAGCCCTGGGTTCAATCCCAGAAAAAAAATAAAAATTTAAAAATTAAAAAAAAGAAAACTCAACATGGATAAATCTCAAAATGGAATCTGAGTGAAAGAAGCAAGATGCAGAAGAATGTACAAAAATTCCACTTATGTATAGTGCTAAAACTGGCAAAACTAAACTTATACTTTGTTTAGAAGTATATAATGCAAGAATGAGATTGATCACATTATATTATGTGCATATAAGAATGTGGCATAATGGGTCACACTGTTATATATATTCTAATGCACCAATTAAAAAAAAAAAAGACATAACTCAGATGGGAAAATTACAGGGAAATGCAAGGAAACGGATGCCACAAAAGCTGAGCTAGTGGTTGCCTCTGAGAGGAGGGGCAACAAGGCAGGGAAGGAGATGGGCCACTTCTTGAGGTCTGGCCATGCTTCTTCTAACTTGTCACTCGGGCTGTGTTCACATTCTGTTCTTATGTCATATTTCATGGTAAAAATGCAAAGTAAGCACATCCAATGATCATTTCAAAAATGTATTAGGAAAAAGAATATAATAGGCTCATACATGATTATGTTTGGGTGAGAATAATTTGCTGAGCTCCATGATTGCAGTCATAGGAAGAAAGGAAAGAAGAATAAGCATGAAGACTCACTTCTAAAAGAGGATAGTGACCAGATGACCAGCTCTGGATTTGAACTAAAGTCTTGCTACCTGCCAGCAGAGAGCCTTGGGCTGGTGTGTACCTCTCAAATCCTCTACTCTCCGCCTATAAAACAAAAACCATAGTAGGCCATGCATCCCGGGATCATTTTGAGACTTGCAGCGAATACTGGTTTTCATTCATTATCCAGTAAGGGCAGTTTCTTTGCCTGGGATTGGAAACAGAGGAGAAAAATCTCACCACAGGGAGCAGAAAAAGAGAAAACTCAGATTTCCTTTCCATTTTTCCCTGGGTCACTCTCAGCCCCACTGGTTTCTCCCTGAACCACTCACCTGAGATTTCTCTAGCAAGAGTCACCAGGGACCTTCTGGTACGAAACCCAATTAACCTCTTTTATCTACTTCTTTTGATACTGTTGATGCCTTCATCCTTGAAACTTTTCTCCCCTTGTTTTCTTTGATACCCTAAGTAAACCCTTCTCATCAAAACCTCGCCACTGCCTGCAGTCGGGTTCTGGCCATTTTGCTCCACTCTGAACAGACTCCTAATTGGTTTTCTCCAGGATGGCCTCTCTTCCATCCTGTCCCCACAATGCAGCCACAGTCTTTGTCCTAACATGTAAATTTCATCATTCCCATATCCTTCACATGAACCTCTACTCTCTGTGGTCCTGGATGCTCTGCTGGTGTTTTCTACAGCTACATCAACCACCTGCATTCATTTGGACTTTCTTGCCTTTCTACCTCTTCCCCTCTCCATCTGGAAGATCCCATTCTTCACCATATCATCTGCCTCCCTTATAAAACTTTAAAACTCAGGACAAGCCCTCTTCCACCCACCATCTACCCCTTTCTAAATTACATACATTCCTTTGTAATGGGTATAATCTGTGATCATCCTTGAACAACTGCACTAATTGTCCAAACTCCTTATGGACAGTCACCTTTCTTACTCATGGTCAAACACCACCAACCAAAACAGGACCAAGACAAACCCAGTTATGTGAATTAATGGAAGAGGAAAATCATCAATGCCTACTCCATAGATTTACAGAACTGCCATTGCTACCTCCTCTACTGTATGTAAATTTTTACTCCTTCTAATGGAGGAAAAAGAAATCATGTATCATATCCTTGTCTCTTAAATCCTGTCTTCTAACATTTCTCCGTTTTGTCATGATTATTTTATTTTCCCCATATTTAACGAATCAAAATTGTGCAGGTAAATTAAACCTATCTGATCTTGTTCCATATATGCTATATGTTATTAGACAGTCATGGGTTCAAATTTTAACTCTACCATGTACTGATCATGGGACCCTGATTAAATTTACTCAACCCCAAGGTTTAGTTTCCTCACTTGCAAAATGAGAGTAAAAATACCTAATCCATGGTTTTCTTGTGAGGTTAAATCTACTAATATACATAAAGCACTTAGTAGATTTCCTAGCACAAATAAGTATGCAACAAATACTCTATTATTATTAATGCACAATTGGGACAGTTACTTTGCAGAATATTATTTGCTAATTATTCATTATAGTGCTCTGTACTTTGCAAAACTGAAAGTCACCTTGAATTTCAGAGTAAGGCCTGAATAACTATATTTTTCCCCAAAGGGAAAATCCTAAGACTTTTATTTGCATTATGTGGAAATACAGAGAAAAACAGATAGATGAGATATGTAACTACCCTATTTCATAACTGAAAAATTCTGAACCAGAGTAAATTAATTGAAAATAGAGATTTCACTCAGTAAATGCTAGCAGTTTCACAGTGCAATCTACAACTGTTACTAAATGCATAATGGTTATGTATGTTGTTTATTGGTAAAACATGTTTTAATACATAACATGAACAATCTGACATCACTAACAACTTTTGAAATTCCTATTTTTTAGTTTAATATTTCAATTTCAATCTTGTTAAATTTAAAATGGTGGTTTTGAAGAATGCAGTAAAAAGAGAAAACAGAAAGGAAGGAAAACAGATTAGATAGAACTATATGAGGACATTCATATAACCCTTGTAAATATGAGAACACATCTTTGGAAATTATATTAGAGATATAGTTTATATTTGAATTTTTTAAAAATTCACCATATTCTTCACTAATCTAAAAGAGAAGGTTCTGTTTATCTACAGAACTTACTTTCCCTCTCTCACTTGCTCCCCCTACCAAAAGAAACAAAACCACTAGCCACTTTATTCAAAAAGGAGAATCTCATGACAATAGAATTATTTTGACAAGCATTTTCCATACTTTATTCTTCATGCCCAGAATGACATTAGTAAGATAAGACATTTTAAAAGTCAGTAGCACTTATTTTGAAGTTTAAACTATCATGTTAAAAAAAAAGTCACTTCCTTAAACAGGAAATGTATTAATAATGACACAAAAGACAGTACAAGTCACTATAGAGTACAATATTTCCTTTCAAAAAGAAAATAATATCCTATTCTCAAAGGGTAGTAATTCTTTATCATGGTGGTTTGGTTTGGTTTGGTTTTTAAATACAGGAGGTGGGAAAATCTTGGCACCTTTTGTCTAATATTCACATATATTTTACTGAGTTCTGATCACTTGAAAAATTAATGTATTTCACTCAAGATTCAACTTGAAACTGTATGAAATTGTAAATAGCACCAGATAAGTTGTCTTTGATTTATATATACATTATTAACTTATTTTCACATCTTTTTCAAAACTATCATATTTTTGCATTTGATTGATTCCACTAAGCATCATACTCCAGAAAACTCTGCAGAGAATGACTTATTAAAATAATACATTTTTTCAGACTCCTAAAGATCTGAGATTTACTTAGAAAATAAAGATCTAACATGAAAACGGTTTTGTATTTTGTTTTATTTGCAATGACTTTGAATTGGACGGTATTGTGGGGGCTGAGAGAATTCAAACACGGAAATTGTGCATGGATTCCAAGTCCTGAAAGGTTACCAACAGTATATTTTAGTTACCTATTAGCTAAAAATATAGAGCTTTATATTCTGCTTCAATTCACTGCCTAACTCATCTCACCAATAGGTCTGATTTTTCCATTTTTTTACCTAAATAAAATATTCTCGTTTGATAACAATGCAAAACTTTTACCTAAAAAGTTGACGTATGAGTGTTTAAGTTTCTTTGTGCATTAGCTGGCTAATAAAAATCAAAGCCAATGCCGAATTCATCCTAGACTACAATAAACTACATTTTGTTTGTCCACTTCACAAAATCTATCAAAACACACAGAAATTAAAGAGAGTTTTAGTCAAATATTCTAAAATAGATAAACAGATTTCCTGAAGCAAATAAATACTATTACAGATGACTGCCTGAGTGGATTGATTCAATTCACTCTCATCAGTACATTTATAAGTACATGGTTACATGACAGTTGTTAATCCAGTGGAAGCCCCTTATTTTCCAGGATCAGGATATAAAGAAGCCTCTGAAAACAAAAGGTTCTTTACTTGCTAAAACTAACTTTCTAAGATGGGACTCCCAAATCTCTAAAATGGTTGCTTTGCTATTGAATCAGCATTCTCAGGATCTAAGATGTAGATTATTCCCTTGAAGATAATTTTTTACTAAAAACTGGTTTGAGGAACAATTTAGAAATACTTATTCAAGTCTCATTTTTATGAGCAAAGAGGATTAGTTAGGGCTTGATATCAGAAAGAGCAATGATGGAATTTTAATTTTTCATAAAGCTAGAGGTTGCTTAAATACATTAGCATGAAAAGGCACATCTTTTTTATGTGAATTATCTGAACTGTAATTTTTTTTTTTTTTTTTTTTTTTTTTTTTTGTGCTGGGGATTGAACCCAGGGCCTTGTGCATGCTAGGCAAGCACTCTACCAACGGAGCTATATCCCCAGCCGTTTTTTTAACCAAAAGTAGAACAGAAGGAAACATGGAAACATCAAATCCACTGACATAGCAAACTTAGACTCATTTGAGCTGGTGTAGGGGACAATTACTCCACTAAATTGTTTTAATAAACATCTCAAAACATGCCCAGAGCTCAGTCTGGATATAAGGAAGACTCATCCTTCCCCTATTTCTTCATCTGTTTTGTGGGCACAGGAGCCTGTCACTTTGGTATGATTTGAGGGGGTATAAGGAATGTAGAACTTCCTCATCCATTCAAAAGCAAACAGAAATAGTTTTTTCTGTCTCCAAATATCTTCTTACTAATACGTGAATTTCACCATTCTATTAAAATAAATGAAAGAGCAAGTCTACATGTTCTAAGGGGGCAGAGGCCATAACTGTCCCACAGTTTTACCCCAGCCCGGCACAAGGCTGATCAATACCTATCTGTTGAATGAACACATTTTTATGCAAAGGGGAATTTTTAAATGTTGTCTGTTGCTTGTTTCTATCAAATCTCATTCCAGCTCCTATATGTAAGAACTCAAATTAATGAAAAGCTAGGAAAGGGAGAACTTCAGGGTGAAGTGCACTTATTCTTTTGGAATAATGAAAATGACAACAAATTTGGGATTTCTAACCATTTTTTGGCCAGCCTGGCTACAGTCTAATAAATGAAGAGGACAGAATAAATGTTCTCTCCTAATACATGAATTTGGTTGTTGAATAATGGAGTACATTCTTTATCATCAAAATTTTGTTACCCAAAATTCAGTGGGTGGTAGTGTGTCCTTGTCTTTATAAGTTCCTATAAATCCTAATTCTAACCTTATTTAATTGAGCAATTGGGGTAGGAGTGGTGGGTTAACTGACAAAAAATAATTCTAGCACATAGACTTTCACTAGTCCTATTATTGGGATTGAATATTCACACAATAAAGAAGGACAAATAACTGATGCTGGAGACATAATTTTAATCTTCATAAAAATTCTTACATAAAGCTTCTCCCCCTCCCCAGGAGACTGTGAATCTGTGTTAATTTGCATAGTTTGTAACCGAAAGTCTGAATAAGGCATTTTGGAATAAGTCAAATGGAGAACTGTGTACTACAGTATTACACCAACTATTAGATTACCTTTTAAAGAGGGAAAAAAATATATGACAGGATTGTTTCATTGCAACATTTCAGAGAAAAGGCAATATAATTATGCTAAATTCAGGAAGGAAAATTGTTTAGTTGCATCTTTGTTAACAATTTGGAAGCATCCATTGTATTACTTCTGTAATGTTATTGAGCTAGTTTTATTAAGGCAAATTTATAGCAATGTTAGAAATTAATACCACTCTTATTTCCTCCACTGCCTGACTTTATTGAATGCCATGGGGCATATTAATCAGTAAAGCCAAGTAGTGCATGAAATAAAAGTATAAATTAACCTGTAACATGAATGTAAAAGGGGCTTAATAAAATAGAAATAAATAATACTTTAATGATAATCAACCTGCCCTGTCTGAGCCCAGCAAAAATTGTGATAATACCAAACACAGAGTCTAAAGAGCACTATATATTTATATAAAGTTAGATGGGAGTACGCATTGACATGGAAGTCAAAGATGACAATTATGGCCACATAAGCCAGAAATGATGAGTTGCTTTAGTATCATAGCACTATTGGTTCAAAGATAAACACAAGTACTGCATTCACAGAATTTTAACACAGAGCAGTTAACTATTCTACTTTTTTGTCAAATTTTTTTTCAAAAATTATTGTCTTATTGAGCTTTCTTCTCATCCTCAATATATTTTTAAGTATAATATGACTTTTAAATTTATCTGTATAAGCTATATTTTCTTCAAATATTTTTAAAGTATTGTAGTTTCCTAAAAATTTTTAAAATCTCTCTTCTTTCTGTGATTAAGATCCCATTTTTGTTTTTCTCATATTATTTCACCTTTTCTCTTTCTCTCTGGATCAAGCAGAATATACTATTAATATATCATGTCTATAAACTGCAAGTCTCTTTACGAAAAGGAACACGTCACTGAACAATACTTATATACAGCTGGATATCACTCTATTTCCTTCCAAAACATGCTCTCCATGAGTATATAACTGAATCAACTATGATACCACAGGGTAAGACCCCTACAAAATGAAATTCAATGCTTATTCCAAACAGGCAACAAGACTGGGGATGTAGCTCAGAGGTAGAGCACCTGCCTTGTATGTGAGTCCCTGGGTTCAATCCCCAACACTACAAAATAAATAAATAAAACGAGTAACCAGAGAATGATAATCTCAGCTCCCCACAGAAACGGTGCAACAGCCACAAGCTTTTGACCTTATCTATAAATCTATTTTTGCGTGTGTAATCAAAAGGAGATCATGGTTGGGGAGGGAATTATAATGCCTTTATTGTAAGCATCTGTTAACCTTACCAGGCTGATGGAAGAACAAAACAAAATAATGTGTTAGCATTTAGAATAACAAACTATGTTCCCCAAATATGAAATGTTATTATTGACAGTCATGGAAAGGAAATAAACACACACAGCTCTATTCAGATTAGTTGTCCTGAATTGTAGCATTGACTATAGTAATCAAGGAAGATGACATAAAAATACTTTATATCATACTCTAAAATTATGTGAATAGTGACTTTTAAATTATGACTTTTTATTTGGCTTTCTGACACTAAATCAATTTGATTAAATCTTAAAGGATCCTGTACCATGTCACCAAAACAATGTCCCTAGAATAAAATTCCAATTATGCCTTCATCTAAAACCTTCCCTGGTTCCCGTTGTCATACCCAGAATAAAATCTTAAATGTTCAGCTGCGCATCAAATGTTCAGAGACAGCTCCTCTGCCGGCACCCAGTTCCTGTGTCCTCTTGTAACTGGGGCCCTTTCCAATGCTGTCCTTTACTTATAATCTCCTTTCTGCCCGTGAGTTCTGTCCCTCTCACAACTACACCCTCCACCCCACCACTGTCCCCACAAAGTTCATTTCAATCTTCAAGGTTTCCTAAAACACTTATCTCCCTAGAAGTTTCTGATTACTATGAGGTTACTTTTTTTTATTGTATGTTTTGCAACAACATTCAATATCCTTGTCAATGTAAAGTTGATGCTTAGTTTTAAGCTATTTCTTGTGAAATCCAAAAATCATCCAATAGACAATACAACTTCCTAACATAGTCATGAATCACATTGCAAGGTGATATTACAGGCAAATTCTCCAATTCAGGCATGTGATTAGCACTCTGGAATTCCTTCTCCTCCAATGGAACAAAATAAGATAAGCCACAATATGTAAAATGTATGCCCATGGACATTACAAATGATTTGGAGAGCAAATCGTAATTCAGATATTCTGAATTGTTTTACCATAGTAAAAACCTAGTAGTAACCAGTGGACTTCATCAAACATCAGAAAACAATAAAGGTTTTTCCCTTTTTTTGACTTTAAAGTTAAAAGCTAAGTAGTGTGGGTCATACTAGAACACAGTGATTGCTGGAAGACCTGTCCTCACTATCACAATCTCAAAAATATATCAGATTGTACATTTTAAGTTCTCTTTATTTCAGCTGCGGGTGGATTTATAGCTAAAAGTGCCAGGAAATTCAGCTGATTTCATTTTTAGAGAAATAACAAAATCTGAAACAGGATTTTCCCCTGGATTTAAAGACTGGGAAGAAAACTCTTACTGCCAAATTCTTGCCTATCAGTTATTCTTAGTGGTATTCCGGTGACTCCATATAATTAAAGAATAAAAATGGACCCTCTGTGACTTAAAATTGCAATAATATAGCACATGGTGATTATGTTCGAAACATCTATGTTATACACGTACACAGATTGTAAACATCTATGTTATAAATGTAAAACAACAGCAACTATAATAATTATTATAATAGCAATCCAGCCAGAGAAAACTGCAGACCGTAAAACAGTATGGGCTCCCCCTGCTGTTTCTACTGCTAAACTTAACTAACATTTCCGGTTACCAGGGCTTGGTGCCCTGATTTTAAGGCTGATTCATAAACAAAGGGTAAACAAAACAAAATTAAAATACCTTCGTCAATAAATCAGTGGGTAAGGGGAAAAGAGGGAACGAGAATGCCGACCCTTTTTTGCGGTACATGAGCATGAACCTGAAGGTAGCACCGCCTGGCGTCCGCGCTCCTACGCGCATGCGTTTGCAGGGAGCGTTCAGGCTGCCCTGCCGCTGCATTTAGTTTAAGAAGTTTTCTAGGTCCGGCTAGCTGCAGAACTTTGTCAAGTCTGAAAATCGAACGATGCCCTTTGGCAAATTGGGCACGTTGCCACCATCTCTAATCTCAGAAAGTGCAACTAGGCCAGCCTGAGCCCAACAGGGCACACTAAGGGGATTATTTTGGAGAAACCGTAATGACATTGAACAGGAGGCTAGCTTAACATCTTGTCCAAGTGAGATCCCAAGCCTCCTTCGTGATGGCTGCATGGAGTTCCGTAGGCTAATGAGGGGAACCATCTGTAGTACTTTGCTGGCAGCTGTGTCCCCTCATCTTGTGCCAACGTCTCTTAATGGGAGGGTCTTCAGAGGGTTTCAGTATCACTGTAGGGGAAGACTGCGCTATTTCACCACCACGTAATGTAGAAGCCAAACAAATATTTAATTATTCCTATATATGCATCTTAGTATGCTTGTCTTTTCAAATGTGAAAATCAGAATGAATGTGAGTATATTTATTCGTAAGTTTGTCTTTATATTGTCACATTCGGGGACATCTACCCCCAAGAGTAAAAATTATAGCCTATGTTTATTTCTTTTGTTAAAAAAATTTATAGACTACCTAAAATGAAAGAAGAATTTGCATTGAATGAGCTGCATTTGCTGCTGTCACTATTTCAAAGTCACAGAACAATCTCTAAAGAAGAAAAATATAAATATGCTCAGACTTTCCTTATTTCAAATGCATTCATTTGCAATGTTGAGTTAATTTCTGATTTTATAATTTCGAAAAGTAAGAAGAAATTAAACTCGAATGATAAATCTTAAAATCTTTATGAGTAAGTTTCAAATGATGGCGGAATGACATTTTGAAGCATTTATTTGGCAGCATATGGGAAATTATATAAGGATTATAACTGGCATCAAAATATTTTAAGGCAACCATTAAACAGTTTTAAAGATAGACCTAATGACAAACTCAGCATTTAAAGTATTTACATATACAAAGCTGTTTTTAAAGAGCATAGATGATTTTATTTTGCTGTAATTCTCAAAATTTTATGACAATTCAACTCTATCATTCACTTTCAGTTCAATTAATCCACTGTCACTGATAAAATAAATAATCTTTTACCAAAATATTAAAATAAATTATCTTTTAAAATAAATTATTAAAATAAATTATCTTTTACCAAAAATATTAATAATAGTACTCCTTTTCAGGTTCTTATTTGAAACTTATTTGATTATATAAGCTTAACTTCTATGTAAAGATTTAAAAGACATGGAGAAGAGCAGGTCAACTGAAAGTTTTAAGATTTTTAACTGGGGTCTTATTAAATATCAAAAGTTATAAGATGCTTACTAAAACCAGAAGGACCAGTGGCAACATTTTAACTTGGTTGGTAACAAAGCTAGGTGAATTTATAATATGAAATATGCAGTTTTTAGCAAAAGTTTAAAACAGGCTTAAAATATAGTTTTTATGAATTTCACACACCAACACCATGGTCAGCTATTTTACCACCTAATGGCTCAGGTAAATTTTTAATGTTATTTCTACAACAGCACAGTAGCATAAATTGGACTGTGAAATAAGACTGGCAATTCTTCCTTCCTGAAATCTCCTCTTAAATCAGATATACTTTCCAAAAAGATTATAACAAGAAGTTTCAGTTTGGATGATCCTTGTTCTCTGTAACTGACACAGATAGGGAAATATGAATGACATTTAAAAAGAAAAGAACTTTACCACCTTCAGGTGTTTTCATAATAAATTCCACTTAGAATATTAGTACTAATAATTGATTTTAGCAATAAGTAATAGAGTTGTAAACAGCTGCTGCTATTTAATGAAAGAAATGTCTCCGCTTCAGGTTTTATTTATTAGCATTTGAAGTCCCTCCATAACCCTAGTAAGAGCAGTTATGGCTTAATTAAATGAGAGAAATGGCCTGCCAAAGATTCTTTGTTCTTAAAATAAATACTGTATATTTTTATTTTTTTCTGCAAACCGTCATAACCTATTTCTATTTGAAAACAGATTGGGCTCCAAGCCTAAATTTGCTTCATATATCCCAAATAAAGTATCTTTTGCCTGGAATTTTTATATTTTTTCACAGTGTACCAGCTACAAAGAACATCTGAAGATGTTTCTGCTTTATTAACCATTTGAGAATTATTCATCTTAGAGTTGTTCCAGTGAGGAGGTAGCCCATACACAGTAAAAATATTTGCTACTTAAAAATGAACACAAATTTTTACACTTACAGCATGTCCTCAGTGCTGTTTGTGGTGAAGTTCCATAGTTATTACATGTCCTATTCATATATGCAAATATATCTACAGGTTAAAAACAAAAAGCTAAAAATTCACTGGCATAAATTGATCTGCTCCATCAACATGGCAGGAATATTTCAAATAAATGATCTCAAATCCTTCGGAGAAACGATAGTATTTATCCGGCCTTCCTTCTCTCTGCCCCTGCCTACCGTTTTTCTCTACTTTCATCTATAATCCCGTCTGTTCTTCTCTGGCCACACTGCAATGATTCCCCCATTAAGTTGATGGGGAAAAAATAAGGAGAATAAAGGAAAAGAGCAGGAGGCAGGTTGACACCTTCTCAGGTTTGAGAGCGACAGTGCAGCTCCCCTCTGCTACCACTAGCTGGCGCCAGAACTCTAAAGATACAATGATATATTGCGTCATCGTTTGCTAATTAACCAAACTCTTTTCAAACTGATCAGTTTGCAGAGGAAAACATGAAATGATTTTAACTATGAACATGTAGCAGCAGCAGCAAAGAGGCTTCCATTCCAATGAAAATAAGTCCATTTACGCCTCCAAGCTTTTGTCTTCAAAGAAAAAATAAAAGGAAATACATCTTTAAAGAATGCATTTGGGTTTTTAATTTATTATTTTTTTTCTTATACTAATAATAAACCGAGGGGAAGTCATTTTTACTTTCACAAACTATTCACAATACATACAAAACTGTAAAAAATTTTGCAGTTATATAAGGCTCTGTTAACCTAAATAAAGCGCCTTTTTTATTATCCCTTTGGTCTAAGACAGAAATGCCCGACACACCGTGTCACACGGAAAGGCTTTTTACTGCATAGGTTCCTAACTCACTCTACATGCTCCTTCCTCCTAACCAGTTTCACATGCATTCCAACAGCCCAGCTTTTGGTTTTCTTTTCCTGCCTTCCCCTCTTCTTGTACAAGCAGAACACTTCCCTTCCAGATTCTTCCATGGCTGCAGGGGAGGAGCCCACCAGACCTCGAGATGCACACAACAGTGCTCATGATAGGGAAAGATGGTCCCGGGACAAATGTACAGGAAATAGTGTGTCTGGTTCATAATGTTATCCCTGGGTGAATAAGATGTGCTGAGTTTAGGTTGGACAGAACAAAATTTCTTAAGAAAAATTCAAAATGTATGCTGCCGAGGAAAATATTTTTTATTTGTGAAAATGTCATAGACAGTACATTTTTGTCATTAGAAAAGTGGCAGATATTATTTTGTCAAAAGGCGATGAATTCAGACAAAACAACAGTGAAGTACCATAATTTCAAAAAGAATTTATAGATTGACTTTTGAATGTTTTAAAATGGCCAGTAATACTCACTCATTGGACTCACTGTGCCCTTACCTACACACCCTCCCAACCCCATTTCCTCCAGGGACTGTGAAGGTCCAGAACTTAGGAAAAGAAAGAAAAGGAAGAAATTGGTTTCTCTGAACTTGCCTGTGACTTTCATAGGTGGAAAAAATATTAAGCTTTCCTTTCCAATTCCTTACCCTAATTCCTCAGAGAAAGAATGATGTTTTATCTTGGGTGGACTTGCCTTCCCTTGCCTTGCCTTACATTACAAGTAAGATTAAAACATATTTTCTGTACAGTTGCCCCTGGGTGTCTGTGGGGGATTGGTTCCAGAATCCCCTGCAGATGTTCAAGTCCCCTGTATAAAATAGTGTTAATAGTCTGCATATAACTTATCTACATCCTCAATATTTTAAGTCAACTCTAGTTTGTTTACAATACCCAATACAACCTACATGCTAAATAAGTAGTTGTTACATTGTTTAGGGAATAATAACAACAAAGTCTGAATATGCTCAGTAGAGACAAATTTTGAAAAAATAGTTTCAATCTATGATTGCTTGAATCTATGGATGCAAAACCAGAGAATAATAAGAGCCAACTAATTTCAAGTCAGTCTCTCTATTAGTCCAACTTGTATATGTGGTTCCTTAATGGCAATGAGTTCTAGGTTCTTTCGTGACCTGAGTTTTCTCTTAGGCTATCAATGAATCATTGTCCTTCCATGTTTGCATTAAGGATTCCAGAAATGAATCAGGGCAGAGAGCATGTCTGTAACACCAACTGTTTATTTTAATGACTTTTTGATTTTCTAGTTGAAATTTCCTTTTTGAACTCTTTTAAATGACACCTGGGTGGTTCTGATGTACTAAAGAACATTCAGAAAGTGAAAATGAAGTTTAAGAAAAGTGTCAAAATTCTGCATAGCAAACACAATGCAGAAGCTCAATATGTCTGCCACATAATGAAAGGTCAGAGTGAATCCTTTGCTATCAGTCATAATTTTGCTGGGCCTTTTCTGGAGACATAATGACAGGGGAACTACATTAACCACAATTTGGAATGCCCTGGTCTTCGTGCTAACTGCAAGTTATCTTTTGTTACTTACCAGCCTTGACCTCTAGATGGACTGCATTAGGTGCTACTGAAACCAGCAGGTCCCTCTCCAAAGCCTAGTGCAAGACTGAGTCGTATGCGGTTTAATTCATATTCCACTCAACATGCCCGTTTTATTTCCAGTGGAAATTGCTCATTTAATTGCACTGTAAGTTTTATGGTGTATGCCCCAGGCTGCGTTCTTTATGCTAGGCATTTCAGTATTTATGGGCAGAGCTATACCCAAAACTTCAAACATAAAGTAAAACCAGCAAAATATGCTCTCTTCTGGTTCCATAAATACTTTTCACCAGTATCATTATTTTTTCCAATGAAATTAAATGAGTGTGTTAAACCTGTAGCATAGGCTATTGCTTGGTATCTCCAGAACTGCTTTTGTCCTTCATATTCAAGTCTGAATCGGCTCCTCTTTCCTGTTCAAGAATGAGACTGCAGAAGAACAAGCATAGTCCATGGCTCTCCAGTAACAATAAAGACTTCCTCTGTCAATAGTCTATACAATTTTTATCCATGAGACTAACACTGTAAAAAGTTTGGAGAGTTTTTGTTTTTTAATAAATGGTGCCTGCTTCTAGGTCACACCTACATCCCATAAATAAATACTCTGATTACAGAGCTAATGCATGTGTTGCAGAATGTGCCTGGTTTAAAGAAATAAATATGTCAGCCTTCTACTGCTGATGGTTTCTGTGTTTGGGGACAAGAGCAGATAGACATGATTTTACCTATTGCAAATCAGAATACATTCCTGTACTACTCAAATGCCAAATAGGGTTCTATCTAGTTTTACTAAACCTATGACTGTTTTCTCTGTTTTTAATCTTCTCTTGTTATCCTGCTGTATAAAATACATGAAAGCATTTTTCTAAAGAATTTCACAGTTTAAAAAAATGGTTCTTGACAAAGGCTATGAATGCATTTTTAGGCAATTTCATTGGAGAAGTAGGAACAGAAACCTCATCATGGGATTATCAGAAAAGGAATACAAGAGTGAAATAAAGACACTATATATAGAACAACACAACTTTCTATGTATTTGGAAGGTGTTGTCAGGTCAAATGAGTATGTTTATAGACATGAGTGAGGTAAGGACATACTTAGAGCCACTAAGAAAAATGACAGATCTCAAGGACTAAAGTTTTAATGTTGGCGCAAAACTAAAGTTGTTTTTTCAACAGAATAGGGAACATATCCGAGACTTAGAAGGAACTAGAGGTGATAACATAAATTATAGGGATAAGAATTCTTAAAAGATTTATCTCCAACGTACTAGATCCCACTGATTCAAGGACAAATGTAAAGGGAAGGGGCTGGGAATCATAAGAAAGATGTCGTCCTCCCACAAAAAGCACCTAGTAGAAGTGAGCCTCCAAATCCTGCAGAGGATAAGGCATATACACCCAGGGACACCTTCCTCATAGGTCTGTGTTTGAACCTACTTACTACAGCATTGATGTATAGTAATGGGATTCAGTGCAGGTGCAAGTCACTAGAAAACAAAATAACAGTGGCTTAGACAAGATGGAAATTGTACTAGTTATTAGGATCATACACTTATTTGGTTCCCCTCCCTTTGGAACACATAATTTGACTGCACCCCCTCTGAAGTTAGGCATGGTCCTGTGCCTTGCATTCATCAACAAAGTAAGATGTGTCATTTTTATATGCTCTCTATATTCCCTTTGCCTGTCTCAGCTGTAGTGGAAGCTTGGTTAAGATACAATGCTGTTAGCCTGGGTCTCAGAGTCCCCACAATGAGGATATTCCCTCTGCTGAGCAGCACTGGACATGTGATGTGACCAAGAAATGAACTTTTGTTGTGTTAGGACACAGATTAAATTTCTTTCTCACATGAAAGTCTGGGTGGGAAGACCAGGATTGATCCATGGTATTAGAAATTCAAACTCCTCTCGCTTGCTGTTCAGCCTTACATGGTCACATGCAATGATCTATGAGTACAGCATTGATACCCAAGCTGGTGTGGATGTAGAGGCAAAGGGCTTGGTGCCTCTTAAGGAACCTCCCAGATGCTGTCTCCCTTCCACTTGGACAGTTGACCCGAACTTGGTCCAGGAACTTGGGGCTGTTCCACCACCTCAGGGAGAAAGGGGAAAGGGGACTGCCACTCTGCTCTTAACTCTCAAGGACTCCTTCCACAAACATGGAGGGAAGAGGGCTGCACTTCCCCACCCATTTTTCATAAAACTGAAGAGGTAGTTAGCATATTGAGCAATGTGGACAATAGGAGATTAAGGCCACCGTAATTTATTTTGTTTTTGGGGAGAGGCTCTTTTGCTTCCCCAATATCTCTATTACAATGTTACTGAACCAGGCCCACTTTGCCCACTGTGTAATATACCAATCACTGAAATGAAACGAGAGAGTTTATTCACACAACAGTCAAACCCATTAGAGATAGGAGAGCAGGTCTCAAATCCATCTCCCCAAGGTTACAGTCCAGGGGTATTTATGGGATAAAGAAGTAGGATGATCTGAGACCTTGGTGAGCAGAGGTAAGGAAACTGAGGTAATTGGTAGTCTGTGCATGCATAATCAGCTTTCAAGACTTTTCAAAGGACATGTGTTCAGAAAATGGTGGTATTTATGTGCCCTCAGGGTGGAGTTTGGGACTGTGAACATCAAAAGGTCACCCACTGGACACTTGCACAGGCCCAAGTGAAGGGTCAGTGGTTTCAACTAGTTTAAGTTACCTCCAAGTTCCTAAAAACAACTTGGGCAATCATTACCTTCATGACTTCTATGTCAGAGGTGTTATCTGTAGCAAAGCCAATGGAAAAGTATTTCTTAGCTAAGTGACCTCTAAAATTGATGATAAAAGCAAGTAACTAAAAGCAGGTGAAGCTGGAGGGTATTTTCAGGTTTTGCCTTGGTTTCAGTAAGAGATTATGAGACAACAGTCCTCAGTATAACCTTCAACAAGATTTGAAATGGCACTCTGTATTCATTCCGTGTACTTGTTTTTCTGGCTTCTTTTAAAGAAATGCCACAAAAGAACTGGGGCTGTAGCTCAGGAACACAGTGCTTGTCTAGCATATATGAGACCCTGGGATTGATTCCCCAGCACAGAAAACTAAAAAACAAACAAACAAAAAAAAAACATAAAAATCAAATTTATATTATTTGCTATGATATCTCAATAATCCCAGAAACATAAGATATAGGGATAGAAAGATTGGCCTAATTTAGGGATTACATTCTAGTGAGTTTAACTGCATAGTCGTTGTTTCTTGCAACCACCAGAACTACAAATAGATCAATGTGATAGATTCCAACAGACCATATTGATCTGGTACCCAGGACAGTCAATGAAGAGATGAGCTGAAACTGGTCACAGAACTCAATTTCTCTGCAGAAATCACCCTGTTCTTTTCACAGTGTACTTAGTTCAAAGCAGAGTGAAAAGTCCATCTAAGTTCATTTTTGGTCACCATCCTTTATATTATTGTTTTTATTTTCAAAAGTGTTTTTAAGCATTTTTTGTGAGCACTACATTCAGACCACGAAGGGAATAACACTTGACCCACAGTGTACTGACAGTTCAAGATGTAGAGAGAAGAAAGGCAATTTTTGAACCAAAATTCAACATCAAAATGAAAATCAGAAAGGGGGACCCAAAGGAGGCAATGCACAGTGATACTCTGCCCTGTCATTCTTTTTTCTTTGACCTCTTCTTTTCTTGATTTTCTCTTTTTATTTAAATAGCTAGAAACCTGTTGTCCATTGCTGGGGTTCAAGCCTGCCTGGGCAGGTTAGTGGAACTGGTGGGGCAGGCTTTTACAGAGGCCTGAGGGCCCCTGGCAAGGGACTCAACTGGGTCTGCTACTTAAATTCAAACACATCCAGACAAGTAGGGAAAATCAGTAGAAAGTAGGAATTGGAGTGTGTGTGACCTGTGGAAAAGCCTCTCTACAAAGAAAACTCAGTCTCAAGAAAGAGAAAGAGAAAGAGAAAGAGCCTTAGATACAGGAGTTAGATATTGATTTGGTTTCTCCTCTCAAAATAATTCTTATGATTATTTTTAGTCCTAGGAAATTGGGACCCAAGGTCAGAATCTGTGTACCTAAGGAAATCATCACTGTTAGAGGCTCAACTAGGATTTGATATCAGGTCTAAAAACAAGCCTGCAGTGTGCCTTTGTGCACATTAGATAAAGACTCCCTTCCTTAGAGGCAGCCAAGGGAGAGACTAGGGAGGCAAATGCAGCTCAAACCCAGCCAGTTGCTCCTGGAGTCTGTAGTTAGAATTCATGCTGCTAAACCAGGGGACTCAAAAGTACCCAACCAGTGGATTGGCCCAGCCACCTCTCCTTCCCACAAGTACCTAGGAAAGATATTCAGAAGCCATGAGAAATAGGGAGCATAAGAATTTGCTTATGGACTGAATTATATCTCTCCAAAATGTATCTGTTGAAGCTCTAATTCCCCAGTGTGATAGTATTTGGAGATGATGCTTTGGGGGAGATAGAAATGTTTTGAAATGACCCCCTATACTAGGCCCCAACAGACTAAACCAAAATGGAGTCATTCATGCTAAATGCCATATAATCAAATCGAAACTTTAAACCAGTAGGTACAATTCTAAACTTACAAGTTGTTCCTGAACGTAGGAGATTTTGAGCAATTAACAGAAAGGGTCCAGTCTATCTGAGTCTACATAATGAGGAATTCCCTTCTGCTTTAACCCTTCCGAGGAAAGTAACCTGAAGTAACATGATGCAATCACTTATTATTATTATTATATTTCTTTCTTCCCACCTTGCAAAAAAGAAAAAAGAAAACTGTTCTGCCATGCACAGGAGAATTTTGTCTTGTTTTTCTTTCTTTCAATGTTAGGATTAAACATAAAACCTCACACATGCTAGACAAGCACTCTATTACTAAGATGCAGCCCCAGCCTATCTAATCTTTAGATGAGATGCCCACTGGTTTGTGAATTGTTTTAAAAAAAAAGAGTCAGTTGCATCTTTAAACTGAATTTTTTGTAACTTTATCTTTTGACAGAGATAATTAGGTTTAGATGAGGTCACTAGGGTGGGGCCTTCTTGATAGACTTGGTGCCCTTAGAGAAGAGACCCCAGAGTTTTCTCCCTCTCACTCCCCACTACATTGAGGACACAGTGAGAAGGTGGTTGACTGGTTCCAAAACAGGAAGACAGTCCTCCCCAAGGACCCAAATCAGCTGGCACCTTGATATTGGACCTCTCAGTCCCCAAAACCATGAGAAATAAATTCCTATTGTTTAAGTTACCCAATCTATGGTATTTTGTTATAGCAGCCCAAGCTGACCAAGACAGAACTCTATTTCTAAAATCCCAATGCAGAGATCTCTGGTTAATAGCCATAGCTCACCATTTAGGCTTAAACTGTAAATGTTTCTCTCTCCACCCGTTAAGCCCAAGCTTAGTTTTGACATCTTCCCATGTTAAGCCAGTTAGCTTCATGGGATAAGAAATCAAAGTGCAAAATAATCAAATAGTGACCTGGAATCTGAAACTAAGCCTGAAAAAGATCAGGGAGGGGAGCAGGGTGGAACCCTAAGAAGAATGATCTAATGTTTAAACTGTTAATGCTGCATGACCAGATACTTGACTATACAGTTCTCCAAGTGCAACTGTAAGGAGGCAAAATAGCAAGCAGGTAAAGAAAAATCCAGGGGACAAAAACTAATGTAGAATAAATCAATACAGTATTCCAATACCATAACTCAAAAGAAACAAAAAAATGTTAACAAAAATTTAAATATTAATACTGCTTTCTGTCCCATAAAACATGGAGGAGTGGCATTTTTCTGGAACACATCCATTTCTGTAATTGCTTAAAAGATTAATTCAGTAAAGCTAAACTAACTAAACTTTAAACTAGCAACCAAGAACTTTTCCTTCTCTGGATATATCTAAAACATTTTAAAACCACTTTAAACTGTCATTCAATATAGATTTATTAGAAAGTTAATGGGATGTAATGCAACTGTTATAGTTTTAATAAATAGAGTAATGTAGTCTCTAAAAACAAAGAGTGATAGTAAATGAGTTATTCTTAAATTATAATATTCACTATGTATTCTACTTGGAAAGGAAGAAAATATCTAACTGAAGCATTGTTTTCATACTTCTTCATAGCCATAAAACCTTTTTCACAAATATTTCCTTTAAATACAAGGAAAGCAGATCTGCTCCAGAGGTGTGCTGGTAAATGCTTAACAAGGAGCTCGCTGAGAGGAGCAAATCTGGAAGTTTGTTGCTTTCCCCACTGTAAATGCTCCCACCATGGCCATCCCTCAGTGCAGTGTTGGGAAAAGGAATACCATCTGGTCTTGCAAGCTGCAGGCCTCTGAAACCACTCACCCCAGCCCCAGAACCTTTCCCCTCTTGCTCATACCCTTAGAGGTATTGTTTGAAAACTTACAAGTGTGATATCCTTGTACAGGGATACTCTTTGATGTTTATCTCTAAAATTGATAAATTGTTGTTTATCTAGAAATCCTATTTCCCTGATCTTAGGACTCAATGAGATATTTTATAAAATATACAGTAGGAATTTAGTAACCAGCAATAGATAATTTCTCCCACTCATTTAAATAATCTTTAACTTTCATTCTATAACATCCCTAATATCTATTTCAGATATATTTTTTCCTCAAATTTAGTGTTACATGGAACTTTAAGGAGGTGCACAAATTAATTCTTAAAAATTTGCTTTTAAAATTATAAAAGAGGCATTACCTTATTCCCTTCCCTACTTTTTCCTCTCTACTTTTAAACACTCCCTAGCTCTATCTCTATCCCTCTCTTTCCCCTTCCTTCACTATCTCTCCTCAAAAGTTATTATAAATTTGGAGATTCCAACCTGGCTGAATGAGGAATTTGTACAGAAGCAGAAGAGTTGCAAGCCTTTACCATTCCCAACCATAGAATGGAAAAATGTGGAACTTGGGATTTGGAGGGGTCTAGAAAGGAGGCCAAAGCAAATTCCCTTCCTCTAATAGGACACCCAGGAAGTCTGAGGGTCTGCTATCATCTCATGACAACCAAAAGCCAGTTAGAGCATTGCTGCCCAACAAGACCAGGGCAGGGGGCTGGGGGAATAGCTCAGTTGGTAGAGTGCTTGCTTCTCAAGCACAAAGCCCTGGGTTCAATCCCCAGCACTACAAAAAAAAAAAAAAGAGCAAGGCAGTCTCTTATGGTAATGATCTTCAGAAAAATGAAAGGAAGGACTGATGAGGCATCCAAGTTTTGTCACTTCTTGGCAATATGTATGTTTTCTCCCCTCTTTTATGTGTTTGTTTTCTTGTTAATAAATAACCACTTCATTTCTTTTTTTCTTTCATGACTGTCTGTAGCCACATGAGCATATACAACACACACACACACACACACAAACAAACATATACACACACACAACACACACAAACACATTGTAGGTTATGCTATCAGGGAACAGGAAATAATAATCTCCTTACAAATGTTAGGAATCAACAACAAAGTATTTGCAGGTCTTTCGTGTGGCAGGCACTGTGCTCTGGAAATCAGTTCTTCCATCTAAGACCCCCCAATTTACCTTCAGTTTGTTAGATTTTTTTGTTTGCTTTTGTGGGACAGGGAGCTGGGTTGTCCATTTGTTACCAAATCAAGCCCATTTTGCCCACTGTTCAGTATGACCAATCATTGAAATGACCTGTTTCACAAAAGAGAATGATTTTATTCATGAGGCAGCCAAGTGTATAGACAGGGGAGAGCAAGCCTCAAATCCACCTCCCCAAGGATGGTCTGAGGCCTGCGCAAGGTGAATACGGTAAGGAAAATGTAATTGGTGTTCTGTGAGTGTATAATCACATTTCAAGTTTCTTCATAAGATGTGTTCAGAAAATGGCAGAATTAGCATCCTCTGTAGGTGGAGCTTGGGCCCTCTGACATTCAAAAGGTCACGCATTGAACACTTGCACAGGCCCAAGTGAAGGGTCAGTGGTTTCAACTGGTTTGAGCTACCTTCAAGTTCCTAAAAAACAACTTGTGCAATCATAACCTTCATGACCCCTGTGTCAGAGGTGTTATCTGTAGCAAAGCTAATGGGAAAGTATTGCTTAGCTATGTAACCACTAAAATTGGTGATAAAAGTCAGTGAAACTAGTTTTTCTTGGTGTTTTTCCTCAGTTCCATATTTTCCTTCCAGGCAATATTGAAATACCTCTCATATACCTCAAGACTGAGACTCTCCTGCCTGGGAGAAGGAGTGGGTAAGTATAGGGAATAAAGGAGGCAGAATGTGACCTCTGAGTCAGGTGAGGCTTGTTGAGAACTCAGGGAGAGGAGATTGTGGAGTTCCAAAAAGACTCTGGAGAGAAACCATAAGAGAGGATCTAGAATGTATTAAGATAGGAGAGAAAGGCTCCAGGAGGAGTAAGGATAGGAAAAGACAGGAAAAGTTTCCAGTGGCTGGAGATCAGGATATGCTGGTGGGGAAAGAGCTGTGTCAATACTGGAAGACAAACCTGGTAAACTAGAGCAAAGCAGGGGCAAACCCAACTCTCCAGAAATTGTGCATCTTAAACCTGGGAATAATGAGAGAGCTGATAGCGCACCTTGCAGAACCCTTGCCTAGGGTGTGCAGGGACCCAGGTTTGCATCCCCAGCACCTCAGGAAAAAGTTAAAAAAAAAAAAAAAAACTAAAACTGGGAATAGAAGGTTGGTGTAATAACCAGGACTGACAGGCTCAAGGAAGGACCTAGAAGAGTTAACATGCATGTTGTGTGCAAGACATTATCCTAAGTACTTTATATTTTAGCTCATTTAACCATCAGCAATAGCTCTGAACACTGAGAAACAGAATGGTTAATGTATTTCTGTACAGCTTGTAAATAACATATCTGAATTCCAAAGCCAGGTAGTGTAATCTCAGAGGTCTTATCGCTATGCTATTGCATAACCCAAAGAACAGAACAAAACTGGGATGAACAAGTTAATGTTTTTCAATGAGTAGCATGAGGTTATAGTCTTACAATTTATAATGAGTGTGTCCTGTAAAGATATTTGTTCACATAACATATTTTGAGCACATTATACAACAGAAACATAACTTCATTTGGCAAATATTTACTGATCACCTCCCAAATTGCAGGCACTGAGCTAGCTAATACGAATTCCTGCTCTCATGGAGTTTACAGTCAAGTGCTAACTCAGTGGTCATGGTAAAGCAGATGAAGAAAAACCCACAGGTTTAAAGACATATATTAAAACTTTAATGTTAAACGCTATCAATTACTGATTCTCCATGATGTACCAAAAACTTCAAATGCAATGGCCCTACAATAACCCTGTGCCTATTTTAAAATGAAGAAATTTAGGTACTGAAAAGTAAATAGATTGTCCACTGTCACTGACCAAATAAGTGGTAGAGATTTAAATCTATTTCCCTATGATATGCAAGTCCAGGGTTCTGCATTGAAATGTAAATCTTGTGAAAAGAATGAAAGCCAATGATAGTTAACTAAAACTCATGGGTTTTCTAAATCATAATTATAATTTTTTACAACACTAATATGTGACTTTTCACAGATAAACCCACATGTATTGGGCATGGGTTGGATTTGGGAGCAGGGAAATACTGGATTCCCTGCAACTTCTAAAGAGAGGTTTTAAAGAAATATGTTTAGTTTAATGTTAAAAATATTTTGCCTTTAAATAGCTCCTTTTTTTTTTTTTTTTTAACTCAGGGGCCTGTACGTGCTCTACCACTGAACTATACCCCAGCCCCAAAATAGCTTCTCTTCTGAGGAATTTTTTTTTAAAATGAAGACCTTCTCAGAGCAGCTTAACCCATTATGTCCCATTGTCCCATATAAAGGACACTTATAAAAACCTTTAAAATTTTATAGGCTGCCTATAAAAGTGCTCAATTTAAGTTTTTATAGGTGCTCTATATACAGAATGATGGCACATGATGAATTAAGGTGTGCTGCAGATCAGATCTTTAGCTAATTCCTCATCTAGTGTTGAGGGGTCTGGCATGAAGTCCACTTGGTAAAGTCCTTAACCAACTTTGCATCTCTGTTTATTTTTTATGTGTTTGTTTATTTATTTATTTGGTACCAGGGATTGAACCCAGGGGCACTTAACCCCTGGGTTATAGTCTCAGCCCATTTTTAAAATTTATTTATTTATTTATATATTTTAAGACAAGTTCTCGCCAAGTTGCTTAGGGCCTCACCAAGTTGCTGAGGCTGGACTGGCTTTGAACTTGTGATGCTCCTGAACTTTCCTCAGTCTCCTAAGCAGCCAGGGTTACAGGCATGCGCCATCATGTCTAACTGCCTCTCTGTTTAAAAACTCACAACTGAATACCTTATCCAAATAGTCTCTTTCTTCACGGGTTGGTTTAAAAGCCTGAACCAGCTCAAGTTGAGGATTTCCCATTTTGATACTTGTTTTGGAAGAAATATGAAGTGACCCATGGTGTCTCTGGAGAATCCATCCTCAAAACTGATTGGTTCTGTCTATATAAGTGCAAGTGTGATCCAGTGGTCATGCATAAACATGCCGTAAGAATAATGAAAACTAACAAATTCAGAACCAACCTAACAAGAAAAGAAGAACTGAAATTCTGTATTAGCTCTCCATAGGATCCCCCATGATGACCTTCTCTGAAATCCTCCTAGTGCCACTTTGTTATAAGGCTTTATTTCTTTGATATCCAGAACCTTCCCTAAGCAATTGTAGCCTATAGGCTTAAAAAAGAAAGGTTAGGTGTTGCAACCTGGCCCTAATACTACAGTGAGATTTTAATTCAGGGTTTCTCAACCTGGGCAACTTTTTGGAATCACCTAGAGAGCTTTTCAAACCTCTGATGTTAGGGTTCCACCCCCAAAGATTCTGGTCTAAGTGATCTGGGCTGCAGCCTGGACATTAGGACATTTAAAATCTACCTAGCTGATTCCAATGTGTCATCAAGGTCAAAAACCATCATTAATGTTAGATACAATTGATATGATTGCCTTTCTCTATTTAAAAAAATTGGTGAGTTAGTTATAACTGAACAGGCCCACCTCAGAAGCCTTGACCACCGTTGGTTAAGGCTGTGCACTATGTCCCATTGACCCCCTTAGAAGGCACCCTGTGAGCCATTTCTTTCAACCAGCTGAGGCAAGAGGACACTTGGCCAGCGTACCTCTCTTTCCCTGCAGAGCCAAACTTGGAACTCCTTGAAGGGCCATCCTCCTGGAAGGAAAGCCAAGCTTGCTCCGAAGTCTCCTGCACTCTAGTAGGAAAGCAGAGGCAGACTATCTGCAGGTCTGAGAAAAGACCTTTGCTATAACGGGTTCTGTTCCAAGATTTGCTCTTTTCAAACATAGTCATCGTCACCTTAACCATACACTTTTATATTACATTCTAGAAGCATTCCACACGTTTTCAATCAAGAGAGGTTAACACTTTTTATCTTATTTTGGTCAAAACATGTTGAGATATTTATACATTGTTCTAAGAATGAATGCAAAAAACATGGGAAAAATCTTCCATAAGTAATGTCCCCTTCATTTGTGTGCATTCACCAGGAACATTGTACCTGTGCTGTCTCTCTGCACACTGATTTTATTGCTGTTGTACTGATTCACATATGGAAAATGAATTTGGTGTCAAGGAGACACCAGTGAAAGGAGAAGAACGTAAGGCATGTATATTTTGAAAGCAAAAAAGTCAACAGGTTATATAATATCATAAATATTTATAGCATTCATCAATTTTAAAGGCTTCTAGTTATTTGACTTACACTATTTGGTTATTGCCTATATAGTCATTATTGTAATTATCCCAAGATCATAAAAGGTTTTTTAAGAGTGTTGGTATATTAATATGATCTGCTGTTTGAAAAATCATCTCCATTTATGACTCAAAAGAGAAAATAAAAGAACTCTACACCACCAATGCTGTACTTTACAATCCAGGAAAGGGAAGTCAGTGAGATCATAAGATCCACAAAACAGGGCCCAAGTCTGTTTTACTCACAATTGTATGACAGAACTTGGCACTAGTAACTAACACATAGTAAATAACCAATGAATAAATGTTTGTTTAATGAGAATGCTTGGAAGGAAAATAAAAGGCAGGAAGGAGGGGGACTATATTATAGAAAATGAGTGGAAGAGCAGTTCACAGATTCTAGCATGGAAATTTTTTTAGTGTTTTCTACCAAATTGCTCACCCTTGCTACAAATAAGGTGCTTGCATGGAAACAAAATAATTTTTAAACAATGATTATAAAGATTATGCAATCCCACGTACATTGTCAGGACTCTTAGTTGCAAGTGAACAGAAAACCACTCCACTTTTTTAAGTAAAGAAAGAAATTGGTTTTTGCTCACAAAACTATGTATATAAAGTTCCAGTTCTGAGCTGACTTTGGTACAACTACATTCACATGTGCAAACAGGGTGCTCAGATATACTTCTTCCTTCCTCTTTCTCTTTCTCACCTCTATGATCTCTCTCTCTCTCTCTCTCTCTCTCTCTCTCTCTCTCTCTCTCTCTCTCTCTCTCTCTCTCATACTGGAGATTGAACCCAGGGACTTTTTACCCCTGAGATACATTTCCAGTCCTTTTCATTTTTCATTTTGAGACATGGTGACAGGGTCACACTAAGTTACCCAGGCTGACCTCAAACTTGTGATCCTCCTGCTTCAGCCTCCCTAGTAGCTGAGATTACAGGGATGCATCAACTTGCCCAGCTCCCTTTCCTTTCTTACTTAGCTTTATTCTCAGGCAGAATTTTTGCATTTCTACATGCACAGCCCCTTGCAGTTCAGAGACCTCTTAGTGTCACTCTTTAAGCATAACTATTAATCTCCTAGAACATGGTTAGCCATCTTAAGACACGGTACAAGTCTGTTCTTAGACTAATCTCTATTTCCAGAGAACTGAGATACTGTGATTGGCCAACCATAATCACTTAAAGCAAGCTAAAGACAATTTTCAAATTACAGGCTATGAGACAAACAAAAACTAACAGACACTGTATGGATTCAGCTTGACCTGACTGCAGCCATCTTGAGTCTCAGCCACCATGGCTGCCCTTGAGTAACCCTGGTCAGTTTTCCCTGCATAGGTTCCCAACAAACTATAAATAAACAAAACCATTAGAGTTTTATTCAATAAATATTAAATAAACAAAACCATGTGCCCTGTGCCTAATTTTTTGATATTAGCTCAAGATCAACCAGTACAACCAGTTAAGATGAAATCACTTTTGTCCTGACCACTTTATAAGTCTTAGCCTTTCTGAACCAAATCTCAGTGGTCTACTTAGTCTTGCTGTCACCCAAGGACATGTTTCTATCAGTAAATTCCCCAGCAAATTTGGAATCCTGGATCCTCTTGTCCCTTTTCTTCAGTTTCATAGCACTCGGGGCAGGTTCTCATCCACTAGAGGTCAGTCCAGAACAACTGGCAGATCTGCCAGGACACCAAGGAAATGAGTAAGAGAAAGGAAGCAAATCCTGGGTTAGCCAGCTAACCTGGGAGAGAGGTGGCACATTTGTTAAATGATTACTGTCCACCACGTGAGTACAAGGATGCCCCCAAATCACCTCTTGCTTTGGAGCAGCTATGTGCTGAATGCTGCCTATCCCACTGTCATAAGAAGGGCAGCACCTTGTCAAGACAGTGGCATAGCCATGGCTGTGGGCAGTTCAACTAGCCATCAATGCATAGCTGACAGCAGATGGGAAGATAAAGAAATTAGAAGAAGAGTTATAACTTGAAAGAGATACATGTCTCTCAACCTCTCTCTTACCCTCTGACCTGGCTGAAGAAGTAAGAGACCAGGACACCACAATACAGATCCCTGCTTGCTGTTTTGTGCAGCTGGGGGTGAAAGAACTGAAAGAGGAAACAAGTGTGAGCTATCATCTCAAGATCAGAAAGGAATGCAAAGAATTGGAATCACTAGGAAGACAGGAGGGAGGAAGAACCTGGGACTGAAGTGAAAGAGGACGGGGATCCCCTGCCTATGAGTCTTACTTTATTGCTCAACCATTAATGCAATGCAAGACAAAAGTTCAGCATATGCAGATGCAAGAGGAGACCTTCCTATTTAAGAGGCAACAGCCCCCTACCATGCACAAAACTATGACTGTTTGGGATTATATTGTTGTAGAATTGCTAGATGTTACAAAAACTTCTAAACAATTATCCCATGAGGGTCTCACTGCCTGGATGGCAAGAGTTTGGGACACAGGATGGGATGTCATTTCTCTGGTAGGAATAAAGATGAAAAAATGAGTAATATTACTATTTCTCTGGCTGTTGGGCAGTTTCTACCTAATCCACTCTGCCCCCGCACCCCAAATTCAAGAAAATCATTCCCTTATATATTGGATCATCTTGGGCCTGAGAAAAGTTTGGCCAAAAGAAAAGGATCTGCCAGAATAGGTACCCCCATGGAAAAGCATAGAAAAAGCCCCAGGGTATTCTGCAGGATTGAGCATGCAAGAGGTCATTTACACTCAGGTGTTTCAAGGACTTGTAAAGTCATTTTTACAATTGGAATGAGAAATAAACTATTATAGAAGCCCCTTGAAAATGAATCAACCCCTTACTCTCCTTCCTCAGCCCAATTATCAGACAGGATATTTATGATGAAGGTGAAGCTATTACCAACTGGGGAGAGGCTGAAAGTGATCAGGACAGGGTGCACCTTGTCACAAAATCTGACAAGAAAAAAGGATAAATAAAAAATAGGAGAGAAAAAAACCTGGGGTCTGAGTGAGATGAACAAGAAAGCAGATGTGACACAATTTGCTTTGTGTTGGTACCCCTAGAGAAAAGCCTGATAAACAATCCAAGGCAATCTTGGTAGCATCAGGGGAGGAACGTTAAAGTCCCAATAATTTCCAAACTTTCCCTCGTGCTCCCCCTGTAGGGGAAGAAGTGGAATTTCTCCACTCCGGCATTGCCAGTTACGCAGGATGAATTTCCCTTCCTCCTTGAGATTAGGAGTGGGGACAAGGTCACCCCAGAATGAGAGGTATAGAGGGAACCAGAGGACTCCCATGAAACTCACCTTTTACTAGTCCTCCCAGAACAAGGAGAGGCCTATTACCTGGGTAGATATGGGTCTGAGTGTACACTAATCCACTGCAACCCAAAATGTTTTCTGGGGGTCTTGGACAGTTACTGATAAGTATGGAGGTTAAGACCATCAGAGTAAAAAAATTACTGATATATCTAGGAATTGGGAGAGTGCCCCTTGCCACTCCTTATTTGGTACTAATTTCCACAGTCCCTGAAAACATTCTAGATATTGATATTTCATTAGAAGAGACATTACAGACCTCTGTGGAGGAAATTTTAACTCAAAGTACACATGTGATTGGGAAGCAATATGGGACCCTGCTAGCCTTTCCACCCCTACATGGGTGGTAAGTAGCAGGTAGTACAAGTTGCCAGGTGGAACTGGTGCAACCATAAAAGAATTAGAGCAGATTGGGATATTTCAACCTACCCACAGTGCTTCAATAGCCAGTCTGACTGGCCAGTAACCAGATGGAACTTGGAGAATGCAGACTAACAGAACAAGTTTATCGTCACTTGGGATAGAAGGCTGTAGACAATCCCCACTGATAGCCTCTGACTCTATCCTAGCAATGATATCGTGCTACCTGGTGAAGATTATACTTTCTTACAGAACACAGTAAATTGATTATGCACTCGCCTATGCATGAGGAGATGGGCTATCAATCCCAGGAAGACTCATGGCCCTGGACCATCAAAAAGGTCTTACTGAACCCAACCAACACCTATGATTCAGGACACAGTGCAAGATATATGTGCCCAGAATATCCATCTCCATACAGTAAAGAATGTGCAGTCCTTTGTAGGGATCATTGTTTATTGGCAGGCTTTCATTCCTCATCTAGTTCAATGTGTATTCCCAGCAAAGACATTGATAGCCTAGGTGCAGGCTGTGGGCACCTCCTTACCAGGCATGTGATGCAGTTAGATTTCACCAGTACAGCAAATGGCATGAGTTGGGCTTTCTGGCAAAAACAAGGTAAAAAGGTACTTCTAGGTTTCTGGTCAAGGCCCTGGAAGGGAGCTGAAACTAAATACACCCCTTTAGAATAGCAGTTTCTAGCAGCATAAGATGCTCTGCTCCGGGCAGAGCCACTGACCAAGACTTTACTGGTCACAGTGCAAATTGGCCAACCTATAAGGGATTGGTAGACAGCCTAATTTATTGACTTCAATTACTGTAGCACAGACTCCTACTCTAAGTAAGTGATATGCACATTTACAATAATGCAGTGACCTTTTCAACAATTTATTGACTCCCAAGTTGTGGATGGTGCTGGACCCAGTTACCTATGAAACAGTCCCTCCACCTTCTGTGTTCACCCCAGCGCCTCTGATCTCACAAGTGCAAGAGTGGGTGGCCCAGTATCTGAAAATGCTTGGCATCCAGATGAGTCCAGCAGGGGGAGCTCGAGTGTCCGGACAGCTGCAGTACAATACTCCTCTGATAACTATCTGATTGGAGACAGAAAATCAGAGCTGCCAGAGGACAGAATGAGAGCGGTATGGTTAGGTTTTTCATGGCTGCTAGTTGTTTGTACTGAGAGTTGGGCAGCCTACTGAGGATTTACATTGTATATGGTACAATGGCAAGAGAAACAATGCAAGTCTTTCCTAGCAAGAAAGAGGTAATCAAACTCCCACCATTAAAGATTCTGAGAAGTTAAGCCTGATGTATGGGTACCCACCCCAAATTACCATTGACCAGGACACCCGTTCCACAAGACATGCTGTCTAGGATCGAGTCTAAGCACATATTTTATCACAGTATTTCCATCTGCCATGTAACCATCAGGCAGCAGGATTGGTGGGGAGAAGGCATCACTTATTAAAGCAAAAGATGTGAGCCCTATTAGGCAAATCCATTAGGGGCTTAAGTGGTTTGTTCCCTCCCAATGGGTTGGCTGTTTCTTACTACAATGTGAAAAGTCTCTGGTCCTCCTAAATTGGTCCCTGTTGATCCTGTTGGAAGCTGCACCAGTGGTCATGACTTTTAGGACCTAAGTGGGCTAAAGGAAACACCTCTAAGTGCTACAGATGGTTTCTTGGTCTGGCATACATTGCACAGTTAACTTTAGAAGTCACTCATGATCCCTGTCCTGTATGATATGCTCTCAGGCATCAGCCCCCAGCTACTACCATGTTGTCTAACAGAGATGATGCCAACAGTGTTGTTTTGATGGATGGTACAGATTTCCTTCATAAGTAGCTGACTAAACATTTATTTTTCCATCCATAGCTGCAGGAGATTTTTTGTTTTATTTTTTGCTATTTTTGCTCTTTTTCCTAGAACCCGTACTATTATCAAGACAAAATATTACATATACAACTCAGATGTCACACATCTTATGTCACATATGAAAACCCAAACTAATGCTTTGTCTGATCCTGTCTCTCCTACAGGAAACATATTAGGCCATTGATTTGATTCCTGGGTCTCCCAGTGGCAAAGATTATTATCATTTGCATAATTATTCTGTCTCTTTTCATGCATGGGGCCTCTATTGCAACTATAGACTCTCTTATATGTCCTACATATGGCCTCACAGCATGCCACCCTACACAGTGCTAAAACTCTTCACAGGCTCCGGTCACAAGGCAGAAGGGAGAGAGGGCCATAAGATTTTAAGAACTGGTTAGCAGGGATGCAATGTATGGATTCAGCTTGACATGGCTGAAGCATCTTGAGTCATAACCACCATGACTGCCCCTAAGTAACTCTGGTCAGTTTCCCAGTTTCCCAGAAAACTATAAATAACAAAACCATACTGTGGTATGTGGAGCTTTATGACCTGACCCCATGCCTGACTCTTTTCTATTAGCTTGTGATAAACCAGGTACAGTCCTGCTTGGATGAAGTCAATTTTGTCCTAACCACTTCACATTTCTTTTCTTTCTCTCCTTTTCTTTTTTTCTTTTTTCTTTGTTGTAGTGCTGGGGATCCAACACAGGACCTTGTACACTCTTAGCAAGTATACTACCACTGGGCTATACCCAGGCTCTGTCCTGAATACTTTATAAGTTCCCATATTTCTGACCCAAATCATGAGGATCCACTTGGTTTTTTGTTTTATTTTTCTGGGTGCTGGGGTTCAAACCCAGGCCCTTTCACATGCTAGGCAAGTGCTCTAACACTGAGCTAAGCCCATCAACTTGGTCTTGCTGCCTCCCAGAACTATGCTTCTATCATTGAATACTCTAGTTAACTGCTCTGTGCAATTCAGGATCTGACTTTTTTCTTAAGTTTGACAGCACCTTGGGGCTGGTTCTCATACACTGGGGAGAGGTTTCAGAATAGATATCTATGAAGTCATGCAAAGTACTTAAAATATAATACTACATTGTTTTAAAATGTGTAAAATCACTTATTTGCTAAGATGACAAGTAGGTTTTTAAAAAGAAAGAAAAGTAAAAGATGTATATTTAAAAAAATTAAGGGTCACAGGTATAGCTCAGGGGTAGAACACTTGCTTAGTGTGTGCAAATTCCTGGTTTGATCATTTGATTCCCAAGACTGAAAAAAAGAACTAATGAAATTGCTCTAAAATATTTATATTGATTATGTTTGGGTGCTGAAATTCTTAATAATGTTTTTTCTCCTTTTCTTTTGTTCACAATGTTCTTTATTAATCACTCAACATTTTTATTATGAAAAAATAGTAACATGTAAAAAAAAGGACATGTTTTGTATTATAGGTATCTATGTAAATGTTTGATTTCACTTTCCAAATTGTGAAAATAAAGACCAAAGTCTTTTGCAACTTTTTTCACAGCACCTAGTACACAGGATCTTGTACCTCCCAGATACTCAGAAAATATTTGTTAAATGAATATCAAAACTTATCTCCTTTACCATATGCTATCCTGCTTGAAATCTCTGTACTTGACCTTTGTACTTCTTTGGAGTAAGGCAACAAAGGCTCCTAATAAACCAACAGTATGTTTTCCAGGAAATGTAATATATTTGAGACTTTATTTTATCAAAATAGCAAGACTGCCTTCTTGTAAAATGCAGTAGAAATGGTACAGAGAAAAGGAAAACAAATTTTATTGATAAGGTTAAGTCAGCGATTTTCAAGAATAAACAAAGATAGTCTAGTGGCATATCTCATAGTCTGGGGAGACTACAGGAAGTAAGCTTTGGGGAGAGGTTTTGTTCAAACTGTTTGCCCCTCCCCGTGCTGATATATGCTCCACCCACGGTGTGTCAGGAAGGGAGAGGGGAATACCTTTAGGGAGAGATTGCTACAGGGGCCATGATGTGAAGGCAGATGTCAGATGTTGTGTCTCAGTGAAGTACCATAGTAGGCCACCAAGGGAAAAACTTTGTATTTTATTGCCCTAAAGGATATTAACCAGTTTTGTATCTATACACAAACTCACATTGACATTCTTGACCTCATATATGTATGTATATATATGTATGTATGTGTGTACACATGTCGGTACAATCCTGATATTTATTCATAAAAACTATGGTCTTCAGATTCTCCTTTGAACTGATCTTAATACTTTATTGAGTCCCTCATTAATGAGTTAGGAAATCTTTTACACATCTTCATTTTATGAAAAATTTTATTGCATGAAAATTATGTCTTTAACCTTTTAAAAATTATGTTAGTACCATAGATGTTTCTAGGAACGTTTTTAGTCATCAGAGAAGCTCAAATTAAAGTCTCAACTTTCCAAACAATATTATTCCACTTTCAAAGTAATATCAGTTTTGTAACAAATCTAATTTTCCTAAATTAAAATAGGAAAAATGGACCAATCAGAGAAGTTCCAAGGAGGTTTTGAAAAGAAAAAAATTGTCAATTGCTTTAAAATCAGATATTTAAATAAAAAGAAATTAAAGGCAGACAAATCAGGAAAGTGTGAAGAGAACAAAATTAAAGAATGATTAATGCCAAAGATCTATGATTTTAATACGAATCCTGGACAAAGGTCAACAGTTGCAATTAGTTATATAGATGATTTGTGAGCATTCACAAGAAAAAAAAGATTGATCATTAGCCTACAGTGAGCCAAGAATTACTGTGGAGCCTGATCCAAATAACCACCTTGTTAACAGAAAATAGTAATTCAGTAAATACTTGTTTGGTTGATCCATACTTAAAGAAGATAATATGCAAAGATGTTCTTTTATCCCCAGATCATTTATATTGTTTCCTTAAAATTTATAGTCAAGCATCCCAGTATCCTGTCTCTTAAAACAAAAAAAAAAAAGATGGCGTCAAGTAGAATAAAATGTAATTTGATCTGTACTGTATTTTGCTTCCTGAATATTTTATAATTAAAGTATACAGTGACTTAAAATATCAGTAGAATAAAGCAGAACTTAATTGGTACTATTATTGACACCAAAGACAATGAGTCTTTCAGGACCTATTCTAGATAAAACTCTAGGTAATACTTGTCTTTGCTGCCCCTTTCCTTGTCTTCAGCACCCCCTTGAAGCAGAGATCCCTTCCTCAGGCTTCTCCTGATGTGCAGAAATCTCCCTCTTCAGGTTTGTCATTTCCATTTGATTTCCAATACTGTCATCTGTAAGTTTTCACCTTCATCTTACCTTATCATATTGTTTTCCTAGGTACATAAAAGGGGTCTCTGTTTCTCTCCTACTTTCCCTTCTTGCTTGCATCCAGTCCAGTCACCAAAGGGAAATGTCCAAGATTGTTCTGAGCCCAACTTAGGCCAAGCTTACTCTTGAGCAGATTCACTGTGTTAAAAGTTCATAATCCTCCCTCGATTTCCATGGCACTAGCTCCTGGCATTAACCAGGAACCTGATTCAGGTTCCCAGTCATCTCTCTATATATTCTTTCCTGTGGCAAATCAGATAAGATCTCAAAGCAAGTTTGAAAACAGAAATTGTCCACGACCTCAAAAGAATCTAACCCTATTTTTATTGAACCTTGTTATGGTTTAGATATTAAGTGTCTCCCAAAAGCTCATGTGTGAAACAATGCAAGAACATTCAGAGGTGAAATGATTGGGTTATGAGAGCCTTAACCCAATCAATTAATTAATCCCCTAATGGGGATTAACTGATTGGTAAGCAGGTCGGATGTGGCTGGAGGAGAGGGGCTATGACTTTGGGGTATATATTTTGTGTCTGGTGAGTGGAGTCTTTCTCTGCTTCCTGGTTATATCCTGAACCACTTCCTCTACCATACAGCTCTGCCATGATGTTCTGCCTCATCTCAAGTCCCAAGGAATAGAGCCAGCTGTCTACGGACTGGGACTGAGACCTCTGAAACCGTGAGCCACCAAATAAACTATTCCTCCTCTACAAGTGTTCTTGTCTGTTTTTTAGTCACAGAAGCAAAAACCAAAAACCTGACTAAAATAACCCTTTTCACAACAGTCTCAGGAGAAGATTTTTAGAGCAAAACAAAGGCAAAAGTGGGGGTGGGGAGCTGTCTTTATTTTTGGAGTGACCCCTTTAAGTCAGTAGTAAAGTAGCTTGTAGGAAACCAATAAAAACTAAAAACAGGAGGGAACAGTCTCATTTTATATCAAAGCCTACATCTCCATGGTTTGCCAACTGTTTTCTTTTTTTATTACTTTTTAAATAAAGCCTCCCTTAAAAAAAAAAAGACTAAAAAAAGAAATTCATCTAAAAACTCAAATGTTATGTTTTACTTACTAATAACAAGTCAAATAGTCACAAAAACCTTTCTCTGCAAGGATACCTGATTGTGCTAGAAATTTGTCCTGGGAATGGAGTGTTATAATGTTATGTATATAGATATACAACAATAATCTACTGAAATGTCTTTGTTTAACCTGTAAGTTGATAGACTAATGAACTAAAGGGAAATAACAAGCAGAAACAAATATTCCATTACAGAAACAAAGGTCAAGTTTGATGGGCAGGGCCGGAAGTGTGGTGTTCCTAAGGAGCTCAGTTAATACTCACTAATGCAAGGATATCCTACATGACAGGTACATTCATGGAAATGCTTTTATGATTTTATAACTGCTATGAAGATCTTAAAAAGATAAAAGGGATAAGAAATATAAATGTGGAGTTTTAACTAAGACTTTGCCCAGGTTTAGCAATTAGACTTTAGTCAAATTACTCAACTGACAAAGAGGAGATTAATTTTGACTGAGTTGGGAGGAAATGATAATAGTTATGAAACACTGCATTACTAAATATCAACATGGCTAAGATTTAATATTCTTTATTTTTGATTTATGATTAAATGTAAATGAAAGTTTACATTTCTTCTTGTTCTTTTTGAAGGACAATTTTTATTATTTTTGTGTACAAAAAACTGAAGAGTGTATATTTAATCAAATTGAGTGGGTGAGTTCTTTAGCATCTTCTTAAAACATTGAATTTCTTTTCTTTTTCTTCCTTCTTTTTTGGTGCTGGGCCTTGAACATGTTAAGCATGTGCTCTACCACTGAGCTACACCCTCAGCTCCAAAAACTTTAAATTTCTTACTTCGGAAAACATGATAGTGCTTTCTCAGCGTAGCAATGTTGACTGAGTCTTTCTAAGGTTGCCCACAGGACAGTGTGTGGACAAGCCCATTTAAAGGAAGGACACCTCTGAAAACATCAATGTATGGTTCAGACCAAAAAGACTGTGACACTTTGGGCTGGGATTGTAGTTCAGTGGTGGAGCATTTGCCTCACACGTGTGAGGCACTGGGTTCAACCCTCAGCAGCCATAAAAATAAATAAATAAATAAATAAATAGATGTTGTAAATTTGTCCACCTACAACTAAAATAAAAATATATTTTAAAAAGATTGTGACTTTTTCTCTCAAGACAAACTATTTAAACATAAGCAGTACGAGCAGAATATCTTTCCTTCCAACACCTCAAACTCAAATCAGCTAAACCATACTCTGGCGCCTCACCTCTTCTTGCTCCTCTTATTTCTGCACTCTTGTGAGTTAGTGGTGCCATCATTCACTCAGTTGCAGAAACCTCAACTCCTACCCCTATTCAGTCAGTTGCTGGCTCTGTAAACTGTCTCTCTCAAAACCTGTTTCATATTTTCCTATATCCAACAACTTGGCTCCCATCACCACTCCTGCCAAATCTACCCCTGCACTCACCTCTAGTAACAGGATAATATCTGACCTGAATGTAATAATTAATGTGTATTTATAAACTTCTTGAAGAAAACAAATTTAAACCTCATTTATCACCTACTATCTATGGAAAATATATTGGATTTTAGCTTTTAAATTTTATATTATAAAAATCCAAATAGATACAAAGAAAATAATGAACTTCCATGAGCTATCACCTTTATTCCTCCTTCCTGTCCATTCCCTTCCCAATTTCTTTCCTAGAGTATTTCAAAGTAAATTTTTCATCAAATCATTTCACCAGTATCTATTTTGTGTATATACTGAATTATTGAAATTTTAGATTAACTCAAGAAAAGAAAGGAGAGATTTAGGTGTCATCTATAATATTTTTTCAGAGTCTTTAAAATCTTTTCTTAATTTCTGTTTTCCTTCCCTTCATAAATTACTTTTAAATTTCATAATTATATTGAATTCAATGATTTAAATTCAAGAAGAACTTTTTATGCAGAACTGTAAGTGCTCAATAAACTCTCCTTAAGTATTCCTAGATCAACAACAATGTACAGGTTACATACATGAATGTTAAATAAGGACATAGATTACCTTTTGCAAGTATGCTTAATTCACTTATTCCCAGGATATCTCAATTCAATATTACTCTAAAGTGAATTTTCTCAGTTTTTTACTCTTTTGTAAATTGTAGCATGACATTTAATTTAATATGTATCAATTTATGCACTCCTATATTATCATCTAGATTATCAAGATGTCACCTTTCCAGCAGAAACGTCTACTTTGCGTGCATATGTGTGTGTGTGTGGTGCTGGGGACTGAATCCAGAGAGCCTCTACCACTGAAACACACCTCAGCTCTTTTTATTTTATTTTGAGATAGGTCTAGCAAAGTTGCTAAGGCTGACCTCAAGCCTTACAAGCCTCCTGATTTGTTGGAATTTCTGGTGTGCACCACCACACCCAGCTTGAGATGAAATTTATATCCAAGCATTATATTCAAAATCATATTGAAACAATTATTTATTATGCATTCCATTTGAAGATACTAGTGTAAAAATAAGTCTTGATTAGTTACCTCTAAGGCCTTATATATCCTCCAGATTTTCTATTTTCTTGTTCATGTCAATGGGTCTTTTATCTTAGTTTACTAGAAAACACAGTCCAAGGTAGATTGAGTGCTCTTGCTTTATTTGGTAGGTGTAAACCCAGAACAGGGAGAATGAGAAAAAAAAAAAAAAAAAAAAAAAAAGGAGTGGCAGAAAAGATAGGAAGGAATTCACAGGTAAGCTCCAGGAGAAATTGCTATGGGGCAGTCAGTCAATGAGAAGAGAGGAAGGAGGGTGATTGACAGGCCACATTTCCTCTGACTCCAATTTCTGATAGTCAAAGTATAGCCCCAGCGTAGTTAACACCCCAGTATTTTGCACTGCATCATCTAGGTGCTGTGGCAATCATTTAAGAAACTGGATACTGTGCTCTTTGGTCTAGTGTTTCATCAAAGTCCTAAGGTGATGAGAGGAGCCAGGAACTCCAAATGTGTGACTGACACAGAAGCCAGCAAAGAAGAATAAACATTCTGGGCCATGACTGAAGGGCAAAGGGAATCTGAGGAAGTATATAAGATATCTCTAGTACATATAGGTGCCTACCATAAGGTTCAGGATGAACATCTCTCCTCCACTTTCTCTGGATTCTTTCTCAGAATTCTTAAAGGCAGCATGATATGTTTGCTACAGCAATCAAATGGAACACCCCCCACCATTCCCCAACTTTCTTTCTGGGTTCATTAAAAAAAAATTTGCTCACCTAAATGGAATTACTTTATAGTATATCTGAGATAAAGAGGAATCCCTTCTGGTCAGCTCTGACATATAGGGATGAACAATGGGAACTAGCTTCTCTCTATCCCATGTAATTCATGATATATAAATAACCAAAGGCTTAAATAAATAATGTATTCTGTGGCAATTACATACATTTATCAGATGTACAGCTTTCACAAGTGGGATATTGGCAAATTGTTCCTTAAAAGAACCCTGACAGCAATTCATTTCAGTTTCTCTGTTCAATGACAACTTTTACTCTAGATCCAGTCCCTTTGAGAATGGAATAAGCTGGAATAAGCCCAATCTAGTCTCATCCAGATAAATAGATAACATTTGCCAAGCATGAAAGCATGAGTATGAATTAAGGCCCAGTCTAAAGGTTGCCCCCACCTTCTCTTTCCACCTCCTGCTCAGATCCACACCTGCAGGCACCTCTGGAATATTCGTGTGGATACTCCAACCCATTTACTTAGGGATATACACCCAGGAGTGGTGCACCTTAGGGAGGACAGATACAGAGAAGGAATATTGCAGGCTTGGATGTGTCTTCCAGGCTATTTAGGAAAAGTATTTAGGGGTCACAGAAAACAAGGGCACCACATATAAGAAGGGCTGTCCTAAGAAAATCACAAAATTGTATATCTTATTGTAAGTAGTTGAGAGCAATGGACTCAGCTCTGCTCCTTTCCATGAGTTTCTAGGGGTGGTTTATTATAGCTTATCACCTATAGATGACGCATAGGCATTTGGGGGTAAGTGGTTACACATATTTCTTATGAGAGATCAAAGACTTTGTATAGCATTTTGTTTTATTATTCTATTATGTAAACTAGCCAAGGAATTGATTATTAACATCCAATGGCTTAGTTTGCAAAGCTTATTTTGAACTAAGAAAAGTCAAAGAGGAATGGGGTAAAGATGTTAAGAAATATATGCTACTAGATTACTAGGTGATAATTATAGCTGCACTTTATTTGTTATTATTATTAGGAGAAAGAGGAGTACTAAGGATTGAACTCAGGGGCACCTAACCACAAAGCAACATCCCCAGTCCTTTTAATTTTTTAATTTGGGACAGGTCTTGCTAAGTTACTTAGGGCCTCACTAAGTTGCTGGGGCTATCCTCAAACTTCCCATCCTCCTGCTTCAGCCTCCCAAGTCACTGGGATTATAGGTATGTGCCACCACATCCAGCTATAGTTGCACTTTAAATTGTGTAGTGTGAAATACCTGCTTTGTTTCTCTGGTGGTTGGGGGGTGTCAGGTAGGGAGGATATGAAAATTTAGCCAATCACCCAACCTAATTTCTCAGAGAAAGTCCTCAAAATATTTCATTCTCCTGGCATAAAATGATTTCATATATTATTTTGACTACCATCTATGCCATGTTGCTCTTTAATCTGAGAGATTTATTGTCTCTTATGAGAAAGTAGCTAGTGATATATTTTATACTCCTCAACTCACACATCTAATTAGATGAGCAAAACACAATTAACATCTAAATTTCACACTATTTTGGAAAGGGAAAAAAATCTTTGGAGAAAGCTAGTCCTGAGTTTTAAGAAACAAATTGCCTATAATAGGAAGAACCAAATGGAGAAAGGTTTGAAGCACAACCATAAGCCTGTAAGGATTTTCAGGTCACCAGAGAAGAAAATGGCCCCTGTATAAGTGCCCAGCAATGCCCTGTCTCTGAAACTATAGCAATCCCATATGGAGAATTTTGCTATGAAACTGCTAATAAAAGAAAGAATTCAATATTACACCTTAAATTTTTTATGGCATTTTACTCAAAGGGCACTGGGCTAGTTATGGCCTTTATTTCAGAAAACAGAAACTTATACCTACTGGGTAACTGTTGCCTTCATTCTGCAGAGGCCAAGGGGTACCCTCAGCTACTGCTATAGCAATTCAGGACGGCAAAACAGAGAAGAAAGACCCGCGCAAGTTGCTTACAGAGTGAGATTTTATCTCATACTATCTCCGTTTCTAGTGTTCTCTTCCGGTCTTTCATTAGCCATATTATCATCAGTAAATTACTTAGCTTCTCTGACTCAGTGTCCTAGTCTCTTTGTTGCAGAAACTAAACCCACCTATGGTCAATAAAAGGATTAACTGAAATAATGTAAATATAAACACTTTTGACAACCAAGGGGCTCTTAATTTAAGTTTCTACACCACCACCTACCTTTTAAATATAAGTGGAAATGGGAAGCTACACTCTTCCTATCTTGTTAATTTTGTTGCCTAGAAATCCAAACTCACAGCACAGGAAACAACCCAGAGTCTAAAGTTGGAATTGACAGAGAGCCAGGAAGTAATGATGGCTGCTCTGATCTTCCCTGAGAATTACTTACCTCCAGCAAAACAAGTTCTCAAGGGAATGAGCAAGAATTTTTTTTTTTTTTTTCAATTTTAGATATCTATTTTTAATTTTTTTTAAAACTAGGAACTTGGCTTTGTGAACATCTTTTTTAGAAACAATCTTTGCTCCACACATTAAGAGATGCTTCAGGGGCTGGAGTTATAGCTCAGTGGTACACTAGCACGTGAGGCACTGGGTTCAATCTTTAGCACCACATAAAACTAAAGTAAAGGCATTGTGTCCACATACAATTAAAAAAACAATGGCATATAATGGGGGGTGGGAGGGGTTAGCATTAGGTTTAGGGTTAGGTTTAGGGTTAGGGATAAGGAGTGTGGTAAGAATGAAGGAAAGAAGGACTGTATAGAGGGAAAAGAGGGGTGGGAGGGGTGGGGGGGAAGGGAAAAAAAATAATGAATCAAACATCATTGCCCTATGTAAACGTATGATTACACAAATGGTATGCCTTGACTCCATGTACAAATAGAGAAACAACATGTATCCCATTTGTATACAATAATAATAAATAAATAAATAAATAAATAAATAAATAAATCCATCAAAAAAAAACAATGGCAGAGAGAGAGATACTTTAAGGACACCCTGGGTCTTACTTGTACTATCATGTAAAAAATTATTGGCTAGAATGTAATGTTCTTGGCAACTAAAAATAGCCTGGTTTCTGTCCTTTCCAGCACTATGCAGAAGTTATTTTCAGTGCTCAAAGGTGTGTGGTCACTAAAATATGAACAAAACTGAAGTGTTCTACACAGTGTTAGCTTGAGGATTTTAGAACACATATTCCTAATAGCTGAGACATTTCCTTATTCAAGAGAGCACTGGAAATATTTAATGAATATATTATAGAAATAAAAAACTTTTCATTAAGTAGAATAGATCCCAGCACCACAAAAAAAAAAGAATAGAGAAAGTATAAAACTTATAAAATTAAGACTTTCTATGAAAGAAAAATCCCAGTGTCATTGATATATTTAATGTCTCTATATATTTGATACTCTACTAAACAATAACTGTAAGAGTTTTGCTTGCTGTAACAGAAACCATATCTGTTTCATTATGATTCAAGTAGTGAAAATTTAAATGAAAAATTTTCCTACACAAATATTCAGGCAATAATTATAGTGTAAATGAATAAAGATTCATTGATGAAGATGAGGCTTTATTTGAATTTCATTTTCTTTCCCAAAAGTGCTTCATTTTATTGTAGTCACAGATTTTTCTTTTTCTTCCTTTTTTTTTTTTTTTCAAACTTAGTTGTTATAAACTTATATCAATAATTGAAAGAATAAAATGTGGTATAAATGTTACAAAGCTGGGGCCTTCTGAGAAACTGAAGCAACACGAAGACCCCACACTCCAAATCCAGATTCTTTCGATCAAGTCAGAAAGATTTCCTACAAGTTGCTCAGAGTTAAAGGAATGAGTTTATTGAAGGGATAGCAATGGGGAAAGGGAAACTCTTAAGGAAGAGAGAGGGTCCTTTCAGAGAGGAGAGAGAGAAAGTGCCTCTCCTGCACTCCAGTTTTATTGGGAATCCCAGAGAAGTTTCCAGAGAGTCCTACCCAGGTTCACCTCCTGACCTTAGACTGACAGCAAGGTGACATCAGACTTTCAAGTCCCTACTGTCATGGCAATTGTAGGTCACCTTGGCCCATTCCGACCAGTTCTACTTGGATTTTTTTTTTTTTTTTCTTTTTTTTTTGTTCCAGGAATTGAACTCAGGGGCACTTAACCAATGAGCTACATCCCCAACCTTTTTAATATTTTTCTTATTTAGAGACAGGGTTTCACTGAGTTGCTGAGGGCCTTGCTAAATTGCTGAGGCTGGCTTTGAACTCCAGATCCTCCTTCCTCAGCCTCCAGGGCCATTGAGATTATAGGTGTGCACCACTCCTGGCTCTAATTGGATTCTTAAACATATGCTCTTACAGATTTCATGGTTAAGAGAAATTAATCTTAAACTCCCCAGAGTTTCAGGATCTGGCCACAAAAGTCTCCTGTGTTCCTCCCATGAACATTATCTCAAGACTGCATTTCTCCTGAAGTTGACAGATAGCTTGCTAAGGAATGTGACATATCCTGTTCACTTAGGCCAGGTAGGACTGCAGTAAGGAAAGCATGAGGCAATCAGTCAGTGGACCCATTTTATAGAATTATTCTCTTAACCTCATGTTCCCACCATCCTCATCTGTATGTCCTCTAACATGCAGAGAGTTACATGCTTTCTAAGGTTTCTTTCAAAACTAATATTTTTAATTGCACTATAATATAATTTTATATTTAAAGGAGAAAAACACTATCATAGCAACAATGAATTAATTGAAACACCTATGGTTTAAAATTCTTCCCAGTAGTCCAAGAAGGCAATTCCTCTTTAATGGGTTTGAATTTACATGGAACTTCATTATTGTAAAGGGAATTATAGTAACTCAAATTAACTGCGATTCCTAGAAAGAGTAAGCAACACACTCCAGTTTGCAGGTCAATCTAGTAAAGATTTGTTAAAATTGTCAAATATCAAGAAAGAAAAAACTTTAAATAGCCATATTGCATTTTAGATGTTCCTTCTGTTAATGTGAGCTATTTACTAAGTGGTGGTTTTTAGAACTATGTGAATTTACAAAACCAGTGACAGGAAGTGAAGTTGAGCTTCACCTCCTGTGAGTTGGGGAAACTTAAATCACTTTCTTACCTTTTCTGTGCTTCTATGTACTCCTCTGTAAGTGGATAGAGTTAAGCTAAATGGCCTGGAAAGTGCTTTCCAGCTCTAAAATACTTTTAGGACCTTTAATGAGTGTTTGGTCCTTCTGAAAAATTCAAAATGTCTTGCTAAGTTTTGTAGTATAAGTAATAGTGTTTAAGATATTATAATTACATGTTTAAGATACCATGGTAGCATTTGAACTAAACAGAATTCATGGTTGACATTATAAGCTTGGAGTAAACAACAGCATATGTTAGCATACTCTGAATAAGATAAAGAATGTAAACGAGACAAAAATATATTATTATCCTAAATTCAACATGATTAATCCTGCCATATTGAGAGTGTTTACCTATATCTTTAAAAACAGGAAGAGAAAAAAAAGAGAGACAGTTCTCACTTTGGTCCTACAACCCTGTTGGGGTTTTTTGTGGGTTTGTTTCAATACTGGGATTTAAACCCAACAGTGCTTCACTACTGAGATACACCCGCAACCTTTTTTAACTTTTTCTTTTAAAATAGGGTCTTGCTAAATTTCGCAGGCTGGCCTTGATTTTGAGATCCTCATACCTCAGTCTCCCAAGTAACTGGGATTACAGTGTGCACCACCACACCCAGCTCCCCCAACACTTTGTTTGTCTCCCTTATTATGTCAGATTTCTTACCAGTGATTCTGTTATGTTTTCTTATGTATACTTTCCAAGAACAATCTGAATCGCACTTTATGTTTTGGTTTGGTGTTTTGCAGTGCTGGGGATCCAAACCAAAGTCTCAAGTACACTTTGTTTTTTACCTGTGTATTGAGATTGTCATAATTGCTATAAGATACTACTAACTAAAAACACAGATCAACAGAATAACATTGGATAAATATTACTTGACTCAGTCTCTTCCCCACTTGCATCTATCATTTCTACAGATTTAAGTTTATTCAATTGCATGAACTGATAACACAGCTCAAATTAGGCATATTTATTCATCCATGAACTTTTGAAAGTAGGTTATCACTATTTACATCTTGATACATCCACATGGCCAAAGAATCATTAAATTTCTATTTTCTGAGCCTAAGTAGACTCTACATGGTTCCATTTTCTCCATTTCATTCTGAATCAATAATAATAATAAAGCATGGCTAAACTTTTTTTGAGATTTTACTGTCATGTTGAAATTAACTTAATCCTCATAAGGACCTTTTGAAAACTTAACAAAAAAACAAACAAATACCAAAACAAAAAACAAAACAAAACAAAACAAAAAAACCCAAAACAGAACCAGTAGGTAGAAATCTGACATACTGAGATACAATATACAGATCAATAGGGACAAAGTAGATAGAATCACAAACACACGCGCGCGCGCACACACACACACACACACACGCTGTTGTTGTTGTTGTTGTAAGGTGCAGACTAAAAATGTCCATTTGGTAGGATAAGCCATGTTGAGTTTTACAATCTCTAGTCATGTTTATCTTTGGTCTTGCAGCAAGAGGAAGATACTAGAATTATTATCTCCACTCAAAAAGTGATTAGCAAGGGGTAGTGTAAGGTTTAAAGTGGACTGTCTAGGTGCCAAATCTTTGCTGAGTCATTTTATTATATAGTGCCTGTACCTGTGTAACATAAGTTAAAGGCCAGAGCAAAGCAGTCCTCTAAAACTGAGGACATCATAGCTGTACACATCCCAAAGTACACCCCCTTTACCTTGCTGCTCCTCACTAGAGGCAAATCCCTCAGCAGGACACAGGTCCCAGGCCCATATTAGAAGGTCTTGTTAAAGCCTTTCTTGACTCCCCATAATCCTACATCTAAGATCTCCAGGTCACATGATGACAAGAGATATCCATCAGTCTCCTTCCCTCTTAGGACTCATCTTATGAAGGAAGAAATCATTTCCCACATTGTGATAGGACAGAAGAGAACCAGTCTCTGCTAAAATTACAGAGAAAATTTTTTTACTTTCTCAACTAGCAAAACCCATTTCCTAGCCTCTTACTGCTCTCAGACCCTAACCTATTCTCAACACTCAATACCCTCACACTGAGTTGCCTTTGGGCTGTCCAGAGCGCCCTATGATAGCCTTTCACTCAGTACTTCTCTTCATCTTGAAGTCTTGTTCTTTAAACTACCTCCTTTTTTTTCCCCCTGGCAAAAGTGCTAGTTATTCTCCAATATCAGTATGTCCCTACTTCTATAATGATAGAGGTTCCATTTTCTGACTCCCTGAAGTTAGTTATAGGCACGTGACCAAGTTTTTCCCAATGGCATATAAGTACACTGATAGGATTCAGGAATGGCACCTTGGTGTATGAGAAAACTGCAGAAATGACAATACTCCACCTTTTCCTCTAAAGCAGGTCATAAGACCCTCATTTGAGAAGTACCCTTCCTATACCTTTAAGAAAGAAATGTCCGAATCTATGAAGAACCTGAATAAATGGGCCTTGCTAAATTCCCCAAACTTTATTACCATTAATTAGCTCATATCCCCTTTGTTCAATCACACTTCCATGAATATCCACTTCTTCATCAAATAAGCATAAAAATACATGAGTTTACCTGTTTTTTTTGATGTTCCTTATGAAGTCTTGTACATTATGTAAAACTTCCATTAAATAAATTTGTATGCTTTTCCCCTCAATCTATCTTTTGTTTTAGGTGCCTTAGCCATGAATCTAGCAATGGGTGAGGAAATAAATCTCCTCCCCCGACATACTATATAATACATTGCATGTGCAGTTCACAGAAGTTTTCTAAAAGAAGGTGATATACCCTTCTCCCACTTTCTCTCTTCTGCTGGCTGGAATGTGGATTTAATCTCTGGTATGAAGCTCAGCAGAGAGCAAGACAGAAGTAGGTATGGAATGTCATTCGTAGAGTTGGACTGACAACTTTATGCACCAAAAAGATTTCTGGAATATGAGAGAGAAATAAACTTCTACCTTGTTTAAGCTCTTTTATCTGGAATAGTTGTGTTACTGGTAGGCAAACTAACCCTAACTATTCCCCCTCTTTCTTCTATTGAACAGCAGGACTTGCAGCTTCGCTAACATAGAAGGAAGAGTATCCTCTCCACACCACAGGACTTTATGGCCCCTCCTAATTGGGCCCATGATACAATAGGAAAGGAATTTGGGAAAATCTCCCCTTATGCTAAAAACTCAGCTTAATAAGGCTACTGATATGCATGATACAACTTTGCTTTCAGAAGCTGAATAGCACCTTTCTTTAAAAAAATCCTTTTCATCTCAAAACCAAATTTCTCACTTTTGCCAACACATCAACACCTCTGTCAAAGAGATAGAGATTGCGTTCTGTGAAAAGCAAAGGAGAAAGTGACATAAAGGTTTTCAAACCTTACTTTTTTACAGCAATCTGAAGGATAAGAGCTGGGCCTCATTCCTTTGCATCCCTTAAGCCAAGGAGGAATGCGATTTCAAAGCCAGCCTCAGCAATGGCAATGTGCTAAGCAACTCAGTGAGACCCTGTCTCTAAATAAAATACAAAATAGGATGTGGCTATTGAGTGCCCCTGAGTTCAATCCCTGGTACCAAAAAAAAAAAAAGATTAGAGGCCACCAGGCCTGGGAGGAGGAGAGATGGGAAATTACTTCTTAGTGGTACAGAGATTCTGTTTGTACTGATAGAAAAAATTTTAGTAACAGAGAGTGGTGATTATTACATAATATTATGAATGTAATTAATGCCATTGAATTGTACATTCATAAAGGTTTAAAATTATATATTTACTGTTTTAGATTTTTTTTCACAAAATAATTTTTAAGTGCCAGGACAAAATGTCCAATAATAGAATAGAGGGAATGATGCCTATCCTACAGCCTTTTAATAATCTATACCTATTTCTTTTTATTCTATTTCTAATTTTTATATAAGTCTTTGGAGATTAGAAGATGTTTCAAATGTATGTTGTGATAGAAACTAGCATATTTTGTTTGCTCAACTGAATAATTAAAAATAAAACCACTTTATTTGGTACATGGCATCTTCCATCTATATTTAATGATGCAAAGGCAAGAAGTAACTTTTTTGTAGCTCATATTAAAATTGCTTTTATAGTGAGAACTTTTTTTTTTTTTTTTAATTTGTTTGTTTGCAGTGCCAGGAACTGAACCTGAGGCCTCATGCGTACTAGGCAAGTTCTATATTACTGAACTACATTCCAGCCTGACACTTATTTGAATAGAGATCTGAGATAAAAAAGAAAACTCAACTGGGAAAGAATTCCACATACCCAAAGGAAGAAGGAAGACCTGAATCATATATAAACCTGTCAAGCCTAAATCCTTGATTAGTTTACCAAGTATTTGCCCTCTCACATTGTGTATAAGCTTATACAGTGCCTAGGGTTAGCAGTGTCCCTTCATATTTTTGTCTACAGGAAAGGGTGAACTAAAAAAAAAAGAAACCCCAAAGCTCCTTGGTTAGGAAAAATTAAGTACTAAAAAGAAAGTTATTGATGGGAGGTAAAATAATACCATATCCCAGGAAATTAATTAAGGCAATGATAATAAAAGGACCAGATGAACCAGCAAAAAGGAAAAATAAAAATCAGCAAATAAAGCAAAAGTATTCTGAAATCTAAGTGGGGATCTAAACAAATAGAATGAAAAGGGATTGGAAAGTTATTGAAAAAACTAGAGATCTCAAATATCTTATTCATTCTGTAAGCCATCACAGAGTTCTATGTAAGCGCATTTTGAATATTACTATACAATATTCACGGCAATATGAAAGCATTTGTCCTTGCTTCTACATGAAAGGGGATTTCATAACTGCCACTTGGTGTAATTTAATTTCTACCGTTCATTCATTCACAGCTCTAGAGCTGTAAGTTTGCAGCAGGACCAGAGATCTATCTAGCAGGATTGATGGGGTAACTTGTTTAAAACTTCTGTCCAAAATCAAATTCCTCCACTGACATGTTTTGGTGACCCAAATTCCCACCATTTAAAACTGTTCGCTTGGGTTATTATTGTCACAAGAAATTTTCCTAAGGCAGATGTGCTTAGATAACCCACAGTTCTAGGATGCATTTATCCATGAGAAATCAGAAGAATTTGAATGAACAAAGCATAGGACAGCCAAGTTTCTTGTGTGGAGGGCCCTTTTGGTGTGCTCCCTCCTATATCTCAGTAAGAAATCTCGAGTCATTATCTATCTATCTATCTATCTATCTATCTATCTATCTATCTATCTACCTACCTATCTGTGTGTGTGTGCATAAACATATACACACATACATGTTTTGCTGATTTAATATCCCATATTATGACTGTGACTCTTTCCCTTTCATTAATTATATTTGGGTCATAGTTACCCTCACTCTTCTTGCACAGATACACAGGCAGTTCTTTACAAACAAGTCAAATATTCATTTAGTAATTTTGGTCCACTGCCAATACATTCTGAAAAACAATGAGACTTTTGGTGCATCTGGGACTCAAATGCAAAGAAAAAGAAGACTCCTCAAATCAACAGGGACCTAAACAAAAGTTACATTCTCCCTCTTTTTATCTCCAGATCTCTTCCATTTATTGCCTAAAATCTCATCATATAGTTTGTTCTGACTGATATTTAAATGTACCTGAGGATTCAAAGGGACATAGAAGTCAAATTTAGGGCAATCTAAATATCAAAAGGGATATTGGGGCTGGGGTTGTGGCTCAGTGGTGGAGCGCTTGCCTAGCATGTGTGAGGCACTGAATTCGATTCTCGGCACCACATAAAAATAAATAAATAAAATAAAGGTACTGTGGTCATCTACAATTAAAAAATATTTTAAAAAAGGAATATGGACTGCAATTGATTATAAAACTCTAAATAAATAAAAATCCATGAATCTATAGTGGTTCAGAGAGAGAGAGAGAGAGAGAGAGAAGTAAATTTGCCATCATTAAGGAAACTGTTATGCTACTTATTACTATGAAAATTGATAATTAAAGCATTTATCCTTACTTTAGGGAGGAATTGTATTTCATTCGCAATTCATGAGGAAATTTTTTTTTTTTTTGTGGTGCTGGGGATGGAACCCAGGGCCTTGTGCTTGCAAGGCAAGTACTCAACCGACTGAGCTATCTCCCCAGCCTGAGGAAAAGATTTTTGATTTTTGATTTTTATAGATAAATAAATAAATCAATAAATGTAGAAAGTTGATACAATTAGGAAAGTCACATGGTGGGCATACAGCTGAGCGGTAGAGTACTTGCCTAGCATGTATGAGGCCTTGGGTTCAATCCCCAGCACTGTCCAAGGAAATTCACTATTCTTCTATCCCCAGTTAAATAATAATTCACTCAAGGATGGTAACCTATAAAGGGAAAGATTGTTCCAGGGTCATATATTTGCCTGGAACCAAATTACCACCCCACAGATTACTTGGTAATTAGAAAGGGTGCCTTTATCAAGAGAGATGTGGCAATCACCATCTTAACTAAGTGATTTAGTAGCATCACAAAAACGAGACAATCTGACACCAAGTGCCTCCTATTGTGATACAATCTTAAGCATAAACATCATCATCTCTGATGTATTCTTACCAAATGTGTTTAAAATCTGAATTCAATTAAGACTTTGCAATTTATAGGAAATGCAGGAGATAAATAATCAAGTTATCACCTGGAAAAAAACAATTAAAAAAAAAAATCCAAAGCCAGACAGGGCACATACTATGTAGTCCCAGCTACTCAGGATGCTAAAGCAGGAGGATCATTTGAGCCCACAAATTCAAGAACAATTGGGGCAATATAGTAAGACAGGATCTAAAACAATAAAATAAAATAAATCTGTACTAAAAATATAGGGAAACACCTCTAATAGAATTAAAGCTCTCTCAATCAATTCAACTTTTAGTTTTATTTCAATTCAGTTCTTAGTCTTATTTCAATCTGATTACCTTTTTCCTTACAATGACTGAAACCAACTCTACTGACAACAATCCCTATCAAAATTCTTCACAGCCATATGCCATGTACTACTCAGTGTGTGCACTGAGCTGCATGACATCACTACCTATGCAAAAGTAAATCAGAATAAGGGTGATGGGTCGGGTGCAGTGGTAAACATTTGCTGAGAAACGAAGACAAAATTGAGGGCTGTTCAGTAATGACTACTTCCACTTGAACCACAAAGAATGAGAAGTAGGTAGTTTCATAAGAAAATGTGATAATGAGATATTAATTTTTTTCTTTTCTTTGTGATACTAGGGATTGAACCCAAGATTTTATGTATGCTAGGCAAGTGTTCTATAACTGAGATACATTATCAGCCCCATAAAAAAATTAGAGTCTAGTTCATAAAAGGGAACTATACTAGGCAGGCAAAATGGAAGAAATCTATCTAAAAGGTCCAACTAGGGATATTCAGGGAAGTGATTTGTAAAGGACCTAATATAAAGATTTTTAACCTCTTCAGATTTCAAAATTGGGGCTTGTTGGAAAGAAAGTATAGTCATTGTAGATGACTCATCAATACTATTAGTATGAAATTACCTCTTCATCCTCTTAATCAACCCATGGTGTGTGTATGTGTTAGAAGGAGGGAGTGTTCTATCTCATCATCTCACCACACTAATCAGTCCTGATCACTACTTCAGTCTTCTGGGAGGAATGGACATATTCCAGGAGGGTTTTCAGGTGAGTACACCACAACACACCTTCTTTCCCAGATAAATAGCCATCCTGAGAGAACAATGCATGCATTTCACAAAGCCTATTCTTCATTATTACAAAATCTTAGGAAAACAGGAGAGAGGAAATCAAAGAGGAAGGATTCAGAAGGAAGCACAGACAGCACAGAAGGGGAGAATCGATGTTCTTAATAAAGGGAGGAAAACATCATAAAGGAGGGACAGGTAGTAATATTAATCCCTGGGTTAGGAACGATTAACATTGAAAATAGGAAATTTATTTGACAGTTAGATAATCATTTATGACCTCAGAGAAAGAATTTCTGTAGTTCAGGCAGAAACTAGATCAGGAATACTTAAGAAACGAGTCTCTGATGAAGAAGTAGAGGTAAATCACCAAATGGCAAATGAGTCAATTGCTCAAAAGAGACTAGGAGTCTGCTTTAGATAGGGCACTACTGCAGCTGGCTCCATAGAGGTGTGACCTTTACAGACACACAGGGCCCTGCACTCAAAAAGGGTCCTGAATTAGCTTAATGTTCTGATGTCACTGTCTTGAAATTCTTAATTTTTAACAGGGGTCCTGAATTTTTATTTTGCACTATACTTCACAAATTATGCAATAGTTTCTCTGAGGCTCTATAGGGGAACTAAAAGATTTCTTTCATCATTCATTCATTTAAATGAATTTCATATAATCACCTACTACATAGTCAGGCACTGTAGTCGTCTCTGGTAACAAGAGCTCTGGAGGCTGAGAAGGAGAATTGTGAGTTCAAAGCCAGCCTCAGCAACAGCGAGGTGCTAAGCAATTCAGTGGGACTGTCTCTAAATAAAATACAAAAAAAAAAGAAAAAAGAAAAAAGAAAGAAAGAAAGAAAGAAAGAAAGAAAGAAAGAAAGAAAGAAAGAAAGAAAAATAGGGCTAGGGATGCGGCTCAGTGGTTGAGTACCCCTGAGTTCAAACCCTGGTAAGTCAGAGGAGGAAGAGGCAGCAGGTAGTAAACAAGACAGAAGTGTGATAGAAAGTTCTTTTAAAGAAAGATTATGACTGACCCTCAAGAATATTAAAATGATGTGACATTGTACTTTAGTGCCTTACTCATAGGACCTTTATGATCTTTGTCAATTTATTCGACTTTTCTAAGCCCTAGTTTTCTTATCTAAATAAAAATAGGGCCTACCTATTGAAGTTGTTGGGGGAATTAAATGAGATCAGGAACATAAGGTGGTCAGTACAGTACAGAGTACATAGTGATAAGCATTCAATAATGTGAGTGATTATGATGAATTTCCAGCACCTACCATCACTTAGGGTGGGGAGAAAATATAATTTTAGATCTGGATTTTTTACTTTTGTAAAAATGAAAGGAATGTGTTTCATATATACCTAACACATTGATTAGGCTAAGAAAATGTACTAGTATATACACTTCAGTTTTTGACAGAGGTCAAATCTTTATAATAGGATTTGAAAGAGAGAGATTTTTGATTTGTTTTGAATTTTACTTTACATACTCCTTTTCAAGAATCAAGATTTTAGAAAATAAAGCTATAGGTACATCTTGAATATAGTGGCAGAAAACAAAGTTTATAATTTATTATAAGTCTTCCTTTCTAAGAATTACTTTCTTACAGTTCAAAATAATTTCATTCAATTACCATTCTTTGTTCTGACTCTGCCATAATTTGTATTATCTTGGAAAAATCAACTCCTTCCTTACTCTACGTAACAGATTCATCATTCACAAAATGAATCACACAAGTCAGACAATGCTTCCCAACTGGCAGAACTTGGCATGCTTATGTCCTGAATGGATATGAGAAATTGACCCTTCCTGCAATGGGGCAGTTAAGGGAGGTCAGAAGCAGCCAGGGTCCCTAGGGCCAGTACCTCTGGTCACTGAACTGCCTTATTTAGGACTCCCCAGGGCATCTCATGCAGGGTGATCTGGGGTGTGCCAAGTAAGCAACAAGTACCACGGGCAATAATCAGCATTTGCAGTTCTGCTCCTCTGTGAGCAGTGTCTGCCATGTAAGCAATTAGATGCAAAGCACTCTACTGTCTATCATGGACCAGAAATTCTTATCCATGCATGAATTTGTAATCTAGTTGCCAAAGATGTACAACACACAAAGTCCAGAAGGTAGTCTGTCAGGGAGTGAGAGAGGCACTTGAACAGAGTGGAGTTTCTGGTGGGATCAGCTCTAGGTAATGCCTTTAACATTTGTCTTAACATACAGTGGTTGCTTCTATAACTTCGCAGGCAGTGTCCTTTTAATGGCATCCTAGCTGTTGTGTATGCATACATTTCTGAAAGCTAAAGTTTCAATGTAGAAATCTTGATATAAAAATGTATTATTGGTTTGAAATCCATTTACATTATCGTATGAAATTACATTTGTCAATAAAAGAAGAGTTGTTACACAAGGCCCTGGGTTCGATCCCCAGCACCCAAAAAAAAAGAAGAGTTGTTAGATCCTTTAAGTAAAATTATAATTGCAAATTTTGAATGGTTGTATAAAATGGTTTTAAATATTTTATTACCTACTTATGTGATCAATGATAAGGGACTATTATGTCCCTCAATGATAAGGACTATTCAGAATATGAGAAGTTCATCATTAAAAAGTCTGGATCAAAAACTGCATAAAGCCATTTCAACCATAAAAGCTAATATCAAAATATATTCACAGGAACAAGTTCAAATTCATCATTAAAAAACATGGAAATCCTTAAAGTATTATGCCAATTCCATGTTTAATGTCTCCCCTAATACTATGTATTTCATTTTTTATTAAAATTACATCCTTTTAAGAAAATGTTTTGAATTTAACCATCATTTAGGTGACTCCAAATCTCTTTCAGTTTACCCTAGTGTGCTGTACAAAAATGATCATTTTCTGTGTCATATTAAAGAAGTTGAGAGGCCTTGATATAGATTATAAAGCCTGTCTGCCACCCATTCCACCGCAGGACCCTTGTTCCCTGCTCTTGTACTCTGTCTCTCATTTCAAAGACAGCTAGGGAAAAAGGATACATAGCAGCAAAGGTTCAAGTTTGTGTCTTACAGGGTCAAGAACTGGAGCATGGATGGTTTTATTTGAAATACCACATGGTCTAGAGCTAGAGGGCAAGCTTAAAGCATAGAAAATAGCCTGTGCTTAAAAATCACAGTTAAGAATAACAGTAAATCTGGATGATTTCAAAGGGAGAAATTCATATTTATTGAAGGATAAAAAGACCTGAATAAATGGACTAACATACAATGTTCTCAGACGAAATTATTAATCCACCCCATCCTGTTTCTCAAGTTAACATACAAATTTAATACAACTCGAAGAAGAAATAATGAAAATAACAAGTTATTGATTTAAGTAACTTAGAAAATACAGACATCCATGCCCTAAAGCAAAGCCATGTAAGCATTCTTCTTTATCACTCTTGTATTGTCTCACAGAATTGCTCAGTGTGAACACCATCTTTCTTCTTCTTATAGTCTTTCTTTTTTTTTTTTGGTAGGTACTGGGCATTGAACCCAGAGGTGCTCTACCACTGAGGTACATCCCCAGCCCTTATAATTTTGAGAAGGGTCTTGCTAAATTGCTCAGGCTGGCTTGGAACTTGTGATGGTCCTACTTCAGCTTTCCAACTTAGCCGGGATACTGCTCTCACTGTGTCATTTCTTATGGTCTTTAACAGTACATTTTGCTACATACCTGGAATTGATCAGGCTATCAAGACTATTTCGTGGTAATCAAACTCAAACAATCTTGAAATTAACCAGACACTAAGAGTATAAATTTTTACAATGTATCAAGGTTGTTGTTGGCTACTGCCATACTGAGAAATAGAACACTTAAACACATTTGCTCAGAATGGTGGAATCAGAGCAACAGGAGGAGGAGGACTGTTTGGTTTCTGCCTCACAACATAAACTTTATTTCCCAAATATGAGGCTTGCCCCTCCTTGGGCAATGCTAAATATCAACAAATTCTTAACTTTTCACATATCTTTTCCAAACTCCAAGCTGACCACGCCCCATTTAACACAAACTTTCTTTTCAAACAATTCACAACAAATGATTAGACTTCTACATCTTTCATGGTAGGGCCAGATCAATTGTTCTGAAGTTGTTCCTATGGATTGCTGAATTAAAATATAAGGCATATCCTAGCAGGGAAGGGAAGCTTGTCAATTGTGGTCATTTTTCATCAGTGATTTTGTTTAAACATAGATCCACAGATTATTAATTTATGGCTGTCGTGGATGTTAGGAGATCACCCAATCCTATCCCCATTTTTATTCAAAAAACTAAAGCTAAGATCAAATGATTTTAAAATCCCTTGGCTGGGCAGAAAAAGGATTAGATCTCTGGTTTTCTCTTTAATTCATCCCATTCATTATACTGAATAACAATTGGTAACAGGTGACCACATGAAAGCAAAAAAAAAATAAAAAAATTTAAAAAATTTACTCGTGAATAGGTAGTGTATCTGGTTTAAGTGTGCCTTTTTAGAAAAATTTTAAGCCACTCACAAGTCCCTAAATTCCATCCCTTAAAACATATGCTTCAGTTCTTTCCTGGATAACTAGAAAAACATTAAAAAATATGCCTGACAATTCTTGAGATCAGTGAGCACCTGATGAACTGACCTCCACTGGTCCTGACTGAGGTCGTTAAGGATAAAAATTCATTAAATCAGTCTCGTTTTGAGGCCTGTCGAAGGTGCCCCATGAGTCATGCATGTCAGTGTTGAACGGATTTTCAGTACAGGGCCTCTCAGGTGGGCGTCGCCAGTCACAGACATTCGTCCCTAGCGTTTGGAAGCTGGAAAGTTGATCCGAGGAGCCAAGAAGCTTCTTTGAAATCTTAAAATTACAGGGCAGAAACATGTGGTTTTAGTTCAGGGACAGGGCTGGAATGAATTAGGAAATGGAGACCGAGAAGCCTGCGTGGGGGAGGGGGAAGAGGCGCAAGAAGAAAGGAAAAGGCCTTTCTCTCCGGTGCCGCGCGGTCACGAGGCGTTCTCCCGACGTGGGCACTCGTCATTGGCCCAGCCCGAGCTGACGTGCCAGCATTCGCCGGGGCGCGAACAGCGGCAAGGGCGGCGCTGCATTGGAAGTTGGCGAGGCGCGCGCGCTCCCGCGTTCCGCCGAACCTCCGCCCCGCGCCCTCCTCCCGCCAACCCGCTGCTCCAGTCTCCCTTCTCTCCCACTTGGCCCCGCCCCTTCTTGCGCCGCCCCTCCCCCATCAGACCGGCGGCGCGCAGAAAGCGCGTCACGTGACGACTGGCCCCGCCTCTTCCTCTCGGTCCCATATTGAACTCGAGTTGGAAGAGGCGAGTCCGGTCTCAAAATGGAGGTAAAACCGCCGCCCGGTCGCCCCCAGCCCGACTCCGGCCGTCGCCGCCGCCGCCGGGGGGAGGAGGTATTAGGGGGAGAGCGGGGGGTTGACGGGTAGTGGCCGGCATGGGGGGGCCTGGCTCGATGGGAGCGGGGAGGCCGGGTGGACCGGGTTGGCCGTCCCGCGCTCTGCGTTGAGACGAGCGGTGGGAGGGGGAGGGGAGCCGGCCTGGGAGGCCTCCTCGGGGCCCTTCGCCTGCCTCGCCCTCACTCGGCCGCACCAGAGGAGGCCCTCGGAGGCGAGGCGTGGCTGGAGGGAACCTCGGGCGGGCGACCGGTCCGCCGGCTGCGCGGCCTCGGATTCGAGGCCGAGGGCGGCATGGCGGGCCTCAGCGGGAGCGGTTGGGAGGAGGCGGTGGGGGGAGGGGACGAGCCCGCACATCCGGGCGAGCGAGCAGGCGGGCGGCGGCCACATTGACATTGATCCGCTGCCGCGTTACGAAATGGCGCATTGGCCCGCAATGGCCGCCGCCTCGCTGAGCCGCTGGGAAGGAGCGCGGGATTGGAGGAGCAGGAAGGAGGCGGCCCGGCAGAAAATGCCGTAGATGGCTTCGAGATTCGCGGCGCAGTGCTTTCGCTGAAGTTCTGCCGGTGCCTTTCTAGGCTTTTACAGGTCCTCTTTGGCGACAAGAATTTAATTTTCTGGCCTGTTCTTCGCAGCACCAAATTGGAAATAGGAGATTTCTGAAAAGTTTGCTGCTTTAAAATTCTTACTAATCTGCTAATTTTGTTGGAGTACTAAGAGTGATAACTACTTAAGTCGCCATGTGGATGAAGTACTTTCAGGATTTGAGAGTAGATGTTAAGTAGGAATTTACACTTTTTGATCTCGTTTTTCTCTTCTTTGAGTTGACTCTAGTTGTAGTTTTCTGAGTTTTTAGAGGACTGCAAGTGCAGTTAAGTTTTTAAGTGTTTTCGGTTGTTTTGATTTTTGTTGTGGACTTAATGTGTTACCAATCAAATGTTTTCAAGACTTGGAAAAAAAATCAATGAATTGGTGCATTAGGCTCTTAGTCATTTAACATTTTTTCTAGCATGTGACAATCTCTTGACGCCTTGTCTCTGCTTCTAGAAAACATTAGAATGTGCTTGTAAGCCCCTTGAGGACTGTAAATGAAATCTTAATGCATGCATTAAATGGCATTTCGTGTTATTGTCTTTTTAAAGTATAAAACAAATTTGGGCCACATTTTAATTTTTAAAAATTCTCAGTGTTTTGTGCTCCATTTTATATACTTAATGTTAAGTCCAACTTGACAGTTTGTCAGACTAAAAATGTTTTTTTGAAATCATTTGTTGATGTGATGCAAGTGATAAGGTAGTTTTTGCACTATATAACAAGTTGCAGAAAGTTAGGTGGTGGGTTTTCTAAGGTTTTGGGAGGTGCCTCTTTTAATATCCATTTACATGAAACTGGTGAATTTCTCTAAATTTACCACTTGCAACTTTCAAAATTGTCTTACACAGTTTTGTGGTTTAAAATTAAATGTTGCTCATTGAACTGAGTATTTGAAATGGCATGGTTGGACACAGTTTTTCCAGCACTTCGAGTTTACAGAAAATGACTTCTCATTAGCAACTTCTAAAATATCTAACTTTAGACAGTTGCAGCTTAAAGTTAAGGAATTTTGGATTCTGTGTTTGTTGTCTTGATTTTAATTTAGTTGAAGTGATGCTGGTATTTGAAAGATTGGTTTCCTTGCTACCATTTTAGTCAGATTTTTTAACTGAACACAATATTGCAGGTTTCTTTTTTACTATTTGTAGATTAAAGATTCGAACTTTTAGAAAATTCACTTACTGCAAGAAATAATTAAAATATATTGACTTTTTCTCAGGGCCATGATCCAAAGGAACCAGAGCAATTGAGGAAGCTGTTTATTGGTGGTCTGAGCTTTGAAACTACAGATGATAGTTTAAGAGAACATTTTGAGAAATGGGGCACACTCACAGATTGTGTGGTAAGTCACTAGGGAAACAAAGGCTTAGAAAAGGGTGGAGGGGCCTATGAAGGTATATTTTCAGTGCTTTCAAATTTTTATTTTGTAGGTAATGAGAGACCCCCAAACAAAACGTTCCAGGGGCTTTGGTTTTGTGACTTACTCTTGTGTTGAAGAGGTGGATGCAGCAATGTGTGCTCGGCCACACAAGGTTGATGGGCGTGTAGTGGAACCAAAGAGAGCTGTTTCTAGAGAGGTATTTTAATAACAACATGTTTTGTAATATGTGACGTTAGGAAAGTTTGGTTTTTTTGACTCAACATATTATTTTATTTGTAGGATTCTGTAAAGCCTGGTGCCCATCTAACGGTGAAGAAAATTTTTGTTGGTGGTATTAAAGAAGATACAGAAGAATATAATTTGAGAGATTACTTTGAAAAGTATGGCAAGATTGAAACCATAGAAGTTATGGAAGACCGGCAGAGTGGGAAAAAGAGAGGATTTGCTTTTGTAACTTTTGATGATCATGATACAGTTGACAAAATTGTTGGTAAGTGACAGTTTAGTGGAATTTGAGGAAACAAATGGTTTCTCTTGTGAACTAACTTTGCTAAATTGCTGTAATCCTGTGTTTAATAGCCTATGAAATGTATAGTTCAATTTTCATAAAGCACCTACACCTGCGTAACCAGCATAAGAATCAAAAACTATTTACATCCCAGAATGCTCCCTCATCCCCACTCAGTCAGCTACCTTCTTGTCAGTGTTTTAATGAATTACATAATGACACAGGATATCGTTTACATGTGCTTTGCCAAACATAAAATAACTTTTTTTGTTTGTTTGATTAAAAAATTAGTTCAGAAATACCACACTATTAATGGGCATAATTGTGAAGTGAAAAAGGCCCTTTCTAAACAAGAGATGCAGTCTGCTGGATCACAAAGAGGTAAGTAGGGTCATATATACATACTCAGTAAATGTGAGTGGTTTTTGTTAGGTTCTTAAAGATCTACTTTGCCTGTGTTAAAGGTCGTGGTGGTGGATCTGGCAACTTTATGGGTCGTGGAGGAAACTTTGGAGGTGGTGGAGGTAACTTTGGCCGTGGTGGAAACTTTGGTGGAAGAGGTAAGGATATACTTGCTAACATTAATTACCTGTGTATCTAAAATTTAATAGTAAATTGAATATATAATTTAAATCTTATCTTGCATTTTCTCAGGAGGCTATGGTGGTGGAGGTGGTGGCAGCAGAGGTAGTTATGGAGGAGGTGATGGTGGATATAATGGATTTGGAGGTGATGGTAAGTTTTTTTTGTCTTCTAATGTCTGATATTTTGATTTTCTCTGCCTTTAAACTATACTTATGGGACTGGGGCTGTAGCTCAGTGGTAGAGCACTTGCCTTGTATGCATGAGGCACTGGATTTGATCCTTAGCATCACATAAAAATAGAGAGATTGTGTCCATCTTCAACTAAAAAAAATATTTAAAAAAATGTATTTAAGGGCTGGGGATATAGCTCAATTGGTAGAGTGATTGCCTCGCAAGCACAAAGCCCTGGGTTCAATCCCCAGCACCACACACACACACACACAAATTTTTTTAATGTTACACTTTGCAATTTTAGTCATGACTTAAATGGATTGATCGTTAAAGTATACTTCTAGATCAGTGCCACAGAAAAAAAAATATTTTGCCTTTTTGACCAGTATGAAGTATTGTACTTGACAGTTGAAACAGAATTAATTCTGAGGTGTGGTGGGTTTTTTTTGTTGTTGTTGTTTTTAGGTGAAAATTTTTAAATGGTTTTACTTCTACTTTCAAGAAGTAATTAAGCATTCATCTTACTCGTCCAGAATGTTGCTACACTGTTATATTAATTGAGTATTGCCATTAGTGTTAGTTCATTGGCTTATATGCCAGTGACTTAACTGTAATATAAAACATGAATTCAGTGTCTTCACCATTAATTATGATTATTTTGTATGGCCTTGTTTTATCTTTTTAGGTGGCAACTATGGCGGTGGTCCTGGTTATAGTAGTAGAGGAGGCTATGGTGGTGGTGGACCAGGATATGGAAACCAAGGTGGTGGATATGGTGGTGGAGGAGGAGGATATGATGGTTACAATGAAGGAGGAAATTTTGGTGGTGGTGAGTTTTCTTTTATTTAAATATTAAATATTCAGTGTTGACTGCATAGTTCCTTTACAGATATTTGAAAAAGTGATAAAAGCATTTGATTAACTGTAATATTGGAAAGCAATCAAATGGTAAACAATTTCCTAAACTTTGCTATTAGTAAATCAGTAAAATGTATTCCGTCCCATTTTTGCATAGTAAAATGGACACTTACCAGTATGTAATGTATGTATTTTACAATTTAAAATCAGTGGAATGTTTATTGCCAGAAATTAATTCTCCCAGGCACTTTTGAACTGGACAAATGGGATCTACAAATTCAGTACTCCCAGTTCAGGATGCCATTTGGGGTCTAGGTTAACAAAAATACTTTGAATCCTAATGTTATAAATGCATAACATACTATAAATTTGAGTCCTTACTCTGATACCTTAGAACTTTGTTAGGAATGCACTGTTTTGGGGCTTATTAGTGAGAATGAGCTCTGATAGAAGGCATTTGTATTTTAAAAGTTACATACTTTGACAGAATCACAGTGAGTTTTGAACAGTGACAGTTTTGATGGTGTTGGATGTATGAGTGAGCAAACGTATGGAATCTATAAAAGATGTTCCTGTAATATCCTGACATTTGGCAGTCTGTTTAGAAACATGCTCTGCTACCTATGTCTGAGGTTTGCTAGGAAACTCTAGTAGAGGTACTCGGGTAACTAGAAAATCTTCGAAGATTTGGATGTAAGTACTGCAGAGAATGCCACCATGATTGTCAAGATAAGTTATATAAACTAAAGGGGGGACATGGTTATTGTATAGTAAGCCACAAATAAAAATCTTTTGTGATTTCAGGTAACTATGGTGGTGGTGGGAACTATAATGATTTTGGAAATTACAGTGGACAACAGCAATCAAATTATGGACCCATGAAGGGGGGCAGTTTTGGTGGAAGAAGCTCTGGCAGTCCCTATGGTGGTAAATATACTTTAAATCAAAATTCTTCAGAACTATTTTAATTTAAAATTCCACATATATTTGAAAACTCTACATGTGTATTTTCAGGTGGTTATGGATCTGGTGGTGGAAGTGGTGGATATGGTAGCAGAAGGTTTTAAAAACAGCAGAAAAGGGTAGGTATCTTTAAGTTTTTATCATGATGATAAAGAATATGTGGAACTGTTCACTGAGTGTAATAATTTTTTTATCCTGTATTATTCAACAGGCTACAGTTCTTAGCAGGAGAGAGAGCGAGGAGTTGTCAGGAAAGCTGCAGGTTACTTTGAGACAGTCGTCCCAAATGCATTAGAGGAACTGTAAAAATCTGCCACAGAAGGAACGATGATCCATAGTCAGAAAAGTTACTGCAGCTTAAACAGGAAACCCTTCTTGTTCAGGACTGTCATAGCCACAGTTTGCAAAAAGTGCAGCTATTGATTAATGCAATGTAGTGTCAATTAGATGTACATTCCTGAGGTCTTTTATCTGTTGTAGCTTTGTCTTTTTCTTTTTCTTTTCATTACATCAGGTATATTGCCCTGTAAATTGTGGTAGTGGTACCAGGAATAAAAAATTAAGGAATTTTTAACTTTTCAATATTTGTGTAGTTCAGTTTTTCTACATTTTAGTACAGAAACTTTAACAAAATGCAGTTTCGAAGGTGTTTCCTTGTGAGTTAACAGAAAAGAAGATCATTGTTAATTACTATTTTGTATGAATTTTGCTAAAGTTAACTGTAAAGAAACACCTGCTGACTTGCAGTTTAAGGGGAATCTATTCTCCCCATTTCCAAACCATGATATGAATGGGCGCTGACATGTGGAGAGAATAGATAATTTGTATGTTTGAAATGTGTGTTTTAGATAAATAGGATTGGGTATTTAAATTAGCATATTTGTGAATTTAATAGCACTAAGATTACCTTCAAATGAAAAATCTCAAAATTCCTATTTGGTTTTTGTGCATTTTCTTTCACAATGTAATCATGATTTTAGTGTGTTAGATTTGCTGAGTCCTAGCTGTGTCTGGAACATCTCCGTTCTACATTTACCTTGGTCACATTTAAACTGCTGCCATAGTTTTGGGGTGTAAAGAATGTCTGCTGCCCTCTATTTAAATTCTGAAAAGGGTTAGTGGATATTTTCCCCCCCCTCAGCTTAAAAACCATTGTTAACTTTTTAAGACAACAGGTCCACTAAGCCTGCTACATTGGAGCAAATTAGTGGGTACCTGCTTTTGTTTTGTTTTCTTTTTAAAGCATATGAGGCCCATACATCTTGACTTATTTTCCTTGGTTTAATTTTTTCCCCCTGATAAAGCTTTCATAGCAAGAAAATAAAAATCATGCTATTGAACCCTTAACTGGCTGGCATGCTTTCCTGATTTTACCCTATACATTTTGCTGAATAAACCAAGGATAGTTTTAGGTATAATTGTCCAAAATAATTTAATGCAGCAGAAATGTAGCACAGTTGCTTAGTACAAGCTTCTCACTTCCCAAAGACCTGGATTCCAAATTTGGATAGCCTGAGTTCTTAATTTCCCAAAGAACACATTGTTACTCCTTATGTATATTTAAACCTAAATTATGTTGGTGTGAGTTATCAATTTGTTTTGAAGACCATGGTTGAGAAGAGTTTAACAGATAACAAGGTCATATATACAAAAACCAATGTTTACTGTTTTGCGCCAGCTAGTGCTTAAAATCATTCAAGCCCTAAGTATGTGCCCTGCTGTTATACTTTCTTTGGTAGTTGAACATTGAATTCAAGACTTATATTTGGTTTTAAAAGTACTAAGCAAAACAAGCAATAAAAAGGGGAATGGGGCGTGCTAGTGTTTGAATATGCTCTCTTGTTGCTCTAATTCTGTGCCTCTGTGCATTATTAATATTTGGATGCATGCAATGCCAGCATGGAAATCGGTCTTCACAGATTCTGCAGTTTTCCAGAAAACACTCACAAACCAATAAATGTAACAGACAACATTCCATTTGTTAATGGGCATATGTGAATAAGCAGTGTAGAAAATAGGCTAATATTAGAAAATGGTTAAGTCCTTAATAACTTCAAGTGTGGTTATATAAATGGACACTGTCAATGTTCATAACTTAAACCTTGGGTACCTGGTCAAACTAATGCTTGGGAAACATTTTATTAAAATTGAGCTAAATTGTCTCAAGTTTTTTTATTCACATAATAAAGGTTGAAGGAATGGGGGAGATTAACATTTCCTGTTTTTATGTTTGTGAAATTGTTTGACACAACCTTGACAGTATCCTTTAATGGCATATGAGGTTAATTGTACTGTTAATGAACTTTGTATGTTCTGGAATAGTTTAATAGCGAATACATTTTCAGTAAGTTAATGTTTGCAACCTATAAGCAGGTGAAATCTGTGTATGTGACCTGTTTATAAGTTGTATTAGCTTAGTTTTTGTGAACAGTGTGGAAAAGTAAGCCATGAGGAGAGCGATTTAACCAGCTTTAAAGGACCTAAGATGTGCTTTTTAAGCACAATGTGGATCAAAGGAAACTGACTAAGACAGGACTTCAGCAGCCTTTTGAGTATGGACAAGTCAGCATAAATAAAGAATGACAAGGCAGCAGCAAGAGCTTCAACTACTGAGAAGTGAAGGCATAAGATACTATGATGATAGTAAGCAACTTTCCAAAAGCTAGTTAAATCTGCTTATTACAACTGAAATATCGAAGAAAGTCTAGCAGGAAGGAGCTCTTCGCCTTTTGGAACATCAATGAGAGATAGTTGCCACAGTCACTAGGTCTAGCATTTAGACCTGCAAGGAAGGGCAATAAGGATTAGGTAAGGCTTGAATTTGAATTTTTTCACTAATTAAAGAGTAATTTTTTGTAAAGCAAGGTAAGAGTAATCTTTTTGATTTGCAGGTTGAATGAGAATCCTTCTTGCCTAAATGAGGAATGTCTTTCCTACCATCTTAAATACGAAGGTTTCTGGCTGGGTAAGGTTTGTAGCTCACAGTAAAATTTGATGACACCATTTATTTCCCTACAAATCTATTACATATTTTAAAACTTCATCCCCTTTCTAATAGGTACATTGGCAAAATTATCAAGTGGAAAACTTATCTTGGTACCATGTTCAACATGTGTTAAACCTTAGACAGTTTTTTAAATTCTCCTGAAATGGCCACAAGTGTTCATCTTGATAAAGATGTGTCAAGATGTATACAGTTCATTAATATCTTTAGGGTCAAGTCAGGTTTTGGTAAAGGAAAAAAACTTGTGAAAACAGTTTTTGTAATAAACATGACTAATAACATGCGTTAAGCTGACAATCCTCATGCCAGGAAAAATACCTTCAAATGAATTTTCACCATTACCAGGTGGTACAGATAAAAAGTTTTCTTCTTTCAGGTGGCCTCATAAGTTCTCTTGCATATAAATTCAGGGAATTATTTGAACAAATAGAATAAACTTTGGTTTTGTTTATTTTGGTTACTCATCCAGAAGCAGTGAAGGCTTAATTAAACTAATGAAAGGACATCTTTTCCCAAAGAATTATTTGGTTACTATTTAGATCAGTTGCTGATTGTACACAAGGGCTATTTTTGCTGCCCCAATAGGGCTTGTTAAAAACAGGTTTAATTTAATTTACTTTTTAATAGAATAACAATTTCAGGGGACAGATGCTCAAAACACTAGTTTCTAAGATGTAAGTCAATTTCCTTCCATGAATAGGAGTATTGAGTTTGTCATAGGGTTTAAGAAAAAAAGGTTGGGTCACCCATCGTAGAATTGAGTTAAAGGTAACAGCCTTTTAATAAAATTCCTTCACAACATGGTTTAGTGGAGCAAATTTGATAAGATCGAAAACATTTTAAAGCATTGTTCTTTCCAGTTCATTTATGAAATAAAAGGATTTTTTAAAAATGTAGTTCCATTGTCATTTCTGAAAATTACACATTCTCTCTTTTTTTTTTTTTTTTTTTTTTTTTTTGTTTGGTGGTGCTGGGGTTGGAACCCAGGGCCTTTTTTCCTGCATGCTAGGCAAGAGCTTTACCACTGAGCTACACCCCAGCCTCTCAATACTATCTTCAACTTGTAGCACCATAAACAAAGTAAGGAAATTGTTAACTAAATGGGAAATGGTGAGGCAAACTTCAAACTGATTTTATTAAACATGCAGGTTATTCCTTTCTCTAAAAGCAAGGTGACACTTTTCTACGGGAAAGGATATTTGGTAAAGCCCATGTGTTAGGGGATTAAGTAGAAATAAATTTGGTTTTAAGAGTTCTGGTAAAAGTCACAATTAGGAATATTTCTAATTAATGACTATCTCTTACAGTTCCGGTAACTGATGTCACAAAGTAGTGAATAAGCATGCTAATGTGCAGGGGTGACGTAAGGATTGAGAGTTTATCTAAATATTCACAATTACTTTTGAAGCTTCAATGTTTTCTGATTTTTAAGACTTCAGAGGTGGTCTGTAATGGATTCAACTGTTTAATTTGTAGTATAATGAAATGTTTACAGAAAGAAATTTTTCATTAAAATATTTTTAGAAATGTGTGTGTTTTCGTCACTTCATGATCATGTAACATGCTATAGGTGAATGTTACAACTTTAGTAATAAAACAGTAAACATGGAATGAACCTTTTATATAAAGTTGTTTTTAAAGATGTGGATGTTATTAAATGGAATACAACTGGGAAGTAGGTGTACAAGAAAAAGTATTTTTAAAAAGTTAAAATGTATTGCCACAATACATGTTGCTTAAAAGGACACTTAGACTTAGGTCTTTGAGAACAGAATCCATGAGAAACTTTGGTGATGTGAGGAATTTGAACTTTAAGGGAGAAGAAATGATTAAGCAAGTGAGTTAATAGACAAATTGGGCGGAGGGGTGTGTGTGCAGCAGAAATACTCCCAGATGTTAGAAGTGTTTCTTGAAGTTGATGGGTTGAATGTTTTCTGGTGAGGGCAAGTTGGGGAAATATCCTTCCTTGAAAGTAGTCTTGAACTACACTGCTGCAGTTAACCCAAGTTAAAGTGAAATGAATGTGTATGTCTGGCTTGATAGTGGGATAATTATTTTAAGTAGCATTGCATATTTGAATTTCTAGCTTTAACAGCTATTGATATTTTCTCAGTATATTTTAAGTAAAATACCTTGTAAGTTGAAGCCAGATGGGAACTTTTAAGTAATAGAATTAAAACATTTTGCTTGTATTCAGAGTGGTCTCCTAGCATGTGCAATAGTTTAATATTCTCTGCAGTTAAATAATTTAAGGAATTGTGTACCTTATTTTAATACTTGAGTTCCTAAATAGGGACAAGAGTGGACTTTATTTTCAACAATATTTTCTCAATAAGAATAAATTCTTATGAAATGTAAAACATTTTAAAAAATACAAAATTTGGATCTTCCACGTGCTATTGCTGTTAAATTTTCTGAAGACTAGTGTTTTGCAAAAATGATTTTAACTTTGGGTTGAATATATAACTTCAAGATGAAGTAATAAAACATGTCATTCCCATTTATCACATTTTTGAAGACCTTAATACCAGGTAATGAACAGCAAGGGTGCATTGAGCTGCATGTTCATGTAGTTTAAATGGCACAGTTCTGAAAACTTGAGGAATTTGCCCATACTAAAGTTTTAGAATTGGTAAAGAAATAATTCATGTGGATTCAGTTATACTAGGGTGTCTTCAGCATCTACATTTTAAAAGGAAATGGTTAAATTACATCCCTGTGTATAGCCATTACACTTATTTTAATGGTTAAAGGGCATGTAATCAAAGAATTTTGTCAAATTTTAACTGGCTACCTGAAGGTTACAGGACAGGTAATTTTTATAATTTTGGTTATTCCAATTTTTAATACCTTGTATTACTGTTATATCAACAAAAGTGCAAGCTTACATCCTTCAAATGCAAATGTTGGAGGAACTTCCTATTTGATTTTAGGGTTGGGTTATTTAGTTGGTATTGAAAGCATGGTTTTTGTCTTGATTTTTATCAAGTTTAGGCATTTATTTTTTCAATGTGAAAGGAAGATGATATCCATCCTCAAATACCATGAGAAGTGCAAATGATCATAAAGAGCTTAACTAGTGCCTATCTTGTGGTATGTAAAGATAGTGTAGTTTTGGCAATTTTTAAAAAAAGTTTTCTGTCCAGGTGTGGTACACACCTATAGTCCTATCCATTTTGGAGGCTGAGACAGGAGCATGAGTTCAAGACCAGCCTTGGCCACTTGGCCAGACCCTGTCTCAAATACACATACACACACACCATCCTTGAACATGCCTGAGATTTTCATGGTTGACCAGGTGAGTTATGCCAGAGACATTTTTCTTCACATGGAATTGAAAATGTATGGTTCTCCCCCCACCAGCCCAGTTCTACAGTAGTACAAAATCGTATCAACTGAAACATCCTTCTGTGTATCTTAAAATAGAATTCTATGTTCTAAGACCTAATCAAGGAAATAATGGGCATGGGAGGTAAATTTGAACACCCACCTCCCAACAAAATAAAACACAACAAAAGCTTCAGAAGTCCCAGGGTGAAAAGGACTTTTACATAAAGTGTTATGCAATTAGGATATTTAGTATCATGTTTGGCACTAATGCCTCAAAAGATACACAGAATGGAAATCGGGAACACTTCAAGGCTTAACTCTTAAAGGGCCAAAATTTTATCTTGAGAACTGGTATGAAGCTACTGGATAAACTAGGATTTGTTCTATTTGAAATTTTAAACGAGTTTACATAATACAATTGATAATTTTGGGTACTGTAAGGTTCGATTGTCAGTTACGTTGTATGAGTTGGTAAGGTACTTTGAAATTCAGCTGATGCAGCTAAATAGGTGAAGCAGCGTGTCCCACGGTGCTCTTCACTGTTAAGTACCAAGTACAGGTGCTCCAGATGAGGCTACTGCTAAAATTGTCATGAATCCCCACTTAATTTTGTGTAAGAATAAATGATTTACCCAACCGGGTATTCTACTCAGGTTGGACAAGTCTCCAGGAGTTAAATCAGTCATCACTGCTACCACCACCAGAGGAAATTCCTTGACAGCACAATATTTAGAATACAGCATTTGAATCCCAGATCTGTTGGTCCTTGAAGTCATATTCAACCCTGTTCCTATAGTCATCTGAGTCAAATTCTCATGAGCCAGTTCCATTTTACTTGTAATGAAAGGTATCCTAATACAAAGTTAAAATTGACAAAACACCAGCTATAGTGTGCTTAATGTGAGCTAGAACTTTACAGATAAGAGCCCGAGTGCTGAAGAAAGTTGGCTGGAGGTTGTTAAATTGATAGCAACTCAGATTATCTGGTTCCAGAACTGGTGGAACACGCTTGCTTTAAAAGTTTCCTGACTCAAGAATACATAGAGTTGCTTAGATTAACTGAAGGGAAGCTATGAATGGTTTGAAAATGCATTTTCAAAAGGACTTGGCAGGGCCTCCCTGTCTAATAGATATCCAAAGGTGTCCAAATGGGAGCCAGTTCCCACTTACCTGTGTTCTAGTTTACTCCATTCCTGGGCAATATCATAATAAAGTCCTTTACTTAACTAGGCTGAAGTTCTGAGGGCTTACAAGGCTTGTGTCCCACCCCTCATCCTCTCAAAAGTCCTTGACCTTTATAGACTCTTCCATCTTGACTATCAAAATACCTGCTCTCCCACACCTTCAAATGTTGCAACCTCAACATGGTTTGATAGCTGCAACCATTATAGGTTGCAGTAAAAATACTGACCTTCCCAGTCCTTCCTTTTTTGAGAGGGATCTTTCCCAGCCTGACAGTGAATTTGTGATCTTCCTGTCTCAGTCTCACACCATTAAGCCAATGATCCTTTACTTTCTAACATGAAGTACATTTGCTGACTTCCCTTTGCTAGATTGCAAGTTCTAGGTGCCGACTGCATAGTGCGCACGCACCTATTGCCATGAAAATGAATTTGTAACGTTTTCCTTGAGATGTAGCTGCTGTTGAAGAGTGAATATCTTGATATTTTTTTTCTTTATAACTCTTAATACCACATACTTATTATAAAATGTTTTTTAAAGTTAAAAAAGATTCAAAGTACAGAACATCCAAATATATCAAACAGATGATTGTCTTATGGAAATCACTGTGAATAAACTCAAATGAATCTGAAGAAATAATTTAAGTCATAATATTCCTTTATTAGTACCAGCTCTTAAAAGTTTTTTTTTCCAGAGCTAAACAATTGAATATAAAAAATGCAAGTTTTTTTGTTCATACAGTATTTATAAAAAAGAAAAGTACATAGTGGTTAGTTTTGCAACAATTTGCTTTTAGCCAGATGTCATATCATAAATCTATGAATGTAACAAATGAGATAAGAACAGTATAAATAAGAAGTTTGTAGTATTTACACTTAGAATCTAGCCCAAATGGAGTCCTAAGAAATTATAGTTAAAAGTGAACCACTGATTCAATGTACTGATATTTTAATGCTTTTTTTAAAGTTTCATATTTTCTATACTAGCTTTGGCTATAATTTTGCATAGAATTACTTATAAAGTATATTTCTGCATTTCACATCACAGTAGGAGCTTTTAGTATAACAGTACAAAAAAAAAAAAAAAAAAAAAAAAGAAATAGCTCAGAAAAGGTCAGATTCTCCCAAACCTAGATTTTGTTAACATCTGGCTTCCTACTTTTGGGAACAAGGAATACATTGCCATCTCTTGTTTGTTGCAGGGAGTATTCACTAGGAGAATAAGGTTTCCCATCTTCGTCCCGTAGCATGCTGAAAACTTCAAGATACAAGGTGCTGAGTTGTTTTTTCAGTAGATGGAGGCTTTTGTCATTTTCTCCTTTTTCTTTAAGTAATTTTTCTTTTTCATCTTTTAAATGACCTAAATCTTGCTCCAGTTCTACTATATTTTCCAGTTTTCTTTTTCTGCAATTTTGAGCAGCCACTTTATTTTTACCCCTCCTACGTATATCTCGAATTAATGCAAGTTGAGCTTCATTGAATTGCTCTTTGGACATCATTTCATTGAAATCGTCAACAGGGAGGTTAATGATTTTTTCTACAGGGAATGGGATATGGAGAGCTTTTGCCCTAAGCTCATCTCTAGTGAGATGAGCCTCTAAGCGACTTGAATGTTTGTCTTTTGTAAATGGGATTTTTCGATGACCAGGACTTAGAGGCATTTCTTTCTTTGGTGTATTTTCACTGTGGGCATCATGCACAGGTGTGCTGTGCACTCGAGATGGTGATAGAGGTTGCACTGTATCCCCAGAAGAACGTGTTGGCTGTGTTTTGGGACCATTCTGTTTGACACTTCCAGGGGCACTATCTAACTCTTCCATTTCAGAATCACTGAAGCCAGGTGGTGGGTCTCCATAGATGGAAGATTCCACTGAGTGTTCTGGTGATGCCATGCTAGGACTTGTGTTCAGTGAAATGCCAGAGTCAGAATCATTGAATTCTGTGCTTTCAGGATGATTTTGGTTGAAAGCTTTACAAAGTGACAGGTCAGAACCATCAATGGGCCCATACAGAAGTTCAGAGAGTGACTGACTGACAGTAGCAGAGGAAGGCATGCTGTTGCTGATACTGGGTTCTGCTATGAAAGCAGAATAAAATTCATCACCAAAATCTGTGTTTAATGTGGCATTTGAATTTAATGAATTCACTGTCAGCTGGTTGGGATCTTCTGTGGAGAGGATGCTGCTGAAGGAATCCTCAAAAGCATTAAGAAAATGTGGACTGCAGTTCCCTACTTCTTTTTCCAGTGAAGGGATGGATGGGTAGAAATAACTGTTGTCAGTTTCTGTCAGTTTGGCTTCTGGGCTCGGAACGGTGGTAGTCTCAACCAGCTTATCATTTTCAGTATTAAGACACTGCATGGAAAAGAAGTTTATACTATATGAACCAAGATTAAATTTTTTTCCAGTTTGATCCCAGGGCCTTGTACATGTTATATAAGCACTCTACCACTGAGCTACATTCTAGCCCCTTTTGAAATTCTATTTTGAGACTGGGTCTCACCAAGTTGACCAGGCTGGCCTCAAACTTGTGATCCCCCCAGACTCAGCCTCCTGAAATCATTGGGATTATAGGCTTGCAACATCATGCCCAGCAAGGTTAAACATTCTTAATAGGTGATAAGCCATACCTTCTGTTAAGTTTAGGTAAACACACTTATCACCCCTATTCTCTACAAGGCATTCTCTTCTGTAATTCAGAGATTAATCTCCATTTTCAATAGATATATCTTAGATGTATATATACACCTAAGCATATGTATTATTTTCAAGGGTTATAGATCAGACTTTAGGTAGGGCCCATTAACTAACCGTGCATGTTAAGTGAATCTGGGAAGTTCTTTTGACTAACTGAAAAGCATCTTCAAATCCTTCTTATGAATAGGTGGCATGTAAGTAATAAACAATCAATGATTTTTTAAGTTTTTAGTTGTAGATGGACACAACTTTATTTAGTTATGTTTTTATGTGGTGCTGAGGGTTCTTGAACCTAGTGCCTCCTCACACATGCTAGGCAAACACTCTACCACTGAGCCACAACGCCAGCCCCAGAATGACTAATTTAAAAGGTACTGAATATGAAATAGCATCTTCAGTACTGCATTATTCTTAGTTACCTGTAATTCTGGAATGGAAAACAGCTCCTGCCAAACTTGTTCAAAGTCCTGCTGCATATTGTTTAAATCAGCCATGGCTCCCTCAAGAGAAGTTTCAGGTGACTGAGCCTGAGTAGGAGCAGTGAAGACTGGGCTCTCAATATGGCTGGGAATATCAGGAACAAGTGACTGAAATGTAGCCGAAGAAACCTAAAATTGACAAAGCATTTATTTATCTGCATGAGTATACCACCAACAGTGGATAAGTAAGCTCCAAGGCATGGTCATTCTTTAAAAGTAGAATCAGCTGCAGTTACTTCTCTATTTACCAACTTCTGACCCCAATTTCTCTATATAACAACATTTTTCTCCACAACTGACTCCTAATTTACAATTTAATGGCTTGTTTTAACCTATCCCATGCATTTAAAGGTAAACTTCAAAATGGGTAAGAAAAAATCTTAGGACTTCATTTGTATTATCTATACAGTGCCTCAAACACAAAAGATAAAAATTATTAATTGAACCAATGTTGGTTTATTAGCTTGTCCCTTACTTAGAAAAAATTTTTAGTATCACAAGTAAGTTGTTGCCATGATTATGTTATTCCAAAGGTTTTGGGTTCTACATCATAAGGGCTTTTTTCCTTTTCCTGTTTTTTTTTTTTTTTTTTTTTTTTTTTTTTTTTTAATTTTTTTAGTTGTTTATTGATGGACCTTTATTTATATGCAGTGCTAAGAATCAAAGCCAGTGCCTTACACATGCTAGGTAAGTGATCTACCACTGAGTCACAACCCCAGACCCATCATAAACGTTTTTTATTTATTTGTCTTATATTGTAAAGATATCTGTGAAAAAGTGCCCTGACAAGGCATTTTCTTGTTAAAAAATTTTCCTTTTAAAATGTATTCTTTCTTTTAAATGAAGACACACTGAAAGGACTTATAAAGGATATGTTCAATGTACTTATAGAGTTTTGTTCTTAACCAAATGTGTTATACCTCATTGTCATCTACAAATGGGAATGTCTCTGCCAAAAGCTGCATGCAGTCATCGAAGTACAAAGCATCTGGTTTGGGAATGTGGGCAACCTGGATTAAAAGGGAAAGGCATAAAGGAAGAAAAAAATTGTTAAATGTTCCATTGCCAAGCTAAATATTCATGATTAATGTTCATAAAATGTTTTTAATCTAGTTAATTGCTTATTTCAAAAATCAGTTTGATACACAGACTCAAACCAGACTATATGGACTCAAATCTTAGCTCCCTCAATTTGTTTTCTGTTTATTTTGTTTTGTTTTGGGTAGTGGTGGTGGAGACTAAACCCAGGGCCTCACAAATGCTAAACAAGCACTGTACCACTAAGTATACCCTCAGCCTTCCCCTAATTTCTTAAGTTTTCTGGGCAAATTATTTAACCTTCTTGAGCTTCAGATAAAATGTGAATGGTGCCTCACTTATATAGTTCAGCTAATAAATGTAATTAGAACAGCGTTTGCCTCAATACCATAAGCAATACCTATTACTAGTTTTAGTACTGCCAGTACTTCTATTGTTATTTGATCCTAGGAGGGATGTTTTTGTATGTACAAAGCTCTTTCATGTGATTTATGCCCTACTAATCTTACAATAACTCTTGAAGGTAAACAGGTTAGGTACTGAACTTACTAAGAGGCTGAAGTTTGGAAGTTAACTTGATATGGTCACAAAGATAGGAAAAGGCAGAGCTGGAACTCAAATCCAAATATTTTAATCCTCGGTCAATGTTCTCTTAAACCCTGCCATATACTTTCCCCCATACTGAGTACTCTACCTGGGAGTAGTTGGCAGATCCACTGGTTTCTGACTGGGTGTGCTGGGCTGGCTGAATTGGGAGAAATTCACCTGTCTCTTCATCTAGTTGTAATTGAGCAAAAAAGGCCTTCTCTTGCTCCTTTTGGAGTTGTTCTTGTCTTTCCTTTTCAAGTTTTTTCTGTTTTTCCAGCTCATACTCCTTCTGTCGCTGACTGAAGTCAAATACTTCTCGACTTACCCCAAGATCTATATCTTGCCTCCAAAGGATGTCAATCAAATCCATGTCCTACGTTTAAAGCAGAAAAGGAGAGTTCATGGTTAAGATAGTCCACATAAGTTATTCACAGTATGCCATGGTTGATGGTGGGGAGATTACAAAATATGTTCCAGGAAAGCAGTTAATTCGACTCAGTGAATCTATTCACTAAAAACAACCAACATATGACAGCTTGAATTATTGATAAGGTAGTAGAGACCGCTAAAGGGGGCAAGGTTACAAATGTTGTACACTAATGTGTGTGAATTAAAAGAAACCCTATATGATTTTAATGGTATAGAAATTAAGAGCACTACAAATCACAGGATTATAAGAAATGGGGTTTGAACAAACAAGACTGAATGCATGGGAGTTTTCTTTAAATTTGCAAGGCAAATATCAAGTTTATAAAGGGAAAGATTGAAAAATTGTCAATCTAGCAGGTGAGAAATATCACCATTTTGGTATTTGCTGCACTACATTATTTTCTCTTCTCATGTCCTGCTACTTTTGTTTTTGTGGTTCACCTGATAAATAATTTCCTTTGACTTATGCTTTAGTTCCAAAGGCACGAAAAAACTGCTAAAGAGAAAGGCTGCTTTTTGTGTACTGCCAAGTTGGGAAAGGGGTATTGAATGCCTGCTAGGCTCCTTCCTGGGAAATTGTAAATGCCGTGTGGGTATCTGTCTGTCTCTCCCTCCCTCTTCTCTTACTAAGGAGTGAACCCTGGGCCTTGCACATGCTAATAAGCATATGTTCTACCACTCAGCCCCTAACTTTTTAAGAAACAAAACAAAAAAATACTGCTCTACAAGAAGGATTGATGGTACTGTTTTTCCCCCACATGTTTGTTATTGGTGCATTATAGGTGTACACACTGATGGGATTTGTTACATATGCATACATGCACATAAAAGGTACTAAGTTTTAAGATATGGGAACAGTCTTAACAAAGGGGCTGGTTATTTTGAATTAGTAACAGACATATGTTTTCCTGACCAAAAATGTATCAAAAGCAGTTTTTCTGATTTGTAACTTTAGTTTTAGGGAATGTCCAAACAGAAAATTTACATCAGTTTCATTTAATGAATTACCTGTATCAAAATGAAATTGAGAATGGAAAAGTGAAGCCCTGGGCAATAGGAGTTGGGGCCAGCCATGTCAGCTTGCCTGCCCAGTAGAGGTCTACAGTGCTACTCTGCTCAACCTCACAAGGACAAAAATAACATGGCTGCTCCCTCAGTGAACACTTAAGACTATTTTTACCCAACACAGCAGGATCAGGCCACCTGCCTAGAGGCAGCACAGTGGCAATCGCCCTAAGAGTTGATTTACCTCTTATTTCTTTCCCCCACTTTCCCCTTCCACCAGTTACCAATGAGTTTCAGATGGTTTTAGTTATAATTCAGTATTATTCTATCCTACCCTAAATGTAAAAATATACAAATGTTGTTATGCACATTGACAGCAATGGGCTCTACTACTTGTTGTAGGTGAGACTAAACTCCAGGTCAAGAGTTACTAATGAAGCTGAGGACCTATCTAATGAGAACCTGGAATAACATTAGGACTATCTAAACAGAATGAATGATTTAACTTTTTCCCCAAACTGGGGATAGTATCTTTGAAGCAATGAAGCTGCTTGGTCTTTCCTCAGGGTAGGTCTGAAACTGACTAGTAAACATATGCAACATGTAAATAAAAAGGATGGAAGCACCTTAATATGAAGCAAGTCAGAAGATGTTCTGTTGGTGAATGGTGGTAGTGGTTTTGTTGATACTGTTGGTGGCTGCAGTGTTACAAGTGATGGGGACCCCATGTACATTTACATATAACTTTTCACAAACAATTCTGCCACTCAATTCGTGCTATGACTTCCTTTCAATGCAACTCCAAATCTATTCAGTATGTTTTTAATTTCCCATAACAAGTTTAGAAAAGGACACCTTGATGGATCCTTATTGGCAAACAGGAAAAATACAACAGGAAGCATCATTTGGATCAGCTCTAGAGCATCCTGTTGCAGCAGTGATCTGAAACCATGGTAATCCTGGGAGGATGAGCAGCTCTTTCAGTCCTAGCTTTCCAACTCCACCAGGAAGGCAACCAAAAGGTGTTGGAAGGAACAATGTATGTTCTTTAGGCTAGAGATCATAATGCCATCCACACAGGTTTCATGAAAGTGTTCAAAGAGATTTCCCTCTGTATTTTTAACTGTATTTATGCTGTGAGAGATCTCTAGAAGAAGAAAACATTTTTAAAGCTTAATTTTAAGCAACTACTTTGGATTCCTAAAAACAGATGTTCTAACCAAATTTAGAATGCAGCAACAATGGTTTTCTCCTCACACCCTTAATGTCATGCTGTTACTCGAATTTTCACAAAAGTTTCAGAAGGAAAATGCTTGCAGATTTGCCACTGCATGAAACATTCAAAGCTTTATGTTGAATATGAACAGAAGTCTGTTAACCCAAGATGCTACTAGGGAGACCCACAGGCTCAGTGCTGTGTTCTGTGCTAACCAAACAGGCAGTAAGCATTTCCTGTGAGAAGCCGTATGACCAGGCACATGACTGACTGCACAAACGACCCATGTCTGCAAAGCTTGCACATCATCTAAGAGGAAATAATAGTAGGGGTGGAGCCCATAACAAATGAGGACGTGACACCAGAGGTCAGGGAAGGGAAGTGCCTGAGGAAGAACTAAAAATGCTCCTCTGCACAGAAACACAGGACTGAAGAAGTACAAGTGTCTGGCCTTCTACAAGGCCTGGAGGAGGAGAGCCACGGTGTACAATGTTAGATAAGCGGAGCTGGGGAAGAGAGAGGAAAGCAGGATGTGGTTTGTATAGTGTTTCGACAGTTTATTTCCTTAAAACCAATGAAAAGGCTTCTCAAGGGCCATACAAGTGCTGGCTATGAGACTTCATGTGGCATATGGAGCAAATCCTGTCTGCCACTAAGAGTCTGAATTTTTCTTGTTCTTTTGTGAATCTTGAGTGTGTTACAAATTATGTTGCAAGCACAGCTTACAAAAAAGAAGACAATAAGAAACAATAGTTGGACAATTTATGTTAAATCACCATCTGGCCTAATGGAAATATTCATTTCTAAAATGTATACATCATCATTTGCCATCTGCGTAATCTCACAGGTTTTATGGGAAATCTGAAGTTGGACAATTAACTCCTAACACTTTAAAACAAACATCTTTGTAGTAGGATAAACAAACAAGAAAGGCCTTGAATACAGAATCCACACTCAAAGTTTTTTGTTAGTATTTTGAACAAATCATTTACCATGCTCGGATCATTCAAAATATCAGAAAAGATAAAGTACAGGTTAATATGATTGCCATTCTTAAATAAAAGTGTTCAATAAACAAACTCTGGAATGATATTTGAAAATTAAAATGGTATGTTTCACACATGTGTAAATGAAGCTCACACCCCATTTCCTTTGGAGAATTGACTGAAAGTGGTGGGATCTTTTCTTCTAAAAACAAATACATATGACCTGTAATCTCCGCCACTCAGGAAGCTGAGGCAGGAGGATTCCAAACTGAGACCAGCCTCAGCAACTTAGTGAGACCCTGTCTCAAAATAAAAAATTAAAAGGGCTGTTGATGTGGCTCAGTGGTTAAGCACCACTAGGTTCAATCCCTGGTACCGAAAAACAAGATAAAAAAATGAATTTCACCAATAAACTGCTAAAAAAACTTGTACATAAATATTTATGTCCCAATTTACTTCTCTAGGGCTTCTGTCCTTCATGGCATTACAAGAAGATACGCAGTGCAGTGCTAATTATCTTCTCAATGAGAATTCTAGAAAAAGCAAATGGCAGGTCATTGTAGTTTGTCTACATTGAAGTACTTTGGGTTTTTACAGGACTGATTTGCTAATTCTTTCTTGTGTTGCTACAATAATTGTAGATAATTAAAATTATCAAATGATTAGAAATACAGATTAAGAGAATGTTGAAGACAAAAGGGGCTTTGCAGCCACGTAAGCCAAGTAGAAATGTTGCTTGGCTTATTTGTCTAATTCTAGCACCATTTTAAAAAATATTAGTCTAGCAACCAAGTTGTATATATCAGCAGAGTTCTTAATAGGTTTTAACAGTTACACTAACCCTAATTTTCCTTCTAAAGAAATCTTACTCAGGAATTCTTCCTCAGTCTTCAACAGCTAGGGATATTTTACCCACATAAACATTCTCGAAATCACACCAAAAGATGGATTATTCAGAAAGTTAAAAGATAAGGTCACCTGTGTGCCATTCCCTGGATTGTAGAACCATTACTATCCTCCTTTTGTGTCTTTCAATTAGAAAGTAGTTCAGTTTCCTCAGTCTGGCAGGTTACTATACACAGACATTTTCATGGGCTGCTTCCTATTCACAAACAAGTTTCTCAGCAATGACTCAACCTAAGAAATATGATCCAGGCAGCTTACTGACACTCTCACCCATTACCCTTGTCCATAAACTCCAGTGCATGATGCAAAGATAAAGCAAAAGTGAAAAGTGATTTTTCTCAAGAGGAACATATGTAGTTTGGTTAAAAAGAAATCAGAAGAATTAATTTCTAAAACAATAGGTGACCCCACCTGCTACAAAAGCTGCACAGCTCCAGCCTGTCTGTGAGAGGCTTCACACCTGGGTCCCATCAGAGTTGGTTTTGGTTGGTTGTACTGGAGCAAGATGTGGCTGCTAGGCTTCTTAGGGGTTATGCAAAGTTATCACTTCTTTACCAAGAGAAGGGCTTGAACTGACAACAAATTTTTAGGATACAGTTTTCTAATCTCTTTTCCATTTTTGAGTGAGCTACATTATGTATTCAGTTCTGAACGCTGTCCTCCACATAGGAAAGGCACGCTTGGACAGAATGATCCAATAGGAAACTACTGTCAGAATGACCCAAAAGGAAAACACACATGTATACCCCATGTTACCAGCAACCTTCGAGAACATTGCATCCAACTCCCTAACCCCCTTCATCTAACCTACACAGAAATTAACCGGGTGTGGACTAACCAGGAAGCCCTGATGGAGGTCAAGCAGCCTTGCTGCCTGTCTCTTGGGTCCTCCTACAGGGGTGTCTCCATGAGAGAGACCTCAAACCAAAGGGGCTCTAAATTTCCTTGAATTACACTTACCCTATTTTGGGGTCCTGCATTTGTTAAAAAACAAAAACAAGAACTCCAGGGTCCATCCTTTTCATATTTAACTACTTAAAATTAGCTAAAAAATAATAAGTAGAGCAGTCATTCAGGTTTGGGGGCTGAGTGGGCGCCAAATGTCACTGCCAACCAGAGACCTTGTTTGATGTGGCAACAGTAGGGAACACTAGTGGTAGTGATGAATTTTATTGATATATATTTTTTACCATATTACATATTAATAAACACAGATTTAACACTTAGCTTTTCATTGGAAACTGAGGATACCATTAAAATACTTTACTTTTTTAGTGTAAGCTTTGAGTATAAAATATTTCTTAAAATAGTAAGTTATTAATGGTTAAAATCTCAATTTACCACAGTGGTGGTAGTTATTAAAGGTGATGGCCAAGATCAAAAAGATTAGTGTACATACCACCCTAAGTACATCCTTAATCCATCTACCCACCTCCTAGACTCATACAGGGCCCCTCTAAAGTGCCAGGAACCATGCTAGGTGCCAGGGATACAAAGATAAATAAGAGACAGTCTCTGACCTTAGTTATGAGACAACACAGGGAGACGAATGAGGAACCCAGGTATCACAGAGGGAATACCACTACCCTGGCACAGAAAGGCCTCACAGAGGTAACAGATGCCGTAAAGTGCAACAGTCTTGACTACATGAACATACTAGCCATCTGAAAGCAAAGGAGGCTACAGAGGTGATGAGAACACATAAAAATAAATACATCTCCACACTGTTTCTGTTCTTGGTCTCCCTTGGTGGTGGCAATGTTTTCCCTCACTGCCCCCTCAGAGGCTCAGATTCTCCAGCGCAAGGGAAATTCTCAGACTCAGAGACTTCCTCCTTGCACTTGGACTTTTCCGTCAGCATGACTCATCTCGTCCAGCATGGGGCATGGGAATTACTGTTTATGCCACACAGTCACGAAATGCTTCTGGAACAGACCAGAAGAATCACGCAGACAGCCCCTCATTTTGGAAACGGGCTTACATGGTGAAATAACTTACACATGGTCCAAAGCCAAAGGATTCTCAAACTACCCCCTTTTCTGATTTTCTAATTTTACAACTCTTACCACGTTATTTGTGAGAGAGGAAAAGGTAAACCTTTGCTTCACTTTCCCTTTTTAAATTCACTTCATGGTTTACAGGAGTGTTAGTGTGAGGGAGGGTGACCAGTATTGTAATCTTCATTTCTACATGAGCATGTAGAGCTTTGGGATTGGAGCTATCTGCCCCAAAACACATGTTCAGCAAGCAGCACAGCTAGGACTCCAACTCCAAACTTCAAATTCAGAGTTTGGGAAGCTCTTTCCACACACCAGAGCAAAACACGGTCTGGAAACCTTGGTTTAGCCCTATATCTCCCTCCCCACAGGCAGGAAACTGAGATGTGGAAGTCAGCCCTCTGAACCCTTGGACCTGACTGACCCAGGAGGCTTATAGGCAGATCAGACCAACTCATGGGGAGAGTTCAGCACTGAAATGGATCTTCTCATAAGGCCAATATATACCCCACACTCTTTATATTTCTTATCAGAAATTTTATTAAATACTCTGATTAGACTAAATTCCTTTTGGACATGACAATATTTTTTAAAATAAAAATACATGTATATGGTACAGCATTCAAAAATTTAAAAAATCAAAAAAGTAATCTCCAAGTTACCCTCCGGGAAAGCAACCACTTGTATTCTGTGTTTCCTTAAGGAAACATTCCATTTTATATCCACATAGAGATACAAAACAGCTTATGATCACAGGGTTCCACATTTATTCCCCTCATTTAATATGTTCCAGAAATGGTCCTACCTCAGGTCATAGAATTGTCCCATTACTTATAACAGCCAGCATTTCATTATATAATGTACCATAACAACAAATTACTCAATAGTATAACAATCAGTCCCTCCACTCAACTTTTTTTTTTTTTGGGGGGGGGGCAGGGCATGGTACTGGGCATTCAACCCAGGGCACATGGTAGGCAAGTGCTTTACCACTGAGCTACATTCTCACTCTTTTTTATTTTATTGTGAGACAGGGTCCCTCTAAGTTGCCCAGGCTGGCCTCAAACTTGCCATCCTCCTGCCTCAGTCTCCAGAGTACCCGGGATTACAAACATTATAGCTACGTGCCATTGTGCTTGGTTTCTAATCTTTTGCTATTACAGATAATGCCACGATGAATACCCTTGTATATAAATGACTTCATAAGTATTATGAGGATATCTGTGAGATAAATACAAGTAGAAATGCTGGGTCAGAGTACATGCAGTTTAAATTATGACAGATACTGCCAAAGAGCCCTACACAAAGATTGTACCTTTTACACTCCCACTTGGTAACATGGAATGCCCATTTCCCCACCTTTCCCAGCTCAAGTGCCCTTTACATCTTGCATCATACTGGCATGTGGCACCCACTCAATAAATACATACTTGGGTGGGGGTACAGCTCTGTGGTAGAGCACATGCTTAGCATGTGCAAGTTCAATCCCCAGCACCAAAATAAATTTTAAAAACCCATTAACTGTACAGGTCTCCTATGGTCTATAATCATTTCAAAACTGGACCCTTCCCATTATTGTTTAACAATAAAATGGAGATCCAAGATAAGAATAAACTGTCCCTGCAGAAATGTCAACTTGCAAATAGCACTTCTTTAACCACCAATCTATGCCCAGCCATGCTCCAGTCAGCTAACCCTGATTTGTGCTTTCTGAGTTGGCAGCGTACTTAGAGGCAAGAAACAGAGGCCACGGCACAGAAATAATGCAGGTGGGGGAAAGTCCCAACAGGTGGAACACTCAAACACGACAGTCTAATCAGCAACTTCAGCCTTTCTAATAGACAAGGTAAATGTTAGAAAAAAAGAAAACACTCTAAGGATTTGTCTCTCAGAAACAGGTGTCTGTTGCCCACTAAACTACATTTAGAACACATAACTGGTTATAAAAAGAGCCAACAGTAACTTTGGAGACCATAGTCCAGGTTTATAAAGATAGCCCGTTAACTGGGCAACCAGCAATAGGTCTCATCTGCCTAAGCAGACCCCCAGAGGGTTCATTTAGTTACTTAACATAAGCTAAAATTAAAGACAGACTTTTCTATTATGATTTCTACTACTTAAAAACTCATTTAACGGGCTGGGGAGATAGCTCAGCTGGTAGAGTGCTTGCCTCGCAAGCACAAGGCCCTGAGTTCAATCCCCAGTACTGGGGAAAAAAAAAAAAAAAACAAAAAAAAAAACCACTCATTTAACTATTAGGAATTACTCTGAAAACAGACTTTTTTTTTATTTATAGTTTTTAGTTATATATAACATTAGGATTAATTCTGACATAATTATAAAAGCATGGAATATAATTTGCTCTAATTCAGTCCCCAGTACTTTCCCTTTTCCTCCCTTTCCCTGTTCCTTTCCCTCTACTCCACTGATCTTTCTGAAAACAGACTTTAAAATTATTGTGTGGAATTTAACCTTAAGAGCCAAATTAGGACTGGGGAGATAGCTCAGTCGGTAGAGTGCTTGCCTGGCAAGCACAAAGCCCTGGGTTCGATCCCCAGCACCATATAAAAAAAAAAAAAAAAAAAAAAAAAAAAGAGCCAAATTAATGGCCTGTGAAACTTGTTAGCAGAAAACCACACGATGTCTAACCTGCACGCTTCCTAAGACTTTTCTTCCCTCATCCACAAGTGTGAATACAGTCGGGTTTTCTAAGACTGGCTCCGCTTAATACAACAGGAGTGAGAGCCGCCCAGTCCTAGACCCTACCAGCAGATCTTCTCCATTGCCTAGCCACCAGCTTTCCCTACCAAGAGCAAAGGTGGCCCGGAATGAGCGTGGAGCCTTGAGAACCACCAAGTACGGTCACACATGCTCTAAATCCACATTCCATATCCAAGGGCTCCTCAAGACAAGTGAATCAAGCAACAGTTCTCAGCCTCCATGAGAAAGAGCCTGACACCTGTAGTGCTTTAAGATCACAAAACACTTTCAGTTGTACCATTATGTCATTTAAATTTCGTACTACCATGTGTGAAGAAGCCAAGGTAAGGAAGGTTAAGTGTCAAAGGTTTCCCAGCTGGTCAGCTGCCATCTGCAGCAGACGCAGGTCCTCTCCAAGTTGAGGAACATACCCACGTAAATCATTTCACCGTTTAGTGAATCCTAACACCTCCCTTTCCTCCCTGTGCCCCACCAAAATAATTAAATTCTAGTCTGCTCTAAAGTTTGTTCATTGTAGTTGTGGATGGACTATTCATTTAAACCAGTTTTGAAAACAATACCATAAAAACAGGCCCAACATTTTAAATGACCTCAGATACCCCTAAATAAAAAAATAAACACATGGAGTAAAAAAATCTCATTCTCTTCCCTCTAGAACAAAAGCTATCAGTATAATTAGAAAAATCTATGACTAGGGAAGTTAAAATATGAAAATCAGCCGTATGAAGTTTTCCTAAGTAAATGTTCACAAAAACTGTGGGAATTTTGACCTTATTTGCCATTGCCCCATGAAAATGTCATTATAGTGCCCCCCAAAATATATGTCAGACACTAACTCATCATACTGTCTGTTCAGTACAGTATACCACCCAATAAATTTCTTACCACCTATAATTTCTTCTTCTTTTTGGTATTAGAAATCGAACACGGAGGAGCTTTTAGTGAAGTCACATTTCCAGCCCTTAAAAAAAAAATTTTTTTTTTTTTAAATTTTGAAACAGGGTCTCACTAAGTTGCTTAGAGTCTCGCTAAGTTGCTGAGGTTGGCCTTGAACTGGTGATCTTCCTGCCTTAGCCTCCTGAGTCGCTGGGATTATAGTTGTGCACCACTACACCCAGCTCACCTAGGATAATTTCTTTGTAAAGGCAATTTCTTCAGTTTGAACCTAGTAAAAGTTTAAATTATTTGCAGTTCCAACTACTAGGTTTCCAGTGCCAAGTAAACCCAGGATCCAAAGAAATAGGCTATCAAGAACACACACCTGGTGTCACATCATTTTACAAAAAAACTTTTGGCCTTGGTTTCCTCATCTGCAAAAGGGTGAGGCTAGATTCAGTGATCCTTAAAATGCTGCCTTCTAAATGCTTCTGATTCTATGATGCCCAGAATATAAATCTAAAAACTAACTTTGAATTTTAAAAATCAGGCTAACTTCAGCTACTTGTAAGATGCTCTAAAGCAGCACTAATAGAAATATAATGCAAATCACATATACCTAATTTCTCTTAGTAGCCTAGCCTTGCTAAAAAAAAAAAAAAAAAAAGTGAATAATATATTTAACTCGATATATTCAAAAATTTATTTTACACACACTTTTAACATGTGACCAAAATTATAAAATTGAGATACTATAAGTGATAAACTCAACAAATTTGACACCAAATCTTGCCTAACGCGACAACATGAAATAGTCTTGCCAAACAGTAAAGGCATATTTAAGAGAAAAAAAAAATACTACTTCTATTTCTAGGAATAGAAATTTAAGCCAGGTGTAGTGACCCAAACCTATAATCCCAGCTACTGAGGAGGCTGAGGCAGGAGGCTCACAAGTTTAAGGACAGCCTGGGCATTAGAGAGACCCTGTTTCAAAATAAAAAACACAAAGTGTTGGGGATGCTCAACCCCTGGGTTCAATTCCCAGTACTGCAAAAAATAAAACAATAGTAATTTAAATTTAGCAGGGCACCTGGCAGCACACCTGAAATCACAGCAACTCAGTGGCTTAGGAGGCTAAGACAGGAGGATCATAAGTTCAAAGCCAGCCTCAGGGTCTCAAAATATAAATACATACATACATACATACATACATACATACATACATACATAAAGGCGGGTGGGGGATGTGGCTCAGTGGTAAAGCCCCTTTGGATTCAATCCCTGGTACCAAAAAATATATATATTTTTTTTCAATAAAAATTTAGTTCTTCAGTGGCACTGTCCACATAGCACTCCAAAACAACACATGGTTAGTGTAACTACATTGTTGGACAGGGTGGTTCTGCAACACCCTACAAAGTGAATCCTCCAGCACTCCGTAGGAGTAAATTCTACTGAACCAAACTCTTTTGCTTGGCAAATTACTTCCTAAGTATACACTGAATACCCTAGGCACATTAGCCTTTCCAAGCTACACTGGGTAGTATTTATACTGCTACCTCCCTGACTTTAAAGAGCTGGTAGGAGTCTGAATTACCAAGAGAGCTGGCTCATAATGATTAAGTGGAGTGTTTTTGTTATTCAGCAATGTTATGATCCAAACATCATGGAATTACCAAGATTACAATAAAGGTTAGAGCCAGAGATATAGCTCAGTGGTAGGGTGCTTGCCTGCGAGTTTGATCCCTAGCACTAGAATAGAATGGAATGGAAAGGGAAAGAAAGATTACTTCAGAGATCATCTGAAGATGGATAGAAATAGAGCCTTAGGTACTTAATATTTCTTTCTACTAGGTATGTAAATTAACTTGGGTTTCAATTGCTTTAAAATGCACAATACCTTACACTGTTATTACTCATCACCAGATGGCAATATGTACCTCTTAAAAAGATTATCATTAATGTACACATATTTCATTCTCTTAAAATTAATGTAGAAATCTTTTCCTTAATGGGAATCTTTTCAATTAACCCACTAATTATATAGGGAACAGCAGTTATCTAGTAAGGCTTCACATTGAGATCTGAGAATGAAGGATCACAGTGTCAAAATTGAGTCCAGATAATAATAATGACCACAATTTGTATGTGCTCACACATTTGTATGTGCTCAACACCATTCTAAAACCCTGAATTCACTCTTATATGTGCATACCAGTCCACCCTGGTGTGCAGCATTTCCATCATCACCATTCCAGAGAAAGGAAAGGAAGCACACTGCTTTTGCCTGAAGACCTGCATCTAGTAAACGATGACAGTGAGATCAGGTACAGGCACAGTTACTTTACAGAACCACTCCAGTAACACAGGCTCTTCCTTCAGTATAGCCTAGGTCTCTTAAGAAGGCTGCCCGGGAGATGAGTGCCACATAGGGCCTGGGCTGCTAACCAACTGTGTAAGGGGCCTATGGTCACCACCTAACTCTTCTGTGGTCCCTACAGTGGAAGCCAAGACAACATCAGTTGTCACAAAATGGTTTTTCATGAGAAAAAGTATATGAATGCCCCTTAAAAACATAAAGTACAACCACAAGGTGAGATGGTAATGCTATTAATAAATCCATGTCCCATTGCAAATGCCAAATGACTCTGAGAAGCATCTACTTTTTAAGTTTCTGGGTCTAGCCACTACATAAAAAATAGAAGGAAACTGTTTATGTACCAGACATTTGCATGGTGAAAGGGTTGTAAACATAAAAACCTTCCAGCTCTGTCATCTCCTCAAGGGTCTTAGGTTTTCTTTCTCTCCACCATTCTGCCTGTTTCTTAAGGTTAAAGTTATTTTGGGGTAGTTATTACAAGATATTTTAAAGCCTTTGAAGGAGTGGGTTGCAGGAGATGAGTTTGGATTTAGCCTTCTGCGAATGAACTGCCAATCCCCAAATTCCTTCTGTTCATGTAACTTCTGTCCATATAAACTAACTTGTGGATACTGGATTTTGAGGCCCAGAACCCGAGAGGAAGAAATTTTGCCATACATAGGGAATGGGTCTGGGAAGGGGTTCTATGAGATGGTTTAACAATCCTCACAAGGACAGGGAATCCAGCATATGGCAGGTGGGCTTGTAGTGTCCCTAGAAGATCCTGGGCTGTGTGCAGGGCCTCGTTGGGCTGGGGCATGTGCAAGGCCTGGCCAGGAGTTGGTCTTCTGTTTCAGGAGGCCCAGTATTTAGATATAGGCCCTCACATCAGACCAAGATGTGTATAGGGAAGACCACAGGAGAATGAGAAGCATATAGCAAAGAGAAAAACAGGGCATGAACGTTTATGCCATTATGCAGCTAAAATTCGAGGAGGGGTATTTTTCAAATGGGTCATGGAAAGCCTGAATCCCCACACATTCAAAACTCCCTGAAAAAGAAGGAATATAATGATAAGAATAATCATAGCTAGCATTTGAATACTAGCACTAGTATCATAAGCTAGATCCCAAGCCGAGTTTTTACCTTCCTTAACTTGAAGAACACTATGCACAGATATCCATAATCTAAAGGTGCTGACACTAAACACAACCCACAGTAAAACCCTCAGTTCTTCACTTAGAAAACAGGAGGATGCTCCTTACCTAGGGATGTAATAGGACTGCACAGAACAAAAACAGTTGGTTAAAGCACTTAGCATGTGGCTGCCATGGTCACCACTGGCAGATACCCACATCTATTTGCTTGAGGTTCACAGGCAAAGCCCACAAGAGAAAGGATGCTGTTTTGTTTAGTTTTTTCTTTCCTTGGGTGAACAGTGATAATCACTGGGACTGGAAGCCAAGGAAAAGACTGTTACAGTTGACTGAAGATAGTAATTTGATCTTAGAAAAGGGCAAAAAGAGAGTCCCTCTGTGCTATCTTGGGGAAGAAAAGAATTTATTTTGAAAGCTGAACAGCAACTTCTAGCTGGCTTTTTCTCTTCTTCCATCATTGGAATGAATATTCTGGCAGATGAGTTCCTGATCAAACACAGTAACAGTGGAACATGCAGGCTGAGTATAAGCGGTTTCATGATGGGACCAAAAGAAGAAAATCCATTCCCCTCCTTTAAAAATCCTTCTTAGTGGCCAGCAAAGGTGCAATTTAGTTACAATGGCAGATTCTCAATACACATGCTGATGCCAAGCCCTCTAAGCGATAAGAAAACTCACTCCTACAACATAGCAGGACCCCCTCATCTTCACCTCCATCTTCCAACTCACCATAAAAACTTCCAGCACACACCCAGCTCCAGTGTTCTGCCCTTTCCAAAACCTCCGATGGCTTCCATGTGCTTTGTATAAACTTGAAACACTGGACAAGCTCACCAAAGGTCTTCCAGACATCCTGAGTCATCCTTTACAGCCCACCTCTGGCTCATGCCTCTCCTATCCCTAGGGCTTCAGTTGAGTCTCTTAAGTCTGAGCCAAATGTTATCTATTGGCTTTAAAATAGTCTAATGAAAATGTGGTGTCCTCTGTAATATCCTCTATAAGTCAGGTGGAAGTGACATTTTCTCATGTAGTCACTGTCAAAGTCCTGTCATATATCATCTACTAGCTTGTATATGCCCTCCTGGAGGGCAATTAGCAGACTCACTCTCACGCTTATTAAGTAACAATTAAGTAAACAGCAGGCAAGGTGATAGATGTTAGAGTTACCAAAAAGAACAAAATACATCCCTACTCTAGAAGAATTCATACCCTAGGCTGAAGAGACAGAGACATTAACTAATTTAATAATAATTATGACATAAAACACACCCTAAAATTCAGAAGTGCAAAAGAGCCAAAGAGATAGATTAATTAGGAGGGGCAACCTGAAAAACAAATGTCCTTGACTGAGAGTATCTGCTGCATTATCCTAAAGATTAAAACAACTTCATGCCATGTGTGGATGATACACACTTGTAATACCAGTGACTTGGGAAGCTAAGGAAAGAGGGTTCCAAGTTTGAGGCTGGCCTCTGCAACCTGGTGAGACTCAATCTCAAAAAATGACTAGGTTGGTAGATCAGTGGTGAAGTACTCCTGGGTTCGATCCACGGTACCAATTTTTTTTTTTTTTAAACCCAACAATTGGGCTGGATTTGTAGTTCAGTGGCAGAGTGCTTGCCTAGCATGTGTGAGGCACTGGGTTCGATTCCCAGCACCACATATAAATAAATAAATAAGGGTCGCTGACAACCAAAAAAAAATTTTTTTTAAAAAGCCTAACAATTTCATGTCCTAAAAGTTCCCTAAGCTATATAGACATCTAATAAATATTTGTGGAATAAATAAGTGCACATTATTTTGGCTCTGAATTCAATATTTTCATATATATCTAAGGTGTCTCCAGTTAAAGACTTCAAATTACTTAGAAATGAAGGTACCATGTTTTCATATAACTTATGACCTAATTATTAGTTGTAGAAAATTTATTTAACCACATTTCCTGTAACAATACTTTAAAATTATCCTTTGGGTACACTACTAAAATATCATATCTTAAGAACTATCATCACATACCCCTTTCAAGGTAATAATAAAATTAATGTTTTAAGAGAACAAATGTGATAGTGTCTTAAAATGTCCATTAAAAGAATTATGCAATCTGGGTAATATAACAATAAATCACTACAACTGATGATTATGCATGTCTTCTTAGAAGATACTAGGTATTTTCCTTAGGTTAGTGGTCAGAAAAAGAACAAGTGGGAAACTCATTTCGCTCCTATACACTACATTTTTTCTAAAGCATCAAGCTATTACCATGTCATCTCAGCTACTCAGCTACTGTATAGCTTCCCTTACTCTTACCTCTATATGCAGACTTCTTCAAAGTGTCCAGTAAAAAGGTTGATAAGACCCAGAGAAATATGACATGACTTTTTTTGGTTTGTATTTTTTTGGTACTGGGGATTGAACCCAGGGGTGCTTAACCACTGAGCCAAATCCCCACTCCTTATTTTATATTTTTAGAGACAGAATCTCACTAAGTTTCTTATGGCCTTGATAAGTTGCTGAGGCTGGTTTTGAACTTGCCATCCTCCTGCCTCAGCCTCCCAAGGTGCTGGGAATACAGGCATGTGCTACCACCCCAGCTATGACTTTTAACTTCATTTCCTGGAAAATTAAAATAGTAATGTTTAGTGTATCTTTTCAGGACTAATTCCTTACAGTTGTAGATCTGAGTTATCAGTGTCACAACGACCACATCAATTAACATTGCTCTCCATGTGGTGTGGAGGGATCTCGACAAGTCACTACCTATATAAAAAAAAGTAAGCAGTTCCACTGGTCTCTAGAACTTTTTCTATTTTCTATGATCTCTGTGATCTCCCTTCCTTGATAATGCAGTGGAACCCAGACTTCTAAGGGTCTCTGGAAGTAGACACACAGTAGGGTTCTGCTAGGACAGAAACCAACACCTAGGAGCATCTGTAAATGTATGGAGGCTGGGCGGGGTGCTTCCTGGTAGTGACAATTATGGTAAATACCCTGTAATGTGGGATAGATGTTCACTTCTGCCCACAGCACCCCCTTTAGCAAACACAAGCAGGGCGCTGTATCACTAATCTTTAAAAAGGAGCTCCTCTTTAGCATCTAACAAAATGCCCATAGTCTTTAGTCAAGAATTCAAGGAGGAGGGAAGCAGTAAAACAGGCAAGGCAGAGTAGAGATTATGGACATTAAAAATTCTTGTTCTGCCATCTCCAGTGGTGGCCCTGGACAAATGACTTAACCTTTTTGAATAGGTTTTGTCATCCATAAAATGGAGAAATCTCCATAAACTTATTGATCAAGATCAAGTAAGAGAACATGTCTAGGGCCTAGTATTCTACTAATGGGTTGTCAGTAAATGTTATTTTTTCCTCCCCATAAATTGACAATTCTGCTGTATAGTCAGCCCTCTATATCCCTAGAATCCACATCTATAGAGTCAAGCAGCCCAGATTGAAATTTAAAAAAAAAAACTGCCTCTGTACTGAATACATAACTCTTCTTTCTCTTTGTTATTATTCCCTAAATACAGCATCATAACAACTACTTACATAATATCTGCATTTTATTAGGTATTAAGTGCAATCTAGAGATGATTTAAAGTACAGAGGAATGTGTAAATAGATTTTGTGCAAATACTATGGTGTCTTATACAACAGACTTAATTTTAGTGTCTGTAGGGGGTACTGGAACCAATAAGAACATATATCTTTTAACACGGAAAGCAGGTTCTCTTCACAACATAGGCAGTGAGTTGGTAACATGAACCAAAATAAAAGCATAATTGTTTCCTCAGTCTCCATTATCTCCTGCAGCACAATCACTGAGCTTTATAGCACAATTATACCATTATCAAAAGAACTTTGGAAACCTGAGGGACACAAGAGCCACAGGCAGCTGGATACCAGAGTCCTGCAGGGGCAGAAGAAAGAAGACATTGAGTTTCTACCTAGGGGAGTCACCTCTAACCACATCTCTTTGGAGGTCAGACTTTATTTGACAGAGTCAATTAGAAGAAAAATGAGGTTACCTGATTTTCCTTAGGATGCCTCTACCCACCAGAGCAAGGGGGTAGTTCCTAGATCACAGCTGGGAAACCACTGCTTGAGGATTCCCCCAAATATAAAGCCTGGTAAAGAAGTTTCTAGAGAGTACAAAACTCTGGTCTCTGAAGAATGACCCTGGACCCACAGGCCGTTTTCAGCCTGGGGATCAGTAAGAGAAGAACAACAGGAGTTTTCAATGGGGCCCGCCCCACCAGCACAAACTAACCCACCCCATTCTAGTCCTTTGAAATTGTATATTTTGTTATGTTTCATTAAGGACTACCAAAAACAAAAACACTTTCTTTAAAACTTGTCAATTTTTTCTTTTGCAAGTAAAATACGGTAATTTTTATTCTTAGTGATTTTCATTACCAGAATTTTAATGGTCAAAAAAAAAAAAAAAAAATTGGGGGGTTGGGGCTAGGCTGAAAAATCCACAGTTTTTCAACACTCTCTAGTCACAGTAGCAAAGGTGCCTGGCTACAGAACAAACCAACAAAGAGTACAAATCTTCCAACAACTCTTGAGGGCCCAAAGTAGCAGTCACACCCCTGTGCCTGTCCTGCACACAGGAAGCAACAAAGCATATGTTTGTTTCCCCTTCTGTTCTAATCCCTTAGGCTAGAATAGGTTGGATTCTGCATCCACGTGTAATATTATAATTCTGTGCTCAAGCAGAGTACAGAAAGGACTGTCAGGTCTGAAACAAAGAAAAATTCCATACACCTTTATCAGTGGGCCAGGCCCCTGTACACAGTCAATACAGACCCCAAATTCAGGTCATTTCTCACAGAGACATAGGAGGTTCTAACACATCTCTAATGCCAGCTATATTCCTGATAAGAAAAGAAAGGGCATTTAATGGGAAAAAAAATGACTCAAGAAAACATAAGTCTGCACTGCAGAAGAATAAATGTTAACACTGAAATCCTTCTGTTCTGAGGGTCTTTAAACATATTATATAAATCATTTGACACAAAGATCACAAGAACAAATAAAAGAATAACATAGTTTTGAAATATTAAAGCAACAAATAGGTCATATGAAAAGAATTTCAAACTACTGCCAGAAGTTTTTAAAAAGCATGCAGCTTTCTGAGGTGACTCCAAACAGCCCACCAAGGGGTGATGGAGATGATGACAGTTGGGCCTCATGAGCTCTGCCTGGCAACCTGGCGGGGCGGCGGGGGGGGGGGTGTCTGTGGGGTACAAAGGGTGTACAGGGCAGGGGCTAAGTTAGCTTCAGAAGGTCCCACACCACACTCAAGTCTCTCAAGTGGGACCGCTGTGCTGTACTCCATGCCCCAACGCATACAATATGCACACAATTTGGAGGTTAACCCCTAGTTCCAAATATGTAAACCAAAAATACCATCCAGAGAAGTACAAGTGGTAGTCACCATGATGAGGATATAAAGCTGGATTTTATGGGGCAGATAAAGAACCAAAAAAATGGAGTTGCTAAAAGTTGCCCTGGAGTTTTAGGGATTTTGTTTGCAATAGAGGATAATAAGGAAGCCCAAGATTGTACAGCCCTAGGGTGAGGCAGTGTCCTGGCCTGGCCTCCAGGCAACACCCATCCCAGTTTCTGAGTATTCCATCTTGTCTTTTCTACATGCTACCCCCAAATAATCTACACTACAGATTATCCACAGGCCACATTCTTGAAAAAAAAGGAAAAGTTCTACTGACTCACTCGGGGAAAACTTTTTGATAACAAGTTTATCGCCCAAACTTCCCAAGGGATTTAAAGAGCTCCAGTTATATTTACTGAATTTCAGACATTCACCAAACACCTTGAAACAAAGTTCCCAGATTTAGGTGGCAATCATAATGTTGTGAAAGCCAGTGATCAACTATAAAAATACTTCTCTTCATGATTTAAGTAAGGCATCACAACCAGCTTTGCTAAGTCACTATATAGATACTTTCAATGGGTACCAAGTCCTGAGTTAGGTCCCCTAGAGCACTGGTTCTTGAACCTGACAGCACCTTGGAATCCCATGGAAAACTTTAAAACACTAATGTTTTGATGCCCATGGTCTGGGCATCAGTACTTGAATACTAATGGTAAATCTAATATATGTCAAAGCCTGAGAACCACTACTACAAGAAACAAAAAGAAATACGAAAAAGTAGAAATAACTCAAATGTTCATCAACTGATAATGAGCAGATAAATAAAATATGGTTTGTCCATACAATGAAATATTCAACAATAAAAAGAAAGACTCATTGATATGTGGCAACAAGGCTGAACTCTGAAAACATTATGCTAAATGAAAGAAGCCAGACACAAAGGGCAGATACCACCAATGTTGTAAGGTTCCATTCATATGAAATGTCTAGACTAGGCAAATCCATAGAGAAAAATAATCATTGAGTGGTTACCAGGGGCTAAGAGAGTTGGCAGAAAATGTGAAGTGAATGCTTATGGGTGGGGTTTCTTTTGATGTTAAAAAGAATAGTGACGGTTGCATAACTCTATGAATACACTGAACCACTGAACTAGTTTAAGTAGGTGAATCAAATGGTATGTGAATGATCCCTCACTTAAACTGTGTGTCTGCCTCTTAAGGAGCTTAAAATCCAGATGTGGAGAAATTAAAAATCCTAGATAAGTAGGTAAGACAAGTATCAAGAAAGATTTTCAAAGGCCATTAAAATGAATTACGTAAGTAATATAGAAAGTAAGAGTTATACTCAAGAGGCATCAAAGATAAAGCAATCTGATATTTTCTTTTTCCTACCCAATCATTTTTCTTGTATTCGAAGATGTCAGATCTTGTCAGTGTACTACTGATACTACAGGCCTTAAAGTCTCACTACCCAAGTTTATGAAGAGAAAGGACTACTCAGCATTGTCAAGGAATTTTTAACAAATTCTTCAGAACAAAAACTGTTGATAGACTATAACACTCAAGAGTCAACAATCGATAGGGCCTTTGAAAGACTGACTTGGTGATCCATATCTGACTTATATCCTGGATTTGTCTTCACTGCTACAACAAATAAACTCACATGCTAATGTACACAAAACTTCCAAATATGAGGCTTTGTAACACATAGGTATTATGGCATACATGCAATGAAAACAATGAACAGAAAGGGCTTCCCACCCTCAAGAGTTCTTAAAATTCTTAACACAAATAGCTAAAAGGTGTTTACTGTGGCAGGGGCTCACACACAGCAAAATCCAATTTTAGGCAAGACAGGATTTTGTTTAACAGTCTTGTTTTGTTTTACAGGGGTGTTAGAGTAAGAATACTATTTGTATTTTCCAACACTGTTCGGGAATATAAATATTATATACCGGAAGATATTTTTGCTTTTATATCCAGAAGACATACCATTATCAATTGAAGAAACCTTGGCCTATACCTCAAAGTCTTTTTAATAAATATTTGCTGATACTTATTTAAAAGCAAGTGGCAAAAAATTTTCAGTAATTCCTAGAAATCGGATTATCAAAATATAAACTATAGCCAGGTACAGTGGCACACACTCGCAATCTCAGTGACCCAAGAGTCTGAGGCAGGAAGATCACAAGTTTGAGGTCAGTTTGGGAAACTTAGTGAGACCCTGTCTCAAAATTATAAGAGTCGAGGACTGCCCCTGGTTTAGTCCCTGGTACCAAAAAAATACACAAAGAAACACACACACACACACACACACACACACACACACACAACTTGTACTCATTTTATAGTAAACGTGAAATTAGGATGCATTTTTATAGTCATACACAAAGACAAGCTAAGTACTGCATCTAATAAACCTGCCTCCTCTACCCTGGTGTCCAATAGATTCAAGCAACTTTCAGAAGTGGCCGAGCCTGGTATCTAAATACCCTGGGGACTTACTTACCCCCCCCCCCCATCAACTTTTAGGCAAATAAATCATCCATGGATCATAAGTTCTGGGGCATACTTGATTCAGGCAAATAAAGTCATAACTCTGTTTAACAATAAAGACTAAGAAATAAAGTACTTAATTTTAAAATGTACTGTTCTCAAAGCCCCAAGTAAATTTCAACTGGACAGACTTGAGCCCTTATGTTTGCTTCAATTCAGAAGTGCCAAAACAGAGGATTAGTGTTTAATTTGAGCCAGCAGGTTTCTGCTAGCTGTTTTCTACTCAAATTCCTACCCTCTGCCCCCATTCTACCCATTTTCCTTCAACCTGGTTTAACCCAGTCACACTCTTCACCATCCTCACTACCAAACTTATTTTTGATCACTACTTCAAAATTAAAAGAGTTGATGGATCAGGAGAATATACCAACCAACAAAGGCTGCAGTAGCAAGAGACTTAATTAAGAAAAAAGGAAAATAGTCACCGAAAAATGTGAGGCAGAATCTCAAACACTGTTGAAATCTGCCTTTAAAACTATTAGTGCATTAGAACAGTCCTGCCTTTCTAATGAAATCCACCCAGGCTTGTTTCAGAAAAAGACCACAGGCTGCAATTTCACTGATGGTTTATTCTCTCACTCACTGTAATTAACAAGATCCACCTCACTCCTAAGTGGAAAAGGTGCAAATGTTAATCTTTAATTCCAGACTCTTCTGCTAGTTTTTCTAATCTATCAATTTGTTAAAGAGTGGGTAGGCTTTTTCTCCTGCTTAAAGGTCTTGATTCAATTTGGAAGTGGTGATTCTGAGCCCTATATTAGACTACATAGGTTTGAATTCTCCCTGAGCCACTCAACAGTTGGGTCACCTTAGAAGACTGGACCTCTCTTTGTGCCTCTTTCCTAACCTGGAAACTAGAGATAATAAATAGTATTTCCCATGAAGTTACTGTGAAATTATTAATGTAGGGCAATTATCATATTGCCTAGCACACAGAGGTGCCCAATAACTTATCTATTATCATCTTAGTGTCAAATTCTTCCTATACACTGAAAGGTTAACCTGGCTTAAAGGAAAAACAAAAGAAATATTATATATACAAAGTTCCCTTTAAATGTGTTCAGTCAGGACAGAGGATATGCTCAGTACAGAAAAAAAAGTGTCTGCAGACCACAGGATCCTTTCTCATGCAGCTTTGTTAAGTGTAATTCATCTGGAGTAAAAATAAATATTAAGAAAAATGATATATTTGGCTTTCAACTCTTCCATAGCCCTAAAGAAAGACTGGGGATTCTTCTGTTGCTTTCCCAGCAATATCTTTAAGGACCAAAGTTAGTAAGTGATATTTTTTAATGGCCCTAGTTATGTTTAATGCAGAGAGACTGATGTGAGTTGTGCAGTTATCCTCCTACATTTGGTTTCCACAATATCCCAAGAGATTTCCACATACCTTAAAAGTCAGATTGTTCTTTGCTTAACATTCATTCAGGAGATGAGAGGCCTGTTCTGTTTTTGTGCTTGACTTTTAAAAATAATCTTATTGGTCTAGTCCAAGATCAACTTCATCCCTCATTTACAAAAGTGCTTTATCTTTCTGAGACACTCTTGAAAAATAACTGATGGTTCTTTCTATTTAATGAAGATACAGAACCTCAGACTGGCTCTTCTTATTGTTTTGTTTATCAACACATCCTCTGCAGAGTGAAAATCTGTGATCCTAGTACCACTGCACACCTGGATAGTTTCTTTGACCTTTTGTTCAAATCTTTTGATTCTTCAAATCTTTCTGTACTGCAATGATTTTAATATGAATCATAATAATAAACTAGAAACTGATTCTCAATTTTACTCCACTTTTTTCATAGTCTTCAAATATACAAATTGATTTGATTACAGGATGGAAAATTGGTTATTTTTATCAAACATAACTGAAAAATTCGTACTTATGAGAAAGCAATACATTTTTTAATGCACTTCTGCATATGGAATGCAATACTGCACAGTAAAGGAAAAAAACCTTAAAAGTCAAAGTTCATTTACATCACCTATTATTTCGTCAAACAAGCATTCCTACTGATTACTAACAAACAACAGAAAATTAAAAAGTACAATACACTTCATAATAACCAGAACCAGGAGAATATGATTCCAATCATTTCTGAGAGAAAAAGTTCAAGACAAACAACTTAAGAAGGAAAAAAAGTACCATTAATACGCTGTCAGTAACCTAAAAGCTTACATTAGCTCTTCGGGATCAGTCTAAAACTTTACATTTAAGAGCATAAACATATGTACTGTCCTATCAAGTTACACATTTTCTTAAACTAATTTCCCCCCCTACAAACCCAATTCCCGCCCCCACTGACAATGAACAATCTTCTTTCAAAAGTTCCTACAAAGTATGAACAGAAACTTTGTACTTTTATAATAATTTACAAAACAATATCAAAGTGTTATGAAATGCCAGTATCCCACTCTCTGCCCTTTCAATGGAGGGGTAAAACGATAAGAAACCGAGGAGGCAAATTTTCAAATAAAAATATAAAGGACCCACGGGAGAAATAATAGCTGAAAGGAAAAAAAAATTTAGTAACAGGCGAAAAGTAATAGAAATTCTAATCTACACTCACAACTCTTACCCTTGACAGCACAGAACAGAATATCCTGCCTTACACATTTTGAAATTGCAATTTTAAAACGCTAAATCCAAAGACAAAGCCGCCCAGGGGAAAATAACAATTGCGCAACAGATCAACAGCTCCAACTTGTCCCTTGGCCCCAGCGCGGCGAGGTTTGCACGCTATAAAGCAGGAAAGGGCCAACTGAGGGCCGCTGTGACAGCCAACTGGCCACTGTCACCAAGGCCAAGGCCACGAACGCTGCGAGCGCCAGTGAGATGCACCACTCACGGAGCAAGAAGCCCGGGGCGAGGCCCATTCAGACCTGAGTCCGCGGCCTTGGCCCGCATGTCCTGCTGCGGTGCGAGGGGCCAACCCTGGGTTCCCAGCCCAAACCTTTCCCCTGACCCAAAAGAACGCTCAGAACGCGCGCGGAACCCCTCCCGGCTGCCGGCCGCACGTCGAGGGATTCAAGCGCTCAGGGTACTTCGTGACTTCTCCCTCCCCACCCCGCCTCCGGGGGTTGGGTTTTCTAGATCAAAGCTTCCAACGCGTGATCCCGTGGATCCACTGGTTAGGTTACTTGGCAAAGAAGCGCACACAGACGGCCCAGCGGGGTGTGTGCGCGGTGCCACAGCCCGCACCCGCCGAAGTCGTGGGGCCCGCGGACCGACGCGGCGGGAGGAGTGGCTCCAGGCCCAGGCAAGAAAGAGACCTCAGCTCCCCCGAGAGCGGCCCCGTGACTAGGCACATTTTTGCCGGCTCCGAGTCTGGGGAGCCGCGCAGCCCCGGAAAGGGCCGGGCCGCGCCGGCTCAGACCGCCAGCGTCCGCCCCCTCCTGCCCCGCCACCGATGGGGCCGCTCAAACTCGAGGACCAGGCCAGGGTTCAGGGTCCCAGCTTTGAGGGCCAGGAAGCGGACAGAGACGCTTCCTCTCTCCACACGCGCTGGCCCAGCCCCCCAATCTCTCCCCACACCTACACCCGGTCATCCTCGGGGGCCGCAGGTACGTTGACGGTCCGACCACCCTGCCGCGTCCCCTCTCCCTTCGCTGCCTCAAGAGTCGCGCAGCGGCTCCAGTGCGCGGCCGCTGCAGTCCTGGCTTTAGCTGTCCCTCCCAAGCCGTGGCTCCCTCGCGCCCCAGTCCGGGTCCCGACACCACCGTGGAGCCCCGGGGCCAGGGCAGCACCTGCTGGGACGGTAGTCCCGGCGGCGGCAACTCCATGTCCATCATGCTGAGCTGAAGAATGCGTTATGGCTCCTCGACGGCGACCCTGTCCCAGCTGCCAAAGCGCGGCGCGGACAGGGCGGCACTGGCGGCGGCGGCAGCTCCTGGGGCTCCCGGGCACTCGCCGTTCGGCTACTCGTCCCGAGTTGCGGGCCAGCCTCCGGCCCGCTCCGCCTCCCGCCCCCTGAGGGCGGGGCAAGATCCCGGGTCCTTCCTTTCCCCGCTGCCAGGCTGCCGAAAATCCCCCACCCTCGCCCCGGCTGACGCAAGAAGCTTGCTGTCCGCGGGCGCGAAGGGGCGACTGGCTGGGGTCCCTTCGGGGGTGTGGGGAGAAGAGGCGTTTGCCCCCGGCTCCCAGCGCTGTTTGCCCTCCCCCGCATAGAAGGGCGGCGCTCTCGCCGTGAGATTGAGTTGTTTGCCGAAGGCGGCTCGGGCTCAGGCGCTTTGAAACAGTTTAAACAGTTGGAACAAACACGCCCGGAGCCCCTGTAAAGGCGCTGGTATCGGAGCTGCACCTCGCTGATTTGAAGTTGCAGAACCTTGCCCGTTTTATCTTACCCCACCGCCCAAGAGTGGCGCCAGCCCAGAGGCGGGGGCCGGAGGTTTGGACCGCGGCGGTGCGTACCGCCAACTGCCCTCTGGCCCTCGGTCCCCTCCGGAGCTGGAGCCAGAGCCCTGCCCAGGGGAAATGTGGGCCACGCTGCGAGCTCGTGCTCGCAGTCACCCTGAACGCCCTCGATTTACTCCCATGCTCTCACACCCTCTCTAGGCTCAGGACGCCAAGGGCAAACGGAGGGGTGTTTGGGTGGGTCAGGGTGGCCCACCAAGAGCTGAGCGGGAACGCGAACACCTTTCTCTTCCCTCTAAAGCACACACCACACCACAGATGGTGTCCTTCAACAGGACAACATGCCGTAATTTTACACATTTCCACGTACTCGTGATGTAGTTCAGAAAAAGACCAAGTTATAAAATTATTGAGAGACTGGGACTGTAGCTCAGTGGCAGACCACTTGTTTAGCGTGGGTGAGGCACTGGGTTCTATCCTTAGCATCACATAAAAACAAACAAAAAACGGCATGCTGTTCATCTACAACTACAAATTTAAAAAAAAATAAAATAAAATGATTGATGTAGTATAGACCTGTTTTGTAAAACCCTGTGCCTAGGGGCGGGGGGAAATGAAGAATGGTCACTAATGTATTAATAGTTGTAAAATCATAAATGATTTGTATTTTTCTCTTTTTAAAGTGTATTCAAAAATCTACAGTGAATATGTATTATGTCTTACATTTAAAAATTAATCATTGCCCACAGGTAACATAAAGTATTTGAAAACAAGAATAGTGTGAACTCTCACAAGTTTTAAAAGAGGATAGATGGTTTGGGTTTTTTTCTCTTACTCTTGAGCAAACCTAGTTTGCAGTTTCTAACTTCTCTGAATTATTCAAAACCAGGTAAAGCATATAGTACCAGCAGTGGTTTTACTATTTCATTAAAAAACCTGACTACAGCAGATCAGATCAATGCACAAAAAAAAAAAAAAAAAAAAAAAAACTCTAAGAGCTTACTTTCTCTTGGTTGCATAATTTGACACTCCCAGGATTTACATGTAAGGTTACACGTTCAAATATTCCTTTAGGTAAGTGTAATTACTTGTAATTGAAGCAAGCTTCTTCAACTTGAATTAAACCTCAGCTGTTAGGTAAAAATCCTGCAAAATGATCCCCACACTAAAAACTAGTTTGGGAGAAATTATTTACAAAGAACCTGACAGGAAGAAGGCAGAGACATCATAATAAAATGACGTTTCTGGCTCAAAGGAGACAAAAGTACATTGTTAACCATTCAGGTTACTTATTAAAACTACTACATCAGAGAAGGTAGACAATTAACCCAGGAGGTAGGAGATGCCCAAGTCATACATGGCACAGTGGCTACCCTGAAGGAGTTCATGAAGTCTTTGGTATTTCCTTGTTAAGCAATAACATTTCCATTGAGTGTAGACTGAATGAAATAATCATTACCTTTACAAAACTACAATTTGCTGTGAGTATATTATTTCAGGCACCTGCAGAGTACATAGTTTCAAAGGGAGGAGAGCAGCATTGATAGAGTCTGAACATGCCAAAGAAAGAAAAATAAAACACTAAGGAAAAGCTGTTTGGCTTTAAACGGTGTTTCAGCTCTAGAAGAGGAATTCTGAGTCTCAGACCCCCATGCCAAGGAGGATCCTAGTCTTGAAAATACTGAAAGACAGATGTCTTCCCAGGTCCTGCCCTCTAAACTTGCACTTTGTGCTATGGTAAGAAGAACCAAGGGAGCAAGAAAAAAAGAGGATTTGTTTTTTCTGTCCTTTCTGGTGCTCATGAGAGCCCATGTACTGCCAAACTCTTAATTACGTGTGTGTGTGTGTGTGTGTGTGTGTGTGTGTGTGTGTGTGTGTGTTTTGTGCTGGGATCCAACTCAGGGCTTCTGCATGCTAGGCAAGCACTCTATCACTGAGCTACACCCCCAGCCCTACTATCTTATTTTCCCACCTATTGGTTTCACATTCTACCGATCCCTGTACATTTTCATTAATGTCTGAATTCTTTGCTCTCTTGAAAAAGACAACTGTCCACATATGCTTGAGGTGTCAGAACTGTGATACTTTGCCCCCAAACCTCACAAAAAGTAAGTATCACCAGGGAAACCTGAGTGCACAAAGTTTGGATAATGGTGATTCGTTGGTTCATTATTCTACCTGCTTCTTTTGCTCTCATCTATCAAGTTCCAAGACCCAAGAGAGAATCAAGGCTGCTGCTTCTATCACTTCCTTTATACTCCTTGTTGGAACCAGAAAATATTTGTGCTCTTTTGGAATTATAATTGAAATTTTACTTCATACAGCATATTGGGAAGTACATTTCCAAAGATGGTACCCAATTAACCACCCCTCCCAGTACCGAGTTGTGTGAGTAGTACAACCTCGTTGAATCAAGGCTGGCCCCTGGGGTTTGCTTTAAGTAATAGGAGGAGGCCGGGAGTGCTACTATGCCAGGTCCCAGCCTAAGCCTGAAAAAAAACCTGACAGCTTTCAATTTTATACCCTTGAAATTCAGTCATGTTAGAAATCTGAATCCTTCATGAATGAGAAGCCAAATACAATGAAACTCTGGATGGAGAGAGAGGTTATGTGAACACAGGCACTAGACTTGTGAATGAAAACACCATCCTTCCAGCCTACCTAGTCAGGACACGGAGAACTCCAGCCCTGCTACTATCAGACTGCAACCACACATGAGAAATTGCAAGCAAGACAGTGGGACTGTGTGGCTGAGCCCAAGCTACCCAAAGAACTGTGCAGGAGTATAATAAATTGTTTTCAGCCACTAAGTTTTGGGATGGTTTACTTCACAGCATTACATTAAAAAAATAGTATATATTGAATAGCAAAAGCAGAATATCTTCAGCCTGCTTTATATTTGTTAAGCATCACAGTGAGCACATTTAGAGACAGTATTTGTGATTTAATAACATCTCAGATAGAAAAGAATTGACTTCTCTGGAAATGAGGATGTTATCTTCCCCATAATATATACCTTTTGCTACATACAAAGCAAATGACCTCATCACACCACACATCAGTTTTATATCATTAGATAGATGATGGTGAGATTCTCCTTATTAAAATACACTTAAAGAATGCAGACGTTTCATCAATTAAGTAGATTTTGGTATAAATGTATACTAAGGTTCTGACCCTGAAATGACTTCATTTACACCAGTTATATAACATGCTTGCTGAATATCTGCTGAGGGAATTTGAACTTGAGGAGAAACCTGCCCAGTGAATAAACTGAATTCCAGTACAGTAATGTTGAAAGTAATTGGTGTGTTAACTTTGCACACCTCACTATGCAAACTGCAGGTACAAAGAGCTGCATATCTACAAAGCCAGTTTTAACTGGTGTAGTTTCCTGTTCATAATAGAAACAGTGCCCTGCAGGAACTGCAATGCAGTGACTAAAGGAAAACAGCAGAGGTTTAAAAGAGTTATTTTGAAGCATATATGTTGATACTTATATATATTTTTGCATAGGAAAAATGCTGTCTATGCCCCCAAATGGTAATTATTTATTAATCTAATTAGTTATAAATTGATAAATTTATTTTTCTCATTTTTGCCTGTTTTTTACTAAATAAACTTGTATTATTTTAATCATCATCATCATCACATCATCATCATCATCATGAAGATAAGGTATAGAGGTGAGGAAGGAATACTTGTTTTTCTCCCAAGCCACTGGATCTATTTTATTTTCAAACTGAATTTTAACCACATACTTAGCAAATCTTTCCATCTTGTATTTACTTGAGGGGAGCCTGGAGATTCATCCACAGCTTTAGTGTAGTCGTGGTAAGGATCTGAAGATACTTTTCTCTTTTAATTTACTGCAATATTTGCAAAGTTTCGCTCAGGATAGGAGCTCCCAGACAAAGAAGAAATATTATGAGACTAAGAACTTCAGCTACAAAATTATATGCAGAGTTGTCCATGTATAGCACTGCTGTATAGGGAAAATAAAATGTAGAAAAACAGTTATAGAGCTATGTCTGCAAGTCTGATTTGCAAATATCAATGATGGGAGTAGAATGTCAAATAATTCTTTCATCTTTGTATTTTTCTCTATTGCTTAAATCTTTTATGGAAAGTACTTTTAGAATTGCGGGAAAAGGGGCTGGTGTTTGGCTCAATTGTAAAGCACTTGTCTAGCATGTGTGAGGATCTAGGTTCCATACTCAGCACCCCCCCCACACACATACACACATGCACATACAAAAGATTTAGGGGGAGAAAAAAACTCCATTTTGGACAAACAAAAAGCAGAATGCAATGAATGGGATCCTAATTAGAATAAGATACCACCCATGCTTGTATAAATATATCAAAATAGATTCTGTCATGTAGAAAGAACCAATTAAATTTAATTGAAAGAACCAGTTAAAATGAATAATTTTTTTTAAAAAACAATGCAGTGAACAAAAGAGCAAAACATCCTCATAAACAGTCCTTGCAGACAAAGTGTATAACCTTGAAGACTGGGAAGTGAAAAGAGAAATTAAGATTTGCCAAGAGATTTGTTTTCTGGAATTTTTTTTTTAATTCCGTGAACTTTTGTTTTACCCTTTGAATAATATTAGAATTAAAAAGAAACAAGATATCTTCTGGTTGGGATATGGCAAGTAATTTTTGTTTTGATTGATAAAGCTGATCTATAAGCAGTAGCTGCCTACGATGCTTTGCTGAGAAGTATTCAGAAGCAGCTTCCCAATTTGGTAGAAAAAGTTCAGTGGTTGATTAACAATGTCCACCATGGGCACAGAGTTACAGGTTCGGTGGCACTTAACAAGCTTTTTCCTCCCTGATCTAGTCCAACTTACTTCTTCATTTGAGGGTACTGAGGGGTCAGGTGGTTACCAATGGTCACAGAACTAGCTATTGACAGAGCTAGAAATAGAATAATGTTTCCTGACTCCTAGTTTTACATTCCTCTCACACAGTAAATTGAATTGGACTTTTGCAGGTAAATCTGGTGCTGAGATATATCTAAAGTTGTAAATTTTATTTACATACTAGCACATTGATTTTGAAGGGGGTTAATAACCCAGTTTATTAATAATGATTATTTTTGTATAGATTTCATATTCCCTGCAAATCAAGGTAATATGATTTGGTCCAATATTATATATCAGAAAGTGACAGAAGAACTAAGTGACTTGTTCAAAACTCAAGGTAATTATTATCTGAAAATCACTGACCCAAAGCTCAGGCTTAGTCCATTCCATGCCAGCTGGCTTGTACTGTATTTTAGAGAGTACACATAGCAAAGCTCCCTAAAGATTACATTTTTCCACATTCTGTTTAATTAATTCCCTGTGGACAGAATGATAAAGTATTTTTCACTAGAGAGAAAACTTGCAAACAAATACGAGAACAGGATTTCTGAATTTTAAAACTTTCAAGTGAAGGCAGGGAGGGTCATTTGCAACTTGAGCCTCTCCATCTAATGGCAGGGATTCTATTTTTATCTTTTAATGAAAAGGTCTAATGATAAGGTATACAATATACTGACAAGACTATAAGCTATTGCAACCCTTGCAATTCAATAGCAGCAACAACCCCGAACAAATAAACAACAAATACTTATTGGTTGCTAGGAATTGTGGGGATCATGAGTTTTCCATGAATTAGTTAATTTAATTATTTCAGAAAACCAAAGACACAGGTAAATAATTACTCCCATCTTAGAAATGAGGAAACTGAAGCCCAAAGATACTAGATAATTTTATCTATGGTCAAGTCAGTAATAAGTAGCTGAATGTTCACTGACTTTAAAGCTCTTAAGCATAAAAATATGCTGTATCCCAGGTATGTTTCAAAAAATATATACAGGGTTAATTAGTAAATTTGTGTAGAAGTGTGTATTTAAAATAGTTTGCAAAAAAATCCAAACTATTTATTATTCATTTAAAAAACAATAGTTGAATACTTAGTGAGGGGTACTGTGTTGGAGATTTGAAGATCAAATTGAGTTAAATACACATTCTGTTCTCAAGGTTCTTACAGTCCAGTAATAAAATATCATAATGGCCTACATTAAGGAAGTAACAAAGATGAAGGAAGTTGATCTATTCAACCTATTGGCAAAGGTCTAGGGTTTTCTCTTTTTAAATTTTCATGCAAAATTGACATAATTTTCTTTCTTTTTTATTACTTTGTTGTTGTTGTTTTGGTTTTTTTTGGTGCTGGGGATTGAAACCTGTGCTTCAAACTTACTAGGCAAACAATTTTCTTTAAGGAAACAAAAAGCAGCTTTATTGAAGTGTAAGTAACATACAATAAATGACACATATTTGAAGTATACAGTTTGGTGCTTGCTTTGGCAGCACATATACTAAAATTGGAACGATACAGAGAAGATTAGCATGGCCCCTGCGCAAGGATGACACGCAAATTCACGAAGCATTCCATATTTTTAGGAAGGAGGGACTGTATAGAGGGAAAAGAGAGGTGGGAGGGGTGGGGGGAAGGAAAAAATAACAGAATGAATCAAACATCATTACCCTATGTAAATGTATGATTATGCAAATGGTATGCTGTTAATCCATGTACAAACAGAAACAACCTGTATCCCATTTGTTTACAATAAAAATAAATTAAAAAAAAATAAAGTATACAATTTGATAAGCGCACACACACACACATTCACAAAACCATCAGCACAATCATGGCAATACACAAATTCATCCTGCTGGAAGTTTGTTTTTGCCTCAATTTTAATTCTGCTTCTAGGAAGTAGGACCTTGCTTTCTGTCCTCAGACAACTACTGATCTACTTGCTGTAAATATGAATTGTTTGATATTCTAATATCATGAATGGAATCATATACTCTTTGAATCAGGCTTCTTTCACTCAGCATAACAGATTCATCTATGTTATTACATATATCAGCATTTCATTCCTCTTCATTAAATAGCATTGCATTGTGCAAATGTATCAGAACTTGTTTGTTCATGCATACGTTGAAGGACACTTGCTTGTTACTGCTTTCTAGCTATTACAAGTTAATACTTTGAACATTTATGTACAATTCTCCCCCCCCCTCTTGTGTGTGTGTGTGTGTGTGTGTGTGTGTGTGTGTTACTGAAGATTTAACCCAGTAGTGCTCTGTCGTTGAGCTATGCCCCCATTCCTTTTTATTATTTTTTTTATTTTGAGTCAGGATCTCACAGATGGCCTCAAACTTGCAATCTTCCTGCCTCAGCCTCCTAAGGCACTGGGATTACAGGCATGCACCACACGTGTACATGTGAACAAACATTTTATTTCTCATAGAAGTAAAATGGCTAGGTCACGTGATAAGCATTTGTTTGACTTTATAAGAATTTGTCTGACCTTTTTCTTAAGTTGGTTATTTCATTTAACATTCCCATCAACAATCTATTGGGGTTCAAGCTCTTCCCAAAACTACCTGGCATGGTCATTTCAATTATATATATTTCTAATATTATACATATTCTAATTACATATATACATACATACACACACATACATACATAATTGTGGTTTTAATTTGCATTTTCCTAATGACTAAGGTACAATGATTTTAATACATAATGTAATTTTTCTATACATTATCAGAGAGGAAAGGTTGTATCTCTACAATAAGCTTGACTGTTAACTTTGCTATTAGATAATCAAAGAGGAATTATGGTAAGAAAATATTATTAACTAATGATAAGATGACAAAATATTCAGAAAATACAAAATATGCACCTTAATGCAAATTTAGTTCTTAAAAACAGAAACTACAAAATACTAAGTTTTTATTTTCAACAGGTACCTCAGAATTTCCTCTGTAGCTGGGGTCTCTAATGCGATGGTATAGCATGTGCTTAGCAAGTTCCAAGTCTTGGGTTCAATCCTTAGCAAAAAATAAAATAAAATTTTCCTGTACTACCATGCACTGATGGACCCACTAGACTGCACTGAGAAGCAACAGCTGTTACCTGTTTCTTTCTTCCTTGATTGTTTTCCTTTTGGAATCCTAGTTGTTACCATAAACAATTTTAATTGAATTGTCCAAAATCATCTATAAATACCCCGATGAGGTTCTTACAGTAGGTGTTGTGTAACAATACTGATTCATAAGGTAGAAGAAATCTGGTTTTTGTTTGTTTTGTTACACTACAGACTTTTCCATAAAGAAACATTATGGAAACATTTCTTGCTGAAGTTTAACCCATCTAGCCTTCTGGAGTTAAGTACTGCATTGTTAGCAGCAGTAAATATGTCTTTTCAATTGCCCACTCCAGTTGGAAGGTCAGATAATACTAACACTTGATCTTATTATCAAATAAATTTTTTAAAAATCATGTGTTCCGAATTGGGGTTGTGGCTCAGCGTTGGAGTACTTGCCTCACATGTGTGAGGCACTGAGTTCAATCCTCAGCACCACATAAAATAAATAAAGGAAATAAAGGTATTGTGTTCATCTACAACTAAAATAATATTTTTTAAAAATTATGTGAATAATGTGAAGTGTCCCATCGGAAACAAATTTATTGAGCACTGACTATATACAAAGCTCTACTTCCAGATACTCTATATATGTCATTCCTAACTTTACAATAACCATTTTATAGATGATAAAGTCTAGTTCACTGACTCAGGAACTTGGCCAAGGTCACATAGCACCATGATTGAGTAACTTAGCTAAGGCTCCATGGCAGAGCTCATGTGAAATCCTGGCTTTTGCTCATTGCAGAAAACTTTGCTCTTTTCACTGGGCAAAACTAGGCCACAAAATACCTCCGAATGCTTTGTGAATAATTAAACATTGTAGGGATCATGATCCACACTATAATTTTTGCCACTGCACTCACTTAAGTATATGACATAATTTGAAGGGTGAAGCATAATTTTATGCTACTGGGATGTAATAATGCTATATAAACTATGCTATGGTTTTCATGTTGAAATTCAACATGAAATTCAAATTCATGAATTTCTGTATATTTATTTTTCTTGACCCTTTTTGCAGATAGCATCTTTTTACTTTTTGTGATTGTAAGTAGTTCTAAGCACAGTAGTGGAGATCTATGAGGGACCAGAGAAAATGATACTGGGAAAGCTTGAGTCAAATGCTTTCTTTCTTTTCCCTTGCTGCTTAGCAACCCTCTACCATTGACTGAATCTGTAAATGCATAAAGGAGAAATTACAAGGGCCCCAAGAAACACATGACCTGTATATTATTGCTAGTAGTTCATGGATGAATTTAAAGATATTACTAAGGAATATGATTCAAATTTTATGGTCTGATTCCATAGTTCAAGGTTTTTAGAATTTACTGCCAATCATTTAACTGCCAATCAGTACTAGATTGACTCATGGGACTTTACTCAAATTATCTTTTTTACTATAGATCACCTTCATAATTTGAAAAAGTTGTACCCTTCTCTAAGAGTTATACATAGATCATTCACTGAAGACTGAATGTCTTGCTTCCCAGAGGCTTAAATAGAAGATTGTGTTGTGTGGAAGTTGCACTAATGTGTCTGAAAGAAGAAAGGTAAGGTACCTTTTAAAAAACCATAATAATGTAATGTAAAAATACTGTAGTATCTTTAAAGATAAAACAAACTTGAAATGTATAGTCAAAAAACATACAACAAAGTAATTCAAACAAAAGGTAAGGTTATAGGAAGGTTTAAGAACGAAAACCAAAGAAATACAATGAGAAAAAACAGTAACTTCACCTGTACATTGACTCTTGTAAGGCAAGGCATTTAAATGACTAAAACTAGTTACCAGTGTTGGCTTGATCTTCATAAACCTCAGAAACACGTGTTTACAGAAATATGTTGTGTTTACAATTAGAGTTTATCTCCCAGAAATTATCTGAAGTAATTGAGTTTTTTAAAAAAACCAAATGACCATTACAAACTCATGTAGTATATTAATACAAATTACAATTTCTCTAGCCTACATTTTGACAAATCCTGCTGGGTAATAAGGTATGGAGAATGTAAGCATTAGAGATGGGCAGTTCTGGGTATAGTTACTTACTCACTCTAAGTTAATCACACAGCCACAACCTAGGAAAGTTGCCTACTCTCACTCTTCCTAGTCTAAGGATTATGGTGAGGCTAACTGGTATAATGTATTTAAAGTTAGTTATGAAGATGAGGAGCAATTAGACCTCTGAAATGATCATCTGAAAATAAAAACTGTGAAAAACATTGATATAGTAATAGGCAATCTACAAATACAGAATATTAAGTTCTTTTTATAAAAGCTGGATATTTGACATAATGAAAAGAAATACTGGTCTGAACTTGAGACACCTAGAGATTCTTCGAGATAAAGGAGTTGACTTAGACTTCAGCTCCTTAAGGGCTAGAGACTTAATTCATCTTCTCAGTCCTACTACTTTTAACTTTATCTGATATGTAGATACACTTAATAAACAATGAAGGTTAGTTAGTTGAAAGAATGATTGCTTGCATAAACATACTGATTTCCAACATCAACACTCTGCTTTTATAAGATGACAGGTGAGTGTCGTATAAATGTGTTTTATCAGGGCACATGTATGAAAATATCAAGTGCTAGTTTGGCAAGAAATTTTGGAATTTATGTTGAAATGGAGAGGCTGAATATTTCTTGTATATCTTTTTTGGATAAATATTTGTAACACTCATTTTCTACCCACTGAGGAATTTTCCGACTTGCAGGAACTTGACCATAGATAGGTCTCTGTAATATGAGGTAACTCATGGAATATAAGGCTTCATTTAAAAAATATTTTTAATAATTTTAATAATGGCAGTGGGAAATAAGAAATAATTCTTTACATTTGTAACTCAGGAGTCTTGCTGGCTGAATTCTGTGGTACTACTGCCAAGAATTAGCAAACAGCATAAATATTTTCATTTGTTGGAATGCTAATGTCTTAATTTCAAATCTACAAAATATTTAACCCATTAGCGCTAATGGCCTCTACTATTCAATTTCAAATTGCTACATAATTCAGAATGACTTTCCTATTCCAACTTTACGTATAACTGAACCCATTCAGGACTGGTTAAGCTATGTAAACCTAGTGATTCACTCTAAGCCTGCAGATAATTTATCTTAGCTTCTTGTCTTTAAGTGAATTGTCAATGCCAGAACATGATTTCAGGGACCCAGAAAACAGTGCTTTCTTTGACTAATCATTTTTATTTTTAAAGCACTTACCTGCTTTTTCAATGACTATATCCCTTAAGGTATATAGCAGACTACTGACATTGATTTTCTTGAGTGGTAGATTTAGGGCTATGGGAACATTACTTCCTACCTTATATATTAGTGTATTACTTGATTATTTAACACAACATTTTATATATTTAATATTTTAATAACAACAGATCCTGTTATGGTTTGGATATGTGGTATCCCCCAAAAGCTCATGTATGAGACAATGCAAGAAACTTCAGAGGTAAAATGATTAGGGTATGAGAGCTATATCCTAACCAATGGCTTAATCCACTGACATAGAACAACTGAGTAGTAATTGTAGGCAGATAGAGTGTAGTTGGAGGAGGTAGGTCACTCGGGGCAAGCCTTTTGGGTTTTTATTTTTGTCCTGGTGAATGGAGCAGCCCCACCCCCATCCGTACATTTCTCTGCTTCCTGGTGCCATGTCCTGAGCTGCTTTCCTTTGCCCCATCATCTGCCATGATGTTCTGCCTCACCTTGGGTCTTATTTTTCTTCCTTTCCCACTTTTATACTGGAAGTCCTCCTCCTCCACCTCTTCCTTCTCCTCCATGTTCCTCTCCCCTCCTTCTCCTCCTCCTCCTCTTCCTCTTCTTCTTCTTCCTTTCTTCCTCTTACTCTTCCCCTCCTCCTTCTCCTCCTCCTCCTTCTTCTTTTTCTATTTCTTCTTCTTCCTCCTTCTCCTCCTCCCCCTTCTTGGTTTTTTTTTTTTGGATGATGGGGATTGAACCCATGGCCTTGTGCATGCTAAGCATGGCTCTACCACTGAGCTCCACCCCCAGCTTCATTGAAGTTTTTATCATGTCTTATTTTGGTCTCTAGAACATTCAGTAAAATTTTACTAATAATAGTGACAGCACTCTTGTCTTATTCCTAACTTTAGTGAGACTGCCTGTAGCATTTCTCCATCAAGCAGAACTTTGGCTAGGTGTATTTTATCATGTTAAAGAAGTATTCATCTGTTGCTGTTTTACTGAGTGCTTTATATTAGGTCATTGAAATCATGAGCATTTTATAAATACCTTCAACAATATTCTATTATTTTGACCTTTCTGTCCTCTCACCCTCCAATCTCTTGCTCATGTTTCCAGTGACTGGTCCTAATCAGAATCCAGAGGGAAAGGGAGTTCCTAATAGCTTCCTAGAGTCCAGAGCAGGACAGGAAAGGGTAAAGGGTAGATCTGGAGCACAGACATCCAGTAGAGAAAACAAGACAGCTTTACTCTTCATTAACTGAAAACAAAAAGATTGTTCTGGGTGGCATAAGCAATTTTCTTGAAGTCAATAGCATTACTTTTGTTTATTGAAAAAAAATGTGAAAGAAAATTATAGGGTCTTGAAAATTTTTGCATGGCAACTTGCTGGTACCAATGTTTTTCAGATCTGATGTCAGCAGTCCTGAATTGCATTTCCTGAGCCTGAACTCCCTTTTAGGATCGAGCTTCTCAAACATAATTTCCCCTCTATCTATTACCTTATTAAAAAAAAACCTTTCAACTCCTTCCTTAGACCTAAAAATAATGATTTAGTGGAATGGATGTCAGATGGCTCAGTTGTAAGCTCAGGAACCAGACACTGTATCTTCTGGGAAGGATCCAAGAGAACACACCCGCTTCCCTGGCCTCCAAGAGTGAGCCATTCGCAGCCTGCCTCAGACACTTCATTGCATCAGCACACCTGGCTTTGGGGGCAATGATTTCACCTGATGTTACCACTTGATGTCCTTCTGGTAGGCTCATTCTTTTTCTGCCAGATGTTTGGAAACTATTCCAAACTCCATAGCAATCTTGGCCCTCCGGGCTACATATTTGGGAAACATCATGACATCAAGAGCTACAGATAGGTTGCCAAATAAAATTCAGGCCCCCCAGTTAAATCTGAGTTTCAGATAAACAAAAATGATTGTTTATCTGAACCTCAAAATACAACTGGCTGCCCTGTATTTTTCTTTGCCACATTTGATAACTCCTATCATAGAGCGCTTTCTAAAATAATACTCTGGTATACTTCCCGCATCCACTTCCCTTTCTTACAATTCCAAAATTTCTTCCCTCTCCCCTATAATTTAATTCAAAAAAGTTTTAAGATAGCCCAGGAGGGGTGTTAATCTACTGGTCACAGTTGAGGTTCACTTCTGAGGCCTTTGCCTCTAATTTTAACCCCCATTAGCAGAGATTAATTTATTGGATCAGTAAAGTTGTTACTTTAGCACTGAGGACATTTCAGTGGTGGCTGAAAATAAGGGTGAATTATTGAAAAAATTAAATGTTATCAGGTATGCATAGGGGTAGGGGTGGAAGTGGGGATGGATGTACAGGGTAGCTTAAAGGAATACATGCAGGAAAGAAAATAATGAAAAAAATTAACATATCTGATAATTTTGCCTGGCTGGAGTCTTAGTATTCTTCAGCGTAGAGCATGACTTGGAGCCTGGATCCCACAGTACAGAAAGTTGGAGAGGCTGTGGAGGGAACAACTGCTAAGCACCCAAGTACTAGAGGCAAAGTAGCGCAAGAGGAGAAGTAAAACCAAGAAATATTAAAAAATTAGGTGTTTGACGTTTAAGGAAAAAGTCCAAAGTTAGTCAAGGATGATGGCTTATTGCAGGATTAAAAACCTCTGAATGACAAAACTTCTGAAACAGGAAGTAATGGTAGCACGTGGTACCCTGCTGATCTGTCTCCCTCCCAAGTACTTCTCCATTCCCAGCCTTTATGCCACCGTACATAGCAGAGAAAGCAACAATGCTCTCCCCAAAGGTTTTATCTCTGTGAAATGAATACACCAGACCACAACCTTATTTTCTGAGATTAACTCTATGTAACTAGCTCTTCCAAATTCTGTAGCCTGAGAGGCTGAGAGTTTGGTCTTTCATAAGTCAGATCCAATATGGCTAGTCCCATGTGCCATCCAAGTCTATGCCTGGAGACTTACTATTTAAGGGAACCAGTTTAGTAAAACCATTTTTATGGTCATTTTTCCCTTCCAGTATTTTTGAACTGTACCAAGTAGCTTGGGGACTTCAATACAAGAGTCTGCTCAAACCTGACCTGTTCAGAGAGGCAGAAGAGTTTTCAGCTGCCAGTCAAGCAGGGTGGTCAACTTATTCCAATTTATCAGGGACTGTCCTAGTTTGAACACTGCAATTCCTATACTCCAGGAAATCCCCCAGTCCCAATCAAACTGGGATGGCCAGTCACCCTAAACTCAAGGTACCTAGGCTTTGGCACCTGAATAGCAGTTTCCTAATCTGTAAGATACAGATTAACTGTATCTCTTGGTATTGGCTAACACAGTTTCTAAGATTACTGTCATATCTGTGAGTCTATGATTTGCTCTCATGCTCCTAACCTTGCCCATCTGCAACCATTTCCTGGAGAAAATTCATTTGTTCCAAGTCCTGGGCCATATACCCTGATAAACTATCAGTGTGTTAATGAGAATGGTGAATAGGGTTCACAACTTCATTTCAACAATGGCTCTGGGAGGAAGGCATGTGGCCATATCCAAGTAGATCTTCTGGTTGGCAGTTCCCCTGGGGATGGGGTACATGGCTCTGTGTCATCCTGAGAGGAAGATAGTTTTAGGCAGGCAGGTTTTGGGATAGCCAAACTGAGAAATTTGGTTTGGTTTGATGGACTGGTTTCAGCAGCAGAGCAGGAACAGGACACAGGCAGGACGGTCTTGTCGAACTTGAGCCAACTTTCACGCTATGACCTGAATAAAGTCAGCAGTTGAAACCAGAGACTGTAGAATAAAGGAAGTAGTCTATTGATAGCACTACTTTTTTTTTTTTTTTTTTTTTTTAATGCATTTGCTCCTAGCCTGAGTCCGTCATCTAAAAATACAGATAAGCAGCTATCATTCTGGGGAAGTTGAGAGTTCAACTCTGGAGTCAATACCTACTAACTTTATGACAGTGGGCAGGTAGTAGGTTAAATCACATGAATTTACTGATATTTGACTTTTTTTTATCTCCAAAAATAGGAATTCTACATAGTTCAGCCTAATAACCAACTTTCTTTTCTTGGTTTTCTCCTGTATGAAATGTAGATAGACACCAATCTTAGGAGGACTAAGTGAGAGAGGACACAGAAGGTGGTCAGTCCCTGGCATACAGTCCCTGCTCACTCATCAGCTGTATGCTATCACTGTCATTACAGTGAAGAAATACACAGGGTCTTTAGACTTCTTCAACTGAATCTAGGCAAGCCTAACTCTACCTGGGACAGAGAACATGGACAGACCAAGGCAATCTGGTCACCTTAGTAAACTGTGGAACTTCATTCTAATCCCAGGGTGAGGAAACAATAGGTTCATACCACAGGTTTCTCAGGTGGTTTGGAGAACTAAAATTTCATCCCTTTTCCCAGGGCAGACAATCAGTTGCAAAGCACAGCAAAGGACTTCTATCCTGGGATCTTGCTTTACTATTGGGCCCCATCTTCAGTCTTAACATCTGTTTGTAGTAGCCACACAACAGAGCCATCTTATTCAGTTTAACTGCATGCACATAAAATGACTAAGTATTGTGAAGCACACACAAATGTGACAGCGACATCATTATCAGAGTACAAAAAAAGTTACAATGAATTTCTCTCAATAGCTAACAGGAAGCAAAAAAAAAAAAATGGAAACAAAAGATTTGCTGTAATATTATAATTAAGTAAAATTTATTAACTTAGCAAAGGCACTTGGACTTTTTATAGCTCAAGGATTCTAGGAAATAACTTTCTTACATATAATGAGGAAGTGCCTCTCTATATTTTTCTTCTCTATGACCTTCCTATGTTTTATCTTTTCCAGTTTATTCCCTTGATGATAAAGTAATCTGTTCAACAGGGGACACTACAGTCCTTAAATCAAATGATGACTGGGGGCCTCTGCTGATTTCAAAGCCAGTTTTTCCCCACTGTGTGGATCCCAGGTGTGATGTCAGTAATCTAGAACAGAAAAGAGCCTTGAACTTGGTTTGGCTTAAACTCTCCCTTTCAAGCTAACTTCTTACAAATGTGAGAAAGTTCAGTTCTCAACTTGCACTAACAAAAGGTGTTTACCACAAAATACCTGGCTGTTCCTAATAATGGCTTTGCTTTTTTGAATTAATTCCTCACTGATGACAAAGACAGCTTTTGAACTTCTGGGTATGGCTAGGCAGGGCATTTTCACTTGGCTTGGCTCTTTACATAGATAGAAAAGGCTTGGTTGGGCACCTGGCATTTTGTGGCCAATAATTATACTACAATTGTTACTGTGCATTACCGAAACTTCAGTTTTTGATTTAAAGCCAACTTTACTCTTTGAAACAAACATCATTTGAAAGCCTAGTATGCCTTGAAATGATCTTAAAATCTATTTTATAAGAAGGTTTTGGTACAAACTAGACTTTTTTGTTGTTGTTCATTTGCTTTTGGTTGTGTTTTATTTCTATTTATTTATTTATTTTTTGGTACTGGGGATTGAACTCAGGTGCATTCAACCACTAAGCCACAACGTCAGCCCTATTTGGTGTTTTACTTAGAGACAGGGTCTCACTGAATTGCTTAGCACCTCGCCATTCCTGAGGCTGGCTTTGAACTCTTGATCCTCCTGTCTCAGCCTCCTGAGCCACTGGGATTACAGGCATGCACTACCATGCCCAGCAATGTTTTTTTTTTTTTTTTTTTTTTTTTTTTTTTAATGACATTTTGCTTTAGCACAGTGTCTCTTTGCCTGTCAATTGGTCTGAGTTCCTTCAGCTTTTCCAAGCAGTGTTATCTCTCTACTGAGACCATTTTAATACCTCCTTGTCCCTTGTCCCTTCATCAGTGTTGATGTTTTTCCACGCCAACATGCTTATCCCATTGACTTATTCCAGAGTATGTGCTCACAACTGAGGCAGGTGAGGTGATAAAAACCTAAATAACCAGAGAAACAGATTATTGTTTTCACATTTAGAAGATTAGTTAGGGTGGAGATGTAGCTCAGTGGTAGAGTACTTTGTCTAGCTTGTGCATGGCCCTGGGTTCAAACCCCAGCACTGGGGGAAAGAAAAAAAGGAGGAGGAGGAGGAGAAGGGAAAGAAAAGAGTCAGTCATCCTTGGGTAGACTTACACGGTTGTGAGTCTTCAGGTCCCAATTCTTAACTGAAAACTTGATCACCAAGGTGTTAGCATCAGCCGTGAAGGATGGAGCCATAGGGGTTCAGGTCTGTGCGGCAGGAGAAGCCTAATCTCCTGTGAGCCTTTCCTTGCTTTTAGATTCCAAACAATAACAAACACTTGTCTCACAAGGACCTGGTGAAGTTACTTGTGACTGAAAAAAAATTTTTTTTTCCTGGTATTCCTCTATCCCTCCTCCCTGCCTCCATGGCTTGGACAGCAGGGCCCTTGTTGTATTACCTCAAAGTGGGGAAATGATATGTTAGGATAAAAAGCAAAACAAGAACAACACAACTTTCATGAGTTGTATGTTGTGTTAAAAAAAAAAACCTCTCTGAGGTCTAGACAGAATTTGAAATATAGCCAAGGTATTTGGGAAAAAAAGGTGTGAGGAGAGTGAGGCTTCTCTGGAAGATTAGAAACACTTCACTCTGCTAATTAGAGGAAAGATGGATGAAAAGCCAGAGGGCAAAAGCAAGACTAGGTCTTTCCTTACTACCTCACTTCCCTACCTCAAGGAGGCAGCAAGCCTAGGGAGAAAAATGGTTGTGTGCTGAGGGCCCTAGAGGGGCCCCAGGGTAGCAGAGAGCTGTTGGACATGACTGTGATCAGAAAGGAGGCACAGACTTACCAGTGTCAGTAAAGGAGGACTAGAAAAACTATGGGCATCTTGGTTGGTGCCTCCTCCAAGAGCTGACCTGAAGAACAAATGGATCTCCTAGTACCTTGGCACTACCTAACCACCCTAACCAACCTCCCCCAGACTTAGATACCTTTGTAAAGGTGGAGAAATACTGAAAGGATGGAAGTCATCAGTTACACCTTCCAACATAGAGTGTGGGCTTGAACATATATTAGGTTGATTGACAGAGGAACAAGTAAATCTTTCTTGCATACTTGAGTTTGTGCACTGAGATCTTTGCATCTAGTTTGAACTTCTGGGGATGGCAGGATGGTGTAGAGGAGAGACCACTAACCTGAGAATGAGAGAACCAAAGCTCTGTCACCTAGAGGGTGACTTGGACAAATCATATCTGAGTCTTGAGATCCTCCATAAAATGTGGATAATAAAACTTATCCTGACAACTCTGCCATGTTGTAAGGAAAGGGATGTGCTTGTGGATGTCACAGAGTACAATTTGAGGCAGCAAGGGAGCCTACATAATAGTTTCAAATGCAAAACATAATTAGAAGAAGAATACTAGGTAATTCCAACCTGTAGGAAATTGTAGCAAAGACTGACAAGATATTTTTCAATTTCATTTATTTTTCCTGGCATACAATTTCATTTATACTTCCCCAGCCTCTCTTGCAGGATGGGGTCAAGTGATTGGATTCTGGCTAACAGAATATGGCAGAAGTAATGGGTGGTGCTTGCATACTTAGCCACAAATCCTGCTGTGTGGTCTTTCAAGTACTCTCTTCTCCTCTGTCAATGTTGAGGTCAAATGTTGAAGATGTTGGCCTTTTAAGATCAATGAAGTCTGAATTCCCAGGTCACCATTGAGAGGTGTCACACAGGAGAGCCCCCTGTTTATACTAGATTGTGATGCATGAGAAACTTTTATCATGTCAAGTCAATGATATTTTGAGTTTTTGTGCTGATGTAGTCTATCTAGCCTATCCTAATACTGTAATAAATGACAATTAGAGAACATATTAAGATAGAAGATATACATACCATGTATGCATGCATATACATATAGATGACATGTCTCAAAGCATGAAGGAGTGACTCAGTCAATATCTTTCCTTCCACACTATGAAGAACATAGAAGTTCTTTTCTTGGGCAAAGATGTCACAAGCACAAGTCATGATGACATTCAAGTCTGTGTCTGGTTTGCACAGTGGAAGCACATTTACCTAGAAAACTGGAGGAATTTCTCACCTGGAGTTGATGCCTGCGCAGGTGCTCTGCACTACTTCATCTCAGCTGCTGAGTCCTTTTCTTGCCTGATTCATTGTCCCTCCTCATCTCAAACTCCCTGTGGACCTTGGCATTCTAACAAGGAGGACTCAGGGGATGCTCTGGATCTAGGTAATGAGGAAAGTCTGTTCCTTAGGGAGCACACAGCTGCTACAAAACATCTCAAAGCAGTAGGTTTTACCTGTTTGCTTATTGCTACACGCATTCCCCAAATGGTTCTAGCACACACACTTTTGCTACTCAAATCACTAGAGCAGTTGAAACTATTGATCGTACCCAGAGACTGAAAACTCACTGCAACCCTGGAGGCTGCCCAAATGCAGAGAGCAGGAAAGTGGTACTTTCCCCAGAAATTAACACCTCTTTGTTCAGGACTGGCTAGAGAACACAGTTATCTTCGAGGCCTGTCTTCAAATTACATTTGCTACAAGCCTGGTCACTACCTCTCCCTGGATAAGGCTTTATTCTTATGCCTTATTCAACCCGTGGGAAGGATCCCTAGGGAGAACCAGTCACTTCATTCCTCCATTAACAAAGACTTCCCTCTTTGGGACCAATTAGCTGGCCTTGACCTGTGGCAGAGAATCATGCCCAGTGGTCATGCAGACTTGGGCCACTGGTCATACAGGGTGAATAAAGAGCCATGAATACAACAGGAAATTTGACATAATAACTGCATAAAATCTCAAAGCTCCCATCCTACTGAAGTTTGGTAAGTGCTGTTTTTACATCACATTCAGATAAATGTCACTGCCCTTCAGGAAAAGAAGGTGGTTAGTACACTTGCTAGAAGTATTTTCATTATTGAAATGAGAATTGGTAATCTTAAATATAAAGATACTTTAGCTATATTTGTTTATTTATTTGACAGTGCTGAGGATCTAACCAGGGCCTCAGGCATGCTAGGCAAGCACTCTTCCACTAGACTACATCCCCAGCCCTACTTTAGGTGTTTTAAATTGTTGCTAACACAGTTTTTTTTTAATCATAAAACTAATTTGTGCTGATTGTAGTAAATTTTTAAAGTACAGAAAGGTATGTATAATTTTTGAATAACACTCATCAGCTTTAGACCTGTGATATAGTTAACCATGTACTTCTTTCTTCCCTTTATATGTTTTTTTGAATTTTTAGCATATATTTATTATTATTATTATTTTTAATTTTAATTTTATTGTGAACAAATGGGATACATGTTGTTTCTGTTTGTACATCGAGTAATAGCATACCATTTGCGTAATCATACATTTACATAGGGTAATGATGTTTGATTCATTCTGTTATTTTTCCTCCCCCCCACCCCTCCCACCCCTCTTTTCCCTCTATACAGTCCCTCCTTCCTCCAGTCTTGCCCCCCTCCCACCCCACATTATGTGTCATCATCCACTTATCAGTGAGATCATTTGTCCTTTGGTTTTCTGAGATTGGCTTATCTCACTTAGCATGATATTCTCCAATTTCATCCATTTGCCTGCAAATGCCATAAGTTTATTATTCTTTATAGCGGAGTAATATTCCATTGTATATATATACCACAGTTTCTTTATCCATTCATCAATTGAAGGACATCTAGGTTGGTTCCACAGTCTGGCTATTGTGAATTGAACAGCAATGAACATTGATGTGGCTGTATCTCTGTATTATGCTGATTTTAAGTCCTTTGGGTATAGGCCCAGGAGTGGGATAGCTGGGTCAAATGGTGGGTCCATTCCAAGTTTTCTAAGGAATCTCCACACTGCTTTCCAGAGTGGCTGCACTAATTTGCAGCCCCACCAGCAATGTATGAGTGTACCTTTTTCCCCACATCCTCGCCAACACCTATTGTTGCTTGTGTTCTTGATAATCGCCATTCTAATTGGGGTGAGATGGAATCTTAGTGTAGTTTTGATTTGCATTTCTCTTATTACTAAAGATGGTGAACATTTTTTCATATGTTTGTTGATTGCTTGTAGATCTTCTTCTGTGAAGTGTCTGTTCATATCCTTAGCCCATTTGTTGATTGGGTTATTTGTATTCTTCGTGTAGAGTTTTTTGAGTTCTTTATAGATTCTGGAAATTAGTGCTCTATCTAAAGTATGAGTGGCAAAGATATTCTCCTACTCTGTAGGCTCTCTCTTCGCATTGTTGATAGTTTCCTTTGCTGAGAGAAAGCTATTTAGTTTGAATCTATCAGTTATTGATTCTTGCTTTTATTTCTTGTGCTATGGGAGTCCTGTTAAGGAAGTCTGATCCTAAGCCAACAAGTTGAAGATTTGGACCTACTTTTTCTTCTATAAGATGCAGGGTCTCTGGTCTGATTTCAAGGTCCTTGATCCATTGTGAGTTGATTTTTGTGCAGGGTAAGAGATAGGGGTTTAGTTTCATTCTGTTGCATATGGATTTCCAGTTTTCCCAGGACCATTTGTTGAAGAGGCTATCTTTTCTCCATTGCATATTTTTGGCCCCTTTGTCTAGTATGAGAAAATTGTATTTATTTGGGTTTGTGTCCATGTCCTCTATTCTGTACCATTGATCTACCTGTCTATTTTGGTGCCAATACCATGCCGTTTTTGTTACTATTGCTTTGTAGTATAGTTGAAGTTCTGGTATTGCGATACCCCCTGTTTCATCCTTCCTGCTAAGGATTGCTTTAGTTATTCTGGGTTTCTTATTCTTCCAGATGAATTTCATGATTGCTTGCTCTATTTCTGTAACTGAAGTCCTTTTTTGACATTTCTTCTAACAGACTATCATTGGATTCTATTAATATAGAATCTAGATTTGTTTGGATCATTTTCTTCCCTTGTTTTTTCATGTTGTTCATGTAAATTCCCCTCTAGCAGTGCAGATCTGGGGTATTGCAGATTTCCCCCTGTAGGCTTATAGTGACCCTATAGGTTTCTGAAACCTTTTCTTTAAGGGGATATCAATATTAGCAGTGCCCAATTCAGACACTATGCAATCCTAGATCAAATAGCCCCTATGAGGACAATAACAATATTGTCACAATAACCAGAATGAGTTCAAATATTATCTTCAGTAAAACAAACAGATTTGCAATAAGATCTGCAGTTTCAAATGGAGGACAAAGAGGATGCAGAGGGATGTAGAATGTAGCTGTTAATGGGATAAGAAAAGAATATACAGAAGTTCTAGATAATAGAAAGGGTGAGAGTGTAATCAAAAGAAATTGGATATTAGCATGCAAAAAAGGAAGAAAGAGACTCTGAGGGAACAGGTAAACAAAAGGAAAAGAGAGCAAGAAAAGTAAAGAAATAAAAACTTAAATTTTTTCAATAAGGAGAAGAAAGAAAATCTACAATATAACAGTCACATAGTAATGAAACCTCCCAGTCTTCAGTAGCCTGATGCATGAGAGGTACCTGACAATGAGCTTCAAGTCTCCAGCAGGCGTCTCAGGATGGGATTTGCCCCACCTGAAGATCAGAGCTATGGCTTCCAGGATTATCTAAGATGGCCACTCTGACTTCCAAATGTGTTGACAAATGGGGGACTGCAGCTCAGGGTGTGGACGTGGTCAGCTGGAGGTCCTGGAGGCGGGGTGCGGTTGGTCAGGCAGGGGTCCTGGAGGTCGGGTGTGTTTGGTGTGGTTGTGGGATCCTGGAGGCTGGGTGCAATCATTCGGTCTGGGGTCCTGGTGATAGGGCGCAGTCAGTTGGTCTGGGGGTCCTGGCGTCAGGGAGCAGTCAGTCGATGTGAGGGCCCCAGAGGCAGGGAGTGATTGGTCGGGCTGAGGGATCCTGGAGACAGGGCTCAATCAGTCGGGCCAGGAGTCCTATGGGGCCTGGCTGTTGTCTCAAAATGGCGGCAGCCATGTGTAATCAAACCTGCAGGTACTGTAACAGTGAACTTCCAGGCAACAGCAGGCAGCTGGTGCTCCACTGGTGGTCGCAATCAGTTTGCTGACTGTTGTCAGACGATCTGGAGGTGAACCCCGTGCATTGGGTGATGGATAGGTGGAAGGCAGGCGATGGACAGAGGAGAGGCAGGCAAATGGCAGATGATAGGTGCCTGACAGTGAGCAATCTACACTCAAAAAAGGCGTCGATATGCTGGCAGACTGCAGGTGATCACAGCAGACAAATGGGGTAAACAGCAGGGGATCGATAAGCAGTAAAAACTGCCTCACCAAGAAACAGATATCCTCTGCTTGAAACCGAACTTACAGAGCGACAAGGAATGCAACCTCCCTCTAGTCCGCCATCTTGGATCTCCCCTTTATATGTTTTTGAGGGAAGAAATGACAGCAATTTCTTTATTTTTGCATAGCTCATAACACCCACCACAAACATTACATGTTTGTGAATGAATGTCATTCAATGAATTTAGGAAAGTCGCTCTCACTGCCTATGTGGACCAGAGTCTCTGAGGCTGACAAAATAAAAAAATCACACTTCCTGCCCAGGATTGCTTTGGCTATTCTGGGTCTTTTGTTCGTCCAGATGAATTTCATGATTGCTTTTTCTGTTCCTATGAGATAGGAATGTCATAGGGATTTTAATTGGAATTGCATTAAATCTGTTTAGTGTCTTTGGAAATATGGCCATTTTGTTAATATTCATTCTGTCCATCCAGAACATGGGAGATATTTCCATCTTCTAAAGTCTTTTTCAATTTCTTTCTTTAATGTTTTGTAGTTTTCATTGTAGAGATCTTTCACCTCTTTGGTTAGATTGATCCCCAAGTATTTTTTTGAGGCTATTGCAAATGGAGTTGTTTTCCTCATTTCCCTTTCAGATGTTTCATCGTTTATGTATAAAAATGCTTTAGATTTATGTGTGTTGATTTTATATCCTGCTATTTTGCTGAATTCATTGATGAGGTCTAGAAGTTTTCTGGTGGAGTTTTTTTGGATCCTCTAAATAGAGAATCATGTCATCAGCAAATAGCGACAGCTTGAATTCCTCCTTTCCTATTCGTATCCCTTTGGTATTTGTATTTTTTTGATCTGTCTAATTGCTCTGGCTAGGCTAGTATTTCAAGGACGATGTTGAATAGAAGTGGTGAAAGAGGGCATCCCTGTCTTGTTCCCGTTTTTAAAGGGAATGCTTTCAGTTTTTCTCCATTAAGAATGATGTTGTCTGAGGGCTTAGCATAAATAGCCTTTACAATGTTCAGGTATGTTCCTACTATCCCTATTTTTTCTAGTGTTTTGAGAATGAAGGGGTGTTGTATTTTGTTGAAGAGCGATGTAGGAGGTATCACAATACCAGACCTCAAACTCTACTATAGATCAGTAGTAACAAAAAAGGCATGATATTGGCACCAAAACAGACAGGTATATCAATGGTACAGGATAGAAGACACGGAGATATACCCACATAAGTACAGTTATCTCATATTAGACAAAGGTGCCAAAAACTTACAATGGAGAAAAGATAGCCTCTTCAACAAATGGTGCTGGCAAAACTGGAAATCCACATGCAGTAAAATGAAATTAAACCCCCATCTCTCACCCTGTACAAAACTCAACTCAAAATGGATCAAGGATATAGGAATTAGACCTGAGACCCTTCTCCAAATAGAAGAAAAAGTAGGCCCGAATCTCCATCACATTGGCTTAGGACCAGACTTCCTTAACAAGACCCCCATAGTGCAAGAAATAAAAGCAAGAATCAATAAATGGGATAGATTCAAACTAAAAAGTCTTTTCTCAGCACAGGAAACAATCAATAATGTGAAAAGAGAGCTACAGAGTGGGAGAAAATTTTTTCCACACACACTACAGACAAAGCACTCATCTCCAAAGTTTATAAAGAACTTAAAAAAATTTACACCCAAAATACAAAGAACCCAATCAATAAAAGGGCTAAGGAAATAGGCAGACACTTCACAGATATATACAGGTGATCTATAAATATATGAAAAACTGCTCATCATCCCTAGTAATTAGAGAAATGCAAATTAAAACCACTCTAAGATTTCATCTAACTCCAATTAGAATGGCTATCATCAAGAACACAAGCAATAATAAATGTTGGCGTGGATGTGGGGAAAAAGGCACACTCATACATTGCTGGTGGAGTTGCAAATTGGTGCAGCCACTCTGGAAAGCAATATGGAGATTCCTCAGAAAACTTGCAATGGACCCACCATTTGACCCAGCTATCCCACTCCTCAGTTTGTACCCAAAGGACTTAAAATCAGCATACTACAGTGATGCAGCCACATCAATGTTCATAGCAGCTCAATTCACAATAGCTAGATTATGGAACCAACCTAGATGCCCTTCAATTGACGAATGGATAAAGAAACTGTGGTATATATATATATATATATATATATATATATATATATATATATACACACAATGGAATATTACTGTCATAAAGAAGAATAAAATTATGGCATTTGCTGGTAAATGAATGAAGCTGGAAAATATCATGCTAAGTGAAGTAGGCCAAACCCAAAAAACCAAAGTCCAAATGTTTTCTCTGATAAGTGCATGACAATATATAACAAGGGGGGTGTGGCAGAGGGAAGAGAAGAATGAAGGAACTTTGGATGGTGTAGAGGAAAATGGGGTGGAAGGAGGTGGAGGACAGAAAGACAGTAGAATGAAACAGACAGCATTACCCTATGTTTATGTGTGATTACATGAATGGTTTGAATCTACATTGTGTACAACCATAGAAATGAAATGTTGTACCCCATTTGTATACAATGAATCAAAATGAAGTCTGTAAAAATAAAAAAGATTGAACTGGGGCTGTGGCTCAGTGGTAGAGTGCTTGCCTAGCACATGTGAGGCACTGAGTTCGATCCTCAGTACCACATAAAAATAAATAAATAAAATAAAGGCATTGTTGTCTCTTTACAACTAAATATATATATATATATATATATATATATATATAAAAGAAAAAAGATTTTAATAAAAAAATGCAAACTGGAAAAAAAAAGAATTTTGAAGGAACACATATATTAAAATAAAATAAAATAAAAGGATACTTTCATCTTGTACCCAGAATAGAGTAAAATATTTTTTAAAAATAAACAAAACACTCTGCAATAAAGACTGTCTATACCCAGGTGGAGTGAAGCATAAAATATGGACTCTGAACTTAGAGGTGATCAGAAATCCATTGCTGGTCCTTAGTAGCAATATATCTACAGGCACGTTCTTTCAATGTTGAGACTTTAGTTCAATGGGGGGGTTTGCTCTGATTACCCTTACATCTGCTCCCAAGCTGATTGATTTATTGATTCCTAAAAGGTTGATAATTGACCTGGTGATGAAACATCTGGTCTGTCGAGAACTGTCTCAGTTTTAGAACTGAAATCTTACACCTTAATCTCAGGTAAACCAGGATGGTGGGTTGCCCTACAGAAAGGTTGCACACACTACACTTGACTCTTCAAGCTTCTGGGTAAAAGCAAAACCCACTTGTGCTTATTGCAGTAACCCAAACATGTCACTTGGCCACAGAGAACTCCAAGATGTGAGTGCCATCTTCCTATGTTCTAGAAATACTTGGTCACTAGCTATAATGACCTCTACACTTCCATTCCCCTTCCTGTCCCCATCTGGTTTTATAGTCTTGCTCAAGAGATGTTCAGCTCTAGCACCAGATCCTAGCACATTTATTGTCCCAGGGGCTGTCATTCCTTGGGTTACACTCCAAGAACAATCTTGGTAGTAAGTTAGGCAATAGATGCCAAAGACAGAATCAGCTTCTTCCTCAATGACCCATCTATTGATTGACTGATTAGTGGATTCATTTATTAGATAAATGTTTATTAAACCCCTATTAATGCTGGAGAAGAAACTACACTGGAAATGATATGACCTTCAGTACAAAATTATAAATCCAGGAAAAGAGTGAGCAGATAATATTAAGCTTTTATTATGCCATTTATAGATTTCATTTCCTCTATTAAATTATTCTGCAGGCAATTTGGTATTTCCTCTCCTGTCTCTTCTGAATACTCACTAAAGAATGAATTTATGGGATTAAAGTAAGTTACATTACTAAAGTACTGGATTTAATAAGCTCATACCTGCTTAGCTCAAGAGCATTGCTCACCTCTGCCTCCTGGGTTTTGGGAAGGGGACTGGATTTAAAATTGGAAAGTTGTGATGCTCTCACATATTTGTTAGTCCCTACAGCTTGACTTTATGTCCTACGTGAGCTACTAATCATTTCTGAAGAAAGTGGCTGCTTCAGAAAGTCTAGGCTGCAAGGTCTCCATCACCTGGGGAGCTTTAAAAAAAAAATCTGTGTCCAGGCCTCATCCCAAACCAATTAAATCAGAATCTCTGGGTGGAGCAAGAGTTGGACATCAGCATTTCTTTATTTATTTATTATTTTAAAACATTTTTTTTGCAATACCCAGGGGCACAGAGTTATATCCTCATCCTTTTTTATTTTTTATTTTGAGACAAGATCTCACAAAGTTGCCAAGGCTGGTTTCAGACTTGCAGGCCTCTTGAGTCACTGGGATCTTGGATGTGCATCACTGCTCCCAGCAGGCATCAACACTTATAAATATTTCCTGGATGAAGGTATTGGTCTAGGATCATGGTTCTCGAACTTTACCATGTATCAGAATCACCTGGAGGCCTTGTTAAAACACAGATCATTGGAGTCCATCCTCAGAATTCGAAATTCTGGAGTGGGCTCTAAAAATGTGCATTTCTAACAAGTTCTCAGATAATAATGATGCTGCAGGTCTGGGGACCACACTTTGAGAACCATGGTCCAGGAGACCCCTGCATTCTTAACTGTATGGAATGGGGATGGGAAGGAAGAAGGAAGGCTTATTTTGTCTTTCATTTATCACTGGAGGATGTTTTGGTTGCACTGCTGGCTCAGGTTTGCTTAAGTTTGATCTGTAAAATGGAGTTACAACAAAACTACCTTGTAGATAGTTGTAAGGTTTAAGTGAGATATGTCACACAAAGTTCTTGGTGCAGAGGTGGCCACAGAGGAAGCTCTCAAAGCAGTGCTAACCTGACTTGTAGTAGGAGTAGTTTTCTTTAGGAATTCAGGCTTTGCCAGGTCTCTCTGGAACCCAGGTACGGACTAGAAGTCTTGAGGAGTGTCTGTTTCCTCCTACCTCCTATGAGTCTTTCATTCTTTCTTTTAAAAAAATTTTTGAGATGGGGAGAAATTTGGGAGATGTAGTTCAAAGACTGTGAAGTAGCCGGCATATAGGATAAACAAGTCTAGCGATCTAACATTCAATATGAGGACTATGATTAATAAAATTGTATTATATTAGGGATTTTTATTAAGTAGGTAGATTTAGCTACTCCTGACACACAAAAATAATAATTATGTGAGAGGATGGCTATGATCATTTGCTCCAACAGAGTATCATTTTATGTTTCACCCCATTACAATGATGTAGTATAAATTATTTAACCAGTCTCCTCTAAACAGATTTTTGTGTATGTGTGGAAAGACTCCTCTGTGCTGTGCAGACATGGGACTCCTCTTCAACATCATTCCCCAGAAGTCAGCCACATCTGAATCAAAGATCCAGATCACAGGTGGTAGGCTGCTCTCTGAATGAGGACCTCCAAGGCCAAGGACCCTGGCTGACAAGTTGGTAGGCTTGATTCTTAAGAAGAACATTCTGGCTATTTAAAATTTTTTTTCTTCCTTTTTTTTTTTCTTTTCTTTTTTGCAGTGGTAGAAATGAAACCCAGGGCCTCATTTATGCTAGGCAAGTGCTCTACCACTGAGCCTCACCCCAGCTGACCCCCCATCCTTTAAATTTGTTTTTCAACTCCAAGTTTAGGAGATTGAATTAATCATACTCCTTAGTCCCTAATACCTCTTCCTCTTTAGTCTCTTCAAGGACCCTCTCTTATTTTATCTATCAATTATCTATCTATCTATCTATCTATCTATCTATCTATCTATCCATCTATTTATCTGTCTATCTAGTCTTTGTCCTTCCTTCTGTACCCCTCCATCTTCCAAGAAACAACCATTCTTCTTTATTTAACTGAAGGTGTATCATCTGGGGGAGTGGGTACTGGGAATTGAACCTAGGGGTGCTCTATCAATGGAGCAATATCCCCAGCCCTTTTAATTTTATTTGAGACAGGGTTTCACTAAGTTGCTAGGGTTGGTCTTGAATTTGTAATCCTCCTGCCTCAGCCTCCGGAGTAGCTGGGATTATAGGCATGTGCCACCATTCTGGTTAATGTGTGTCTTTTTGTGTGTGTGTGTGTGTGAGTCGTACAAGTTGGTTGTAATACAGGTTGTATTATTATATTGTGTACAACTTCTTATTCACTCTTCTAAGGACAGCAAAGGTATGTATGTGTATTTCACTCTTATGCCAGACTGCTGCTACTATTAGCCCTAAAATACTTGAACCACTGTACTACAAAATATTAGACCATTCTGTGTTGAGCGTAGAGCTAGGAAGTGAATCCAAGAACCTGGAGATCATGTAGTTTTGGTGCAATTTTCAACTAATAGGTTTGAGTAATGTATTTATGTATCTTAAAAGGCAGCAAGATGAACGGATAAGCTAGAAACCAATGGAGGTTCAAGTGTTGATTGGGAGTCAGGCTCCCCTAATTTCCATCAGCTTCCCAAACCCCAGGTCACCTATATAGTAATGAACCATGTAAACATGACTAGTTTGCCATAGCTAATAGCTTTAGGACAAGTACTTTAGCCTCTCAATTCCAATCAGATTAGTACCCAAGCCTACAGAGGACTGTGTCCATCTACACTAAGTGTTAATAGAGTACCTACCTCACATAGCCAAGTCAATTCCCAAGGTGGTCTCAAGCTACAGGCATAATTTAATTTATGAACCAATATAGTCATCCCAAACTCAGATCCATTTGAGGTCAAAAGCAGTTCCCTAGTGTTCAGAAATTCTTCTTTGATACCCTGCCACTCTGACCAGCCCCCATTCCTCTTCCTCTCCTGCTATTTCACTCTATTCTTTTCTACCATCAGGCCTGTTATAGGTTGAATTGTGCTCCACCCCTGGAAAGAGATATGTTCAGGACCTCAAATATGACCTTATTGTGAAATAGTATCCACATAGATGTAATTAGCTAAGATGAGGGCATACTGGAGTAGGATGGGCCAAACATGACTGTGTCCATGTAAGAAGACCATGTGAAGACATAGAGACGTAGTAAGAACATGATGGGCAGATGGAGATGGAGATTGGAGTAATACATCAATGAGCCAAGGAACATCAATGATTGCCAGCCATCACCAGAAGCTAGGAAAGGGAGAGGCAACAGATTCCCCTCAGAAATCTCAGGTGTAACCAACCCTACCAATGCTTTGATTTTGGACATCTAACTTCCAGAACAATGAGAATACAAATTTCTGTTCTTTTAAGTGTCCCAATTTGTAGTACTATATTATGGCAGTCCAGGAAGTAAATACAAAACTGCACGGTCCTTTCTGAGCCTGGACTCCATAGGGAGACTGTATTAGTCCATTTTCTGTTACTATAATGAAATACCTGAGATTGGGTGCTCATAAAGAAAAGAGGTTTATTTAGCTTATAGTTTTGGAAACTGAAAATCCAAACAACATAAAGCTGGTTCTGGCAAGAGCCCCCTTGTTTGTATCACCTTATGGTGGTTAGTACAATGGCAGGACCTCAAGCAAGAAGAGACCATACCACCAGAAGAGGCGCCAGAAAGCAGGGAAGAGCCCATTATTATCTCCTACTAAGCTCCACTTTTAAAGGTGTACCACCTCAATACCCCCGCCCCACACTGAGGACCAAGCTTCCAATACATGAACTCTTGGAGGACAAACCACATCCAAAGCATAAATGAGTCATTGAGCAAGGCTTTGACCAGCACTCCTGCTTCCAGTGCCCCTGTCCTACACAGTCAGTCTTCCTAATCCCAATTCTGGATATAATACACCATCTAATTTCCTGCTGCCATCTGTAACTGTTCAGATGATAGAGAAATTAGATGAATTGGTTATGCTGAGATGTCTCCAACCACAATTCACCACTCTCTGAGCCTGAGCAATCTTCCATCTCACTGAACTAACTATCATAGAGATTCCTAACTAGTCGGGTGAGAAGGGCTTGCAGTTAAAAATAAAAGCTGTGTCTCATTGCTTTACTTCATTTAAAATTTGTTCTGAATTTCTAAAATCATTAGGGGGAGTTAGGGAATTCACATGTTTTGCAAAGGAGTGTATATGTAGGTCACATTTCCCTTCATGCATGTCTCTTGCCAGAGATTAATACACAGGGAAAGGAGTTTGAATCCAGGCCTGCCTGACTCCTTACCATGCTTCTCAGCTTGTTCCAACCAGCTTCTTGTCTCCTTGCTCCACTAAAATTGTTCTTTGAATGATCATCAATGACCATTTAGTTAACAAATCTAATAATTTCCCCTCATTCTTTGCTATCATCTCCTCTGTAGCATTTAAAACTGATAACTTCCTCTTCTTTCTTGAAGTTGTCTCTTTGTCCTGAGTTTCTGCTCCTCCAAGTCTTCCTTCTAACTCCATTTCCTTCTCCCTTCGCCCAAAATTATATCCCAAGGTCATCTTTGGTCATTTTTTAAAAAAATAGTACTGGGAATTGGACCCAGGGAAACTTTACCACTGAGCTACAGCCTCGGTCCTTTCTAAAATTTTATTTTGAGACAGAGACTCTCTAAGTTGCTGAGGTTGAACTTGAATTTGTGATCCTCCTGCCTCAGCCTCCCAATCGCTGGGATTATGGGCCTACACTCCTGCCCAACTTCCTTGATCATCTTTTTGTCCTTTCTCTGCCCTTTCTTGGTCATTTCATCCAACCTCCTATTTTTCCATCTACTGGCATAATCTTGTAGGGCATCTGCAAATCATCCCAGCCATGAACTTTTCTTCCAAGGTCCCCATTTCTAGCTGCCTCCTGGACATCACTGTTGGTTGTCTCCTTACTTTAAACTCAACATGACAACAATGAACTCGAGTTTCTGCCCCTAAAAATTCTACATATTTTGCACATCCTGAGGTATGTAACACATGGCCACCAATGCAGTTCTGACAGTATGGTTTTGCCCACGTCACTTCCCTACTCAGAAAGCTTCAGTGGCTTCCTACTGCCCAAAGTAAAAAGTCCAACCCCATTGTCCAATATATGCCTTGCACATAACCCCAACCCTTCTTTACAACCAAAATGTTCACTCTTTTTCTTCCATGTACCCTTCACAGCAGTTAGGCTCAACTTACTTCTGTTTCAAATGCTCCACATGTTTTGGCCTCCTTCCTCACCACCTTGGTTTAGAGTACATCTTCCTGGAATAGGCTTCTTTCCTCTATCCTTGCATTTCCTAATCATTCTTATTATTCAAAGCTCAGTTCCCATGTCACTTTCATAAAGCCATGAATGACTGCTCTGTCCTGCCCCACCTAACTAGAAGTTACTGCTCCAGTCTCTGAGTTCTCACAGCTCTTTATCAAACCTCTTTTATGAACCTAACATGTCATCTATGTATTAAAGTTATTCGTATGATTGATAATAAACACCATTTTTTTTCTCTCTCTTTCTGGTGCTGGGGATCAAATGCAGAGATTTGGGTGTGGTAGGCAAGAGCTCTACCACTGAGCCAAAATCCCAGCTCTCCTTTGTTCGAATCTTAATACAATCTTGTTTAATCCTCCTATTGATTTTATGAGTTATACTATTATCCCCATTTTGCAAGTTAGGAAACTGAGGCATGGAGAGGTCCTCTTTATCCAAGGGTAAATAAGTGGGTTCAAATGATATAAATGCAGTTGGCCTCCAGAGCTTAGACTTCTAACTACAATGACATAAGATGCTATTGTGCTTTACTAGTCAGGAAGCTCCTGTATGGCAAGAACCTTGAATACTCCATCTTTTTCGCTCCCAAAATTCCTAATGTCATTCATTACACTTTGAATTTTTGTTTGTTGATTTTGTGGTGCTGGGAACTGAACCCAGGGGCTTTCTACCACAAGCCACATCCCCAGCACTCCTCCTTTTTATTTTGAGAGTCTTGCTCAGTTGTCAAGGCAGGCCTTGAACTTTCAATCCTCCTGCCTTAGTCTCCCCAGTTGCTGGGATTATAGGCATGTGCCACCATGCCCAGATAACTTTAAAAGTTCTAAAAGAAGGAAGAGAGTTGGTTAAAGATTCCTTTTTTCTCCTCACTGAGTAAATTGGTGACCATCATACGGTGTTTGTTGCAAATCCTGTAGCTCATTTCCCCAACACTCTCCATCTCTTTTGCCCTCTTCCCTTAGCTTGTGGAGAAGGCTATGTTATTAGGAAGAGTTCTTCCTATTCTAAGAAGAACTCCCAGGAGTTCTGAGCAGCGGAGACTTCCTGAGTAACACTCAAGTGACATCCCTCTTCAGCTAGCAAGTACTCTACATTTGTAACCTCAGCTTGTTCCATGGAATGAACTTCTTGAAGTAAACATAGAGGAACAGGACTTTTTATTATCTCCAGATGGGATTGTGCAGACTTGGAAGCTGTTGAAATATTTCTGCTCTGCCTGGATCAAATTTCTGTCATCTTCCCAAAGGGAACACAGTTTCTTTCATTGAGACGTAATAAATTGTGTTAACTAATTTAAACTGACTTGGATAAAATTCCACCAATAGACCATCTGAAATCCAGATTTTTCTGCTTTGCTTTTTATTTAACTTTGTGTCCTCCCCACCTGATCCACCTTTTTTTTTACCCCTTGTATTGGGGATTGGACTCAGGGGCGTACTACCACTAAGCTACTACCTCAGTCTTTTTCATTTTATTTTGAGACAGGTTCTTACTAAATTGTTGAGGCTGGCCTTGAATTTGTGATCCTCCTGCCTCAGGCTCCTGAGTAGCTGGAATTACAGGTATGTGCCATCACACTTGGTTCTCTCCCTTTTAAAATCAGATTTTAGGCAGGGTTGGCATGCATGAGGACACATATACACAATTGTAAAATTGTTCTTAAATCATAATTCAAGGGTTAGTTGTTTTTTAAAATAAAGATTAACCTGACAGTGGAAATACATGTCCTTTATGATATTACTGGAAAAGAAAGTCTGATAAACCATATCTGTAGAACTTTTATTTTTACTGTTTTTGGCAGTCAGTTGAGCAACTTCCACACAAAAGGAGTTCAATAAACATCTATTGAATGAACACCATAAATACTTACAATTTGAGACTATAACAATATAAAACATAATTGAAAAATTGATGGTGCCTCCTATTGGTAATGATATAAAATGTAAAATTATTGGGGCTGGGGTTGTAGTTCAATGGTAGAGCACTTGCCTAGTACGTGTGAGGCACTGGGTTCGAGCCTCAGCACCACCTAAAAACAAATAAATAAAACAAAGGTATTATGCCCATCTACGACTAAAAAATATTTTTAAAAAATGTAAAATTATCACAGACATGTAATTTCATGCTTCATGATCATTTGTTACTTATTCCCATAGAGATTCTAAGAGTAATTGAAGAGCTAGAAGGAAAGCTTGGGTTATGCACACATGAGGTACCAATGTTTTCAGTTCGGTTGCTCTCTGTTGGGTGCCTATTAAGTACTCAGCACTTTGGAGGATGCCAGAGAAGAAAAGACATGTCTCCTACCTTCAAGGAGCATCTTATCTAGTTAAGAAGAGACCTACCTACTAAGGACTGTCAACCAATACAACAAAATAATAATCAGCCTGACATTAAAATATATGATATTCATTCCACGTGTATGGGTTTATTTTATAAACTGTATTATATGAAAACCATACTTTCTGAACCCACAGTGCAGGAAGAAGACAGTTTTGTGCACCACTTACCTCAGGTCTTCTACACCACAGTGCCTGGCACTTAGTGGGGAATTGATAAATACTTTTGAATAACTGAATAAGTCAGTTACCATAGTAAGATACATGTGGTTTATAGAATATTTTAAATCAAGACTGGTGAAACAGATCAAAAAATATGTATAATCATAGGAAGTCCTATGGAGGAAGTAAGGCTTTAGTCAGGTTCTGGAAAATTCCTTAAGGGACTTATAACCTTATACAGATTGAAACCATCAGTGCAGAGAGACCTCTTGTAGCCTTGGATTTGATTTGAATTTAAGATTTTTGTGGTTTGCTGTGCTAACCCACGCTTTTCCCTCAGACAAGGACTGGATTTTTGCTCAAAATCCAAAGCAAAGGAAGAGAAGAAGGCAGATGGTAGGTGGTTGCAAGAATGTATACATTGATTCTACTTGTGGAAGTTTTAAGGGTGGGAATAATTCCTGAAGTAAGCAAGTAGCTTAGAGATTGTTTTCCTTCCCTTGTCTGCCTCCAACCCAACTGTGTGCTCCAAAGTATTCCTAAAATATTTGGCAATAAGTACCAAAAGTCTTAAAAATGATCATGTCTTTTGATTCAGTAATTTTCCTTCTAAGAAAGTATGTTAAGGAAATAACTAGAAATGTGAATAGAGACTTTCTTTAACAAAGGAAAAAGAGGTATTCAGTATGAAAGCAGTTAATTTTTTTTTAATTAAGTAAGTATTGGTACAGATATAAGCCAATTCTTACATAATATTTAAAAACATGGCACAAAATTGTATCTGTATAGGTTATCCCTGAATAGAAGAATAGTTGTTTTGATTTTACTCTATTGTAAAAAATTTATGAATGTGCTTGAGGGGCTGGGATTGTAGCTCCGTGGGTTTCATTTCCAGCACTGAAAATTTTCTTTTTTGAAATTCAGTGTGTGTCCTGACTAACATCCCTCTCATTGTGCCCTGCTTTCAATGTCTTTAACTAGTCCTTAGATTAAGTTACAACTTCATAGAGAAATATGTAGAAAATTGATAATAATGCAAATACTTCTTGTCCATAGCTATGATTTCTGTTCATGCCAACACAAATTAATTTCATCTAGTAGATAATATAAATCTTCATAAATCAAATTCCCTTTGAACTGATTTTAGCATCTTAGTGATTCTCTCACTAATATCTTAAATTAAAAAATGATATATTAATTTTATTTTTCTCTGTAGTAATAATTTTGCCTTATTTTGAAAATGATTCTTTAACACTATTTCCTATATCCTAGGAAATACCTATTGTTTTCTACAATAAACATGTGTTACTAATTTTAGGAAACTTTTTAAGCATAACATGCATGCAGAAAAGTACAGAAGTTAAAAAAGATCAATGCATTTCCTCAAAATCAACACACCCATTTACTTAAGACCCAAATCAAGGAATAGACCATTATTGCCATCCCAAAGTGGCTTTGTGCCTCTCTGCGTCACTCTGACCACCTCCCTTAATTAAACACTATCCTGCCCTTCAGCATCACGGATCCATTCTAATGTTGAACTTCATATAAATGGAGTCATATAGTGTGTTCTCTTTTGTGTAGTGTTCCATTACATGAGTAGATCACATAATGTCCATTCTACTGTTGATAGAGATTGTTTCTGATTTGGGGGTTATTGTTAGCTGCTAAGCAAGGCAGGCACTTTTATGCTTATAGAGGAGAAAAGTGCCACTTCTTTAAAAGACTATTAATGCAAAGTTGTTCTTTTTGTTTTAGCAAAAACTCTTTGGAAGAATTTAGGAAGAACCGGCCAAGGTCACAAAGTCACATTGACTCACTCTTGTAGGCAACCCAGATTAAACTTGGCTCAGTAAGTACTAAGCTGAGCACACCCAGAAATACTTGTGTCCAGTAATTTTTCCTTTTTAAACATATGCTTGATGACCTTAAACTGAGCATGCCCAGAAATGTGGTCCCCCAACACATGTACTTTCCAATATGAATATGTATAGATTCCCCAAACAAAATTCTCATGCTTCCTTTGTTTGGGGAGAGCACTGCTTTGCAGACCCCAGTGCTCTCCTTACTTGGTGCAGGTAATGAAACTATCTCTACTATCTCATCTCCTGGTGTGCTTTTTGGCTTTGTAACCACTGAGAAGTAAACCCATCACATTTGGTTACATTATTATGAATAACACACCTATGAATATTTTGTACATTTTGGATGAAAATATGAAAACATTTCTGCTGACTCTAGCATATATTCATTTGGACTATGAAAAGATAAACCTAAAATAAAAAATCAGTTTCCCTTTTCTCTTTATACATCATTCCATCAGTATAAAATCCTTTCAGTTAACAAATTTTAAAATGTAAATACATCCCAGATAATTAATCCTCATTCACACATTATTGTGAATTTCTATGATCTGATAATGAGATCAACAGCTAGTGGAGAAGTTCCCACTATAAGGAAATCAGGGGTAAGGTTGTTTCAGTTTTGGTAGAAGGCAGCTAAGTGTTAGGCTTTTGGGGTGGAATGTAGGAAAAGCAGCAGGAAGTGGTAGATTACAGACTTTTCCATTCATCAAAGTCTTGGCTGCATCTCTGAAAAGAATCACTATAATGGGGCTGGGGATGTAGCTAAGTGGTAGAGAGCCTGACTGGTATGTGTGAGACACACATACATATAAATAAATAAAATAAAGGTTCATCGATAACTAAAAATTTTTTTTTAAAAAAATGAAGCTCTATAATGATTGTCAACATGATTGATTTCTTTAAGATTGTTTAGAGTTGGCAAAGCATTTTTCTATCCAAGATTTCATTTGATCTCACTATCTTAGAACTAGTGAAAGGAGAAAAAAATAAGAGGCAGGAGGAGCAGAAAATATACCCTTATTACTTCTTTCATTATTAAAGATTATAAACTCTAAGAGACATGTCAAAATTCTGTCATACTTGATTAAAGACCAAAGAGTGGTATAGATTGGCAGCGTTCATATTTTGGCCTTCTGCAAGTGAGGAAGACATTGGGATAGGGTGGATTGGGTGAAGAAGGTGTGGAGATTCAGGATAAACCCAACCCAGCAGGCTTGACAAGGGTGGGGCATGGGAATAGTGGGGAGGATGGCACTGGAATTGCCAAGCACAATCTAAATTGGAAGGAAATTTTAATGTACCTAAGAGTTTGGATAAAATGGTGCAATGGACAGAAGAATGTTCTAGAGAAGCTAATTGAGTTTGGGAATGTGAGTGTGACATCAGGGAAGGAGGTTGCTGCGGTGGCTTAGCAGCAAGTCTCAGATCTTGGAGGTGACAAACAAGGAGGCCCAGGGAGCAGTCTTGTGAGGCATCTTAGTGAATGTGAAGTATTTTCAGAATTTGTATCTGGACCTGTGCTGCTTGAGATCTCCTAAATTGGTTTGTCAGGGCTTACTACAAAGCACCCTTAGCAGCCCTAAGGAGTACAGATGACAGGGGAGGTGGCTATGGTTTTCTATGGATGGTCAGGCAGAATGGAATTCACCTGGAAACCCCTGACAGGTAGTCTCTTGTGTACTTTGCTTCAGTGCCCAGAGAAAGGATTAAGGTTGATTCAAGCCAACTCTGTCAATGGGCTTACTCCAGCTAGGCAAGATTATTGTTTTTGACAGCTTCCAAGAGTATGTTTTCTTAGAGATGAATTTCTTGCAAAAAAAAAAATGCTATTCTTGTTGCCAAGGTATTAATTTAACAAGTAAACAAGTTGCAAAATGCTAAAGGAGAACATGAAGATGTTGCTAGGCTTCATGCTAGGTCAATTGGGAACTATTTACCACTCCTACACTAAAAAGGACCAACAACTATGCTATGGATAGGTTATGTTTTATCCTTTCTTTCTTAATATTGTTTCAGATCCTATTCTTATATATTGGAACCATACCATATTTCTTATATATACCCACAAGGAGTCTTTCATTTAATTTGCAGAATAAACAGCATTATTTCCACTCCAAATATATAAAATTAAGAATACATGAGATTAAAAGTATTAAAACTGGATCCCTTGCTTATAACTATGCATCTATCCAAGTATCGATCTTCCATAGAGAACATACAGTTTTACTCTTTGACTTCCTACTGATTGGGACTATTAATCTCACAACCTGGTCAGGCTCCCAGGTTGGACAGAATTCTGCAGGGCTTGGCCCCACTACAAGTGGGAAAACCTCAGCTGCTTCTTACCCTTTATCTTCAAAAAGATCTAGAGGATCTTTTTACCCCATAGGCTTCTGAGATAAATGACTGATTGTCTTTCAGGACTTCAGAGTTGTTCTTTGGGGGCAGCCCAACCCTGATTGCCCAATTTTGCAGGCAGAATTACAGACTAATCATCAGTATGTGAATCCCTCTTCTATATACTATGTAAAGTTTCTTGGATGATTTTTAAATTTATGTGATAAAGTTGTAGCCTATTTAACATTTCTACTACAAATGGTATTTTCTAAATATACTTCAAATTCTGAAAAAAATCTTATTGATGAATATTAATTTAGGTTTCATGTAATTCATGAAGCATTTACACAAGAACAAAGAGAAAAATAATTGAGGGACTAGTGAAAAATATTATTTGGCACAGAGTGAGATTGAGTTTTGTATCTGGATGAATAGCTGGTGCAAAATTGTGACACTGTGGTGTTTTGTCACTAAAAAGTGCTCCACTTGGAGTGGCAGAAGAAAAATGAGAGTCGCTGGGTGCACATAGGCCAGAGGAAGGTGCAATGAGAGCTGCAGCTACTGTTTCAACATGTTGTCTTCTTTTTTTTTTTTTTTCCTCCCTTTAATGTGGTTTGAACATGACTAATCAAAAAATCTGAAATCTGAAATGCTCCAAAATCCAAATTCTGGATTTCAGATTTTTGGATTATGGATGCTCAACTGGCAAAGTTTGTACAAATATTCCAAAGTCTGAAAAATTGTGAAATCTGAAATACTTGTGGTCTCAATCACTTTAGATGAGGGATACTCAACATGAATATGGTTTTCTTATTACAAAGGAACACTTCCTTTTTATCCAAATAGAAAATCAGATGACAGAGTAACAAAACACCTCAATACTACCAAGGATTATTAATTTCTGCACTGGTTTTCCATCTTCTTGGGATTTAACTTCTAAATTAAGAGGGGAATATAGAATGGGAATGTATTTCAGTGGTAGAACTATTGTCTAACATGTGCAACGCCCTGGGTTCAAAAGAGGGCATTAAGAATGACCTTCAAAAATACCTTAAATCACTTAGTGTTGAAATAGAATATTGCTTTGTGTGTTGAGCAATAATGAAGCATTGTGATTATAAGCCATTTTATTTAAATGTTAACAAACATTTATAACAAACAAACAAAAGATTCTGTTAAGGCTAGAGTCATACTCAGCAAGACCAGATATTCAAAATATGAAAAGCACATAGGGCCAGAAATGGATCAAATTTACATAATTTCTTTCAGATTAATCTTTGGTTAAGTTCATGTTAATTCAAAGGGAGGTAAAACAGAAATCACCATACCATTTAAAATGTCCTCTCTTAATCTCCTGTTCTCTCATTTCCCTCTTTTTCTTTCCCTTATTCTTTCTCATTTGCCTTCTGTCCTTCCCAAGTTAAGGTGAATCTTAGTTAAGCTAAATACAAAATAGTGCAATGCTACTATATTACTACTTTTGTACCTAGCCTTTGATAACTTTTTCCTCTATCCTGGGGATTAAATCCAGGTGCACTTTAAAACTGAACTACATCCCCAGCCCATTTTATTTTTTATTTTGAGACAGGGTCTCAACAATAACTTTTAAAGTTTGAAAAATTCATAGTCTAAATGAAAACATTCAAATACAGTAGTTGCCCCTTAACTGCAATTTCACTTTCTGAGCTTCTATTTATCCATGGTCAAAGGAGGTCTAAAATTATTAAATGGAAATTTCAAAAAATAAAGAATTCACAAGTTTTAAGTAACTTTTAGTATTGTATATTGTTATAATTGTTCTATTTTATTGTTATGTTGTTAACCTCTTCCCATTCCTAATTTATAAATTAAACTATCATAAGTAGTTAAAAAATTTTTAAAGGCATTACAATTGTATATGCATATATGTATAGGAATAAACATAAAATACAGAGTTTGGTATTATCTGAGGTTTGGGGCATTTACTAAGGGTCTTGGAACATATCTTCTGCTGATAAGGGGGGAATACTATAACACAAAAAGTTAAAATAAAAAGTAAAAATCTCCTTTCCTCATTCTCTTGTCTTACTCCTCAGCGTTTTTCTCCCATGTCCAGAAGAGTCAAGACCCAGAGATAGGGCGGGGTGAATTAGGGGAATTTCTTTTTGCACTTTTATAATTGTGTTCTTTGTCACTATCTGTATGTGTGTTTTAAATCATTTTAGAGGGATTTGGAGAGTGAGGGGGAATTTAAAAGTATGAATTCAATTTATCATGTTGAGTCCAAAGCCCTTTAAGAGCTTTTAGAAGAGCATGCATACACACGCACACATTAATTTACTTTACTAAAGTGGAATCATTGAGCACATATTGATTGGTCACCTGTTTGTCCTTAATGCATTTTAGATATCCTATCACATTAGTAAACATTTATATATATTGTTACTGTAAATATAAATAGTATATCATTATATGGATGTATTGAATTAAACTCTTATTTTTGGACACTTAGGTTACTTTTATTTTTTCTGTATGATGAATATAACTTGGATAATCTGCTTAGTAGTTCAATCTTTGTATACATGCTTAACTACTTCCTAAGGATAGAGTTACAAAATTGAAATGATATGAGCACTTTTTCCCTAGTGCTAGAGATCAAACCCAGGGCCTTAGCATGCTAGGCAGGTGCTTTACCACTGAGCTATATCCCTGTCTTGATATGTGCATTTTATTTTATTTTTGTATTTTTTACTTTTTGCAGTACTGGAGTTTGAATCCAGGGCCTCATGCCTGCTAGGTAAGTGATTTATCACTGAACCACACCACTCAGTCCAATATATATGCATTTTTAAGGTCTTTGAATATACTGGGGATTTGCTGTTCTTACACCTTATTTTATTATTCATTAATTTTTTTATTAACATGTATGAGTTGAACATATTAAAAGAGCTTAGCTTCAATACATGTATACTGCATGCATTAATCAAATCCAGCTTTCCTTTATTCATTCTCCCCCAACCCCAACCTGTAGTAATCACTATTCTACATTGAAGTCCACAATTTTTAGCTTCCACATTTGAAAGAGAATATGTGGTACTTGTTTTTCGGTTGACTTATTTCATTTAACATTAATGTACTCCAGTTCCATCTATTTGCTGAAAATAACAGGATTTTATTCTTCTTTATGGATGAATAATATTTCATTGTGTATATATGCCATATTTTCTTTATCCATTCATTCATTGATGGGCATCTAGGTTGATTCCATATCTTAACTATTGTGAATAGTGCTGCAGTAAGCAAGTAAGCATGGGTGTGCATGTTCTTGCGATTTAACTGGCAATCTAGAAGCTAACAATGAATTTAGCTTCTTTTCTAGGTTGAGACACTATAAGCTGCTTTCATGTCAAGATCTGCCTCATCTTCCAAAGTGGGAGTTTCCAGTATCAGGCTTGTGGGGGTGGATGCTTAATCCTTCCACAAACTGGAGTGAGTCACTCCATTTCCTTTCTCCACCCTTCCTGAGTCCATACATATCCTTGGCTTTTTTTTTTTTTAAAGAGGTGGAACAGCCTAAAGATTCTATTGGAGTGGAGGGAGAGGGGCATCTGTTCTAGGTCATTATTATTTCCACATTGGAATTTACCTTGTCTCTTAAGACAAAGCTATCTCAAGTTCTTATCAGCTACCTTAAGAAATCTTAACTACTTTTACAGAAGAGAGGAAAATCTCCAGAAGTCTTTAAAAAGTGTTAGCAATAAAAACTTGCTTTGTTTTATTTTTTTGTGATGCTGGGACAGTCTGGGGTGCAGTTCAGTGGTAGAGCACTTGCCTAACATGCTTGAGGTTCTGGGTTCAACCCCAGCACTGGAAAAAAAAATAAAAGAAAAGTGCTGGGGATCAAACCCAGGGCCTCATACATGCTAAGCACATGCTCTACCACTAAGCTATATGCCCAACCAACGGTTATTTTTTAAAAAGCAATGAATAGACAGCTATTTTGGCAGTAAGATTAACATGAATTCTTTGACACCTGGGTAGATTCCCCATCTGATCTGTTCTCCTTTCCATCTGAACACTGCACAGCTTTCACAAACCCCTTGGGGCAGGTAGAATATTCCGTTCATGGAAAGGACACAAACCACTCCACACTCCTGTTTTTGTTTTTCCTTCGATAGTGACTATTAAATCACTACCACTGAGATTTAGCAATGGTTTTATTTTTTATTTTTTGGTACTAGGTATTGACCCCAGGGATGCTTTATCACTGAACTATACCCCCAAGTCATTTTTATTTTTTAAAATTTTCAGACAAGGTCTTGCCTAGTTGCTGAGGACTAGCTTTGAATTTGTAATCCTCCTGCCTCAGCCTCTGAGTGGCTGGGAGTACTGGCGTGGGTCACTGTGCCAGGCTACTGATGGTTTTAAAATGTAATGTAGTCATTATGGCTGGTCAGGGTATATTCTAGGTTAAAAAGCAAAGGAAACATAAAAATAAATTTTCAAAAATCTGTAGTGTTATATAGCTTTAAAATTTATAAAGTACTTTCACATATTTTATGTGCTTTTACAATAGCCTTGTTAAATAGGTATTATGAAGTGATTTTACAGATAACAAAACCATGGTGGATGGAGGTTTTAAAAATTGCTCAAGACAGTGTTTATAGTTATCTTTCATTTCGATACTCTCCCTTTCCAGCAGGTGAGGTGTCCAAGAAATTCATCCTATTGAAATTGCTCTTAACCTAGAGGGGAAGCAACAAGATGAACATACTACTCTCTGGAGTTAGGAATTTCATGTTTTGTTTTTTTCTTTTGAAGCCCTGACATTCTGCTTTCCATCAGGATCATGAACTGTTTGGCCAGACCTACCCAACAGAGTGGAGAAAATGGTTCTGGTTTTTCCTTCTCTAGGACTAAAGTCATCATCGCAGAAATTTAAGATAAAACATTTCAGTAAAACTAGCTCCCATAATTGATCATCTTACCTTCAGCCAATTAGGGATTAATTTTTAGGCGATTACAGACTTTTTTTAAAGGGTAGTTATAATTGATAAAACAGTGCTATTACTGTCTTAATTTCTACCAGAGAGCTCTATCTGCTCTGGAGTGAATAGAAGCACATATTTATTCAAATTAAGAACAGGTGTTAGAACAGAAACATCTGCTGCAGTCTGGAAGAGTAAAGACTATAGAAAATATTAGAAGTTCTAATTTTAAGTGACCAGATTAACGATGATTAAAGTACCTAATAAATGCAAGGAATTTGTAACGTGTTTCTTAACTAAGTATTGTATCCAGATTGAGTTCTAAAAACATTTTTTTTTGAGATGTAGCCAGATTTTGGAGATGTAGACAGATTTTTCTATAAAAACCTTACATATAGTGGCTAGGTACAAGGTTCATTCCTAAAAATTTTAAGGCCATATTTACTTTTAAATAGCATTTCTAAATTTCTCAAGATTTTATCTGCAGTTGAAGCCTTGAGTGTTTTAGAGAATAGGCAAACTAAGTCTTGAGATCTATTGAACCCAGGTGGTAACAGATGGTCCCCTTTGGGATTTGGTAACCTTCAGGTGATCATAAAAGGAAACTTTTAACACCTTTAGGAGGTGACCCAAAAGAAAGAGCCCCTTTCTTTATATATGAAAATAGCTTTTCATATATCTGAGCATCAAATCAATGAGTTAGTGATTGAAGGACTTAGCTTCTTTCTAATTAATTTAAATTCCATTAGAATAAGATTGATAACTTGGAAAATTTTACTTTTGTCTTTTCTATGAAAAGGATTCTTGTACTTCTTTTGTTCCTATCCCATTCAGCCCTCAGAACTTGTATAGGACATATAGCCAGTGCCTAGAAATATCTGATCCATGGATTGAATAAGATTAACTAAGATGGCATGCCTTCATGTAATGGGTCTTTGCAAAGATGAATTGAGATGATAATAAGAGGTTTGTTTAAGATCTGAAAGGCAAAGCAAGGGTAGACCAATTAATAATGAGCATTCACACAAAAGAGTAAAGAGAGTCAATCCACACCGAAAGGTTCACCACTAATGAGATATGAGGGCTTTAGCTGTATTACCTAACCTCAATGTCCTCATCCATAAAATGTGGATAATAAGAGCAACTATAATATAGGGTTATTATGTGGATTAAAAAAGACAATGCATATAGAGTAATGATAGAATGCCTGGCAAGAAAGAATTGGTAAGATCCTAGGGGCTGTGCAGATGGTTAGACTTCTAGTAACCCCAAAACAATATAAGACCTGCCTAAAAGGGACCATGGAAATTATACAACGTATATCAGTCTTGGCCATATCATCATAAGTGAATTAAGGAGTAAGACACCTGCCCAATTCCAAAGTGTTTGGCACTAATATCCTAAAACTGGGTCTGGGATTGTGGCTCAATGGTAGAGTGCTCGCCTAGCATGTGTGAAGCCCTGGGTTTGATCCTCAGCACCACATAAAAATGAAATAAAGGTATTGGTCCATCTAAAACTAAAATATATATATATATATATATATATATATATATATGGATGTATATATTTTAAAAGATCCTTAAACTGTGTGGTACGATTTATAAATATACCCTGAAATGACTTCCTAATGGCCAAGAAGTATGGGGACATGAAATAGAAATTGGGTTGAATAATAAAAAAGTCATATTTCACAACCCACTTCAGCTATTATTATTAGGGAATCAAAGGATATATCTAAATGTCAAAGGAAAGAGCAGGAATTCAGGCATAAGGTGTTAACAACTTTACTCCTATTAACAACTTTACTCCAGACACATTTTATTGTCTTAGTAGGCTCCTCATAATTTCTAGAAGACCCTATGGGGAAAAATCTGGTTGTAGAGAAGCTAGGAACTTGTTTCAAAACCTCCTCCTTTGCATAACACCTCTTATAAGATTGAGAAGACATTAATTGTTCCACAAGGGGGAAAAACCCCTCAGGGGGTTGTTATGCCTATAAGTGGGGAGAAGCAGGATGATGAGTTTATTTAATTAATTTAGGAGAACCAAGTTTTCTTCAAACCTTTAAAAACAATGTCTTGTACTCACTTTCTTAGATTAGATAGTAAAATCTACATTTCTTTTGTTTTTGCAGTACTGGATATTAAATCCAAGCATGGAACATGCCAGGCAAGCACTGCACTACTCAGCTACACTCCCAGCCCACAGCTACATTTCTTTAAAAGTATTCTGACATTCACATTTTCTCTTGAACTCTAAACATGTTCTCCTTTTAGTTTATTTGAAAGTAGATCAATTCTTGCAGTAACTTCTGAAAAAGAACACAATGCTCTGGGCAGCAATGATGACATTCTAAAAGGCAGGATAAGAAAGAAGAGGCAAAGCAGCTGCAGGAGGTGAACTGGTGCCAGTAGGGAAGTGTGCAGTGTGGGAATCACAGAAGATAACAATTTCTTTTTTTTTACACAGAGGGTTGGAGCCTAGTGGTGCTTATCACTGAGCTATGTCTCCAGCCCTTTTTTTCTTTTTCTTTTTTTTCTTTATTTTGAGATAAGGTCTCACTAAGTTGCTGAGGGTCCTGCTAGTTTGATGAGACTGGCCTCAAACTTGTGATCCTTCTACCTTAGCCTCCCAAGTCACAGGGATTACAGGCATGCACCATGGCACCTGGCTATTAGGAAATCACATTTGGAATGGAGATCACAGGGCTGGGAGTGTAGCTTACTGGTAGAGTATTTGCCTAGCATGTACTAAGGCCCTGGTTTTTGTCCCCAACACTGAAGGAAAAAAAAAAAAAGTTCAGAAAAAATTCACAATTTGAAGCTACTCTCCCTCCCCCCTATGCTGGGGATCAAGTCCAGGGCCTCACACATTCTAAGAAAGGGCTTTATCCCTAAGTTGCATCCCCAGACTGGAGCAACGTGTTTTGTGATGTAAAAATTCACCTAACTCTGCTGGATATAGCATTCTGCATTCATTTTCACCACTTTCTATATACACCTCATCTCTACTCCACAATACTGCAGGAATTAAAAAACTCAAAATCCAAGTCCTACTTTTCAGCATACATGAAAGTCAATACCAAATGAATTGTAACTATAAATGTAAACAGTAAAGCAATAAAGTTTTCATAAGAAAACAGAATACCCTATGACTTTGGAGTCAGCAAAGATTTCTTAAACCAAATTACACACAAAATAAATGAGCCATGAAGGAAAACATCTGATAAACAGAACTACATAAAAAAGTGAAAGAACAAGCCACAGAGGGCAAAAGTCATTCTCAACATCTATACTCAACAAAGGACTCATATTCAGGATAAAAAACTACAGAGAATAAGATAGACAGGCCAATAAAATAGAAATTCAGGCAAAAGATTTGAACTGGCATTCAAGAAAGAGGTTATCAAATGGTCAATAAGCATATGAAAAAGTGTTTAACTTGTTAAACAATAGGAAAATGAAAACTAAAACCATAATGTGATTTCAATATATTTATTGGGTTAACCTTTTAAGAGAATGGCTAAAATCTAAAAGTTGACTAATACCAAGTTTTGATGAGAATGTGGAACATGTACTACTAGTAAAACTATAGTAGTCTCCCACCCCCTTACCTGATGTTTCCCTTTCTTTGGTTTCAATTATTCATGGTTGACTACAGTTCAAAAAGTTTTAATAGAAAATTCCAGAAACAAATAATTTATACATGTTAAAATTGCATGCTGTACTGAGAAGCATGATGAAAGCTCCCATTGTCCCACTTATCCTACATGGAAAGTGAATCACCCCTTTGTCCAGTGTATCCATACTGTATACACTACTCACCTGTTAGGCACTTGTCATCTTGGTTATCAGATTGACTGTCATGGTGTTGCAGCACTTATGTTCAAATAACCCTTAGTTTACTTAATGATATCTCAAAGTGAAAAGGTTTGGCTGGCAATTTGAAAATGACAGAGTAGCAGCGAACTGTGTTCTTTATGTAAAAAGATAAAAGTCATTGACTTAGTAAAAACAGCACAAAAATCTTATGCGGAGGTTGCTAAGATCCTACATAAGAATAAATCTTCTTATGTTTGTTTGTTTTGTCCTGATGGGGATTATTCTAAGAACATTCTCAATCACTGAGCTATACCCCCAGTTCCAGAATGAATCATCTTATCTGTGAAATTATAAAGAAGGACAAAAAAATTCATGCTAGTTTTGACACTGCTTATCAAACTGCAAAAGTTAAGGTCATGGTGTGATAAGATGCAAAAGATACAACATTTGTGTATGTGTGTACAGGAAAATACATAGTATATTCAGAGTTTGGTTTCCAGCATCACGGGGAATCTTGTAACATATCATCCATAGTTAAGGGGGGATTCTTTACAGAGGTTCCTTGACTTATGATAGGGTTACAACCTGATAAACACATCATAAGTTGGAAATAGTATTTAGTTAAAACCTACTGAATGTCATAGCTTAGCCTAGACTATCTTATATGTGTCGAGAACACTTATGTTAGCTTAGAGCTGGGCAAAATCATCTAACATGCTGGGTGTGGTGGTATATGCCTGTAATTCCAGTGACTTGGGAGACTGAGGCAGGAGAATCACAAGTTTGAGGCCAGACTGAGCAAGTTCAAGGGCAGCCTTGGTAACTTAGCAAGACTTCTCCCCCCCCAAAAAAAAAATAAATAATAAGAAGGGTTGGGGGCATGTAGTTCAGTGGTAGAGCACCCCTGGGTTGTGGTAAGGCACCTCTGGGTTTAATCCCTAGTACTGACAAAAAAAAAAAATCATCTAACACATAGCCTTTGTAAAGCATTGAAGCATTGTATAGTTTATTGAATACTGTATTGAAAGTGAAAACCAGAACAGTAATATGGGTACACTTTCATGCCAATATATCATATTTCAATAAAAATTGATTTATAATTAAAAAAAAAACCTGTCATTCTTAGACTGCCCTACTAACATGATTCTATAAACAACTGAGATTTTTGTCAACCAGAGGTAATGATGTAAGATTTTGAAGAGAAAAGGAAAAGCTATTTTTCCCTATTAGTTTTCACTACAACTTTTGCTATACATGTTACATAAATGCTATTTTGAGTGACCAGACTTTCTGTGCCTCTTTATTCCCACCACCTCCACTGATGAGAAGTAGCTGTTATGTCAGTAGTGGTCTCTACACTTCTGATCTCTAGAATGTAGTTATGTGGTCTGAGCAGGAAGCCTAAGGCCAGCCCTCTAACTTCTGTTTTTCCAGCTCTTCTAATGGTTTTATAAGCATATGATTCCTAATATTCAATAGCTAGAGTGGTGTCTGCACTGAATCCCAACAGATAGGTCATCAATTATAACATTTTGAAAGGCAACCAAGTAGAGGGTTATAAATGAATTTAATAATATTTGGAAATTACCTTTGGTAATCCTACCACCTAAGATCATCATTATCATGAGAAAGTTCTGCTTTAGAGTGAAGCTAAATCTAATCTGACATACTATAAAACCATTTACTTCAGAGGATGTGGTAGTTTCAACTGCCATTTATGATTCTTCACTCATCTTTTTTTTGTCTTTTCTTCACAAGTAAATAGTACCAATGCTTTTAACTTTTCATTACATGGTGTGCACTCTTCCAAGTTGTGGCTATTTGAATAAAGCATTCATAGAAGGACTCTCTATTCTGGGAGGATTAGCTGTCCCTTTCTTTTGGTGTTACTCCCAAGTTCACATTTGCTTATCTCACCCAAAGCCCTGCAATTGCTGACTCAAGTATAACATATGCTCCCAACCCAGTATCATGTTATTATTTCTCATAGATTGAGGTAAATTTGTAGGAGATTGAAAAATAAAACATGCCAACTATGAGAATTTCTACCTGCTTCCCCATACAGAACAACACCTAAAATAACAGATTTAAATGAGAATCAGAAGTCTAAAGAAAAGTACTTAATAGGTGGAAAGGGATTATCGAATTGTGGAATTATAGTTACAACGGACCTTAGAAAGTCTGTATATTCCAGGAACCTGATCTCAGCTATGTTTCCAGGCTCAGAATCAGTGCTGAGTAACTTGCAGTCTGCACATGCTTCATATTCAAGATGTGTACCAGACCAACAGCACCAGACTACCTGGGACCTTGTTTGTATTACAGAATCTCTGGTCCCAAGACCCCCAGAGTCAGAATCTGCATTCTAATGAGACCCCTCCAGGTGATTAGTATGCATGTTAAAGTTTGAGAACTGGAGGCGAAAGCACCATAGGTATTTGTTTTATCTCTTAAAGGCTTGTCTAAATTTTATTTCATAGAAAACCTGATCTCTTTGAGGCAAGACCTGTGTTATTACAGGTCCTGTAATAATAGATAGTTTGAATAGGTGAATTGAAGGAAAAAGAAAAACTCTCTATAATGATCTTGGAAAAAGAGGGCATCTATTTGAGCTGTGGTAGTTTTTAGTGTACCCGTTCAGATCTTAATCCACTAGAAAAATGAATAGCCTATTTGGTAGTGGCATGTCTTGCAAAAATAAGTGCAATAAAATTGAAAGTATTTAAATGGATATTTAAACTATGCAGTCCTCAGTGATTTAGTTTTCAATTACACAAAGGTAATTACACTAGAATCCACCTCATTCACCCTTCCGTGAGAAAATGCTGGAGTGTTGCAATAAGCTGATACTTTCAGGCAATGACTGATCTCCACTCCTTTTTGGCCAGGACCTGAATTCATTTGCTTTAAGCAGTTGAAGGAGTATGCCAGGAATATAAATGATGGAAACACCCTTCGTGACCCTTTTCACAAATGAAGTCACATCACTAGGGTGCTTGTGAGGCGCTCAGATTTGGGAGGACTCACACGACATGAGGCTTTGGACCTTGAGGGAAAGGTGGGATCCTGGGGAAGGAGAGTGTCACAACTGGGCTCTGACTAGTGCAGTAGTCCTTAAAGTTTGCACGCAGAGGAGGCTTCTGGAGTGCTGGTGATGTTCTGTTTCTTGATCTGGGTGCTGCCTTGTGGTTAGGCTGTTTTTAGTTTAGAAGTTTGAGGATTTTGAACAGAGCGAAAATGGACTTTGCAAATTTTAAGGAGACAGTATTACAAAATAGCATGACACAGGGCACCTTCTGCCTAGCCCCACTAAATTGAATGGATTTATTCTAGATTTAAACCATGCCCTTGAACAACCTAGATGTTCACTTGACCCTGGTGTTCAGTGGTAAAAGTACAGAGGTGATTACATAGTTAGTAACTTCCCTATCTCATGTGTCAAGCAGAGTAAATAAGTTGATAAAGTGCTTCCCTCCCCCCCTTTATTAGAGAGTTAATAACTTACTCCAAAGTAGACTTTAACTACTGGACCTTGCTAACAACCAACATATGAATTAATTATCTCAAGTCACTGCCAAGTTCAATCCCTGTACAAGTTTGAAGGAGAACTTCACAGCAGTTTAAACTAAAGGAAACATTAATGATGTAAATGATGGAACACAATTAAGTCTATCATGATCATTATAAATAAGAACAAAACACAGTGCATAGTACTATAAGCCTGGAATTGGAATCAATTGGGTTTACAAAAACCATCTTAAGCCAAAACATGCTTCTATCCAGGCTGGCGATATAGCCTAGTAGTAGAGTGCTTGCCCAGCATGCGTGAGGCCCTGGGTTTGATCCATAGCATTATAATCAAGGGGGGAAAGAAGCAAAACAAAAAAAAAAGAAACCCAAACATGTTCCATTCTAAGCCTGGCCTCATTTGAGGAAACAACCCTTCTTCCTCATTTGTGGAATTAGAGTCCTATATTTCGTTTTTTTCCACACATGGAAGTGCAGTTAAGAGATCTTTCAGTCAGGAAATAAATATATTCTAGGCCTAAATACTAGAGAAATGATAAATCTCCATCAATTTTATTAAAAGTCAGTGGTGGGGCTGGGCATGGTGATGCAGGCCTGTAGTCCTCCTACCTACTCTGGAGGATGACACAGGTGAATTGAAAGCTAGAAGCCATCCCAGGCAACGTGTAGAACCTTGTTTCAAAATAAAATTTGAAAAGGGCTGGGATTTAGCTTAGTGGTTAAGTACTTATCTGGCATGTGCGAGGGCCTGGGTTTCATCCCAGCATGTATGTGCATGTGTGCACGCATGTGCATGCGCACAGACCCACGCATGCCCACACACAATTAATGCTACTCTTCCAGAGGAAAGGAAAAATGAGCACAAAAAGGGGAAATTAGAATACATAACCAGAAATCAGGAGACCCTTTATCCATCCTCAGTTCCCCAGTTTATTTAGATTTGTTTCCTGACTGGGTAAAATATCTCCAAAGGAAAAGATTTCTTCCTGCTGTAGGTAGAATTTTCTAACTGACTCTAAAGAAGCAAACAATTGTTAAAGTAACTTCTATTCAGAACTTTTGAATTTAAAAGAGTCATAGTAACCTGGGATGTGACCTATTACATATTCCCTTAGGAAAAAAAAATAGGTATCAGACAACTGGCCTTTTATTCATTCATTTGTTTGTTTAATTATTTATTTGGTACTGGGGATTGAACCCAGGGTACTTAGCCACTGACCCACATCCCCAGCCTTTTTTACTTTTTATTTTGAGACAGGGTCTCACTAAGTTGCTTAGGACCTCGCAAAATTGCTGAGGCTTGCTTTAAACTTTCTATCCTCCTGCCTAAGCCTCCCTAGCTGCTGGGATTAAGGCATGCACCGCCATGCCCAGCGAGAAGTGGCCTTCTAAGCACTCATACACACTCACATTGATTCTTATGGTCAGTTGACTCTTTTGGTGGGGCGGAGGGTACCAGGGATTGAACTCAGGGGCACTCAACCACTGAACCACATTCCCGGCCCTATTTTGTATTTTATTTAGAGACAGGTTCTTGCCGAGCTGCTTAGCGCCTGACTGTTGCTGACGCTGGTTTTGAACTCAGGATCCTACCACCTTGGCCTCTGGAGACACTGGGATTACAGGCATGCACCACCGATCCAGGGCTTGGTCAGTTGATTTTTGATCGGGATGCCAGAATTGTTCAATGGGGAAAGAATAATCTTTTCAACAAATGGTTCTGGGACAACTGGATACCACATGCAAAATAATGAAGCTGAACTTTACCTCATACCAAATATAAATTTAAGACAAAATGAATCAAAGACCTAAATATAGACACTCAAATGATAAAAATCTAGAGGAAAACATAGGTATAAATCTTTGTTAATTGGTATTAGACAACAGTTTCTACGGACATCAAAAACACAAAAAACAAAAGCAAGTATACATAAATTTGACTTCATCAAAATTTAAAACTTGTACATTTCAAAGGATACCAACAAGAAATCTATAGAGTGAGAGAAAATTTATTTTCAAATCATATATTTGATATGGTATTTGTATCTTGAGGTCATACAGGACTCTTATGACTAAATAATGAAAGGTCAAATAACCCAATTTAAAAATGGGCAAAAGATCTGAATAGACATTTTTGTAAAGAGATATACTGTAAACTTCAAGAAAAGCTGGATCTCTAAAAAGCATTCCAAGTGACTAACTGGGCCTAAATTCAGAATGGAGGCTGGTGGCCATTTTCTAATTAGGGGATCAACTCTGTGTTTTTAGCACTGCAAACTAAACTTTGAGGCTCTTGCCTGGGCATGTTCTTGTTTCAGTTGCCAAAATAAACAGCCTCTGGAAAGTCCAATTTGGCTACCCAGACCTGACCAATGAACTATGACCATCTTATCAGGACCAAGTGCTTCCTTCATACTTGCATCCCTCATTTACATAACAGACCGCAGAAGGAACCTGAGTGGGAACTTCATGTAGCCAACTTCTTTCTTTGTTCCTTGGAGCATGCTTTCATTTTGTACCAAAGTCTGAACCTTCCTAGTTTGTAAACTGTTTATTATTTTTGAAATAAAGCTTCCCTTTTTATCTTGAATTTTTGTCCTAGTAAATTTTTTTTTTATGAAACAAATAGTCAATAAGCCCGGGAAATGATGCTTAACATCATCAGCCTTCAGGAAAATGCAAATTAAAACCACAAGCAGCTACCACTTCATATACTTGGATGGCTAAAATAAAAAGACAGATAATAGTATGTGTTAGTGAGAGCATGGAGACATTGAAATCTTCACATACTGTTTTTGGGAATATAACATGGTGTAGTCATATGGAAAACAGTCTGGCAGTTTTTCAGAAAGCTAAATGCGAAGTTACCATATGATCAAGCAATTTCTCTCTTAGATGTTTAAGCCAAGAAAAATTAAAATATATGTCCACACAAAACGTGTATGTAACTGTTCATAGCAGCATCATTCTTGTTTTTTAACACCTAAAAAGCAGAAATAGCATAAATAACCATCAACTGATAAACAGATAAATAAAATGTGATATTCATACAATGGAATATTAGTTAGCAATAAAAGGGAAATATTGACACATACTTCAACATGGATGAATTTCGAAAACATTATGCTAAGTGAAAGCCAATGATGAAGAACCATATATAATATGATTCCATTGACATGTAAGGTCCAGGATAGGCAAATACATAGAGATAGAAAATAGGTTAATGGTTGCCTAAGGATAGGATGAGGGGATTGGGTGAAAATTGGGAGAGGTTGTTAATGGGTACAGAGTTTCTTTTGGGTGATGAAAATGTTCTAACATTTGTGGTGATAATTGCACATATCTGCAAATATTTTAAGAACTATTGAATTTTATACTTTAAATGGGTGGATTATACGGTACATGAATTTTATCTCAGTAAAATTGCTTATTTAAAGAAAAAAGGGGACTAGGGGTGTAAATCAGTGGTAGAGCACTAGCCTAACATGAGGAGACCCTGGGTTCAATACCCATTAACAAAAACAAAACTCAGGAAGATACTGTCACATCCATAGGATCATTTAAGATACAGCATGTGCTTCTATATGCTTCTTTCTTTGCCAAGGCAATTGTAGAAACACATATTGATAGGAAGGTGCCACAAGATCCAAGCTACTAAAATACAGAGTCAACATACAGAAGAAAACTGTTCTGGAGACTGACCCAGACACACAGTTGACTGAGTAAGAGAGAAATAAAATTTTGTGTCTTTAGAAAACAAGATATACCTCTTTCCAATTTTAGTGTTTGAAAGTGGATTTAGAAATAGTTCATAGTTTCCTAACCCCCTAGTGTTATTGACATTTTGGGTTGGATAATTCTTTCTTGTGGAGGGCTGTCCTGGCATTGTAGGATGCTACAATGGCCCCCCTAGGTGTGACAACCCCAAAGGTCTCCAGACATTGCTGCTAAATGCCAAATGTCCCCTTGGGGGTGTGAAGGCACCCCCCAATCCCCGCCATCACCCTGTCATATCTGCTGAGAACCACTAGTTTAACATTTACCAAGCCCAGGCTGAAAAAGAAAAAGGTTCCAGAGTTTTCTAAGTTAAGTAAATTCTCCCTCTCCTGCCTCCTACCTACATTTTATAGCAATCAAAGCTTAGGAACAGAAAAATGAGATGACCTTGCTTTGTGTCAGTTCACCAAGTCTAACAATTTCTCTGAGACAAGAGCTTGGATTTTCCCTAACTTAGACAACTGCTCTTTATTCCTTTTATAAAAACTGAGCCTCCTACTTCCTGATTTGATATCAACCAAATAAGTCTTTGGGATTTGTTGGCAGATTCTACAAGTAAGGTCCTACCACAAATTCTCCCAAAAGATCATCTCTTTTGAGATTTAGATGTAGTAGAGGACCTGTCAAGGTACAAATGGAATGAGGACTCAAATATAGTACAGGTCAGAAAGAATTTTTAAAAGTAAACACTTGCAATTTGTGAAAAAGTATGATCAATAATCCTTAAGATTAAAAGGAATGTACTGAAGATATATTCTGATGTTTATTTAGCTGATGGGGTTTGTATTCAAAGTTCAGATGTGTGTCTTAAATATGAACATTAAAAAATGGGGACATACTCTATCAAACTATACTGAGATCATTTAAATATTAAAAATTGGGGGAAATAATATCAATAATACAAAAATTAATCAATATACAAATTGGAAAATTAGGGAAAGAGTTTAGGCTACTAAACATTTTTATAAACCAAACAGATTTTTTTAATAGATGTTTGCTTTTTACCACCTTGGAATGCAATTCAGACCATTATGTCAAGTAAAACTTAGAATGATAATTTCAAAGGACTGTTCTTCACGACAGCTAAATAATACATTGCAGGAGCCAGGCCTCTCCCTGATATTTGTTGGGCCAAGGTCCAGAGTACAAATTATTTTTTGTACCCTTATTCCACATGAACTATAACCATGGAAAAGTTATAAATCAAACTGCTAAACAAATTATCTTCTATTTTACTAACCTAATAACTATCTTCCTAAAGACCTACAGACAAGGTTTGAATGTACAATTATTGTGTTCCTTGGAGCTCTGCACTAGGACCTGGAGACATGTGAGGGCAGGACCCCAACTTGAGGTTGTCCCCTCTCCTCCCATCCTGGCTGACTGAGAATGGCTTCCTGTGCATGCATGTGACATCCCAGTGCTCTGTGTGCCTCTGCACATATGATCCCCTGGGCCACCCCTCAGGTTGATTGCATGTACTAGCAGCCTGGTCTGCCCTGGGGAAGGTAGGTTTGGGGATGAAGTCTAGGCAGATCCTGGAAGTAGTCGTGGAGATTTAAGCAAGGAATTCTGAGGTAGTCCAAGACATCCTGCATATGGTCTAGACGGAAGCAAAGTGGGTTCTAAGTGGGCTACATCCCCTTGGCCCCACAGTCTTCTCACCCTGTGGTAAGGAACACAACCAGGGAGGGTCAGAGCAGGGTGCTCTAAAAGCCTAAAGGCAGTACCAGCAGGAGCCCTAATTCTGGAATGTGGTAATTAGCACCAGACACGCAATCCTGGCACATACCTGGGGCCTGCTACAGCACAAGGAGGGAGGCCAGAGTGACTTGTCTAGACAGGGATGATGGAGCACACCTCGCTCGCCCCAGAGGGGTCACAGAAGTTTATCAGTTCTTGGCAAAGCAGATCAGCCCCACCTGAAAGTTTGCCCAGATTTAGCTAATGATTTAAAGGGACATTTACCTGTTCACTTTAGCTAATGATTTAAAGGGACATTCACCTCTTTACTTTATGAAGAAAATACCTGGAAGATCCTAATGCTGTTTTTAGCAGGGTCATTGAACTTTCTGTTTGTCCTCTTCCTTATGACCCCTGCTCCCTCAGCCTCCACTCTTCTCACAGTGCCAAGGATCGTCTGCCCTTGCTTACCTTCCTCTCATTCTCATGATTTCAGCAATAGTCCTGATAGGTGCCTTCATTCCCTTAGTCCTTCATCCATTCCTGTCTTTCTAGTCAACATCCCTGCATTAAGTTTATTATATACTTGCTGTTTTAGCTCCCAAGCAAAAGATATTGTTGGAATAAACTTAAAAATCTGGTCCAGGCCAGTATTAACTTATTGGTTCTAGCTGAGCCCTTGATACTACCAGGCAATTCTCTGATTTTTCAAAATTGTCTTGCTGTCGTATTCCCCACCTCTTTTTCTAAATCTTTCATATTTCCCTCCAGCCCCAATCCCACTTCTGCATATGACTTTCCCCTCTTGCTTAATGGAAGAAATCAAAATTCTCCAACGTCACCCTCTTCTTCCTTTTTCTTTTCTACCAAGAAATACTTAAAGATTACACCTCTTCTCCTGTCTCACTTCAGAGGAAGAAAGGAACCTTATCCTTCTGAGGAGTTATTTTCCTCTTGGGTCCTGGATCCCATAGACTCCTATTCTCTTAAGTCATGAATAGGCCCTTCTCTGTTTTATATCTTATGTTTCTTATTATGCTAGTTTTCTTCCTTACTTTTCATTACATCAAAACATCCTTTCCCTCCCATTCTCTCTTCCTTGTGCTGGAGATTGAACCATTACACAGGCTAGGCAAGTGCTTTACCACTGAGCCTTATCTCCAGGTCCAGTTTCTGGACACTCCTTTTCCTCCCCAATCTATCAGCACCATCCTGGCCCACTTCTATCTCTATTGAACCCAGATGCCATTGTTCATCACTTTGACTATTTTTTTCATGGTAAGTATTGTCAGTTCTCCATCTGCCCTTGATCCTTCTATCCCATTTTCTCAGCAAATCCCAAATCTTGGATCAATCCACCACCATTTTCTCAGCTCTTTCTATTGGCAATCCTAGTTATTATAGAAAAATCACATGATTATGTAGACTAGTGTCCATACCAATTTTGGTTCTATCCTCAGACCCTTAGGAGGTAATACACTTACACTTGTTCTTCCTTGCTTAATCGTCTCTCCTAGTCCCCTTGGTAATAACTCTAATCCTATGATTCTCTCAATCCCTAATCCTCTCTCCATCTTCCAAACATCTTTCTTCCTTCCTTCCTTCCTTCCTTTTCTTTCCTTTCTTCCTCTCCTCTTTCTTTCTCCATTTCCCAAAACCTGAGATTAACCCTCTTTCCTTTCTCTTCTGTCCTCCCAGACTTCTCCTAACCCTACTCTTTTCTCTATTTTGTCATTTTCTTAGTTCAGGTCATCATTTCTGTCTGGCCTCATTCAATTTTCTCCTAAATGATATGACCTGATACTATCCTCATCTCTTTCCAGTTGATCTTCCAAACTCCTCTCAATGTGATATTTGTTTAGGGAAAGGAAGTAAAGACCTAGTTGGAGGTTGATGAGCAAGAGGAAGGGAAAGTCAAAAGAGGAAGATCCAACATCTAAAAGCCCTGTCATAGCCAGGCGCGTGGCACATGCCTGTAATCCCTGCAGCTCAGGAGGCTGAGGCAGGAGGATTGTGAGTTCAAAGCAAACCTCAGCAAAAGCGAGGCTTAGTGAGATCCTGTCTCTAAATAAAATACAAAATAGGGCTGGGGATGGTGGCTCAGTGGACGAGTGCCCTTGAGTTCAATCCCTTGTATCCACCCCCCACCAAAAAAAGTCCTGTCAGAGAGGAGAATAAAATGTGTGCTACCATTCTCTCATAAAATCTTTAGCCAAATCTATATTGACCACCTCTGCTTTGTGGAGTTGACTTGCTGTGGGTGAAACAATGAAGTATTGAGTCCTTCTACAAGGTAATAAGAATGCATGTGAAGCTGGCTAATATCTGGCTTGCACCTTCAATTTATTTTTCATTCACTATTGAATTTTTTTTAACAAATACTTATTGAACACCTATCAGGTGTCAGGCACATGCTAGGTGCTGGAGAGTGTACACTGATCAAAACAGACACAGCCCTGCCTTAAAAGCATCTGTAGTCCAATGAGAAAACAAATTTAAAAATTTTTTAAATATGAAAAGTAGTATGACGTGAGAAGATTATGGGAGCACATATCAGGGGCACATTTTGTCAGAGGCCAAGGAAGGCTTTCTGGGGAGGTGACGTTTAACCTGAGATCAGAGGAACGTTTAGGAATTAGCCATATGTAGGGAAAAGTTGGAGAGAATCTTCTAGGAATGTGAGAGAGTCCAGAGGCAAGACGGAACATGGGTCTAAAATAAGAGAAGAAATTGAGGGAAATGAAATGGGAGAGGTAATCTGTGAACAGATCTTAACTTGTATATCAAGTTTTAAAGTTTAGACTTTGTCCTAAAGCAATGAAAAGCTACAGATGGCTTTAAGCAGATGAATGACTTGTTTAGATTTGTGATTTAGAAAGAACACAAGACAGGATGATATGTGAAGTATTAAGGGACTCCCTTCACTCATTTTTCTCCTCAGGCTCTGGACTACCAGCCTGAACCCCATCCCCCAGTCCATACCTTCACACAGTTGTGCACACACATGTGCACCCACACAGGAACACACACACTCTACCAGACTCATTTGTCAGTAGGAGAGAAAACATATTAATTATTATGGAGAACCTGTTGTTGAAAGAGATCCAGACTCTACATTGTAAAACTTAAGCACAAAGGGCTTTGCTCTTGAACTCAGAGATGAAACCAGAGAGAGGAAATCAATTCACACAAATGCATAAATGTGAATTGGATTTTCCTTCTGTGCGGTGAAGGGGAAGAAATAGTCTGCTGTGGAAGAGGATGTGCTAGGCAAAAGGATGGGGTGTCCCTGGGGTTTCTGGGGTTGCAGGAGATGTGGCTGTCCCTCTGAGAAATGAAGCTAAATCACCTGGGATCCATACGTGTACCCAACCAGGCCATCACCTGATATCAGAACCAGTAGGATCCAGTATCCTAGAGGATACACTGGGCCCTTCTATGTTGAGAGGATAGACAACAATGGCATTAGCAGCTCAGACTAGCATTAGGACTGTCCCAGATTAGACTAGATGGATGGCTTCCTTCCACCTGCAATCACAACATGCAGCCAAACACACATACACCTCCATCCTCTTCCCCACTTCCCTTGGGTCACCAGCCCAAAGAGCCTTAAAAATAATAGGCAAGAAAGGAAAAGGCCTTAAATTGAATTCTGAACTGAAATATTTATGTAATCTCAGTTGACAGACAAATCACTGAATTCACTGGAGAAAATCTAGATTAAGAAGTCTGCCAGGAAAAAGGCTAAAAGTTCAGATTCAGAAATCAAATTTACTCCAGGAAAAAAAAAGTTGCTTTTTTGCATACCTGAGTGTTTACAGACTCTTATTTGTGAGATTCCTTGTGCAGTACAATCACATGGCTACAGTGTGAAGAACAGTTTGAAAGGAAGACTGGAAATGGGTTTAGGGGGATCAGGACAGAGGTGAAGGAGATAAGCAGCAGGGTAGGAGAGGTATTTAGGTGATGGGATCAAGAACTCTTGGTGATGCAACTCTATGTGAGAGATGATGAAGAGAAAGCAGTTAGGGATGATACACTAGTTTCTGGATGTAGCAACGTGGTCATAGTAGTGTTTATCCAATTGCAGGGGGAATTCAGGAAGAGGAAATGAATTCAGTTTAAGATACCTGCGGAAATAATAGTCTGAAGCTCAAGAGAAGAGTTGGAGCTGGTAAAATATCTGACTGCCTGTAGATGGTGCCAAAGATACTCAGGCAAAAGAAACTATTAAGAAGGGAGGCCAGCTGTGGTGGTGCATGCCCGTGATCCCAGCTACTGAGGAGTCTGAGGCAGGAGAATCACAAGTTTAAGGCTAGCCTGAGCAACTTAATAAGACCCTGTCTCACATTTTAAAAATTAAAAATAGGGGGTGAAGATGTAGCTCAGTGCTTGTCTTGCATGTATGAGACCCTGGGTTCAATTCCCAGCACTGAAAAAAAAAAAAAGAAGGGCAGGGTTGGGATACAAATGTCAAATGTTGCCAGAGGTCAAACAAAGAACCAAAGAGTTCCTTGAATTTAGTTACCCAGGGATCATGGGTTAACTTGGAGAGAGCAATTTTGGAGAGTGAGTGGGAGGGGAAGAAGTTGAAACAGTGGATGGAGATGACTTTTCCAAGAAGTTCATCTGGTAAGGGGAGAGAGAGAGGACTGCAGATGAATGGTAATGTGACTGGCTATCTTCCTTCCTTCCATCTTTACTTCCTTTCTTCCTTCTCTCCTTCCTTCCTTCTTTCAGTCTGAGAAGGTAGGAATCAGAAGAGAGGAAGAAGTTTAAGATAAAATAGGAATGACAAAGAATAACCAAGAAAGAAGGGATCTAAAAAGTAAGAGGCATGCCCAGGTGGCCCGCAGATGACAACCAGAATAGAGAGCTTGGTATAATGGCTCAGCGGCCTAGGAGTCAGAGGTCAGAGAACTCAAGGCTTTGGGAAATGACTGTGTGACAGGAAGGACCTGACCCTGCAGTGTCCACTTGTGAGGGCTGTAGAGGGAACAGTGTGCTTGTGGGAAAGCTAGGTTTCTTAGTGCTAGAAAGCTAAAGAATATTCAGTGGAGAGGGTGGGAGCCGCAGGGTTTGTTGATGAAATGGGATTCCTGAGGCCATGGAGGAACAGTTTGGGAAGAATGGGAGTGAAGAGATGTAGGAAAAATCCGAAGTGTTTTTCTTTTTCTCACAAACTCAACCAATGCAACAATTCTGGTCACCAAAATGTATGGGGTTTCCCACCACCACCAGTTTTCCAGTGGATACCAATTGGGAGTCTTATAATTCAACTGAATTCTGACACTATGTACCTGGAGAAATCATCAGATCCCCAGGTTGAGGGCTCAGTCCCACAAGGCTTCCCCCACTTCAGATGCTAATTGCAAGTAGTTGGTCATACTTCTGACTGGCTATGTTAGGGGTTCCCACAACAATTTGGTAGAATGAATCACAGAACTCAGGAAAACACTTGTGTTTACCCATTTATTACAAAGGATATCACAAAATATATGGATGATTAGCCAGATGGATGAACAGGGCAAGATATGGGGGAAGTAGCATGCACCCCTCCAGGTACCTGTATGTCTTCAGGAACATGGATGTTCTCCAAACTGTCCTTTGGATTTTAATGGAGACTTCATTATCTAGGCATGATTGATTACATCACCGGCCATGGGACTCAACTCAACCTCAGCCCCTCTCCCTCCCAGAGATGGAAAGAGAGGCTGAAAGCCCCAACCCTCAAATCATGCCTGGACTTTACTGTGACCATGACCTGCTTTCATTCTGAAACTACCTAGGGACCCCCAGAAACCAGTCATTTATTTCACCATACAAAAGACACTTTTTTTTTTTTTTAAACTCTGGAGATTTTGAAGGTTTTAGGAATTTATTTGTCAGGAACTAGGGGTAAAAAACAAATACCTATTTCTTATAGTATCTTTTTTTCAAGGAGAAGAAAGAAATTGAGTAAAATATGAGGATGAAAATTCATAAGAATATAGCTCATTGGAAGGGCCCCTCTCTTGAGCACATATCAAGGATAATGAGGGTCTGAGGCATGGGATGGTTGTTTGGACAGGCTTCAGGAATATAGGAAAATTAATGGGAGCGGGGAAAAGCTCAGGGCTCTCAGGATTCAGCTTTGTCCTGGCTATACCATTACTCCAAGGCTCCTGAGTATCTGGAAGGAGTCATCTGAGGATTGACTCTAGGAATAGACTCAGAGTTGAGGACTGTTGGTCTAAATGGCCTGACTCTTGAGATGACTGCAGATGGGGGCTGGGTGATACTCAACATCCTAGCTTCCTTCTCTGCCCACCCTGTGCTATGTTTTCTAAATGCCTCTCTATTTATTTTAAGGTTTGATTTTCTCTATACTCAGAGCCCAGTCTTGGAGAACCAGGAGTTGCTTTGGGAAAGACAGGTTGATCCACCATAGCATTACTCAATTTCAACCCACACAAATTATTAAAGGAAATTATTCAAGGAAATATGTGATTTTAGAGTTACGACTGGAATGATCACTCTCAAAAATAAAAAAAGAAGAAAGAAAGAAAGGGAAAAAAAAGGAAAGAAAGGAAGGAGGAAGGAAGGAAGAAAGAAAAGAAAGAAAAGGAAAGAAACAAAGAAGAGCAATAGAAAATTTAAAAATTCTCTGATACATCACAAATTGATTTTTTTCTTAAATATAAACCAAGATCCACTTAATTTCTTATTTTGGCCTTAGGTTGATTTATTTATGGACTATATTTTTACTTCACATGGTGATTTTTTTGTTTGTTTGTTTTACTGTTTAAAAGGCAAAGGTCACCTTTTAGCTTCTGTCCAGTTCATTACACATGAACAATTTAGTGTTATTTTGAGCACTCTGGAGCCCTTGAAATGCCATACATTGTAGGGCCAACTTCCTTATGTTTTTCCCCGTCAGCAGATTTTGTCAAGAACATCTTGTTGGTAGATCCCATTTTATTATTTAATGAAGAGATTCAATGAACCACTGAAGGGTAAGGTTTTAAAAAAATCCCTAGTGGGGCTCTGATGTAAAGTATAAAGGTCTTCTCTCTAAGTCTGTTCCACTCCTTCTCTCTTGCATTATTAATTCAACCATAAATTGTGCACTTTTAATGAAGTGTTACCTTCATGCTAACTTCCTAAGCTTTAGTGCAGCATCTGGTAACACAGGGATCACTTTACAGCAGTTTCAAAACATGGGTTGACAAGAGGGTCAGTAAAGAGAATTGTTACAGATCTTAAATTTGATACTTATAACAAACCAGGTGTCTTAGAGTTTGACTATATCTGATGCCCAGGGTAGCATGCAAGTGATCATACTTATATGATACTCTGCATGATTTAAAAATGTTGCTGACATTATTTTTAAGATATAGAAGATACAACCAGCCTGTGAGAGATGCTGGTAAGGGATCAGCTCCCTCATCCACTGATTATCAGTTGTCATTAATTCTTTGTATCTCTAGATAACTGATTAAATCTAATTGGGAAAAAAATAAATGTCAGTCATCATTCCTTAGATTCTATTTCTTAAGGAGAGAAAAGTGGGGAGAAGAGGAGAGGAAAGGAGACGAGGGGAAAGGAGGGGAGGAATTGGAGGAGGGTAGTTGGTGGCAGTTTGCTGCTGCTAAAGCCAGCCTGCTCCAAGCACTTCTGTCATTTTTTCATCTGTACTGCCACCTAGAGAGAAGAATTAAAAACACACAGAAGTAAACTGGAAGCTCCTGGATGGAATTAAGAGGAAATGAATATCGAATATTTATTTGTAGAAAACTTTAAGAAACAACAGGGAGATTTGGTGGCTATCATATTATGCTTTTCTCCTCTCTCTCCATCCTGCCCAGTTACAAAACAGGATTTGAATATCTATTTAACTGTTTTTATGACATTTCAGGCATTGTTGGGAAGCCATTTCCTGGATTCAAATTGACCTCTTAAATATGTAAAATCGAGTTGTGTAAACTTTCTGGTAACTTTAAGTTGTCAGATCATGGCCTCATATATTTATAACTAAAATATTGCTAGAAAAATGCTCACATTACAAGTCTTGCAAGATTTAGAGATGGAATGGAGGAGTTTGTTGCTGTTGTGTGTGAATTAACAAGAGGAAGAAGTCCTTTCAACACATAGGGTCAGTTTCCTGAAGTCTGTTGTGTTCTGCAGAATCTACTAGTTCTGTGCAGCGTCTGTAGGTGAAATGTTGGACAAATAAATTTGGGGACTACTAGGGAAAACAGGGTTAGCCAGTTTTCTTTATAGTTTTAATTTATGAATGTGCACCGTGAACTTGTAAGAGAGCAAAGAGCTGGGTAAGCTTTCCCAAACGTACTTGACCTAAAACCCTGGGCTTTTCGTAAGACTAGTATTGCATGGAGTATACTTTAGGAGATACTATAACAGGGAAAGGAAGTTGGCCTGCTGAGTGTATAGCATGCATAAACATATCAGTCCTGTCCTATTCCTTCTCTCTGTGTCTAAACATTTTCTAAACTTTGTTTTGGGTTGAGTGGATTGAGGAATTTAGCTAGTCACTAATAACAAGGATAAGTCATTATGAGACCATCATAGAGTGTACTTGCATAAACTTAGGGGGTATAGGTTAATTACTTGATGCATCTTGTGGTAAACACCAGATGTATGAGGCTGCTGCAGCTTAACATGGTGTACTGTTTTACAGTAAACTTTTTTTTATTAATAGAAGGATTTTCTTCTAAAGTGATGCTAAAATTACAGTATAGCAAATCATAAACCAATAATATAGTCCTTTATTATCATTATTGAGCACTATGCACTGTACACAATTGTATGGACTACACTTTTACTTGTATGGCATAGGGTCATTTACACTGGAATCATCACACATAAGGGAGTAATGTGCTGCACTACATTACGACAGTGACAATGTCATAAAATTTCCACTCCATTATAATCTACTGGGACCACTGGTCATACATGTAATCTATCATTAATCTAAACATTGGTATGTGGTGTGTAACTGTACTTTGTTTTCCTAGCAGGAATGTGATAGAGGTGGGATTTGTTTGATATTTGCTACTAGTTAGGGAGAATAAAATAAGTTTACCTAAAGCATAAGTCAGATTTTCTCTAAGTTTGCATGTCAAGAAGTATATTGTAAGATAGTCTTTTTACTTAGTATATATTTAGTGTGCTCTAACTCTATGTAAGGTGCCAATGGGAGGGAAGATAGAGCTGAGTAAAACATGATCTTTGTCTTTGTCTAACCATGATACATGTGGAAGTGATGAGTTTACATACAAATTACTGAATGATTCCTTATATAGATAAATAACGGTAATAACCAGATTTATTCTTCATAACTGAAATAATAGAGATTTGTTTCTATGGAGGAAGGCCACACTGATCTATGGGAAAAGAAAACATCCTTACAGAAAGGCTGTTGTAGTTGCATCCATTGTTAAAGCATTTCAACCTATTTTTTAAAAAAATTAAAATGTCACTGGTCATGAATATAAATTCTGGAAAATTGTATTCTAGATGAAATGAAGTGAACAATATTAATGTTTCTCTTTTGATAACTTCTCTGTATTTTAGAAAAGGAATATATAATTTATGCTTTTGACTCAGGAAGTAATGTCTCTGTTCAGGTATTAATAAATGTGATAAAAAAATCATCCTTTAGAAGGGAAACATTAATTTTATAGAAGCAACTGGGGCTCAGAGAAGTTATTTAGTTTGTCCCATAGCTTATAAAGGGAAGAATTGGTATTCAAATCCATTCCTGTCTGGTCCCCAGTCCTTATGATTTGTTCCCCTTAAGGTGGGACAGTAATTCTAGAAAATGTTTGAATATTCCATGATTTTTATAACCTAAAAATATAACTTGCCAAAGTGAAATGGGAAAAACAATTTTCCGAGGACTTGGGAAATCATACACACATAACATAAGAGACTGTATGAAAACAGAAACCATGGGCTCACATCTATTCTCTTTGCCATACTAAATCCAGTACTTGCCACATGCCTGACAGGCTCAATGTAGTACCCATAAATAATAATATTTGGGAACAAGTGGTGTGTACACGTGAACCCTTCAATATCCTGTTGTAATTTTTTGCAGGATAAGTCAAATTATGAATCTGTAAAAAGGAAATAAGATAAAGGTTAGCGCAGGCCAATTAAAAATAAGTCTTAGCTGGGCATGGTGGTGCACAACTGTAATCCCAGTGGCTCCAGAAGCTGAAGCAGGAGGATTGTGAGTTCAAAGTCAGCTTTATCAATTTAGCAAGGCCCTAAGCAACTTAACAAGATCCTGTCTCTAAATAAAATATAAAAAAGGGCTAGGGATGTGGCTCAGTTTTTGAATGCCCCTGGGTTCAATCCGCAGTACTTAAAAAAAAAAAAAAAAAAAAAAGGCTTCTCTCTCCACAAAGTGGTCTGAAATTGATCAAGTGGTTTCCATATTTGCAAACATATTTTCTAGTAAATTCAACTATTAACTGATCACATTACAAATCAATTTGTAGATGATCGAGAACCTTCTCCCGCATAGTTGTCTGGTCATTCCCCAACAAATCCATTCCCTGAAGATGTCTAAAAATATTAGGCTTAAAAGAAAAGTAGACTTGAAGACAAAGACTAAATTTTTAAAATATTTTTTACTTACATCTTGCTTCATGGTTACATACATAGTACATGTTGAAAAAGAAGGCAGAAGAAAGAAAGAAATGGAGAGGGGAAAAATTAGATCTATGATCTTAGATTTTAGTTTTCGGATGGTTATGTGAACTTAAGCCAATAATTTCTTTTTTTTTGTTTCTCAGTTTTCTTATCTGAAAGTCACAGATGTTGACTTAATAAACCACTAAGGGACTTTCAGGTTCTAATTGCCTGTGCATGAGACTGAGGCCATTCTTGAGTATAAACAAATCCATGCTTCCTTGTATCCACTAGGGGGGACTGTAGTACTAGTGCAACAGCCTCCATCTTCCAATTAATCCAGTCCTGTTGCTTGAGTTTTTTCCTGAATTTATTTCCCTGGAAAACGTTTCTTACCTTTATAACTTTCAAATTTAATTTTATACTACAAAGTCTAATATTTAATTCCATAATGGAAATGAATAAACCTTGGACGAATTCAGCTCAATGGATTTATATAGCTAAATAGGGAATTTAGAACCATAGAGCTATTTGCACAGTAAATATTACCTTGGACTTTTGCTTGGGCCAAAAGCAGGGCCTTGAAATTTTTTCAAAGGAACTATCTGTCTGTTCATTTCCCAATAAATTCCAATTTCTATAACAATAAAAACATGAACTTAAGAGGTGTGCTAAATCTATGTGAAGACATCTACAAAATTACTCAAGAGTAGAAAGGAAGGACTAAATAGAGTTATACCATGTTATTGGATAAAGAGAATTAAATTTTGAATTATTCCCTGAATAAATTCGTAAGTATAATATTGTTCCAATCAAAATCCCAATGGGATGCTTTTGGATATTTGACAAAGAGTTCTAAAATTCGTGCAGAAAAATTAATGTAAAAAAAAGACTTAAACTTTTATGGAGGAAGAGGATTTGAACTACCATATTTAAAAATAAATGATAAAACAGCTAAAATTTAAACAGTAATATAGTGGCAAAAGATAGAATAAAACCAGACCAATACAACAAAATAGCAAATCCAGAAACAAAATCAAGCGCAGTGCCTAGGACTTGTGTGGGGTCTGTGTGTGTGTGTGTGTGTGTGTGTGTGTGTGTGTGTGTGTTGTGTGTGTGTTGGTTACACAGCATCCCAGTACTCTTCTCAATATGGGAACCGAAGGATTCTGACACTGAATACAGAGGATGAAGCAAAGGTGCAAAGTTATTTATAGACAGTGATGATAGTAATAATCCAGGAGAAGAAAATGGATGGAAGTGACAGGCACCAGGAGCATTCTCCTTAGATTCTTCCTATAACAGTTCTTGGCCAAGTTCTGGAAGCATTCTAACTTGCCTATTCCCATGGTTGCCCTTGGTTCATTTTTCTACTGCTAGCCTCTTTGGTTCCCATTTTCTGCCCTGTTTTAAAAACATTCTTATACAGTTTTTGAGAAATTTCCAACAAATTCCTTTCTATTTAAATTACCTAGAATTATTTATTAATGCTTGCAACTAGGAATCCTGACTTGTGCAGAAACTAGTAATGGCAAATCAGTTATAAACAACAGACTCTTAGGGAAAAGAGGAGAATCTGGTTTTCCAGACTCTTTATGCTTAAAGATAATAAAAGCACATTAATGTTCAGAGATGGGACTCTGGAAGCCTGTGCCAGTAGTAGTGAGATAGCTTAGAAAATCATACTCTTGAACCTTAAGCTGAGAAGGACACTGAAGACAAAACTATGGAGGACCTAATGGTGGTTGTCTTAGAATAGTATGGAGGGTATGAGGAATTTAAGAGCTGTGTGCTGAGGTTAGCTACTTCAGTTGAGAGATTGACAAAGGAAAACCTCTAGATTCTCATTTTAAAATGTGAACTCAAACCCAAAGTGTGAATTTGTTGTAAGAAACTGTTACACCGGCGGTGGGTTCCTCCCACAAGGCCAGCTTCTCCAGCTTCTCGGAACAGGCCCCCCAGTGAGAGCCTTTCTGATCAGAACAAGCTCCAAGTCCTGGAGCCAACGAGGTGAGCTCCGGCCCACAAGCGGCTTCAGGGACCAGGACAGGGCAGCCAGGGACTTCCCCAAGCAGCCTGGCCCCCTCAGGCGGGAGGCACCTTTCAAGGTTAGCTTCTCGGAGCAGACCAACCAGTGAGAGCCTTTCTACACAGAGCCAGCCACAAGTCCCCGAGCCAACGAAGAGCTTCGACCCGCAAGCAGCCTCTGGGATCAGGGCAGGGCAGCCAGAGACTTCTCCAGGCGGCCCTGCCCCCTCCGGCCGCAGGCTCTTTCCACGGGGCGATCCAAGATGGCGGCCTAGAGGGTGACTGCATCTCCAGTCACTCCAGAACCCAGGATTCAAGAAGGGGAGGCATTGAGAGCCTCGGACTAAAATAGAGCCACGGGGTGAGTCTCCCCCACCTGGTGAAGCTCGGCCTGGGCGGCAGGCACGGATAGGGGCGGCTTATCAGAGCAGGGCAGGGTAGCTAGAGTCTTCCCCAGGTAGCCTTGCGCACTCTGGCGGTGGGCTCCTCCCACACGGCCAGCTTCTTGGAGCAGACCCCCCAGTGAGAGCCTTTCTGCACAGAGCCAGCTCCAAGCCCTGGAACCAGTAGCAGTCTAGGGGCAGATTTCTTCAGAAGCACTGCATTATCAAGTTCCTCCAAGACTTCAGGCTACTGAAGGCTGGGAGGTGATACACTGGAAATCTACAGGGACACTATAAGCCAATAGCGGAAATCTGCAATATCTCAGAGTCCCACTGACATCTGACCAATATGAGAAAATAAGGGAAGAAAATGTCCCAAACAAACCTAGATACTATATCAATAAAACCCAATGACAGCACAGCAGAAGAAATGTCAGAAAGGGAGTTCAGAATGTACATAATTAAAACAATCAGTGAAGCAAACGAGGAGATGAAAGAGCAAATGCAGGCATTGAAGGAGGAGATGAAAGAGCAAATGCAGTCATTAAATGATCACACCAATCAACAGTTAAAAGAACAAATACGGGAAGCAAGAGATCATTTCAATAAAGAGTTAGAGATACTAAAAAAAAAACAAACAGAAATCCTTGAAATGTAAATAATCCAATCAACAATTGGGCTAAGGAAATGAATAGACACTTCACAGAAGAAGATCTACAAGCAATCAACAAACATACGGAAAAATGTTCAACATCTCTAGTAATAAGAGAAATGCAAATCAAAACCACCCTAAGATTCCATCTCACCCCAATTAGAATGGCGATTATCAAGAATACAAGCAACAACAGGTGTTGGCAAGGATGTGGGGAGAAAGGTACACTCATACATTGCTGGTGGGGCTGCAAATTAGTGCAGCCACTCTGGAGAGCAGTGTGGAGATTCCTTAGAAAACTTGCAATGGAACCACCATTTGACCCAGCTATCCCACTCTTGGTCTATACCCAAAGGACTTAAAATCAGCATACTCCAGAGATACAGCCACATGCCACATCAATGTTCATAACTGCTCATTTCACAATAGCCAGATTGTGGAACCAACCTAGATGCCCTTCAGTTGATGAATGGATAAAGAAACTGTGGTATATATATACAATGGAATATTACTCAGCCATAAAGAATGATAAAATTATGGCATTTGCAGGCAAATGGATGAAATTGGAGAATATCATGCTAAGTGAGATAAGCCAATCTCAAAAAACTAAAGGATGAATGATCTCGCTAATAAGTGGATGATGACACATAAGGGGGGGTGGGAGGGGTTAGTGTTAGGGTTAGAGTTAGGGTTAGGGAGGGGGGCAAGAATGGAGGAAGGAAGGACTGTATAGAGGGAAAAGAGTGGTGGGAGGGGTGGGGGGAAGGGAAAAAATAACAGAATGAATCAAACAACATTACCCTATGTAAATTTATGATTACACAAATGGTATGCCTTTACATCATGTACAAACAGAGAAACAACATGTATCCCATTTGTTTACAATAAAAAAAAAACACACAGAAATCCTTGAAATGAAGGAAACAATAAACCAAGTTAAAAACTTCATAGAAAGCATAACCAATAGGATAGAACACCTGGAAGACAGAACCTCAGACATTGAAGACAAAATATTTAATCTTTAAAACAAAGTTGACCAAACAGAGAAGATGGTAAGAAATCATGAACAGAATGTACAAGAATTATGTGATATCATGAAAAGGCCAAATTTAAGAATTATTGGGATTGAGGAAGGCTTAGAGAAACAAACCAAAGGAATGAACAATCTATTCAATGAAATAATATCAGAAAATTTCCCAAATCTGAAGAATGAAATGGAAAACCAAGGACAAGAGGCTTATAGGACTCCACAACAGACCCACACCAGGGCACATTATTATGAAAATACCTAACATACAAAATAAAGACAGAATTTTAAAGGCCGCGAGAGAAAAGAATCAAATTACATTCAGAGGGAAACCAATAAGAATATCAGCAGATTTTTCAATCCAGACCCTAAAAGCTAGAAGGGCCTGGAACAACATTTACCAAGCCCTGAAAGAAAACGGATGCCAACAAGAATCTTATACCCAGCAAAACTTACTTTCAGATTTGATGACGAAATAAGATCCTTCCATGATAAACAAAAGCTAAAGGAATTTACAAAAAGAAAGCCGGCATTACAGAACATTCTCAGCAAAATATTCCATAAGGAAGAGATGAAAAACAACGATGCAAATCAGCAACGGGAGGAACTAGCCTAAAGGAATAGCCAAATAAAGGAGAAACCAAATCATGTCAAAAAGCAAATATGAGTCAATTGACTGGGAATACAAATCATATCACAATAATAACCCTGAATGTTAATGGCCTGAACTCATCAATCAAAAGACATAGATTGGCAGATTGGATTAAAAAGAAAAATCCAACAATATGCTGCCTGCAAGAGACTCATCTCATAGAAAGAGATACCCATAGACTAAAGATGAAAGGATGGGAAAAAACATACCATGCACACGGACACAGGATAAAAGCTGGAGTATCCATCCTCATTTCAGATAATGTGGACTTCAAGCCAAAGTTAGTCAGAAGGGATAAAGAAGGACATTACATGCTGCTTAAGGGAAGCATAAATCAGCAAGACATATCATAAATATCTATGCCCCGAACATTGGCTCATCTACGTACGTCAAACAAATCCTTCTCAATTCCAGAAATCAAATAGACCACAACACAATAATACTAGGCGATTTTAACACACCTCTCTCACCACTGGATAGATCTTCCAAACAAAAATTGAATAAAGAAACCAAAGATCTCAATAACACAATCAACAATTTAGACTTAACCGACATATAGAATATACCATCCAACAAAGAACGAATACACTTTCTTCTCAGCAGCACATGGATCCTTCTCTAAAATAGACCATATTTTATGCCACAAAGCTACTGTTAGCAAATACAAGAAGATTGAGATACTACCTTGTACTCTATCAGATCATAATGGATTGAAATTAGAAATAAATGACAGAATAAAAAACAGAAACTTCTCCAATACCTGGAGATTAAATAATACACTATTATATGATGAATGGATAACAGAAGACATCAGGAGGGAAATTAAAAAATTCTTAGAAGTAAACGAGAACAAAGACACATCATATCAAAATCTCTGGGACACTATGAAAGCAGTACTTAGAGGAAGATTTATTTCATGGGGCGCATTCAACAAAAGAAGTAGAAATCAACAAATAAATGACTTAACACTACAGCTCAAAGCCCTAGAAAAAGAAGAGCAGACCAACACCAAAAGTAGTAGAAGACAGGAAATAGTTAAAATCCAGAGCCGAAATCAACAAAATCGAAACAAAAGAAACAATTGGAAAAATTAACAAAATAAATAGTTGGTTCTTTGAAAAAATAAACAAAATTGATAAACCCTTAGCCACACTAACAAAGAGAAAGAGGGAGAAAACTCAAATTACTAAAATTCGGAATGAACAAGGAAATATCACAACAGACACGAGTGAAATACAAAACATAATTAGAAGCTATTTTGAAAATCTATACTCCAAGAAAACAGAAAAACTCGGAGACATCAACAAGTTTCTAGAGACATATGAATTACCTAAACTGAACGAGGAGGACATACACAACTTAAATAAATCAATTTCAAGCAATGAAATAGAAGAGGTCATCAAAAGCCTACCAACAAAGAAAAGTTTGGGACCAGATGGATTCTCAGCCGAGTTCTACAAAACCTTTAAAGAAGAGCTCATTCCAATACTCCTCAAAGTATTCGATGAAATAGAAGAGGAGGGAACCCTCCCAAACTCATTCTATGAAGCCAATATCACCCTGATACCTAAACCAGACAGAGACACATCGAGAAAAGAAAATTTCAGACCAATATCCTTAATGAACATCGATGCAAAAATTTTCAACAAAATTTTAGCAAATCGCATACAAAAATATATTAAAAAGATAGTGCACCACGATCAAGTGGGTTTTATCCCAGGGATGCAAGGTTGGTTCAACATCCGGAAATCAATTAAAAAAAAAAAAAAAAGAAACTTACAGCTTCCAGGATTGAGATAGCTATAAACCAATATTTGTTGTTGTTGACTGTTGACTTGCAAATTAGTTGAACTTATTTCCTTACCTGGGTTACTGTATGAACATATTAAAGATGTGGATAAAAAATGAAGTAGGATCTCTAAAATTAAAATGCAATACAGGGGAGAATTTGGAGAACTCAGAGAACTGTTGCCTCTGAATTATGAACCTTCTTGGCAGCAGAAACTTTTGCTTATGAGGTTATTTCTTTTTTACTTAAAGATATTGAAATTCCATAGTTTGAAGGGATGACTTTATGAGAAAGTTGATTCCCTAATGCCCTACTCTAGCTCTGCCAGATCTATAAATAGAGTCAAATTTTAGTCTGATTCAAGAGCTAATTACAAGGGATGGAGGTGCAGCTCTGTGGTAGAATGGTTGTTTAGCATGTGTGAGGCCCTGATTTTAATATCCAGCACCACACACACTCAAAAGGCAATTACAAAGTGCAAGTCAGAAAGATATGGCTCTGGCAACAAAGGAATTGAAGACTTTATTAATGTGTGGAATGTGGGTTAGAACAGATTTTAAGAATGTCAGAAGGAGGACAAAATTTGAGTCTGGGTTGAATTTAATAATAAGTTTATGAGTGATTCTAGATTAGTTGCTGTAGTTTGAGAATTTTGTTTGTTCAGCTAATGGTAGATTGAAATCTGGACTGAATGATTATTCATGCAAAATGAAATTGAGATGCAAATTTCTTTGGTGAATGTAAAGGAATAAAGTTTTAAATTTCAGAATACTGAAAGCTGGAGTAGATTTATATCTGACCTACACAGTCACCTCAACTGTATCTTTCAAAAAAGAACCAGAAGACACTTGACAAATCTGTAAGAGAAGGTCAGCACATTTGAAAATGCTTTGGAGAATGTTCTCTGTAGATCAGGAAGGAGGGCAAAAGAGATTACAGTTGAATTTGGTTACTGTATTTCATGGAAATGGGAGAATCCCAGAATGGGATGGTCTAAATAGCAGTATTGGATACTTGCGTGTGGCTAACTTGAAAAGTAGTTAGGGTCTATGTGGAAAAACAGAATGCTCTGACCCATTGATTCTTGAGAGGTGTTATGGTTTGGATCTTTCATGTCCCTCAGAAGTTCATGTGTTGAAGGTTTGATCCTCAATGCTGCAATGTTTAGAGGTGGTGCTCTGAGGAAGTGATTGAATCATGAAGGCTCTAACCTCATCAGTGTATTAATCCATTGATAGCTGAATGGACTCATGAGAGATGGAGAGAACTGTAGGCAGGTGGGGCATGGTTGGAGGAAGCAGGGGTGGGGTTCGAGGAGGAAGTGGGAGGTGACTGAGGGATGACTCAGTGTACTAGTGTCTCTGCATGTTTAATATTTTCCAAAACAAAACTCAACAAATAAATTACGTTTATTTAATAACTACCCTTGAGCTCATATAATTAAATTCTCTAATATTATAGTTGGAAAAAAATTGAGGTCTGAAGGATTCAATCAGTGTTAAACAAGACTTCAGAATCTCACTAACTATATGAACTGGGGCAAATTTCTGAGCTTCTCTGAACCTCATTTTAGTCATCTCTATGAGACTAACAGCACTTGCCTTAAAGACATTTATGAAAATTAAAGAAAGATGTTCCTGGGAGTGCCTAGCACAGTGAGCAGAGTAAATGCTGAGTGGCAATTGTTACTATATTAAGGTGTCTAAGATCATACGGCTTGTGATGGCTCAGTCAGATCTAGAGCAAAGGTTTCCTCATAAATGTTTCTGCCATATTATGTTATTTCTTCTGAATAAATGACTTCTAATTAAAACCAGTTGAACTGAAAAGAAATACCTGAATGGAAATTATCTGGCTAGTAATAAGATATCATTTATTCTGAAAAAGATTTGTATCCCTAGACATGACATTATCTTTTTATTTTTTATTTATTTATTTATTTTTCTTTTTTTATTATTATTGTATACAAATGGGATACATGTTGTTTCTCTATTTGTACATGGAGTCAAGGCATACCATTTGTGTAATCATACGTTTACAGAGGGCAATGATGTTTGATTCATTATTTTTTTTTTACCTTCCCCCCACCCCCCACCCCTCTTTTCCCTCTATACAGTCCTTCTTTCCTTCATTCTTACCACTCTCCTTATCCCTAACCCTAAACCTAACCCTAAACCTAATGCTAACCCCTCCCACCCCCCATTATATGTCCTCATCCGCTTATCAGCGAGATCATTCGTCCTTTAGTTTTTTGAGATTGGCTTATCTCACTTAGCATGATATTCTCCAATTTCATCCATTTGCCTGCAAATGCCATAATTTTATCATTCTTCATGGCAGAGTAATATTCCATTGTATATATATGCCACAGTTTCTTTATCCATTCATCAACTGAAGGGCATCTAGGTTGGTTCCACAATCTGGCTATGGTGAATTGAGCAGCAATGAACATTGATGTGGCTGTATCTCTGTAGTATGCTGATTTTAAGTCCTTTGAGTATAGGCCAAGGAGTGGGATAGCTGGGTCAAATGGTGTTTCCATTCCAAGCTTTCTGAGGAATCTCCATACTGCTTTCCAGAGTGGCTGCACTAATTTGCAGCCCCACCAGCAATGTATGAGTGTTCCTTTTTCCCCACATCCTCGCCAACACCTATTGTTGCTTGTGTTCTTGATAATCGCCATTCTAATTGGGGTGAGATGAAATCTTAGGGTGGTTTTGATTTGCATTTCCCTTATTACTAGGAATGTTGAACATTTTTTCATGTATCTGTTGATTGCTTGTACATCTTCTGTGAAGTGTCTGTTCATTTCCTTAGCCCATTTGTTGATTGGATTATTTGTATTCTTGGTGTAGAGGTTTTTGAGTTCTTTATAGATTCTGGAAATTATCGCTCTATCTGAAGTATGGTTGGCAAAGATATTCTCCCACTCTGTAGGCTCTCTCTTCACATTGCTGATAGTTTCCTTTGCTGAGAGAAAGCTTTTTAGTTTGAATCTATCCCAGTTGTTGATTCTTGCTTTTATTTCTTGTGCTATGGGAGTCCTGTTAAGGAAGTCTGATCCTAAGCCAACAAGTTGAAGATTTGGACCTACTTTTTCTTCTATAAGATGCAGGGTCTCTGGTCTGATTCCGAGGTCCTTGATCCATTTTGAGTTGAGTTTTGTGTATGGTGAGAGATAGGGGTTTAATTTAATTCTGTTGCATATGGTTTTCCAGTTTTCCCAGCACCATTTGTTGAAGAGGCTATCTTTTCTCCATTGCATATTTTTGGCCCCTTTGTCTAGTATGAGAAAATTGTATTTATTTGGGTTTGTGTCCATGTCCTCTATTCTGTACCATTGATCTACCTGTCTATTTTGGTACCAATACCATGCTGTTTTTGTTACTATTGCTTTGTAGTAGAGTTGAAGATCTGGTATTGCAATACCCCCTGTTTCGCTCTTGCTACTGAGGATTGCTTTAGCTATTCTAGGTTTTTTATTCTTCCAGATGAATTTCATAATTGCTTGCTCTATTTCTGTAAGGTACATCATTGGGATTTTAATTGGAATTGCACTGAATCTGTATAGCACTTTAGGTAGTATAGCCATTTTGGCAATATTAATTCTGCATATCCGGGAACATGGGAGATCTTTCCATCTTCTAAGGTTTGCTTTAATTTCTTTCTTTAGTGTTCTGTAGTTCTCATTGTAGAGGTCTTTCACCTCTTTTGTGAGATTGATTCCCAAGTATTTTATTTTTTTGATGCTATTGTGAATGGGGTAGTTTTCCTAATTTCTCTTTCTGAAGATTCATCACTTATGTATAAAAATGCATTGGATTTATGAGCATTGATCTTGTAACCTGTTACTTTACTGAATTCACTTATGAGTTCTAAAAGTTTTCTGGTGGAATTTCCAGGTTCCTCTAAATATATAATCATGTCATCAGCGAACAGAGATAGTTTGAGTTCTTCTTTTCCAATTTGTATCCCTTTAATTTCTTTGGTTTGTCTAATTGCTCAGGCTAGAGTCTCAAGGACGATGTTGAATAGAAGTGGTGAAAGAGTGCATCCCTGCCTTGTTCCAGTTTTTAGGGGGAACGCTTTCAGTTTTTCACCATTTAGAATGATATTGGCCATGGGCTTAGCATAGATGGCCTTTATAATGTTAAGGAATGTTCCCACTACCCTAATTTTTTCTAGTGTTTTGAGCATGAAGGGATGCTGTATTTTATGGAATGCTTTTTCTGCATCTATTGAAATAATCATGTGATTCTTAACTTTAAGTCTGTTGATATGGTGAATGACATTTATTGATTTCCGAATGTTGAACCAACCATGCATCCCTGGGATAAAACCCACTTGATTGTGGTGCACTATCTTTTTAATATATATTTGTATGAGATTTGCTAAAATTTTGTTGAGAATTATTGCGTCGATGTTCATTAAGGATATTGGTCTGAAATTTTCTTTCCTCGATGTGTCTCTGTCTGGGATTTGAACCAGGGATTCTCTTCCTCTGAGCTTTACCCCAGCCCTTTTTATTTTACTTTGAGACAGGTCTCACTAAGTTGCTGAGTATGGCCTTGAACTTTTGATTCTCCTGCCTCAACCCTCTCAGTAGCCAAGATTATAGGTATATGCCTCCACATCCAGTTTTCATGTGATGTCTTTAATACTGGTATCAATCTAGTTTCTCACCTGACAGTCACAACCTGATTGCATTCTCTCCCACATCCCCATGTGGTTCCATAAGAAAGTTTGTTTAGACAAAAGTTCCTTTAGGAGGCTCCCTATTTTTAAATATGGAATAATTGACCCTATATTGCAACACAATTAACTCTGGGCAGTAATCTGACTTGTCCAAGGTCACCCGGCTAGGAAGGGGCAGAAATTTACAGGTCTGCATTTTTGGCTTCAGAGAATATATTACTTTTAGATATTTACACAGTAGGGGAGATAATTTTATTGCAAAGCATATAATGAATAGTATTGTCCTTCTAGAATCAATAACAAGGTATGCTCAATTGATTATCACGTAGACTATTGCTTTTCCTTCTTTTATCTTTATTTTTTTTCAGACACTAGTTTCAGCAGATACCCTTTATCAGATGTCCCTGGCATTTTAAACTTCTTATCTGATTTGGGGGCTTTAAACATACACCATAGTCAATGTATATATTTATTAGCATTATTCAGTTTGTTCTCCATTTTTATGCACCTCCTTCTTTCTCAGTAATTTTGGAAATCATTCATAGAAAGGACAAAGAAGATAGAATGTTTCTATTCTCTATGTTTCTTTGAAGTATGGAGGGAGTGGAAATAAGAGAGAACATATAATGGAACTGATGAATGGAAATGATAAGACTGAAGGATTTTACCCCAGTCTTTGCTACTATGCCAATGAGAAAAGTCAATGTTGTATAATTAACACCTAATATTATGGTGGATGCTGAGGATACAAAGATGATTTGGATAATAAATCAGTTCAGCATACCTGTCCTTGGAGAAACAGAGTTTAGTAAGTCGAGCAGATGGGCATCAGATTGCCTATAATAAAAAGCCAATAAACTTCTAAAAAATGCTTTTGAAGAAAAGAAAAAGCTCTGACAAGAATAAGACAGACTTCTACACTGAAGAAAGAAATTGAAGAAGACTTTAGAAGATGGAAAGACCTCCCATGTTCTTGGATAGGCAAATTTAATGTTGTCAAAATAGCCAAAACCAATATACAGATTAAATGCAATCCCCATCAAAATAGCAATGACATTATTTACAGAATTAGAAAAGCAGTTCCTAAATTCATTTGGAACAATAAGAGACCCAGGATAGCCAAAGCAATATTGAGCAAGAAGAGTGATGTAGGAAATATCATAATACCTAATATCAAATTATACTATAGAGCTATCATAACAAAAACAGCACATATATTTGGCATTAAAATAGACTTAAGACCAATGGAATAAAATAGAAGAAACAGAGACAAACCTACATACTATAATCCATCTGAAACTTGACAGTTGTCCAAAATATAAGTTGGAGAAAATAGAGCCTTTTTAACAAATGGTGCTGGGAAAAATGGATATTAATAGGTAGAAGAATGAAACTAGATCCCTCTCACCCTACACAAAAGTCAAATAAAAATGGATCAAAGACTTAGGAATTAAACCAGAAACTTTGCAACCACTAGAAGAAAACATAGGATCAACACTCCACCTGATTGGTGGTGGCACCAACCTCCTTAACAAGAACACTGAAGCTGTAGAAATAAAATCAAGAATCAGTAAGTGGGATATCATCAAATTAAAAAAACTTCTGTACAGGAAAGGAAATGATTTAAGAATGTGAAGAGAGACTCTACAGACTAAAATAAAATCTTTGCCAGCTGCTCCTCTGACAGGGGTTAGTATCCAGAATATATAAAGAACCCAAAAAACTTAGCACCAAAAAAAAAAAAAAAAAAAAAAAATCCAGTAAATAAGAGTCAACAAATATATGAAAAAATTTCAATATTTCTAGTAATCAGGGAAATGGAAATCAAAACTAAACCAATATTTCATTGTACTTTTGTCAGAATGGTAATTATCAAGAACACAAATAATAAATGCTGGCAAGGACGTGGGGAAAAAGTTATGGTTGTACGTTGTTGGTGGTTCTGCAAACTAGTACAATCACTCTGGAAAGCAGTATGGAGATTCCTCAAAAAACTAGGAATGGAACAACCATATGAACCAGCTATCTCACTCCTCAGTGTTTATGCAAAAGACTAAAATCAGCATACTATAGTAATACAACAACCTCAATGTTTATAGCAGCACAATTCACAATAGCCAAATTATAAAATCTTCCTGGATGCCTGTCAATAGATAAATGGATGAAGAAAATGTGGTGTATATATGCAGTGGAGTTTTACTCAGCCATAAAGAAAAATGAAATTATGGCTTTTGCTGGCAGATGGATGGAAATGAAGAACATCATGTTAAGAAAATCAAGGGTCAGACTCAGAAAAGCAAGAGTCAAATGTTTTCTCTCATATGTGGAAGCTAGAACAAAATAAGGCAAAGGGAAGATTTTGATATCATAAAGATATAGGGAACATCACTGGAGTAGAAGAAGGAGATTGAAAGGAAGGGAAGAGGGATTAGAAAAGGGAGGAAATGTGGAATTAATTTAACAAAATCACATTATGAGAATATATAACTATAACAAGGAATTTCACCTTTATGTATAAGTAGAAAGAACCAATCAAAAATAAATTAGTGAAAGGACGATTAGTAAAGGGAGGATAAATAATATGGAAAGGGAAGAGGGAGAAAATGGGGGAATTGAAATAAAATTCCATGCATGTAAGATTTTGTCAAAATGAAACCAACTACTATGGATAATAATAATGCTCTAATTAAAAAAAAAAAAAGAATAGGCAAACTTCTAGAGAGAAAGTGGTGTTTGGTTGGGGCCTTGAGGGATCTTACTTCAGCAGACTGAGACTCAGAATTCGACTCACTCTGAGATTATTGGTGGTTCCAGTATATAAAGGAAATGCGGGGCTGGGGATATAGCTCAGTTGGTAAAGTGCTTGCCTCCCAAGCACAAGGCCCTGGGTTCAATCCCCAGCACAGCAAAAAACAAAAACAAAAACAAAACAAACAAACAAAAAAAAAAAAACAAAGGAAATGGGAAAGGATTGGATGTGTTCTGAAAACACTGGTGTGGCTTTAACTGCCAGCTGCAATTCTCCCTGGGAGTTTGTTATTATCTTCTGGAAATATAATGTGATAAACACAGAGGATAAAAACAATCAAACCAAACCAAGTTAAAAGAATAATTATACAGAGGATGGATTAGGGTCTTTCTGCTTTAGACCCCATATCTCTACAACATGAAGGTGACCATTCATTCAACAAATATTTAATAAGCCCTTCCTTGTGCTGGGCACTGGGATAGATGCTGGAATAAAGCTATAAACAGACATCTGTTGTCCCTGAGTCCCCAAATTTATATTCACACTAGAGAAACTGTCTTTGTTAAACAACATTAGTTATATGATTACAACTGCAACAGTGATGTGAGAAGATGCTAGGGAACATCCCTTAGTCTGGGATATTAGGGAAGTCTTCCTTGAAGAAGTGTCATTTGAGTTGAGCACTGAAGGGACAGTAGGGGAGCAGGCACCAGGGTTATGGGTTAGGGAAGGGTAAGAATGTTCAAGGTTGGGGGAAACAAGGCTGGTGGTGACACCAGTGTGGGTGGGTCATGGACAGTGGGATGTGGGTGAAGGACTCTTTGTGTATGACCTTCTATACCCCATTCATGATTTGAGTCATTACCCTCACACACTAGGAAGCAACACAGTTTTGAAATGTTGCTCTGAGGGAAAGATGGTGACAGGATAAAAGTGAGACAAGAATAGACATGGAAAGAACAGTCAGAAAGTTATTGAGTTCTATTGGGAATCCAGGCAAAGAAGTGGGAATGAATTGTTTCAGGATGGAGACAGCGGGGATGGAAAGAAATGTTGGGAGGAAGAGATCAAGATCTGAAGACAAAGCATACTTGACCATGTCAGATGAGCTGGGGTGTGGGGTATGTGTGTTCCATTGCAGTGAGAAGAATCAGATTATTTCTAAGCAGGGGCAAGATTTTAAATTAATAATTCTGAACCACTTTTAGTTATACCCTCTTACCTTCACAGCAGAATCCTCAGACTCCAAGCCAAGCCCCAAATCAGACTAGAACTTCAAGAATCAGTTACCCTTTCTTAATACCCATCAACCAAAACTGTGCAAGATTTGGCTTGTGGGGTCACACCCAATCATTCTCAATTCTTTCCCAGAACCTTGTGCCCAACTTTAAACAGTGCCACGGGAAAGGATTTCAAGAATACATAAAAGAAAATGGGAAATCTGTTTGTAATTAGCTAGAAAGAAAAGGAAAAAGAGCATCTATGAGATAACATAACTGAGATGTAAGAAATACTTGGTCAATTTCCCCAAGCCTTCCTGTTTTGGGTGGAAATAAAATAACCCTTCCAAGAGAATCTTAGCTGCAACTATGTTTGAGGCTCTTATCTACTGGAGTAACATCAAGTCCTAAGACTTGGACATTGTTGTCATTTAGTAAATATTTCTTAAATTGAAGTGTAAGTTCATCCAAGTATCCCTAGCTCCTAAAGGTTAGATTCTCAGCACAAATTATTTAGAGTGCCCAGCTTCTATCATTTCACTACAAGAGGAGAAGGATGCAGGGAAAGTTAGGGGCTTGGCTGTTGTGGTGGAAATAGGAACTTTGTGACCTAGTGTTCTAGTGACAACCTAGTGACCCTTAAAAAGCCTGTTTTTTTTTCTCTCAAAGTAAGAAGATTATATAGGATAGAAGTTAAGTGCATCTTTTGGTCTAATATAACATGGAAAACAAAATCCAATAACTTTTGTAGATTTGAGTGGGGGAAAGAAAAGAAAGTCAACTACTGGAGGCCTTTTCTGTTACATTTTTAAGATCTGAAACTGAGACAGGATCCAAATGTGTATTCCTTTCTCTGGGCTCCTGACTAGGAAGTGATTGCTTCCACCTGTTTTTATATTTTCAAGCCAACATCTGTTACTGTCTAAAACAAATATTCATTTTTTCAATACAATCGCCATTTTCCCAACGACTTTTCTAAGACTCAGGCAAGTACTCTTGTCAAGGACTTGGTTCATCTGAATTTCTTCAACCCTAGCTTCATAGGACCCTTCCCTAGGTAGCCAAGCCTCAGGCTTCTTGTCCAGGTTCCTCAGTGTTCAAGTGGAAACATATTTTTAAACTCTAGAAATAAATATAATTTTATAATTTTTATAACTTTTGGTGAATTCTATTTTCTCCATGTGGCAGTGGAGATATACATACACATGTGGAGAGAGAGAGAGAGAGAGAGAGAGAGAGAGAGAGAGAGAGAGAGAGAGAGAGAGAGAGAGATCCAGCCAGGGATCTTCACGGATATTTGCTCCTGTAAACAGTGGCTACAACTACTACTGGAGTTCCCTGGACTTTAGGCTAGAAGAAACAGGAAACTGAGGCCCTGGCAATCTTAACTAGTTCACAGGTATAAATGTAATGATAGGGCACTCCTAATGTTTCGATCAGGGCAGAAATTAAGGGCCAATGGTAACATCTCATCCTAATCTTGTATGAAACACTGAAGGGAAAGCATTTCCCTCGTCTTTTCTTTTTTAATACTATCAGATCAGAGGAGCCACCAAACATAATCTCAAAAAAAAAAAAAAAAGGTTTTTATCAAAGAGTCTATACACAAAAAATGCTTAAATTTCTTCAACAAAGAACTTTTAGACATTATATAATTCTCTTTCATTATAACAGATAGTCAAGTTACTTCTTGGAAGGGCCCCAAAGGTCTTTCTAAGGAACAATGGACAATAGTTAGAGTCTCAATTCTATTAGTCAGGAAAAAAAAAATGTGGTTTCAGGGGTCTTTAGTCATAGGGGATATTTTTGAAGGTATCCTGTAACAGGGGTTGACATAGATACATGGAAAACTTCCAGTAGGCACAATTTTAGTAAAGCAGAAAAAAAATCACATTGGGGGCTAAGGACATAGTTCAGTGAGTGATAGAATTTTGGCCCAGCATGAATGAAGCCTCCAGCACTGCAAAAAAAGAAAAAGAAAAAAAAAAAAAACACCCCAAAACAAAACAAAAATAACCTCCTCACACATTAAATTGGATTTATTTGCATCACTTTTGAGGCCTATTTGATAGTCTCAGGCCTATTTGAATCTTCTTAAAGCACAGTGACACATTGGTTTGTCCCATATTTTTATATAGGGATTTCATGTCAATTCTAGAGATTTTCTGGTTTGTTAATAGCAACAGCTTTTGTTTTTATAACTAATATAATTATAATAGACTTGGGATTCTGAAGACATAGTCACTCTACTTGGATGAGTTTCCCTTTTTATGATTAGAATAGTAAGGTTGATACTCAACCAGCCTGCACAAAGAATCATTGAGAATGGTGTTAATCTTATATGGTATTCATTATCTACATGGCCATTTAAATTAATAAAAACTAATAAAAATTTAAAATCCCGTTTCTGAATTTCAAGTGCCATAGTTTTGTTTTGTTTTCTTCCTTCCTTCCTTCCTTCCTTCCTTCCTTCCTTCCTTCCTTCCTTCCTTTCCTTCTTTTTCTCTCTTCTTTCTTATATTGGCAACTGGACCCAAGGCCTCCCTCCCATCTGTTAAGCTGCTCTCTAATATAGCTCCACCCCAGCCTTAAGTGCCATATTTCAAGTGCTCAACAGTCACATGGAACTAGTGGTTACCAATAGGACAGCACAGTTATAGGACATTTTCATCATCATAGAAGTTCTCCTGGATAGCACTGATCTAGAAGAATCATTTATCTATAAATACATCAATTACTAATTAAACTTGTAATTCATTTAAATTGGAACACTCTCCCTAAATACTTTCAGTCTCACTAAAAACTAGACAACAATACTCTCTGCCAACCCTTCAAATGATTCTTCAATATTTTATTTTATTCAGGATTGTATTAAGTGGGATAGTTTTTCTGTAAGTTATCCAAAGTGGATACTTACTTCTGTAAGTAGCTCCAAGTGGGCAGAGGAAGAGGTCCTTATTAGTGAAATCTGGGGAACAATCCATGTTAGAAACATAATCCTTATTGTTTCAGAATTGAAAAGAATCATGGACAAGGGATCCCCATTTGGTATGAATTTAGGGAATGTAAAAAAAAGTGTTTTTGTATTACCCCCTAAAAAGATCTTCTCCACCTACTCACTGATATATGAAATTACAAGAAGAAAGGACTTTTATTAAGTAGTTAGACATAAAATGTCAGTATAGGTATCCTTGGGAGAAACATACTAAGCTATAAATTACCCACCTACCACTCTCCAACAGGTTTTCATGGGAGATGAAAGAGAAATTTCGAAGTTGCTCGATTTTTGGAATAGAGTGGAATTGGTTATGGAGAGAAAGATCAGAAGGTTTGCAGCAAGGATTTATTATTTACTGTCCAATTTTGCCAAACTTTGGCCGTAGGTATTGAGAGACAACACAATGACAATTGAATTGTCAGAACATCCAGCTCCAGTTTCCTTTTGCTTTGAAAATGTGGTTCTCCTGGACTCTGAACAAATTTACTCTCAGCTTGAGAATGATCAATACAGGTTTAGAATGGTATCTTATAGAATGCATGATTTTTGGTGACATTAAATTATAGAATTTCAGAGCCTGAGGAACTTTGAGTAGCATCTTGTCTACTCCACTAAAGCAAGAATTTTTTTTTATTATTGTATACAAATGGGATACATGTTGTTTCTCTATTTGTACATGGAGTCAAGGTATACCATTTGTGTAATCATAAATTTACATAGGGCAATGATGTTTGATTCATTATTTTTTTTTCCCTCCCCCCACCCTTCCCACCCCTCTTTTCCCTCTATACAGTCCTTCTTTCCTCCATTCTTACCACCCTCCTTATCCCTAACCCTAAACCTAACCCTAACCCTAACGCTAACCCCTCCCACCCCCCATTATATGTCCTCATCTGCTTATCAGTGAGATCATTCGTCCTTTAGTTTTTTGAGATTGGCTTATCTCACTTAGCATGATATTCTCCAATTTCATCCATTTGCCTGCAAATGCCATAAGTTTATCATTCTTCATGGTGGAGTAATATTCCATTGTATATATGTGCCACAGTTTCTTTATCCATTCATCAACTGAAGGGCATCTAGGTTGGTTCCACAATCTGGCTATGGTGAATTGAGCAGCAATGAACATTGATGTGGCTGTATCTCTGTAGTATGCTGATTTTAAGTCCTTTGAGTATAGGCCAAGGAGTGGGATAGCTGGGTCAAATGGTGTTTCCATTCCAAGCTTTCTGAGGAATCTCCATACTGCTTTCCAGAGTGGCTGCACTAATTTGCAACCCCACCAGCAATGTATGAGTGTTCCTTTTTCCCCACATCCTCGCCAACACCTATTGTTGCTTGTGTTCTTGATAATCGCCATTCTAATTGGGGTGAGATGAAATCTTAGGGTGGTTTTGATTTGCATTTCTCTTATTACTAGAGATGTTGAACATTTTTTCATATATCTGTTGATTGCTTGTAGATCTTCTTCTATGAAGTGTCTGTTCATTTCCTTAGCCCATTTGTTGATTGGATTATTTGTATTCTTGGTGTAGAGTTTTTTGAGTTCTTTATAGATTCTGGAAATTAGCACTCTATCTGAAGTATGAGTGGCAAAGATATTCTCCCACTCTGTAGACTCTCTCTTCACATTACTGAGAGTTTCCTTTTAAAGCAAGAATTTGAAAATTATCTTGTGAACTTTATGAGGCCATTTCAGTGATATCACAAAGTTTTACCTAGTTTTTCATTTCTAAGTTGCAAAACCCACTAGATTAGACTAGAAGCTTCCTGCCTGTTGAACAGCAATGAACATTGATGTGGCTGTATCTCTGTAGTATGATCTCTGGTACAGGGCAAAATCCTTAAGATATTTATGGAATTCCAGTCTCCTATTTCAAAGATGAATAAAATGAAGCCCAGAGAAGGAAAATGGCTTCTCAAAGCCATGGAGTGAGGTAACAGTAGGACAGTACTGGGACAGAGTCTTCTTGTGTTCTTCCAACAGCATGCTGCTGATTTCTCACAACTGCTTTCTTTCTTCCAAGTACTTAGTTGTGGAGGCTGATACAGCTTCCCACATTTCAGCTGGATGCCATTGTTCTTTCTCTTTCTTTCTGTGTATGTTTTTATTCATTTCCTGTCTAGCAGTGCTGAAATAATCAAATGGTTTACTTATATTAAATGAAGATAGTATAATATTAAAGAAAAAAATAGGAACAGCTACAATAAAATATTATCGAAATTACTTATGTGCTAGAATTATCAACTATTTTTGTTTTATTTGTTTTTGAATGTTCTAATTTTTCTAGAGTGAATATTAATTTTTTAAAGTGTATTTTTCTCATGAATTACTTTCTAATCAGAAAAGAACATTATATATAATATATGCATGACAAAATATGTTTTATATAGATACATGCAAAGCCAGATATTTCCTTGTTCATTTTTTAAAAAATTATAAACATTTTTCTATCAAAATTGCTTTCTTTGGTATTTTATTCTCCACGGGTCATGTGTATAGATATGAGTTCTCCTTCTCCCTCTACTTCTGTTTGAACAGATCCTGCCTTTATTTGCAGAGAGTGGAGCAGTGGGCTTCTAGTAAGCAGGATGAAGAGCACATTAATTATCCTTCATATATTTGGGGCAGTCAAGGAGGCCACTTCATTTCTCATTATTTTCAGCTGAAAAGAACTTGTCTGAAGATTCCTGGTCTTGTAGCTGAAACAGGCTCGGTCTCTTTTTCATTCTTGGGCCAGTGCCTTTTGGCTCTCTGAAATGTGTGATACCTTGTTTCATTGTCTCCAGCCTAATTTTCATTCATATACATATACTAAATATTTGGGTATGTTTGTAGATCATAAAACTATTAATCATAGGGGTAGATTTTTATTTCACTTAGTAGGCAAAAGGTTATAAGTTAAATTCCTTAATATTGCACCCAAAACTTCTTCCTAACAATGTAGAAAGAAGTATAATCCTAGGCTTTCATATGTGAGGAAATAAAATAAATTAAAAACAAACCGAAGAAACTATTAATGATATGTGAGTTAGAGAGAGAGAGAGAGAGAGAGAGAGACGGAGACAGAGAAGATAGGAATGTTCTTGTTCCTCTATGAGTCAGCCTCTATGAGGTTACATTTAAGGTGGTTTTCATTCCTTCTTCTAAAGACTAATGAAATCCCAAAAAACTTAAACTGTTTATTTCTTTCCAAAAGAGAAGATGTAGAAAGTTGGTATCTTTCAATTGTTATTGATGAACTTAGTTTTTCCCCCTACCTTTCATCTTCCTTTTCCTTATCTGAACCTCAATACCTTTACCACACTGTTCCATGATGCTGTTACTCAAAATTAAAAACTCCCAAACTGCATCTGTTTTGCCACTTTTTAGCTATGCTTAAATATGAACAACTAAGCACCTCAGAAGCTGTGCCAATTTGCTCATTGACATATTTTTCTTCAACAGACTAGGTAATATATGTTGTAAAAATGTACAGTTCCTTTCCTCAAGGGACTTAAAAAAATAAAGCTATTTCAGTGGGAGTTTTAAAAAAATGCAGCCATAACCATTTTTTCTGACATCAGTTCTCATGCAAAACAGTGACTCACCACTGAGACAAATATTTCCTTGTTCATTTTTTTTAATTAAAAAAAATTTGGGGAGTTGGGGCTGTAGCTCAGTGGTAGAGTGCTTGCCTAGCACATGTGAGGTACTGGGTTCTATCCTCAGCACCACATAAAAATAAATAAATAAAGGTATTTCATCCATCTACATCTAAAAATATTTTTATAAAACCCCCCCCATCAAAATTGTTTTCTTTAGTATTCTATACTCCAGGGGCTACCTATGAAGATTAGAACATATCCCAAACAGTGCAATAGTTGCTTAATGATTTCAGTGGTCTCTTGTCGAAAAATCACTCTGGAATCCTATCTTAGTAACTCTAATAAAGGGGCTGTCAGGAGGACAAAAGTAGTTGTAAAGGGGGCCTTTCATTCCCCATCCTCCCTACTTTCCTTGCTTCCTTTTGCCCCTTATTCTCATTTGCTATGTTTCCCTTCCTCCTTTTTCTTCATTCTCCTCTTGTTATTCTCCTCCTTCTCTGCCTTCCTTTATTTTTTTTTCAGCCACCCTTTACATGGTCTCTCTTCCTGCCTGTTGCTGAACTTAGCAATGTACCAGAAGGATGGTTTTTTAATGTTCACTGAGTCCCTACTATGTTGATTTTGGTGATTTGCCATGAGATGATGAAAATAAACTTCTTTCTATAATTTCTGCCATTATTCATAATAGGATACTTACTACAACACTAAAATTATTATAGCTTTATATTATATTCTATATTACATCTTATTTTTATATTGTGACTGTTATATAATGAAAAGTATTCCCATACAATATCCAGCTGATTCTCAGTGCCACTGCAAAGTATGAAGGGGGCAGGTGTTACTCTGCTTTTCTGATGAAGAAATAAAGCTTCAAGAGGTTGACCTGCCTGTGATAGCATAGGTAGATATTAACAGGCGTAGGACTGGAACCTAGGAGTTCTTTCTTTTTATTATTATTATTATTTTATTTTATTTTATTTGGTATTGGGGATTGAACCACGGCACCCTTTACCACTGAATTACATCCCCATCTGGTCTAGAAATTTTGGTACAGGGTCTCACTAAGCTGCTTAGGGCTTTGCTAAGTTGCTGAGGCTGGTCTCCAACCTTGGTGATCCTACTGTTTCAGCCCCCTGAGTTGATGGGAATACAGGTGTGCACTGCCATGCCCAGCAGAAACCTAGGTGTTCTGGGAGCTGAATTCTTCTATTTTGTTATGAAGCATGGTGTCCACTAAAAATGGGTGGAAATACAGGTAAAAGAAGTGGTGTCTAACTAGTAATTGTCTGTATAATTGGAAGCTGTGATGAGGTGACTTCTGCCTGATCTTACTTTCAGGAACGATTCCTAAAATACTCTTTAGTTACCTCTTCACATTTGAATTGTAAGATGTAAACCCAGGATTGGACCAGACACAAATATACACAGGGTTTGGAACTTACTACAAAATAGCAAAAAAATATTCTTTTACAAGTTTGTAACTTTTGAGGTTTTTTTTTTTTTTTTTTTTTTTTTTTTTTTTTTTTTTTTTTTAGTTTTATTACAATTAAAAAAGGTTTTTAGAGCAAAGAGGGACACCTGAGGCAATGTCAGTAGGAGTGAGAGCACTGTGCAAGAAAGGACAATGAAAATAGCAGACAGGTTAGGGAAAAAAAGTGAGAAGCTAGCATTGGTTCCTTAAGATCTTGCACAGACCCTGCGAACTTGCTATTGAACTCAGAATATTTTTGCTATAATTTCCTGCAAGGCTGGATCTAGGTCAGCTTGTGAAATAAAAGACAAAGGTGAACTTTGTTTTTGCCATTCCTTCAGGTGTCACCTGCCTTGCTTAATCTTAAATCTTTCCTAGTTCCCTTACGCAATTTTGTAAGTATTTCTGAGAGTTACCTACATCACTCCCCACTACGTGCCCTAAAACCATCCCAGACTTTCCCTCCTATACTATTTTTGTTTCATTGCCAGAGAACTCTGTTCTGGTTCCTAGTGAGACAACTGTATCATTTTGATCAGGAGCATCATTTGGCCATATTTTTTTGTCCTTATCCATCAGATAACTGTGAGATAACTGATATTTTTTACTCTCTTCATGTGCCAGATATTTGGTGTGTGAAGCTTTAAATATTACCTTTATATGGTAACTTCTAAATGAGAACATTTCTACATGGTACAATCTACATGGTATGATTGTACATGATACAATCATAAACATCTCAAAATCAGCATGTCTAAAAACTAACTTATTCTCCTGAAGCCAAATGTGCTCTTCCTTTTGTGCTCTGTTAATTAATTTCTCAGTAGATTAGGCTCAAAAACTGTTCAATTTTTATACTGCAAGATGTAGTTTAAGTTTCCTCTGTACTCTCAGATTTTTCCAGTTCTATCAGAACGTTCTCCATCCTCTGAAATCTGTTAGCCCTTTGCTTATATCTATGCTAGAGCACCTGGGAGGAACCACCTTGTATCTAATGGCAACCACTTTTGAGGATGTATGCACCTCTTCTCAAAGAGTCTGCAAATTCCAACCTATTTTTTCCTCTTCCCATCTAAGTCCTGGCATAGCAGATGGAGGTAGCAAGGGTCGGGTATCACAAGCTACAGGAATTGAAGTCTCTGCTGAAGTATGCACTTTAGTTTTATCTAGGTTCTCAAATGTGTTCTTCTTAGTACTTCCCCTCATTTTTCTCTGTGAATGTTCCATCTCTTCCCTTGTCCACCTCCCTGATTAAATCTCAGGGAAGATTCTTGCCTCTTATTTCAGTCAGAAAAATTGAGAACACCAAAGAAGAGCTCCCTTCCAAGAAAGTACTGATTAGGCATTAGACCTTTGACATTCATTCTGAATTCAGTAGTCTAATATCTCTTCTTCATTTGTAGAATTGGGATAACATTAGTGCCTACCCTAAAGGATCACTTTAAGGGTTAAATAGGACAAACTATGGTTCTGCCATTGCATCTTCATATATTAGTTACCAAGGAAGGCACATGTGGTGCAATATTGGTTAGAATAACTCTTTACTAATATGACAGAATTAGAAGTTGCTTTCGCTAAAAGTACTGATTCTTTACTTGGCCTTGCAACTGTCCAGTGGATAAATAAGGATAAGTTGAGGTTTGATATATGTGCCTTCATTTTGTATGTGTCTCCTTTATTGCCTTAAACTTTGGGTCAGATTCCTGCTCAACTCTGCACATAAGCATGTTTTTCATTTGAGTATTCATCTGAAGACTGTAATCTGTTCCTTTGAGCCCAAGAGACACCAAGGTAAGAGTAACTAATATTTTCAAGACTTGCAGAAACATTCAACTGCCAGCTTTACAATGTCCCATTCCAGAGCCCTGGAGTAGCACTTAGAAATCTTAGTCATTGCCTACACTTTCTGGGAACAGTGGAGTTTTGCAAACAGATCACTCCATAATAATTGCTCCAAAGCAGGAGTAATTACCTCACAGGAATGAAATTGTCTACCCCTCTCACCTGGATCACAGGTCTGATAGATCTTGCAAAGCAAATGGAAGTTGTCCTTTCAAGTATTAAGGACTTCTTTGGATCTCAAGAACGAGACTGAGATCAGACAATGAACTTTGACCAAAACTGTTTAATTTTGCATCCCTCTTGCCCTTTACCCTAATTCTTCCTCTATTTAAGCCTAAAATTCATGTCAGTACCCCCAAAGACAGGACTGAGATGCCCTATCTCACTCTGCTTTTCCAACGTGGTCATATTGATTAAACTTCCTTTCCAACTTTTGCCAATGCTTTTTCTGTTTAAGATGAAGTGAAGATAGTAAGTGGCTCTTTTATCTCATCTTATAAAGAGGTTCAAATCCCTTTATTATAAGATAAACCTCCTTCAATGCCCAATCTCTCTTTGACCTTTCCTAATTACTCCCATTCCTTCATAGGTGAATTTCTCAAAAGGCCAGTCTACACTTACTATCTTCATTTCTTCATATCCTCAGTCTACTATATTTCTCTTCTCTCTGAATGTTCCCCTGACAACATTCATCAGTGTTCCTGATAACCTCTCGATTGCTAAATCTAGTGGATATACTAATACCCCATCTGATTTCAAGTATCTCCTCTGGGTGGCCAGCCTTAGGCATTTTCCATTCAGTCCTCACCACATTGTACTTGTCTGACTCTCCCACAATTTCCTTAAAGGTAAGAGTTGCATCTTGTATCCATAGCCTGGCATAGTGTCTTGCATTTACAAGTTGTTTAAAAATGTGCAATGAGTGAATGAAGAAAGGAGTGAATAGTAACCTACCTCTTCCTGGTATATTATGGAACATTTTATGGCACATTTAAAGTAGGCCTGATTGGGTAGTACTTGAATCTAAGGATTGAACTTGAACAAGTCTTTGGTTAGGTCCTATGGTATATGCAAAGGAAAATGAAATAAAATCTCTCTCCTAAAGGAAAAAAAATGAAATTAAATGCAATTATCTGAAAATACTTAAGTGTTTGTTAAGTTGTATAGATAAAACTACATATTTGGGGTACTCTTTGTTTTGGCTTCTCCATGATCATTTATTACAAGTTCAAACCAAGTTCTGGAGTAGTTAGATTTTCTAGCATATATTATAAATGGTACTTTAGTAAGATTATTCTGGCAGGAATGTATGCAACAGTAATTCAAGATTGAGAGTCTGAAGAAGGTTAGATTAGCCAGGAGTAAGGAGATATGGTCTGGTACAGTTTGTTGTAAGAGGAATGGCAAGGAAAGGGTGGTTCCATTTCTGGTGAAACTTGGCAATAGCTGGAATAGAAGTGGAGAAGTGGAGGGACAGGAGACAAATCAAGGAAGGCTTTTAGGTTTATTACATAGATGTAGTTTGGTTTAATCATCAAATGTTAAGAATATGCACTTAGAGGTTGGGACTGTGGCTCAGTGGCAGAGCACTTCCCTAGCATGTGTGAGACACTGGGTTCAATTCTCAACACCACATATAAATAAATAAAATAAAGGTCCATTGACAATTAAAAAATTTTTTAAAAAATGCTTCCATAACCTTCATCTAGGACCTTAAAAATAAATGGCCAATAACTGAAGCTTCAGATTGACCAGGTTGGGTCACTGTTTACAGAATAATTCATCAGTGAGCACTGTACTTTGGGTGCTGGCCTTGATGCTTCATATCTTGAGTGCTTGCTCTGCAGGGACCTTATAAATTAAACCAATGTATCACAGAGATATAGAAATCATTCTGTGGGTGTTATATACAAAGTTATGCTGAATTTTCAGAACTTTAAGAAGCTAGTGGGCAATGTGTGACTTTTCAAGAGGACAAGTTTAGGGTGGGGAATGTCTTTCAAAATTATTTGATAGCAGAAACATGTGCTTTCTCTAGAACTAGTATCCTGTAGAATTCACATTGGGAAACTGCAATCTTATCAAATTTTCAAGGTGGCAGATTCCTGTAGTACATGTTCTTCTTTTCTCCTCATGGGAAAGATGCAGAAAGTTCTATAGGCCGTGCAAATGACCCCTGCCATTTGGGCTTGGATTAATTCTCAGTAGAGTACCAGAACTATAGACACAACTACAAAATAGGAATGTGGTCACTTAACTAGTTCTAGGGTGGAATGCAGGAATTCTTATTCCTAATGAAAAGGGTTCTTCCTATTATATTACATTTAGTGTCGTGAGCGTGTGTGTGTGTGTGTGTGTGTATGCATGTGTGTAATACTTAAAACTGTATTCTCAACTGGAAAAAACATTTCACATTTCAAGTTTAATTTCTCAATTATCACTTTAGATACCCTAACACTCTAGCTTAAGGCTAAGGCCAAAAGCTTTGCCTAAATCAATAAACAATTATTAGTTATAGACAGAGAAGGGGAATGTGAAATAGATTATAAAGCTCTGTAAGTTTTTTTTCTAATTATATTAAATATTGGTGAGCATGTGAAATGTGACTTAAGCAAACTTTATTATTGTTAATAAAAATAAAGTTATTTTACCATGATAAAGTTATTTTATCATGTCATGAAAATCTTTGTTGTCATTTTTCTTCAAGAAGTTGCATTGATTGCTGATTGAGTCATGATTTGGAACTTTCCTGGAGAATCAGTTATTATTTTATTGGTTCTTGTATTTTTATGTGCATCAAAATTAAATTGGTGTTATTCTTTATTCTTTTCTAGCATTAGAAAAGATGTTATTTTTAGCACATTTTCCTTATATTTCCAGGTGTAAATCATGACAAATGAAACATGTATTCAATATTTTTAATATTATTATTATTATTATTTTGGTACCAGGGATTAAACTCAGGGGCACTCAACCACTGAATCACATCCCCAGCTCTATTTTGTATTTTATTTAGAGACAGGGTCTTACTGAGTTGCTTAGCACTTCACTTTTGCCAAGGCTGGCTTTGAACTCACAATCCTCCTGCCTCAGCCTCCTGAACCAGTGGGATTACAGGCTGGTGCCACTGCATGTGGCTATTTTTACAGTATTCTTAAGAGTACTTTTATATGAATTACTTCATTTGACCCTAACAACATCCCCAAAAGTGAAGCAGATGAAGATCCCTACCCCCAAAATTAACAAAGTAAAGAAATCAAGAAAGTGAGAGTAAAACTTTTGTCTAAGTCTTTTAAGTGGCACAGTCGGAGCTACAGTAGCAGTTCTGACTCACAGCTTTGAGTTATTTCTATAAGAGCAGGAGTTTTTTCTCCTTTTCTAGGACTGTGAGGTGTATACTGTGCTAAGTATATCCACTAATTAAAAATACATGGGGTCCTAATTAGAATAAGATATATTCCATGCTTGTATAATTACATCAAAATGAATTCTACAGTCATGTATAAGTAAAAGAATCAAAAAAAAAAATACATAGCACCCATTTCCATCCCTGACTCAATGATGTTTTCTACTTTATTTCAACTGTTATATCTAAATTATATTATAAATTTTGGAGAAAAAACAACTACCACCTAGAATTTAGAAAAGAAAAACAACTACCTTTACATGGTCAACTGTAATAATTTTCCCTTCCCTTCTTGGGAGTGTGCATGAGATTTTCCTCTCTTCCACTTTAGTATGATAGAAGAATGTTTTTCTGTTAACTTTTACATCCATTTTAGATTGCATCTCTTTTCTTATTTATCTTTCTCTCCTCTTGTCCCTATAAAATGGAGACCATCCTTTATGCTATTCCTAGGGAATTCAGCCTGATACCAATTTTTTGTTTGAAGATTTTTTCTCATTTTTGAAAGTCTATTTTTATAGTTTTGATTTTTTTAATCCTACAATGGTTTTATCACCATAATCACACAAATATCAAATTTATTATATATTTTTTTCTTATTGGTACACTGGCTCCTTACTTTATTAACGTTCTAGAGAGTTTTCAAAGCCCATAAAAATCATCTAGAGTGCCTGTTTGTTCAAACACCCATTGCTGAGCTCCATCCCCAGATTTCTGACTTGGTAGATTTGGGATAAGATGTGAGAATTCACATTTCTAACAAATTTCCAGCTATGCTGCTGCTGCTCTGGGGACTACATTTTTTAAAAAAATTTTTTTATTGTAAACAAATGGGATACATGTTGCTTCTCTGTTTGCACATGGCGTAAAGGCATACCATTTGTGCAATCATAAATTTACATAGGGTAATGTTGTTTGATTCATTCTGTTATTGGGGACTACATTTTAAGCCAATACTTTTTAGGATCACCTGGGAAACATACGTAGGGATACTGGGGTTCTACCCCCTGGAGATTTCAATATAATATTAGGTGTCAGGTGTGGTATTGCTAATTTAAAATAATTCCCTAGTAATTCAAATAAACAACGAAGATTGGGAACCACTGATCCATAGTTTGATCAAAAATTTATTTTGGGGGGCTGGGGAGATAGCTCAGTCGGTAGAGTGCTTGCCTTGTAAGCACAAGGCCCTGAGTTCGATCCCCAGCACCCAAAAAAAAAAAAAAAAAAAAAAATTTATTTTGAAAAGCCAGCATGGCTATGGACCTGCCTCCCTATCTCTAATGAAAAAGGCATCCTGTAGAAGACATGCAAATTTGAGTTGCCTGAGATATGGTTCTTGTTCTCCAGGAGTTTATACAGTGTAGGGAAGACATAGGTATACACATAAATATCTACAGTGTAAATATAAAACAAATATAAAATCCATATGCACCATATGGGTTTGAACCAAACACATGAATTAAGTAAAATATTATAGAAGAGCACAGAGGGGAGGGACAACTTCTGGATAAATGACAAGGCATTATGAATGGAGGTGTTTCCAACATAATGCAATGGTGGGGATGAACCCTTTTTATTAGGAGGAGTAGGGCACAAAAAAATCTTGAAAGGTATTGGGGACCCAAATTTTGAACATCCTGAAATGCCAGAAAACAATGATAGAAGTATTGAATGTTTTCAGTAGAGCAATGATGTGTTCAGAGAAGTATCATGGGCACACAGCGTAGCAGGAATGTGTAGGATGAATTGTAAAGTGAAATACATATAGGGACCTCATCTAAGTATCAGAAATATTTCCTTGAACTATGGAGGTAATTGTGAAATAGGTGTTTTTAATGAAAAAATAAGGAAAGAGTTTTACTGAGTTGACAATAGTTTTGAAGTCATAAGATGAAGGAACACTTGAGAATATTCAATTTAGTTTCCTTTGGAAATCATGAAAGAAGGTCTACCTTTAGAAAGAACCTGGAAGAGAAACAGATGACTGATCCTGGATATAGATATTTTTTGTCTGACCTTTCCTAACTCCCTTTAGGGGACTGGTGTTTTCATGGTATCTCCATTTTTGGTCTGCCAAAACTTGGTCTTAGGAAAGAATCTGATATCAATCATTTATATCTGAGAGTTTCTCTTCCATGTTTGTAAAAAAACAAGATTTATATCTCACCCTCCCATTACTTCTTATGCCCTCTACCTTCTCACACACACATACTCACCCATCTACACACAAATTATATAGAACAAACTTCTGTGGTTAAGGCTAAGCCAGTCATTGGGAGTTCCTCAAAAATAAACATGTGAGAAAGCCATTGGACCCAATGCTACAACCAATAACAGTCTTTCCATGGCAAAATGTATCTGCCAAGGTGAACCTAAAAAACCTACATAGTTTGGCATGTAAACATAATAATTCATAAAGAATGAATCAGAGGGGAGACTCTCTTGATTGTAAAGTACTTAATTCTCTCTTAAAGGATTAAGAAATTAAAAAAAAATTTTTTTTGAGGATGTTGTTTAGGCTTTATCCTTTAGAGCAGTAAAAAAAACAAAAATAAAAATAAAAATAAAATAAAAATCTCCTTTGAAAAGATACCAGCGAATTATCCTGACAAGAAGAAAATGCCTGACAATATTAATTCCATGTGTTTTGATAACATCAAAAGAAGACTAAAAAAATCTGTACCTCAGAATTGTAGGATATTAAGAGAGCCACTGGGTTGGTAGGAAATAATGATTGGTAGTGTTAGACTCAGAATGAATGATCATAAGCATCAAACTCTTTCCATTAAAGGGAATTAATTTATATTCCCATTGATTGTAAAAATGAATGATTAAATTTCTCTGTTACAATGAGTAAAATTATTATAAACAGTATGCCATAAAAGTAAAAAGAAGTCATCTTTCCCTTCCCCTTCTATTCCTCAGTAATCATCCTTTAGTTTGTATAGTTTTACATGGTTAGGGCTACTTTTGATATGTTGTTAGTCTCTAGTTTTGATGTGATGGTATCTACTTATCAGAATATTGCGTTTTATTATTATAATCTGATCAATGTCATTGTTGAAGAAAAATGATTCTCTTGGTGGACTGTGAAAACTATGCACTACTTTGATGGTTTACCCACATAAATTACTATTAAGTTACTGGATCAAGGTTGTTAAGTACAGTGAGATTTTGTTCTGAACAGGTGACTTGCATTTTGAAAGCATGGTAGAAAACACAAAAATATTTTTTTAAATCACCAGTAGTTGATACATAAATGTGGTTTTAGAGATGAATACAGAGAAAGAGACTGAAGCATAACTTCTAATTTGTATAATCTGGTCCTAGGGATAACCAGTGTCTCTCAGTGTATAGTGTTTCTAGTATTTATTTTTTAGGCCTCCAGTTGTAGGTATGGGAAATTATTTTCCTCTTAAATTGAGATTTTAAGTTTGCTGAAGGCAGAAACCATATGCTGTATATTCCTTTTCTTCTACCATGATTCTTAGCTGGGTTGACAAAAATCATGAATCAACAAAAAAGCCAGTGTAGAGCATTTGTGCCAAGTCAGACTGAAATCTATTAGGAATGGGACTAGAAACTAGGACCTGAGTTTTGGCAGAGTCCCACATAACACCATTCAAGCATAGTGGGGATAATACAGAATTTAGCAGTCATTACTATTGCTGTTCTCAATAGCTATGAATATAAATAAGTCCAGCAAGCTTGAATGTTTGATAGTGTTACTCTGTTATTATATACAGAGATGTATAACATTAAGGCATTTCCAAAGTTTTAAATGATTGGAAGTCATTATTTGGCTTCTTGTCATTGATCTTAGTTACAGAACTATCCCAGACAGATTAGGGTCCAACTATCTTTCAAATACTTGAAAATTAATTTTCATATATGTTATCTCTAGTACTAAGGAATCCTTTGTTTTTAATTCTATATGAAGTAGTCAGTCTCCCAAATGGACCCCAGTGATCCATGCCTCTTGGTATTCATGTACTTACACTTTCCTGCTACAATGTATGATCAACAGGATAAGACAAAAGTGATGGTATGTCACTTTCAAGACTAAGTTATAAATGACTACAGATTCTATCATGACCACTCTCTCACTTGCTTGATCTCTTTTCTTTCTTACCTCTCTTTGATCACTTACTTTGTGGGAAATTGGTTGCTATGTCATGAAGATACTCAGGCAACCTCTGGAGAGGCCCTTGTAGTAAAAAACTGAAGTAGTTAATGACCTTGTGAGTGAACTTGGAAGTAGATTACCCAGTCTCAAGATGACATAGTCTTGGCTAAGAGATTGACTGTAACTTCTTAAGGATTTGTGAGCCAGAACCACCCACCTGAGTTGCTTCTGGGTTTTTGACCTTCAGAAGTGGGTAAGATCATCAATGGGTAAGATGATAAATGTTTTTTGTTCTAATATGCTAAGTTTGGGTTGATTTGTTACTGGGTTGATTTGTTAGTCAGCTCTTTGTTATTGTGACCCAAATACCTGACTAGAACAACTTAGAAGAGGAAAGGTTTATTTTCACTTATAATTTCAGAATTTGAGTTCATGGTTGGCTGGCTGTACAGATTTAGGCTTAAAGGTGAGGCAGATAATCATGGCAGAAGGGCATGCTGGAGGAAAATCTACTCAGCTCATGGCAGCCAGAGCAGAAAAAAGAGAGAGAAAAAGAGGCTGGGGGAAAGACAAACCCTTCCAGGGTGTGATTCCAGTGACCTGCTTCCTCCACCTTGCCCCTCTTCCCAGTAGTTTATTCAGCTATCAATGGATTAACTCATCAAATGGATTAATCCACTGGTGAGGTCAGAGCCCTCATGATCCCATTATTGCCTAAAAGTCCCAACTCTGAACCTTGCTGTACTGGGGACCATGATTTCAACACAGGAGCTTTTGGGAGACATTTCAGGTCCAAACCATGTACCACAATTTTACTAAAATGTGCAATCTGGCTTCAGGGTTAGGTTGAAGAAATAACTTCTCTTGTTTGTTTTTTGCAGGTGGCAGTTGCTCAACAGTGCTGTGCCAAGATGTTTTGCAACCCTACTGCAAAGCATAATTGACCTGATGATGTCTTGGTTCCCTGACAGAGTTCATTCAACTTGCAGAAGGTGAACATATTACTCTAAGGTATCTATTTACTTACGCTGGTTCATCATTTGATCCTACCTGGCAGTTTTCACTAATGCTAGTGACAGAACGGCACAATATGTTTCATGTTTTTTTTTTTTTTTTTTTTTTATCTCTAACTCTCAAAAAGCTTGGGGCAGTGTCAGTGTCCATCATTGTTGAAGAAATCACAGCATTAGAGCTAATGACTAGTTGGGGTTACTAGGAAGACTGATCAATTTACATTTATGGAGTGGCATTATTACATATTTGATATCTAAGTGTTGGGAAAGGTTATGCATGCTAACATTTTTATTCCTTTTTTGTTTTTTTATTCTTTCTTTACACTCTACTATATTTTCTGGAATTTTTACAATAGGTATGGTTTTTGAAATAGTAATAAAAAGGCTAAATTAAAAATTTAAATACAATTTTAAAACTTTTTATTATGAAAAATTTAAACATATACAAAAGTAGAGAGTATAAGAACCCCCTTCTACTCATCGACCAGCTTTAAGTTGGCCAGTGTTGTTTTATCTATTCTCTAATACTCTTATATTCCCTGCTTACCTCCTAAATCAAATTAAATAGATGCAAATCCAAAACATTATATTCTTCCATAAGACAGGATAATCTTAATAATTTTATTTCAAAGTTGAGAAGTAAGAACTTACCTATTTTTTTTCCCACTGGTTAGATCTAAGGAAATGTGACTTAGATGAAATATATTTGTATTTTAGATAAATTACATAACTGGCTAACCTATATTTGTGATTTCTTCTAAGGCAAAACTGAAATTTCACACATTTTATGACATGAATTTACATTCTGAAATGTGGGTTTGAAAGTAAGAAAGATTTTTTTCCAGACATTTTAAGATCCATGGTTTGGTTATAATAATAATGATGGTGTGGTTTTTAGAAAATCATGGTTAGAACTTGAGATGGTACTTCCCGTGACTACAAATGTACTTGTAGTTTAGGTACAAAAGGGCAGGCCAGTGGGAAGCCACTGGAGGCTTATTTTCCTGACCGTTAGGGCACTGGAAGTGCCACCCAGAACTAACACAAAAGTGGTTCATTCACTCAGTATCTTCCCTTCCTTTTACAAATCCCATAGCTGCAGAGGAATGGAGATCTCTTTGTGGTTATTATTGCATCTGGTTTGGTGTTTTTCCAGCTGCTACTCTGCTTCCCTGTCAGAAGTTTCCTTCACCCCTGCTTTCGGTAGGTTCATCCTATGACCCCTCTTCTACACAGGTGGCCTCTTCTAACCTAGGCTTTGATTAATAAATGGGTTTAAAAGTTATTTATGGATCATATGACTCATCACAAAAATGGATAAGCAGAAATGATTATAAATAAAATTTCAGTTTTGTGAATTTCAACACTGCTTTCACCTCAATATCACAAACAAGTAAATCAGAATATAACTTTTGATACAGTAGGTTTGGGATTTTTTTAAGGAAAAAGAAGAGAAATGAATGTGCTAATAGTCCTGATATTTGAATGCCTTCAAAACAGAAATGAAAAATTAATATACAACACACCTTTATTTTGCATAAACACAAAATATGCTGGATCAGGATATATTTTAGGGACTATACTCTGAAGGGCTGACAATGTCTTTAAAGAGCATATTTTAGAAAAGGATCTCTTTGGCAGAATTTTTTGGCCTTCTAGTGGCCATCCTTATTCTGACTATCAGTGGTTCTATGCAGGGCTCTATTTGGGGAGCTACTTGGGAGGCTGAGACAGAGGATTACAAGTTCAAGGTCAGCTTGGGCAACTTACTGAGAATGTCTCAAAACAAACCATCAAATGCACAGGGGATGTAGCTCAGTGGTAGAGCACCTCTGGGATTAATCCTCAGTATGGGGGCAAAGGGAAGAAATTAAGATCATGAAGAAATTACCATATATCTTTGTTAAAAATATAATAATCTAATTCGTTGATATTTTAAAAAGTAGATTTCAAAACCAGACTTTTAGTAGCAGACTTAGGAGTACAGTAGGAACACTGCATAGGTGGTTACTAGGTCATTTTAAGCATTTGATTTAAAGTGGCTTCATGCCTCTTCAGGCTTCAAGGTGATATGATTGCCTGTGGTAGGAGGTGATGATGGGAGTTCAGTTATACTAGAGAGAATACTTCTTAGACTATAGAAGAATAAGGATGTGTGTGGGGGGGAACCATTAGAGGTGAATGTAACCCTAATATATTCACTGAAACTTTCTTACAAGATAACCTAAACCAGGGGGGAGTAAAGTCAACTTCCCTTTTTTAGAAAATAATGGAAAATGGTAAGGAGAGAACTAAGAGCCAGTTAAGTAGGCAGATTACTTCCTCTGAATATTCTCCTGAATATAGAATAGGGATTCCTAAAAGTCTAAGGCTTTGGTGCAGCCAAAGGCAGAGTTAGCCAGAGCCAATTATAGGCTCCTGGAGACCACTGAGTTTGCCTACAACTTCCTCAAAGTTAGCTCTCTCTGGGACTGTGGAAGAATCTTAGTACATGCGACGATTTATCTCATATCTTCTCCCCAGAATACTTTAAACAATGGGAAAAAAATTCCCATCTGAATTAGGACAGAAAATATTTGTCTTTGAGAATATCCTGTGCCCTTGGGTGCCTGAATACTGTTGGTGACAACATATAAAAATGGCCAGATGACTGGAACTAAGAAACCTGGATGTATAAAAAAGTCAAATGCTGAGATTTGTGAATAAACAATTTCTAAGCTATGATCTTGATAGCATTAAAAAATCATCTTGGGAATAATTGGACTGGAATATCCTTTAACTATTTACTACTGATTTAAATGCAATGATAAAAGTAACTTTGACATCCTAAAATGGGAGTGAACCTGATTTTACAAAGACACTTAAATCACATTATATCATAAGGGTCACACTAAATTCAGCTATTCATTTATAGTAATCATGTTTCTTTTTATCTATAAATTAGAATATCAAATTTTTATTTACTTATTTTTGGAGGTGCTAGGAGTCTTCTACCACTGAGCAACATCACAGCCCCCAGAAATTTAATTTTTCACCATAGTTTTGTTGTTGTTATTGTCATTATTTTTGGTGGTACTGGGAATTGAACCCAGGAGTGCTCTATTATTGAGCTACATCTACATTTCCAGCCTTTTTTAAAATTTTGAGACAGGTCTCACTAAGATGTCCAGGTTGGCCTCAAACTTGCGATTCTTTTGTCTCAGCCTCCAAAGTAGTTGGTATTACAGGTGTGTGCCATCACAACTGACTTGGAAACTTGATTTTAAAGTGCAGGAATGACAAAGATTTCATTGTATGAAATTAAAAAAATTATATAGAATGTATCAAAACATGAAATTATGCCTTAAATATTTTTGACATGAAATTATGCCTTAAATTTTTATTAATATTGTCCTTACATGCTGTTTTTTTAAAGTGGAAAAAGAACACACAGAAATTGTTACATGCTTAAGGCATAGGAGTATTTGAGTCCTATGCACTACTTCATGTGGCAATATTGTTAACTACTTTTGGCATCCAGTAGTCTACAGCTTCCTCAATTAACATTTTAGGAGACATTCTATAGGAATACATTAGAGCTGCAGTTCTCAAGATGTGATCTAGAAACCTCTGTGGGTCCTTGAGACCCTTTCAGGGGGTCAGCAAGGTGAAAAATATTTTCAAAATAAGACTAAAGATGTTATTTGCCCTTTTCACTCTCATTGTCTCATGAGTGTGGAGTTTTTCAGAGGTTACATAGCATGTGATATTTCGTGGATAAAATTCAGAAGGAGATATGCAATATAGTTGACTTCTATTAAGCCAGACATTTGTAAAAATGTAAAAGAACAACATTCTTCTCAAGCTTTTTATCTATAAAATATAGTTATTTTTAACTTAAATGTTGTTTATTAAATGTGTTGGTTTATCATTATTTTGAACAAATAAAATACTTTAAATATTTTCATTTTAATTTCTAATATGGTATATAGATTGGTAAGTAGAGAGATATAAACATAAATAGAATCTCTGGGAGTCTCAATTTTTTAAATTATAAAGAAATCTTGGAGGTTAAAAAGTTTTAATAGTATACATCTATCAGAGTAGATAATTAAAGAATAGCACACATTCATCAGAGTAGCTAAAACTAACCAGACTGACAACAACCCATATAAGAGCAATGAGAGCTTTCATGTGTACTGTGGAGGTAGATTTTGTGTGGTTCCTTTGGAAGAGAGTTTGGCATTATCAATTAAAATTAAACATATGCATGATTTATGACTTAGTAATTCCACTTTTAGATGGGTACTTGACAGAAATTCATATATTCCATCCAGAGAAAGATATAAGAATGTTCAAAGCATCTTATGCATAATAGTATCATACTGTAAATATCTCAAATGTCCTTTAGTTGTAGAATAGATCAACTCTGGCATATGCATGCAATACAATACTATAAAGAAAATGAATGCATTACAAGTACATGCAATGATATGGATTAATTGCATGTTTAAAGAATGAAAGAAACTACACACAAAGAACATACTATAAAGTTCTATTTATATAAATGAAAAAATGAAACCAAACCAAACTGGGTAAAGGATGAAAGCTTAGTCGGAAAAATCACAATGAAAAACTAGGAAATGCTTACCATAAAACTCAGGACAGTGGGTATCTTGGCAATAAGGAGAAGGCATAAGGGAGATTTTGGGGTGTCAGCAATGTTTCTTAATGTAGATGATAGTTACAGGGATGCTTGGTTTGTTTTAGTTTATGCTTTGGCTTACTTTTCTATGTGTTATATTTCATAATAAAAAGTTAAAAAAGCAATAGCCTGTTTAACAAATGGTGCTGGCAAAACTGGAAATCCATATGCAGTAAAATGAAATTAAACCTCTATCTCTCACCCTGCACAAAACTCAACTCAAAATGGATCAATGACATAGGAATTAGACCAGAGACCCTGCACCTAATAGAAAACAAAGCAGGCCCGAATCTTCATCATGTTGGTTTAGGATCAGACTTCTTCAACAAGACTCCCAAAGCACAAGAAATCAAAGCAAGAATCAATAAATGGGATGGATTCAAACTAAAAAGCTTTTTCTCAGCAAAGGATCCAATCAAGAATGTAAAGAGAGAGCCTACGGAGTGGGAGAAAATCTTTTCCACACGCACTTCAGATAGAGCACTTATCTCCAAAATTTATAAAGAACTTACAAAACTTTACACCAAAAATACAAAGAATCCAATCAATAAACGGGCCAAGGAACTGGACAGACACTTTACAGAAGAAGACACACAGGCAATTAATAAGTATATGAAAAAGTGTTCAACATCTCTAGTAATTAGAGAAATGCAAATTAAAACAACTCTAAGATTTCATCTTACTCCAATTAGAATGGCTATTATCAAGAACACTAACAATAATAGATGTTGGTGTGAATGTGGGGAAAAAGGCACTTTTACATTGCTGGTGGAGTTGCAAATTGGTGCAGCCACTCTGGAAAGCAGTACGGAGAATCCTAAGAAAAATTGGAATGGACCCACCTTTTGACCCAGTTATCCCATTCCTTGGTTTATACCCAAAGGACCTAAAATCAGCAAACTACAGTAACACAGCCACATCAATGTTTATAGCAGCCCAGTTCACAATAGCTAGATTATGGAACCAACCTAGATGCCCTTCAACAGATGAATGGATAAAGAAACTCTGGTACATATACACAATGGAATACTATTTAACCATAAAGAAGAATATTATGGCATTTACAAATAAATGGATGGAATTGGAGAGTATCATGCTAAGAGAAATAAGTCAAGCTCAAAAAACCAAAGGCCGAATGTGTTCCCTGATAAGTGGAGAATGATATATAATGGGGGTGGGGGGTGGGAAATGAGAGAATAATGGGGGAACTTTAGAATATGTAGAAGGAAATGAGAGGGAGGGGGGGTATGAAAAAATGGTAGAATGAGACAGACATCGTTACCCTATGTACATGTATGATTACACGAATGGTATGAATCTACATTATGTACAACCATAGAAACAAAATGACGTACCCCATTTGTGTACAATGAATCAAAATGCAGTCTGTAAAAAATTAAAAGCTAAAAAAAAGTTAAAAAGCAAGAATCCCTATACTGAGGGATCACTGAGCAGCTCCTAAGATGAGTAATGAAAATCGGTATAGTAAAGAAGTCTTGTATATGTTTCAGTAGTTAATCAGTCTTACAGATTTTTTAAATGTGCCTCAACTTAAAAGAGGGACATGGAGTGACAAATAAAGTCACTCCATTTATTCCACATAACATAGGTTCACCCCTTACGTCTGTGCATGGGATATGCCTTCCCTTGGGATCCAGGTTATAATTGAGGGTCACATGTCCCAGGACTCAGAAGGAACAGGTTCACTGGGATGTTTCTCTTGAATATGAGGTTTTGATTTTTTGTGGGAATCATAAGCATTGTAATAGGGCGGGCTTCATGGGATACATTCATTTCTTTTATGTAGCAGGAAATACATTTTGGGATCTTTTTTTATAAGAGGAAACCTGTCACTAAGGTCATCTCTTAGTGAGGTAGGAAACCCTTCACTAAGGTCATCTCTATTCTACTTATTCTATCCAAGAGTATGACAGGTTTTCTCCATATACATCCTGACTCCTAACTATCCTGATGATATCTACTGATATTTGCCAAATTTTTAAATTTGGTTGGCAAATTTCAAACTTCAATTTGGACAAGACTGAAGAAGTTGGTTAGCTATATTGATACTAAAAGTATGCTAGTATTGTAGATTAAATACTCTGTGGAGTCAGGCAAAAATTAGACACACCATTTTCCAAAAACAATCTGGGGACACTATGGCTTATATAATATTTTGGTAAGAAATCTAAGAATTTTACATGATTATAAGCAAATGTGTTAGTTGGTATTTCAACACTGTTCTAGTAACATCTACAAAGGGTATAAAGACCTTGAAGAGTAGGGTTGCTTAACTGTCAAACTTGAGAAGCTTTTCTCCTTAGAGTACTTAGCAAGTTACTCCTTCTGTTGTCCCTTTTCTTTATTCCTAGTTCGTGTGAAAAAATCAATGGTTTCCCAAGCAAGAATATAATGATGAGAAGCAACAGCTAAATGGGAGTTGGGATCAGGGATTCTAGAACTGGATTGGGTATCTAATGGTAAGCTATCTCCAGATTTGGAGATTTAGCATATACCTTCCTTATTATTGTCTGAATTATCTGAGAATCATTACATATTTCTTTTGCATTAGTAAACTTTTGAAATGTCTGAACTCTTTCACAGAGTTCCTATTATAAAGGATGTGGTTTGTCAGAAAGGAGGTAATTTCTTTGGGCTTAAAACTCTCATGAAGCCCTCTCTCTTACCATTCCCAAGAATTATCTTTGAATTGGACATTATGCAAAAGGAACTTTATTTCCAATGGTCAGATTTTCAAGGTGGCTTATAAAAGCCTAATTAACCTATAATGTATCGGAAGGTGTATTGTTTTGACGACTTTTCATCATTTATCACATTTTGTGGGATAGATACATTTATAGTATTGTTAGCATGTAAAACACAAACATTTATCCTTGACTTCTCTTCTTGTCCGTAGTAAAGTATGGCTTATACCAGTAGTAGGGGAAAGGAGGAAGGTAGTGTTGGTGTTTGCAGGGACCAATAAATTATTAACAGTCTATAACTGCTATTCCATACAGTCATCATCAGACAAATTGGCCATTTAAGAAATTCAAATTTAAAAACTCAATTTTTCAGTCATCCTAGTTACATTTTAAGTACTCATAGCCACACTTGGCTACTACTGTATTGGGCAGTACAGACTCAGAACACTTCCATCATCCTAGAAAGGGCTAATTTGTAAAGACAACTTTAGTTAGGCATTTTCAGTTGGGGGAGGAGAGAAAATTGTTCCTATTAGGACTGTGGCTCCCCAATGTCAAATGTGTGAGTCCCTTAAAAATTAAGTATGAATCTTAGATTCTTGTATAGGCTATTGATTCTGCCTTCATAGAGTTTTTGATCTGTTTGGAGAAACAGATATATGCAAACATAAAGTTAATTAACAAATAAAGTAGTGTATGATAAATGATGGGAGAAATTCTCAGGGAAACAATGGATTTAAGAGACACAGAGGACTAAGTGCTGTTGAAGCACTGAATGTAAGGAGACAAAAGAGAAAGCAGTTGAAAATAACTCAGGTCGGTGGAATAGGATGATGCATAAAAGGGAAGGGGAAAATGAGCTCAGTTTCTGTTCCATTCAAGGAAGAACAGAGAGAACCAATATGCTCCTGCAAAAGCAAAGGATGATCTACTATATTAAAGGATGTAGAACATTTTGATTAAATAACTGATAGGTCTAGACCAGTGTTGCTATTATTTTTCTCTATAACAAGATCACCAGTGACATGTGAGTTTGTTTTGAAAAGGTAAATGACGTAAAAGCATGAATAAAATGAAAATGATGCCCAGATAAATAGAGGGAACAGTATTTAGGAATGATCCTTGGCTCATTAACTCTTGGATTGAGTGATCTCTATCTGTTCTGATGACTTTTATTGGATCAAAAGATATAAATGTGGCTTTCTTCAGATTGTACAAAACAAAAAGCCTATTAGGATTATGTAAGTGACATTGGATGGCAATGTGGATTTTAAAATTTTAAAATAAGAAACAACTTCTTTAGTTGACAATGAAGTCAAGTAAAAGAGAGAATCTCTCCATTTGGTTTTCAAATGTGCAGGAGTATATAACCACTTTTCTGGTAGTCAGCTGAATCCTGAAAAAGCCAATCAGGGTCAGATTTGCTGGTTGTGAGAGTGTGCAACAAAACAGGGCCCATGTGTGAAAAAGTCAGAAACTAGTACCTTTCAGGCTTATACAAGATCATTTAAAGATTCTCTTTCTGAGTTACAAAAACCTAGGAAAGTGCTGTATTTCTCATGTTCTTGTACTGTAACAATGAGGTCCTGATGGCTGTGGTAGCAATCCTTGAAATTTTTCCCAGGACTCAATCGTTAAGAACTAGGACTATAACTTAAGTCTAGGGCAAAAATTTGTTTTAGGAAGTACTACTTGAGAATTTGTACATAAATAAAACCAAGTTATATAAGGTATGTGTGTATGTGTGTGGGGATCAAAGTTAGGGCCTGCCCCTACTAAGCAAGTGCTTGACCACTGAGTTACACTTCTAATCTCCCATATAAGTAAATTTTAATATACAGTGATAATGCCCCAAAACTCTACTTGTGGGATGAGAATGACAGCATGAAGTATATGATATCTGGAATAACACAGATATTTCAAAGAGGTCTCTTGACTCTTGTTGAGCCTTTATCTCTAAAATAAAGTTAATGAAACCTGTGCCATGATGTTGCTGCAAAGATTCAGAAAATAGGCATTGAGCCTCTCTCTCTTGCTCCACCCACTCAACTTTACCTAACAGAGTGTTACCTTCACCTTTAATAAATCTGTACTTTATTAAAAAAAAGATTGAGAAAATAGGTACATATAAAAATGGTTAGATTATGGCTATTTTTATATTTAACAAATTCATAATAATTTCCTATGTTTCCACATTGCACTAAATTATTTTAATGGCCATGATAAATTTGCCATAGCAATATAATTCATTTTTAACCACGACTTTATTGCTTGTCATTTGGATTTTTTCAGTGTGGCTTGGCATCTCTTTATATATGACTCTGAGGACATAAAAGCTGTAAAGACCAATCCTACATATTTTAGGATTTGTGGGACCATGTAAGGACTCTGTTGCATATTTTTTCTTCTCTCCCCTTCCCCCAAAATAAAACCCATTGCTTGACTGCTGAATAAAAACAGGTCACAGGATGGATTTGGCTTCCAACAGTAATTTGCCTAGCCCTTAATCCATGTTTTTAAACCAGTTTGGGCCTCTTTGGAAGTTCAATGTATAAACAATCTCAGTCTTATAAATTGGCAAGATCCTGTCAATATCTAGTCCCAGGTATGAGGTGTTCTTCAGATTCCTCTGCTAATAGTTTTCTTTTCTCTAGGAAGGCATAACTGAAAGGTGGTGACACTATGAAGAATGGCCAGTAAGTGGGAGTTTTAAAGCTAATTTTTAAGCCGCTGACTGAAAGCGATTGTGAAGCACTGTCCCATAAAACCCCCTAATTTCGCCAAGCGCCATCTTCAAAAGGAGGTCAGTTTGTAAATAATCGCAAAGTCTCAAGAACAGCTCTTGAGTAATTCTATCTGTAGCAATGAAAAACTTGGCCTTCATGGGTTAGGCAGGGCACAGAATCCATTAATGATTGGAAAGAAAACAAGTTGCAACTCAGTTTTAGCATTTACCAGCTGTATACTCTTGGATAAGTTAGAAATGTCCCAGCTTCCATTTTTTTTTCTTTTTTAATCTGTGAAACGGAGATTACTCACTTGAGATCTAGCATTAAGCACAGTGGCAGGCACAAATGAGGCGATGAGAAATGAAAATGATAGAACTATCTCATGTAACGGATAGAAACAAGGAGGATCAGTTCTGAGGTACCCCGCAGGGGGCAAAGCGAAGGTAGAACCCTAGGTCTCTTGAAAGAAAAGACGGCGCGGGTACCGCGGTCAAGTCCAACCGCACCGCCCACTTTTCCTGCTCCAAGGAGTCTGCCCCCGAGAGCGCCTCGGAAGCCCAGGCCACTCCCCAGGATACCTTCGTGGCTCTGTGACAGCGGGGGCGCTTGCGACCAGGCTCCTGGACCCGCCAAATACAGGCAGGGCCAATCAGGTTAGCTCAAACTCACCTGCTTGGCAGGTGCGCGTAGCAGAGGCGTGATAGGGGAGGGCCGGCAGGCGCAGTGGGCGGGGGCAGAAAATGTGGAGCTCCAGGCGCATGGCACCCGCCGCCCAGGAGCCGCAGTGGCTGCCGGGATGCGCTGCAGCGAATGGTCGCGCCGGGCGCCGCTCTGAGTGACCTTTCACCCACGCCCAGCGGTCCCGGGCGGCGGCACAAGGCGGAAGCCATGGCGGAGGCGGCGGCTGCGGCGGGCGGGACGGGCGCGAGCCCCGGCTCTACAGCGGCTCGGGACCCGGACCTGGACCGCGCCGGGCGCAGGCTGCGGGTTCTCTCGGCCCATCTGCTGGGCCGGCCCCAGGAGGCTCTGAGTACCAATGAGTGCAAAGCGCGGAGAGCCGCGTCGGCGGCCACGGCGGCGCCCACTGCCACTCCCGCCACGCAGGAGTCGGGCACCATCCCCAAGAAGCGGTGAGTAGCGGTTCGTGGAAGTAGCCGGCGGCGAGGGGCCAGTCAGGGCCTGTGCGGCGCGAGGGTACAGGGAAGGTAGGAAAGGAGCCGACACGGGTGGGCGGAAAGCATCCCGGCCCCTGAGAGTACGGATTCATCTTTCAAGAGACTGTGAACCTGACCTCGGAATCTCAGAAAGGGGGCGGGATGGGGTGGGAATATTTTGGTTACTATATAAGGGTAATAGAACTGAGGACCTTTTATTGGGGAAAGGCCTAAAGAGACCTTTTTTCTTGGGTCTTTGATGCCAGGAATTAATTTACTGTTTTAAATACTTTGGGGGCTAAGGTCTTGGAATGGGCAGCAGGGGTTCCATTCTGCTCCTCCCAGGAGACTCAAGTTTGTACTAGATGATCCTGGGTACAAGCGTAGGGTGGGAAAGGGACACCTTCTAGACAAAGATGTTCACTGGTTTCTGTAGGCTAGGCTTCCGCTTCCTTTAGGGGCATGACTTTTGACTTTGAAGGAGGAAACCCATGAATGGTAAGAAGCTATAAACTGCAAACAGTAGATAGTAGAGTGTGGTGGTTTAGTTACTGAACTCTGTATAACCAGAATATAAAAGACAAGAATCTGTGGATGAGAATGTTTGTAAGGGATCTCAACTTCTGATTTTGGGGGGAAATCTAATCTCCATGAAAGCTCCTTGAAGAAGCTGTTTTCTGATATGCAGCTATGTCAACAGGGATAAACTTTGAGAATTAAAAAGATGTTGCTAATGTGTGTTTTCAAAGAGCCAGAGTTTGTGCTAAATCCATTATTTCTTGCACTCCTCAAGCTATGAAGTGGGTGCAGTTTTCTCCCATTTTACAGAAGAAGAAATTTAAAAACACATTAAGAGGTCTGCTGCAGGCTTATCAGGTATACTATGTGGCAAGTTAGAATTCAGAAGCCCAACAAATTGACTTCAGAGCCAAGTTTTAAAACTAAATCGCTTCTGATGAATACTTCATTAATTCAACCTGCATAAGTCCTTTACTACATACAAATCATACTAGCAACACAGATTTTTAAGATGCAGTATTTACTTTTAAGGAACCAGTAACTTAGTAGGTAAAGTTATAATGCAGTGTGATAAGAAATTTAGTTGATAACTGTAGCAGATGACCTCTTAATTCAATTTTGGCTGTTTTTGTTAGGGTAAAGTCTTTCCCGAATAAGGGTTGTCTGAGTAATCTTGATGTTGGTATTGGAAGTAGCCTGCTGTTATGGTTTGGTCTCCCCCAGAAGCTCATGTGTTGAAGACTTGGTCCCCAGTGCAGCAGTGTTCAGAGGTGGGCTTAGGGGAAGTGATCAGATCTTGAGAGGTCCGATCTCACCCATGGATTAATACACTGATGAGTTTGTAATTGAATGGACTACTGGGAGATGGTGGAAACTGGGAGATGGGCCCTGATTGGAGGAGGTGGTTCACTGGGGGCTTGTCCTGGAAGGGTGTATCTTGTTTCAGAAGGGTATATATCTTGTCCTAGCCCCTTCCTTGTTCTTGCTCTCTTCTTCCTGGCTGCCATGAGGTGAACAGCTTTCCTCCAATAGGTCCTTCTACTGGGATATTTCTGCCTTGCCATAGACCTAAAAGCAGTGGAGTCAGCTTACCATGTTCTGAAATCATGAACCAAAATAAATCTTTCCTCCTCTAAGTTAATTTTCTCTGGTATTTTGTCATAGTGATGGAAAGTTGACTAACACACTTACTGAAGAGAAGAAGAAGTGTTCTTGGTAGACTATTTTCACAGGTAGAGAGAGAGAGAGAATTAGGAACTACTGGAAGTGTGGCAGGAGGGATGAGAATCACAAGAGATAAAAGCTTGAGAGATGAAACCTTACAGAATTATATGTAGGGCAAAGCATGATCAGACTTAACCTTTGGAAACATTACACTAGGACCAAGTGAATGAGTGTTGAGCAGTTTAGCAACCTAGTGACTGGGGACATAGATCTGGTTTTGAATTTCCACTGCAATTTCACCTGTATGACTTTGGGCAAGTGTTCCTCTCTCAGAGCTTCAGTGTCCTCAGTTTTAAAAATGGGTATAATAATTTCTGCTGTGCAGTGTTGCTGTGAGAATGAAAAAATATAGTTAAAAGATCAAGTGCTCAGTGCAATGCTTGTTACATAACCCTCAACAAATAGTAGCTGCAGTTTTTATTGTGTCCAAAGACAAACCAATAGGTGTCTCTTATTCCAAAGAATGTTGGAATTCTGAACGAAGGCATACTATTGGGAGCAGGAAACCTATTTGAAAAAAAACATTAGAAGGAACATTTTCTAGAACTTGATCACCAAATGGTGGAGAGGGAGAAATCAAGGATCACATCTCATCCTTTGGTTACACTGATGTTATATTAGTTGTGATTGTGTTTAAGACTTTCCATTTTGTAAATGGCTTCACGTATATTTATGTCTACTTACTTGTATGCATCTGTGTACAATCATATGTGTACTTGTAGGTTCACAGTATTAGAACTAAACAGGGGTCTGTGAATGTAACTCAGTGGTAGAGTGCTTTCATATTATTCACAAAGCCCTGGGTTCAATCCCCAGTACAGCAAAAAGAGTTAAGCAGGGAGGGCAGGTTTTCTTTCTGGTTGGACTTAGTGGCCTTGATTTACAGCATTCAGAGAAAAAACAGTTACGTTTGTACTGTGGTAATGGATCAGTCACCATGGTTAAAGGTGACTGAATCCCTGTATGAGTGCTCCGAGGACTGAATGCCTTAATAGTCTAGGCGCAGCTCTATCCCATTTATGGCATAGCTCACAGCCGGTGGGAAGCTCTGGTCTTTGGTTCAGGGTTAGGTGATATAGTGATAAAATCTAATCCTGTGCAAATACTTTGAAATTTAATAAAAATACTGGTATTTTGGTTAAAGACAAAATAGAGTACTAACTTGTATTAGAAGAAAAACCTTTATTAGGTGAAACATCAAAAACTCCCTCAGAGAACAATCTATTTGATAGATTATTCATAGGAAACCCAGTACTGTGTTATGATTTTTATTGCTTAGTTGGGCCTTGAGTTGTCAGTACCAGAACTGAGCTTCAAGGGAAGGCAAATAATGGAGCAAGAAGGAGCCAGAGTGTATATCCAATAAAGTGTGATTGTAATCATATATAAATTATTTTGGGATCATTTTGTGGTTTATTTTACTCCTTTAATTACTCTGTGTGATGTTATTCATTGTAATTGTTTTATGTCATGGCTGTTTAGACTTAAATTCACATGAACTTGGAGTAGTGACTTCTTGTAACTTTGTGCTTTCATTCCTCTTACAGAATAGTTATATATACATTAATTGTGCTTACATGATTTAGTGAACATTTACACAGTAGTTGATTTATGATAGGTACTACCATAAGAGTTAAAGAGATGAGTAAATAGTTTTCTGCCTTAAAGAATTCAGTCCAGGAAGGGAGATAACATGTTCCAGTAGTTTAATTAAAGCCACTGTAGACAGTGAACAGATAAGTAAAATAGTTTGTCATAGGGTAATGAAAATAATGAAGGAAAAATGAAAGAGTGAAAGGGCTAGGTGATGGCAAATGCTTGAAGGAATGAAGCTGGTCATAGGCAAGATCAGACTGGGTTTGAGTTTGAGAGCAGTCACTGCAACTGCAGTGTTAATAATGGGTTGGAGATGGGCATGGTGGTGCATGCCTGTAATCCCAGGGATGGGGGAGGCAGAGGCAGGAGGATCACAGTTTGAAGCCAGCCTCAAGCAACTTAGTGAGACTCTGTCTCAAAATAAACAATAAAAAGGACTGGGGATATAGCTCAGTGGTCAGTACTAGGAAAAAAAAAAGAGAATGGGTTGGTGAAGAGTAAAGATGGGACAAGATGGACAGAGAGAGATAAGTTAGGGGAGGTGTTTGGAGCCCAATAGGTGAGAAATAGTGAAGGATTAAAACAAGATTACGTCAGTGAGAATAGGGAAGAAAGGATGGGTTTGCGAGTTTTGGAAATTAGTGCATTAGGTGATACTTATAAAGTGACTAAATGAATGTCATGGGAATTTGGCTGAATAAAAATAGAAAAATATAAATGCCCTGAGGAATATGGGCATTTAAGAGGGTTGATTAGCCAAAACTTGTTGACTTGTCATATCTCCTGAGTTGGTTCTAATTATTTCACTTAGAACATAGATTCTCATTATTTGAAGTTGCTGAGCAGAGTTTTGAGGATGACAGTTTAATTTTGGACCCTCTTTTTTAAAGTGCTTGTTACTCCATGTACAGTTGTTTGTTTTTGTTGCTGAATGCAATTTTAGATTCTAAAAATTATAGTAAATGTCAGTTACATATGTGACATTTTTATGTCTTGTTTGTGGATTTTTTCAGTTTTTTTTTTTAAAGTAATTGTAATGTTACAGAAAAGAAAAGTAAAAAAAAAAAAAATCTCTTGTTGACTTCCTTCCCTCCATGTTGTTAGCAGCTTTCCCAGTTTTAACTTTGGCTCACCTCATTGTGGTTTGCATTAGTCAGAGCTGCTCTAATGGCAGTTTTTACAGAGGTTATAAATTCTTCTGGTTAATATCAAAAGAATAATTTGATTAAGAATGCTGCTAATTTATTTGCTTATATTGACATTTATAGATACCGTTCTTTTAAAAATAATACATTATTTAACAACTACCACAGCTTAGCTAGATGTTTTCCAGAAAGAAAAAAGCTCAGTTAATCTTTGTGAATGGTTTCCACAATGGCATCCTGAAGCCTGTAAGAAGTGGTGCATTTCTGCAGCAAAGGTTATTTGCATAAATGCCTTGACTTATGACTTAACATCCTTTGCCTTACATTAGTAGTTACATTGAATTAAATAGGGCACCATGAGTTCTTACCTAGAAATTCTAGTGATGGAGTAGAATTTTAATTTGGGTAAATCTTAATATGCCAGGCACCATTCTAAAGCTTATGTACATTAGTTCATTTAATTCTCACGTCAGCTCCAAAAAGTAGGTGATACTATGTGTAGATTACAGGTGAGGAAGTGGAGGCTCAGAGGAGTTAATTTGTCTAAGGTCATGCAATTGTGAAATAAGAGAGATGGCATTTCACCTTGGGTCTTACTCCTAAGCCTGTTTCTTTGTGTATGCTCTATACCATATTGACATTGTTCCTCAGGGAAAAAACTATTCATCAAGTTGGTCTCCTTGTCATGGTAAGTTTTAAACATTCTATGATCAAATGAATCATAATCAAATAGTATGTTATATAAAGTATTATCCTGTCAAAATGAAATTCATAATTAAAAAATATATGGTTTAAAAAGATAGATGAGTCTCTTTTTACAAGTGAATTTTGATGTTTGGTTTGTGGAAGAAGACAGTGTTGAGAAAAAGGTTGAAAAGAATGTGGAAGAGGCAAGATGAGAGGAGGAAAGAGGAGAGGAGGTCATGGAGGATTTACTGTTCAGCTTTAGGACTACTTTAGTCTTCGGACTGTGAATGAGTAAGAAACCTTGAAGACTTACTCTCTATGGTTATTTGGTCTCATACTTCTCTGAATTGCATTTTGAGATAAACCAAACCTTCTCCAAATAGATGTCTTTATATCAAGAAGTTACTATAGAACCATCTACCTCATTGACACTTAATAAAAATACCTGGAAATGAATTAAGTGATCTGTTTTTAGTCTACAAAGACATGGAATGCCATTGCAGTCAGATGAGACATTTTATGGAACCTTCTAAAAACAAGTGCTAAGCAAGTGTTATTCCTTTTGATTTTATTTTTTTATTATTGAGTAGGTAACTTCTGCTGTTTATCAGTTAGTATGGTAATTTCAACCCTAAATTAAACCAAAGGATCCTGAGTAGAGTCTTCCCTGTTGTCACAAAGTAGTAATTGTTCTCCCTCCATTAGCACACTCTTCGTTAGGTTTTAGGGGTAATATTACATCCTATCTCTGTTCCAGCATCTGAGTTCAGAATTATTTGAGAGGTAGTTCACATGATATGGACAGTGGAGGTAAAAATGTCAGCTTTGTTATTGACAAAGCTGGTTGGAGAACATCGCTTAGATCTAAATACCTAATATTTACCCTGAATTAGTCTGTCACAGGCAATGGTGGACCACAGAAGACCGCCTCTTTAGAGGCAGAGCTAGCAAGACTAATACTGTCTCAGAGACTCTAGAGGTTAGCCTCTCTGGAAGGGAGACATACCTAAGAAAGAAAGGGTTAACCCCAAGTGCTTGGTGTCTTTTGACCAGCCAAATCACTACTCCCATGAAAAACTGTGAGTATCTGAGGACTGGGCAGGGGCCAGGAGCATTACTCTGCTGAAGTCTTCTGCATTGGAAACTGGAGCCTGAGAATGGAAGTATTGCTGGAATGTTTTTGGAGAAATTAGGAAAAATGACTGAAGCTTGATGGTAGCTGAATGGTATTCTGGATGTCTTATTAGTGGGTGTTATCACCATTGTCTACTGAATACATTACATAATTTTTTTGGTAGATCAGGTAAGGTTCTCCAAGAGACCCTGTTATAATCAGACTTTTTAGGCCTATTTCCTATTTCCTTGATAACTACTATGTATTGTAACTGCACGTCAGAATTATTGCCATTCCTGGATTATGCCTTTCCCTTCCCCTTTTTTTGATATCTTAGTTTTCCCAAAGTGTAGTGTGATGCATATAGTCTGATGGTCCTGAGCTAATTTGGGGTGGTATATGGTTTAAAACCTTATTTGAATAATTATAAGTGTTTTTTTATACACACACACACACACACACACACACACACATACATACATATATATGTATGTACACATGCACTCATACACATATACATACTTATTTTTTTAAATTATTGAAGTTATATAATTTATTTCAGAAGTAATTGTGCATATCTCAAGTTTACAGCTTAATCAGTTTTTGCAGTGTGAACACATCCGCTTTATCAATATTTAGATTAAGAAACAGCATGGATGGTACCCTAGAAACCCACTTCATGCTCCTCCTACACTGATAAACACTACTTTGACTTCTAGCACCATAGTTTAAGTTTGCCTTTTCGAATGACATATAAATATAATCATGTAATAGAATCATATAGTGTCTACTCTTTTGGGTTTGGTGTCTTTCCCTTAGAATTATTTTTGTGATATTTGTCCATGTTATTATTTATAGTTCATTTTCATTCTGATTGCTGATAATATTTCACTAAATAGATATATAATATTTTATTCATTGTTATTGATTTGAATAGTTATTTATTTTAATATGAAAAACTAGGAAAGGAAGAGGCTAACAATTAAAATAGTATTTAGTATATTCAGTTTTCTTAAGTATATCAGCTATCTGAGGTAATTAATAAATTCTCCCGTGCTGCTGTGGGGAAAAACCCATCACATACACTAGCTGCAATTAAAAGAATAAATAATGATACTAATAAAATAAAAGAAGGAGGAAAAATATTTCTAAGAGGTTTTATGGAAAAGATGGATCTTGACTTTTACTTTTAGGGTTGGGCACTGTAGGTAGAGGAGACAAAAGGACTTTTAGTAAAAGCCTGGAGCAGGAGACTCAAAGATGTACTAGTAGAAATGGAGCAATGGTTGCATTGGTGAAGGCTGTGTTATGTGAAAGGGTATAGCAGGGAAAATTTTAGAAACTGCTGGGTTTACGGTATAGGGAGCCCTGAATATCAAATTGGTGGACATTTTGGCAGGGATCAGAGGGAAAAGATTGCTGTTCAGAGATGTGCACTTATTACTAATAAATATAATTACCAAAAATAAAATAAAGTGCCCCCAGATACTAAATCATTCTTATACATATATTAAATTGAATTTTTAAACATGATAACCTTAAATTCCTTATAGTATTCAAATATTATGACCTTAGAGGATCGACTTAAAAGCGCAAGTATAAATCTATTACTTGATTTTACATTTTAATTTTGAGTCATAAGTCAGTCATTCTCACTGGCCAGATCTCTTTAAATTTTTTTTTTCTTTTTTGTGGTGCTGGGAATTGACTGAGGGCCTGTGCATATGAGGCAAGCACTCTACCAACTGAGCTATATCCCCAGTCCCTCTCTTTAAGTTTTATAAATATGTAAAAGATAGTTTTTGCACAGTTCTCTTAAAATAAGAACATTATCATTTACCCTTGATTCTTTTAAGCATTTGTATAGTGAATTCTGGATCTTTTAGTCGTTGAACTATTCTTATTGAGTAAGAGTGTTATCATTCCAATTACTATAGTTACCTTTGATGAGAGTTTTGCTTTCTAGGTGAGATTTGGAGTTGTAGATACCATTTTGTCACTTGCTAAGAAAACTGTTGTGTGATTGCACGTAATATTTGGTAGACAGTATGTTTGAAGATACTAATCAGAGGTTTTAGCCAGGATGTTGATTGGATTCATGTTAGCTACCTTCCAAATTCTATTTATAGTTGCTGTGTTAGAAACTTCATACCATCAAGTGGGTGAATGTTCTTGTATTCCAAGACCTTGTAGTCAAGTAATATGATACCTAATTCATCATATCGACAGATGTTCACAACTTGCACTCAGATTGATTACTTTGTTGGATGTTACACATCTCCTAAAGGTGCTTGAACTTTTCTGAAAACAGCTTCAGAGACATAACAATACCCCTTTGACTTCTCTCATGACTTTAGTCACACATTCTATTGACCAAATCTTTTTGCTGTCAACCTAAATTTTATAAATCAGCACAATCCAGTAGAGCTTTCTGTGATCATAGAAATATTCTGTAATTTGCATTGTTCAGTATGATAACTACTAACTACATTTGTCCATTAAGCATGTGAAATTTAGCTAATGTGATTGAGGAGCTGAATTTTCAATTTTGTTTAATTTTAATAGGCACACATGACTAGTGATATACTACATTGGGCAGTATAGCTAGAGATTGAAACCTAAATCATTATGTTTTTTCCAAATGAAGTTTTTTGTTCTGGGTTTACTTACTTCTCTTAGTCCCAGTCACATCCTTCAATCCAAAAATCTTTTCATTTTTTTATTTTAAAATTAAACTTTTTTTGAATTCTATGATCATCCTGCTTCTCTTAAACATGTTTTTGTTACTCGATCCTCACAACCACCCATTTCACAAATCAGGAGGTGAAGTTCATAGGTATTTGCCAGCAAATAGTCTAGTGAGTGATACGGCTCATACTTGAATCTAGATCTTTTATCTCAAATCTAGAGCTTTATCCTTGATACTGTTCTCACATCACAGAGCCCTGTTCCTTTTTCCTTTAAAGTACTTCACATCCATTTTGTACCTTAAACAAATATTCACTTGTGTCCTACTAAAACTTACATTCTAATAAATAAATTATAAAGTGTGTTAAATAGTGATGAGTGCTGTAGAAAAAAAGAAAAGTTCAAGAGACTAGGAGGTAGAGTTCAAATTTTAAATAGGATGTCACTGAGAACATGACATTAGAGCAAATATTTGAAGAGAGTTTAGCCATATGATATGTAGGCAAACAAATGTTCTGGGCAGAGGAGCAGCATGTGCAATTACTCTTCTGGGGTATTCAGCCAATACCAGAGAATAATTGAACCTCCTTGTTTCTAATACCTGGGTCATGTGTCTACCTTGCTCTAATCAGCTATTGCCTGGAGGATAGAGGTGGTGATCATAGGACACAGCTGCTCGGGCCACTGAATGAGCTGAGTAAATTCTGGCTATCATTTATTGAAAGATGTTAGAACCAGATTATCTTGCTCATTGGTTTTGATGATTCCTTTTCTAGAATCTCGAGTTACTCTATTTATTTTTCTGAGCCCTCAGTCTTCTACTCTGTTGACTTTCTCTGCTGCTTAAAAGGCACGCTCAAATAACTTTTTGAAATTTTTTGCTTGTTTTAAATAATATTATATTACATTATATAATATATTGTATATATAAATATATAATATACTATGTAAAATATTTTATAGTTATTCTTATCATTGTTATTTCCTCTTCTTTAATCTAACTTGAACTAATACTAACATCTTCCAAAGGATTAAAAGTTTAAATTCTACCCTTTGAAATTATATTATAAAATATAATCTTAAAAGTCATCAATAACCTATTTATAAAACCTTAGTCTTCCTCTTGACCAGTTCTAAATACCTGGTAGATATTATTCTTATCTTTTTCCTTAGCTCCCATATTATTGCATTATCCTGGCTTTTTCCTCTACCCTTCTTATCTGTCTGGCCAAATTCTTGTTGACTTCCTTCTGCTTCCTAAGTTTACAAATTCCTAAGATTAATTTTTTTACATTTTTTTCCTTATTAATCTCATCTACTTGGATTGTATTGGCTTTCACTACTATTGGGGGAACTTTTAAGTTAATATTACCCCTTCAGCTCTCATTTTAATATTTTTAATTATCGGGCATTTTTGAGTGTCTTGTTAGTATCTTCAGCTCAGTGTACATGTTTAAGATCTTATTTTAGCCTTCATCTCAGTATTCCACTATTTCTTTTTGTTTCCACCATTATTTAGACATTCTGGCTCAACACATTCATCATAACATCTTGCTGAGCTCCATTCCCCATTCCTTGTTCATTCCATTGACAGATTGGATAGATTCTATTAGCTTTGATTCCAAGCAACTTTTTAATTTTCTCCACTGTCACCATTGTAGATGAAATCTTAACTCTTTCACATCTAGCCTGGTCTCCCTTTCTTTATTTTTCTCTTTTAAATAGTTTTCCATTCTATTACCAGATCAGTCTTTTTTCAGGGAACATGTGGTACTCTTGCTGCCCGCTGGTGCTGTGATATGTTCTGATATTGCAAAAATGATTGGCAGTCCAGGGAAGATCCATAGATATATAGAAGATATGATATAGTAAATGCTGTTATCAGTGTATTTGGAATAGAAAAAGGAATAGAGGAATAGAAAAAGCTTTCTAGAAGTGATTTTTGGACTGGTTCTTCATGGTTAAATTGGAGTTCTTTAGGGAGAGAAGGGCATTTCAGACAGGGAATATATAACAAGTACAAAGACAGGCAGACATAAAAGGGCATGTGTACAAGGAATTGTGATAACTTTTAACATGGATAGAAATAGCTGTTAGGGAAGGTGAAAATGTAGATGCTATGTTAAAGAGTTGGAATTTCATCTGCACTGGACAGTCAGTGAAGTTGTAAAGCAAATACTGTTAGATTTTTGCTTTTAATAGCACCATGGAACATGGAAAATATTTTTTTTCATCCTATTGTTCTTACTGTTTCCCTGACTTTCTTGCATATTAATGCTTCAGTCAATTTGTGTTACTTACTAGGTGGGAAAATCCTTGTGCTTTTTTGCCTCCACTTGACTATTATTACTGTGATGGAATCCAGGGTCTCAGGCATGCTAAGCACAGAACACTAGCCCTGAGTTATACTGCCAGTCCCAAGAGGATTTATTATGAGGACATGGGCACCAAGGAAGTCATGCAAGAATGGAGGTTGGCCTCAGTATGGAACTAGAGCTCAGAACTAGAAAGTCATCAGGCTTCTTGCTACAATTCTTGCTAATATCTGCACGTTTTTCTGAGTAGATCAGGTTTTTCTGCTCCCTATCTGTACAAACGGTAGAATATGAAACCCCTTTCCTCCACTTTGCCCTCTTGTTGCCCATTGTTTTATTACCAAACTCTACCCAGGTTCATCCTCTCCTATGGTGCAGTGGGTTTAAAGTTTCTCCTTTTTGTTTTCTTTCTCTCAATTCCAGTCTTCAGGAATCCAGGGGCGCTTAACCACTGAGCCACATTCCCAACCCTTTTTTGTATTTTATTTAGAGACAGGGTCTCACTGAGTTACTTAGGGCCTCGCTGAGTTGTTGAGGCTGGCTTTGGGCTTTCTATCCTTCTGCCCCAGCCTCTCCAGGGCTGGGATTACAGACATGTGCCACCACACCCGCCGTGGGTGCTTTTTTAAAATGGGCATTCTAAGACTGTCACTGCCAGAGATTCCAATCATAGACTAGGTCTAGGGTGACATCCAGGACTCTGCTTTTAAAATAAGTACCCAAAGTTATTTTTGTACTACCAAAAATTTTGAAAACTTTTGTGTAGTTGGGTCCTGAATCATTCTTTCTTTCTTTTTCCTATTCCTCTTCCTCATGTCCTTCTCCTCTTCCTCCTCCTCCTTTTTAGAAGGGGCTTCTGCTGCTTACTATTATTATTATTGTTGTTGTTATTTAAAAAAACACACTTTCTGCATTAAGAATGTTGTGTACATCAAGCAGGTATGGATTTCAGTGTCTTGGCTTTGTTAGGGACTTGCTGGAATTGATGATCTAACCCCAAAGTGCAGCTAAGAATGAACTCAGGCTTAATTTCTATGGTAAAATGACATTCATATTTTCTTTGTGTTCAGTTTTATAATGTTCATTTTTGTAATTCCTGCAGAAATACAAAGCTGAACCAGAAATGGTCTTTGGTCATTTAACAGAGTAGTCTGTATAATAAACTTGTAATCCAGTTCTTTTTCAAATTATTAGGAAGCCGGGAGGGAGCAATGAAAGTAAACTGTCATTTCCAGTTGGTTTTAGAGAAAATCTGGTTTTGTTCAAATCACCATATTGATGAAGTTAGTGGACAATGAGGGGAACAAAACCATGAAATTTCAAGTATAGTCCAGGGAACACCCATGATCAAGGAAGGTATACCTCCTCCTGCCTTTTCTTTTGCTAAGACAGCTCTGTGATGCTAATTTGGGTTGGGTCATGTTCCTTGTTATGTAGAGCAACACATGAAGGTAGAGAATAGGATAGATGTACCTTTCCAGGCCTTCAGAATGGTAGGTACCAAGCTTGTATGAACATGTGTACCTACCGTGGCCCAAGATATTTGTCATGTACATTATTATAGCTTACATGATTAATAGTCTGTTTTTACATTTGCAAAGATATTATTTAAACCATAATAAATTTCTAATTGGTAGAATTTGGGATAATATTTAATAAAAGTTTGGGGACAAGGGAAGAAATGAGTGTTGACTACCGGATTATTCTGCCATTGTGCAAGGCTGACCTTGTTTTACTCACTCCACTCTTCCCTACTTTGAGCCTTTTCCTTGTCCCTCTGTCTACAGGATGTAGAAATACCTGTACAATCATTTTTCTTTCATTCATTTATTTTTAGCAAATATAATAGGAGTTGGACCTTTGAGGCATGATTTTTGGCTTTTCAAGTTTTAAAAAGTTTCTTTAGAGTGCCAGTTTCTTGAACTATAAACAGTTAACTATGGGGAGTAAAAGATATATCTGATTTATTGAATGTTTGACTATGACTCAATCATAATGGAATTTTTTCATTAAAAAATAAGATTGATTGATAAGAAGGCCAATGATGGGTTTTATAATAAACCCTCATGAAATTCTCGCATAGAGATAAAAGAAAAGAATTGTTTTCCTTGCAACAGAGACCCTGTTTCAAGATTCAAGGATTGGGCAGCATGTTTGCCTCAGGTTCAGGGAGCACTTATACTTTAGAGTTCATGGTGTTGGCCTCTGTGAGGTCCTTCTTTTTTCTATTTTCCTGTCTCTGATTCCTAATCCTATCTGTCCCTCTCATGGGCACCCATGGATGTTCTTCTATATAGGTTTTGTAAAATATATAGTGTTATTTAGTGTGTATATTTTAAATTTGCTTAAATGCTATTATGCTATGGATCTTGTTTCTCCTTTGTATTCACCACTGTTTAAAAAAATCTCTTTGTTTCTGTATATGTATCTGTCTACCTCACTGCTCTCGATTGCTGCATATTTCACTGAATGCATTTTCCACTTCACATCTCTTCCTCTGGTGATGCCTCCAACTACTTTTATAATGTTCCAAGGAGTGTATCAGACATGGTGCGTTATAAGAAACTGTGTGTGAACTTCTCTATAGTATATATCAAGGATTTGTGTTGCTGGGCCATAGACTTGACCTTACCTGTGAAAACTTCGTCGTGATTGCTCTGTGAAGTGGCTTACCAGTAGCACTTGTACATTCCTCTTTTTTCTATTCTAGTTAACAACTTTCTGTATTCTTAAATCTCATATTTAAGGCACTTTATACTAGCACACTGGAAAAAATTAGAAAGTTGATTAATAACTCGGTACATCAAAGGACTAAATTTTTTATTATGGCAACTACAGCTGAAAATCTTACATTGAGGGTGCTAGTGATGTGGTTCAGTGGTAGGGCACTTGCCTAGTATGTGCAAGGCCCTGGGTTTGATCCCCAGTACTGCAAAACAGAAGAACAATGAACACAAAAAAACTTAAAAATGGCGATAATGAGGGAAGTTCGAAGGTGTTGACTTTGAAAGCATGGCATGATAATGTGCAGGTTTTGTAAAAAAGAGACTCACTGTCCCAGAGGGCAAGAATATGTCATACCCATCTAGAATTTGGGCAGTCTGACATGTGTTAACTTTCCTCACCAGTGATCAAAGTTAATTAGCAAACCAGTAGATTAATTCATGATGAAAAATAGAATTGTGCCTTGTGACCCTTTCACTTGTCCTGTTGCCCTCTATAGGAAATAAAAGTATAATTAGATGATGGTAGGTTGGTAATTTCATTAGGCAAGAAGAAAAATTGTACGATTCAGATATTTGATTGTGTTGCACATCAAAGCCTGGTATCATTAGTGTATTTTCTATGTCAGATGTAGCAATTTTGGAACTATGAAATGTTGCACTGTTAATTAAAAAAATATATATTTATTTTTATTAATAAAGGACTTTTAAAAAAGTATACATAAATTATTGTAAACTAGCTTAATTTAGCTATTTGAAAAGGATTGAGGCGGTACAAATTGTAAGTAGTTTTAAGGTTTTCAGAAATACTTTCATAGGACATGAATAATTCAGTTATTTAGATTAACTTACCTATAAGAAAAGATTGAGTCAGTCCATACTGTAAATAGTTTTAAAGGTTTCTTACTGAGTTTTTAGAAATAATTTTGGAGGATATGTATGCTAGATATAAATATGATTTTCAATTTATTTTAGAGCATCTATATTTGAAATTAAATTTTAGAATAAAAAATATTGCAAAGGCTCCCCCATTCTACTGGGCTTTCATACTGGGAATTTAGCTGAATTTTTTTCTTTTTTAAATAAGCCTGTAGGAAAAGTATTTCATTTATAGGATTTTCCTTTTTGGTAGCATATCTTTTGAAGGATGTATCTGTTTTATTGCTCAAGTCTTGGTATCTCATCACTTTTATTTTTTACTTCACTTTCAGAATTTCTTGTAGGTAATCCTAGCCTTAAGGTAATTAAGCATACAACCAGATAAAGGATTTTTTAAAACTTTGGCATATTGTATTACCTCTGGGATTGATTTGAATATAAGTGATAAGGAAGTTGTTCAGTTACAAATTTGGCATTTAAGTTTGTTTCATACTTACGTTTCTACTTTTCAAAAATTCTGAGAATATGATATTTTTCTCATTTCTTTAAAACTGGAAAGTTTAGGCTAAAATTTAGTTTTCATCTAAATTGAGTAGCAGAGTATCTTGTATTAGAATTTCAATTGTTGAAATTTTATCAGGGAAACTTAAGAAAAGTTGTTAACTGAACTTTGTATTACTGTTAACTCAGAATGAAAGTATGCTAAATCGTTTTTTCCACATCCTTATTATGAAGTGAAAAAAAACATAGGAAAATAGCAGTGGTAGAAATCATCATTTATATCCAGATACTTGGAATTTATTACTTGTTAGAGGAATAGTAGTCTGATTAATCTATATGTAAACCGAGGCTTAAACTTAATCTTCCATTTTAGGACTAAAGGAAGGAACTCTATGGTATTAGTAATAACAAGGCTAAATCAAATATTTTGCTTAAAGATTATACAAATAACAACCCTGGGAAATATAGAAGGCTTGATATATACACCATGTATATTGTGGGAGAATACTGCCACCTTGTGTATATATGATGCTATTTTATAAGTCTAAATTTCGTTTGGTTACACTGACTGAAACTGCATTTGCACCATGTGTACTGTGAATAGATATGTAAATGTGTAAAACATTTGTTTTTTTATGAAGTAAAATCAAACCTTAAATTTTTTTTTTTTTTTTTTTTTGCAGTAGGGTGAGTCTTGTATTCTGAAGCTATTAAATTTGATGTGGTTAGCTCTAAGGATTGGAATGCCTGAGTGATCTTGATGGTTAATTGACCTCTGGGGTTAGTTGAGATTTGCATCATTCTTTTTGAGTCTTACAGAAAATGGGGGGATTATTTTATCATTCTTCATTTGAGTGCTTCAGTGCTTGCTTGCAGTGCTCTGGGATTATTATTCTGAATGACAGAATTCATTTTACTATAGCGAGGTATAGAGCATCCAACTTAGTAATACAACTATATTCCTTTATTTTTGAATGTTTTCCTTCAGGTCAAGTGCAGAAGAGTAACTGCAGTAATAACATATAATAGTACTTTGAAAATATTGATGTAGTGAGAAAAGGTTCCTTGACATTATTTTATTTACCTGAGCACATGACTTAGTGAGCTTCAAATATTAGCTCTCATGAGACTGGGAGTCAGACTTGAGATATTCACAGCTGTCTTAACCCTGTGATTCTTCCTGGGTAGTTCATTTATCTGAAACCTGGGTGGTTTCTAAGGGTCTTTTTAGCTTTTGAATTCTGTGAAATGTAAAACTTACCCTAATTTTTTAAATTTTGTAATGCCTTTTGGTGTACTCACTATACTCTTGCCACATAGGAAATTATTTTAAAATTTAATGTAATCACATATTTGTGTTTAACTATCCTAGTATGGATTAGTAATTTGAAGGGGATACATCAACATGAAGATTTAAAATAAGAAGCCTAGGAAATTTACCCACTTTTATCTAATACATGGGGTTCTTGAAGATATCAGAAAATTAGTTTTAGGGTAAATTGTATTTTAATTATATACTGTTTATGCAACATAACACTGTGTTGGCACAAATATATTCCAAATGCTTACTTCTGGAAAAGATTCCTAAAGTTGATATAGATATACTAAGCCCTTTATCATAAATGTGTTAGCTTTCTGTTACTGTAACAAATTTCTAAGATATATCTCTTAATAAGAGAAAAAGTTTATTTTGGCTTATAATTTTGGAGGTTTCAGTCCATGACCATTTGGGCCTGTGGCAAGATAGCATATCCTGGTGGGAAGTGGGGTAGAGCAAACTTTTTACTTCATGTCTAGGATACGGAAAAAAAAGAGAGGAAGAAAGGAAGAGATCAGGGTCCCACAGTCCTCTTCAAGAGCATGCCTCCAATGACCTAACAGCTCCTGTTAAGTGCCATCCCTAAAGGCCCTATCACCTCCCAATGGCACTGTGCTTAACGACCTAGTCTGTAACACATGGGCCTTGGGGTAGACATTCAAGATCTAAACTATAACCATGAGTAAGAATTTTCTGATTGGGAGGAAAGAGAAGAAGGTACATTAGCCCACATTTGAAAACTGGGAAATTTTTTAGGGTATTACCCAATTTGAAATTTAAAACCGAAGCTTCTTAAGTATGTTGGTTTCTTTGTTTTGGAGGATATAGCAACATATCTTTCCTGCTCACCTTGATTCATTTCCTCATGAAGTGCTAAGGGTAAACACATGTGACTATGTTTAACTTTTTACTTTGGGGTCATCTGGGAATAAGATTTTTTTAATTCTAGGGATAATCTTAAGGAAAATGATCCTCATTTGCTAAACTGTGTAAATATGCCAAGTTCAGCATCTGTACTGAAATGATTTCCTAGTACCTGGTGGTTGTAATAACAAAGCAAAAGTCTGCTTTGATAGTTTTGCATTTATTTTGTGTAATGTCAAACTATTTTGTTGAACACCAAATTCATGATATTTTGTAGAATACAGAATTCGTGATCAATGTTTAAATTCACTAATTAATAAAATTCACTCATATACAAATCTATGTACATATTAGAAAATATTAAAAATTAATTTATTGAAATGCACATTGTTCTAATATACATTATTATGGAAATATAATTAAAATATTTGGTAAGTTGTACTTCATGAACATGAAGGAAATTTAATCATGGAAAAAAACAAAGTGAAAGATAATTTGTTTTTAGAAAGTATAATCTTAAGAATGAATGTGTCAGTGATGACATTAATCATGAGGTTTTTCTGTAGGGAATTCCCCTAAACTTTTTTCCAAAACTTCACTTTACAGTGAAGTGGGAATGTGTTGGGATTAGAAGAAAATATTGGGCATTAGTTCATAATTCCCTCAGTGTGAATCTAGTCTCTGTATTGATATTCTTGAGGTATTTTGAATAATTTGTATAGGAACTTTTTTATCGATAACTGTAATTTTAAAGAGAACATTCTAGTTTGTCTCAGTTTTATATATAGAGAAATTTTATGCATATAGGGATTTTAGTATGTATTGAATAACCTGTATCTGGTTCAGTTGTATTATGTTCATGTTCCACTTGTTTGCAACTTTGAACTAGAGCAAGAATTATGATTGTAATAAAAAAATTGCTTGTCATTTGTTATTTTCCTCTCCCCTGAGAATTATGGAAAATTAGGAGAACATTTCTAATGAGCACATCTTTATTTCAAATTATTATTTTTTTTAAAAGACAGGGTATCTAGCTGGAAATAAGTCTGACTGTGCCACTGTATTTGATTGTTTTGAGATTTTATTGAAGCAAATTGCTTTCTGGATAAAGAACAGTTTTTTTCAAATTATTTTTATCATGAAAACACTTAAATTTGTAGTAAATTTAAAGTAAGAAGATTTACCAACAATATATTTTGATAAGATAACACTAGGGCATCATGGTAAAATGTAATAAAAACTGGCATCATACTTCAGTGTGTTGCCTACTGTGTTTAACACAGTCTCAGATCTATCTGTTCTATGTGCTGTGTAAAATTGAGCGATTGCATTATTGATTTTAATGAAAATGATTTTTAAAACTGAAATATTGGTATATTAGAAATTAAAAACAGCATGTTTTGGAATACTGAACACTGAAATAGTCATTAATTTTGTTAGGATATATAGGTCAAAGTAGAGAGTGCTAGTTACTTAGAAGTTGAAGGATTTAGAAAGTTTATGAGTTCAGTATTGAGATTTTTAATTTGTTATTAAAAGTATCTATTACTAATGAACTTAACTCATAAATTGGTCTTTTTCATGATAGCACAAGATTAACTGTGATTTTTTTTTCTAATAAGTGAAACTTTTGTTTCCTGTTAAAGCGAATTCTTAGTTTTAATTGCTGAATATTTTTTGAGACATTGTGTAATTTAATAACATATAAAATGAAACATTCTGAGCACATCTTTAACCTTTCATATTTTTTTCTTTCTTCTTTTGATTGCATTGAATTCATTGAGTGTAGCCTTCTGGAAAGCCTGTGCTGCTCATTAGAATGAATCTATAGTTAGAAATATTAATATGTAGACATTTTAATATGTGATCATTTTAAACTAATACAATACTGGTGGAATTAAGTCTTTTAAATGATTGTGAAAGTTAATGGTCAGTAATATGCTGTTCAGTTTTGAAATGTTTAGCATAGGTCTTAATAGATTTTCTTCTTTGTATTAGGCAAGAAGTTATGAAATGGAATGGATGGGGATATAATGATTCCAAGTTCTTCTTCAATAAGAAGGGTGAAGCTGAGTTGACTGGGAAAAGGTAATCCTGTTTTGTTTATTCCCTTTATTCCTTCTTCTTTCTACAGAAAATTTAAACACACATAAAAATAGAAAAGATAGTATAATGATCCTGCCTCCCTTTAAAAATTATGACCATTTTGCCATAATTCCTTTTTTCCTATAATGTTTTTAATTCTGACATTATGACATGTCTAAATACTTATATATGTATCCTTTAAAAAATAAGGACCTAATATTATAGGTTACACTTCCAAAATAACATTTTATAATATTTAATTATTCAGTCCATATTCACATTTCCCTAAATTGTCTCCCAAATCCCTTTTATAAGTAGTTTATCTGTCTCAGAATCCAAACAAGGTCTATAACCACCCCACCACCCAATGCTCATGCCATTGATTTATTGAAAGTAACTTCATATTCAGTAATTCAGATCTCTGAGGGTTATTATGAAAGGTAGCAATTTTAGCTCTGTGCAAATATAAATGGTATTTTAAAAATGAGTTTCTGAGATATATTGGGGAGAAGTGATGAAGAAAGGTCATTTTTTGTGACAGCTTTTACATTTCTGAATTATTTTGGTAACATGTTGATAGAATTATTAAGGATATTTATTTAGTCATATCTCAGAATTCTGAAGGATATTTGTATTAACTTTGTTTTAGAGGTAGACAGAATTATGAAATGAGTTTTTAGTTGATTTTAAACAACACTGCCCCTACCAAAACTGTTTTGGTTTGTTGTTGAATTTTTTTGTAACTTTTGAAAGTACAGTGAGTATAAATATGTACTATGTGAATGCTGGCTCTAAAAAACAAATTAAAAATTGGAACTAAGTGAAAAAAAATGGGATCTGATGTACTATTAAAATGTCAGTAAGGAAATAAATTTTATTTTTTTGAAGAAGTTATTTCTTTCCCTTTCTTTGGCAACATAATGGGTCCATTTTTTGACTTCTGCATATTTTGTACCTGAAGTAAAACATCAGGAGTAGTAAGTAGAAACTAATTCTCATGAAGGTATGAAGAAGTACATTTGTATTTGCTTTTTAATAGGAAAAATACACATCAGTGTTCTCATTCATATTCTTAAATATAACTAGGCAGCATGCAGATTGAGAGGCTTAGTTGAGAAATTATATATAATTCAAGTAGAAGGAAGGGATTTCTTGTTAATATAAATTAACCAGTATTCTAAATCTTGAGTCTTTTATGTTTTAAATAGAATAATGTCTAATACAGTAGAAACCTACCTAGGTAGAGTTTGACTTTTCAAAGTCTTTTGGAGAAAAAAATAAATTTTCTAAACTTAGAAAATCAACTTTATCTTCTTTTATAGACACCTCCTCATTTTTCTCTCTGTTTGGACCTTGAAGATACCTATTGTATGGGAGAGGACATGTAATCACTTGTGTTGTAGCACAATGCCATTGAAAGCATAAGACACCTGCAGCCTTCTATAGAGTAATGGAGTGTTTTATGTTAGAAATGTATGTGTGTGTGTGAAATGATTAGTCACAAATCCCATGGGTTTAGCCTTTGGTTCTTATTTTAGGTGTTCTGGCACTTGATTTGTCGTTTTTCCCAGAGGAGATTAGGCTGTGGGGACCTTACACATGCACCACACTCATGAGAGAGATTTTAAAAATTAGAACCCTAATGTTTTTATTGATGGTTAGATTATTCTTATACTTGTTTCTGCTCTTCCTTATGTTAAAGTATCTAGAGAACAAACCTTGCAATTCAGTCATTGTTAGAAGAGCATAATTTGAGAGCAAAGGGGATTTCAGTGACTCTGATAAGAGGTTTTTTGTCCAGGCAGTAACAGAACCAGGGAATTTATCTGTTAGTTTTATGCACTGGAAGATTGTCACTACTGCCAGTCTTAACAGAAAGGATGCTTTAAAGACATCACTTCTTTTGCATCATTACTTACTGAGTCAGAGTCCATGGGGGAGAGGAAGAATAAGGGGGCATCTAACTGTAAGAACTTGGAAGGAGACCAGGAAAGTGAATATCTGGTATATGCATGTCAGTGGAAGGTAGCTTTTGCCTCCCTCCAAGACTTACGAAAAGGGTAATTCTCCAAGCATAGAAATGGAATTTAGACACTCAGATTAAATATGTAACACGTAACAGTACTAAAATTAAGTAAATAATATTCAGTTCCTAATTTGGTACTTCAAGGAACATCATTTCCTTTTTCACAGACAGGATACTAAACTGAATTGAATTCAGGCATAACTTTCCCTTAAGTCTAGTCTAGTTTCCTGGGGATAATGGGTGAATTGTTAGATTTCTCTGGTATCAGAAAATGTTGCAAACTTCCTTTTTTTTTTTTTTTTTGTGGTGCATGCTAGGCAAGTGTTCTATCACCCAGTTTGTTCTCTTAACTGGAATAGTAACTACTAGAATCTCTCTTTGTTTTTCTTTTTCCTTTTTTTTTTTTTCCTCCATTTAAATTACACAGAACAAAAGTAACAATAGGAGGGCATAAACTACTATCTTGAAAAAAATTAATTTGACTTTACCTCATACCACATACACAGGTCATTTCCAGATAGAGTGTAGATCTAAATGTATAAGCTAAAACTGTAAAACTGCTAGGAGAATATATAGAATTCTTTCTGAGAGTTTGAGGTAGGTGAAAAGCAGAGAACGAAGAATATTAACTAACAAAGGAAAAAAAATATAGAATTTTTTTATCAAAAGATCCCAGTAAGAGAGTGAAAAGGTAAATCATAGAGTATGATTAAGTGTTTAATACATATATTCCTGATGTCTTAATATGGTAGCAGTTCTGGTATATCAATAAGCAAATAATAACCCAAAAGAAAAATGATCCGAAAACTTGAACTGGCATATGAAACAAAGAATATCCAAAATGGGATACCAATAGAATGAGAGTTTTAAGTATAGAATTTGTGTTTTGTTATTTACTATAATTTCAGTTTCTGTGCTGAAATTTCTATTACTTACTGGGAGCATATTTTCTCTTTGGTTCTTTGCCAAGTTATTATAGCTGCTTTAAAATCGTTGTGTGCTATTTCCAGTGTCATCTTTGGGTCAGTTGTCATTAGTTCTTCTTTCTCTTGATGAATCACATTTTCTTGTTTGTTCATGTTTAATAATTCTGGAATGAATCTTGGATGTTGTGATTGATATGTCATAGAAACTCAGGGTTCTTCTGGACTCTGTTATATTCCTCTGAAGAGACTTATTTTTTTTTTCTCCTAAATCAAGCAGTGAACTTGGCTGATCTCAAACTCAGAATTCTCTCTCTCTGAAGTGATAAACAGCTGTGTTGTCTTTTCAGTTCAGCTTATCTGGGGTGTTTATAAAACTCTCATACATATTCTATCCATGTATAGTTCAGGGTCAGCCAGATGTTTGGACAGAGCTGAAATACAGGTTCCTCTCTGACTTCTGTGATTTCCCTGTATGTTTTCCAGATGTTGTGTTCACTACAAACACTCTCTTCTGTTTTTTTTTTTAGGCTGTTTTTTTGGCATTCTTCTTACCTCTTGTGGCACCAGCTGTAGCTTTCCCCAGAGTCAAAACTGTTTAAAAAACAAAACTGGATATTTACATAGTGCTTTTTCCTTCTTCCAAATGTAGCATATCTTGGTCCCCTGTTTTTGACTACTTTTGTTCCATCTATACTGCTTTCAGATAGCTAGGTTTTATTTTGTTTTTGTTGAGAGAGTTGATGGTTATATGCAGCAGTGTTAGTTTGATGGAGCTGTTTGACTATTACTAGAGGCAAAATCTAAACTTCAAATTTAAATGAAGATACCTTACTCTAAAATTTTATCTTCTTTGTATCTCAGGTACCCTCTTAGTGGCTTGACTTTACCAGCTCTTAAAGAATGGATCCAAAATACCCTTGGAGTAAATCTGGAACATAAAACTACCTCTAAAGTAAGCAAATAAGAATAATTACTAACATGCTTAACTGTTTTTTTTATCCCAAATTAGTTAGATTTACCTTTTAATTTGTTATGTTTGCTTTAATACAGTTATTTCATTTTTATTATGAAGTCTGTTAATTATATTGGTCTTGTCAGGTTTTGTAGAAGGATTTTTTTTTCTTACAGTTCTAGATTCTAATTTCAGAATTTAAGAGTTATTTGGCAAAATTTTTTTCCTTTTTGAGTTTTGATTATTTTAATTTAAGAAGTGGGAGTCATGACTGTCATACCTCTCACAGAGTAGAGGTGAAGTGTAAATTAGTTAATGCTGTGAGCATTTTGTTAGAGAAATGAAAGTTGCTGTTATTTTTATTTTTAATTTTAAAAAAATTTATTTCTTTTTTTGGTACAGGGATTGAACCCAGGCACCTCACCACTGAGCCACATCCCCAGCCTTTTTTGTGTTTTAATTTTGAAACAGGGTCTCTCTAAGTTGCTTGGGATCTTGCTAAGTTCTGAGGCTGTGCTGTCTTTGAATTTGTGATCCTCCTGCCTCTGCCTTCTGAGCTGGGATTACAGGCATGTGCTTCCATGCCCAGCTAAGTTGCTATTGTTTTTAGATAACAAAACATTAGGTAGTAATCTATGATAAGTGTAGAATAAAATAAAAATGTAATGTTACATTTAATAGTAAACAGAATATTTGAAAAATTACAAAAACTAAAAATTAAGATCTGAAAGAGAATTTTAGTTTGTTCATGTAGTTTTACTTTTCTGAAAGATTAAAAAACTTTAAACTGGCTGGGCATATAATCTTAGCTACTTGGAAAGCTGAGGCAGGAGGATGGCAAGTTTGAGGCTAGCCTGGGCAATCTGTTGAGACCCTGTTTTAAAAAAAAAATGCTAGCATGTGCTTCAGTGATTAAGTGCTGCCATAGCATGCAGTAGCTCCAGGGTTCAATCCACAGTACCACAAAGAAAAACAACAACAACAACAACAAAAAAACTGTATACACAGGAAACCAGTGAGATATTTAGCATTTCTTTATATTGTTATTGTTATTTGCTATTTTGCTACACCAGAAGTATTCTGCATGTCTCTCCCAACTGGATATGAATTCCCTAAATATAGGGTCTGTGTCATTCATGATATTCTCTGCTGTAACCAACAAGTTGTTAATTATTGGTAGTCAGTGGGTACTTGTTAGATTTATTTATTAATCCAATTGTTTTTTTCTAGCAATTTAATGAGACTGCTGAACAAGCCATACAACATGGCACATGCTAATCCCAGCTACTCAGATGCTGAGGCAGGAGGCCATCCTTGGCAACTTAGTGAGACCCTATCTCAAAAATAAAGTAAAAAGGGCTGGGAATGTAGCTCAGTGGTAGAACTACATTCTGGGTTCAGTCTTCAGTAACTCTGGAAAAAAAAAAAACCCAAAGAAAAGAAAAGAAAAAGTGAGACTGAACAGCTAATCCCTACCCCTTCCAAACCAAATTCTTTTTTCTTAAGTCTCTTTTTTCATCTCTTAAATTCTTTTTCTGTCTCAACTATTTGTGATTGCTTGTCTTTGACCTTGATACAGTGGATGTAGTATATTCAGAAATGTCACCACCAGTTTGGATACATATCCATTGAGCCCTTTCAATTTTTAATAACATTGTTATTGTTATTTTAGGGTGTTCTTTTGATCATTTCCTTCTACTTCAGGGTAAATTCCATGAAATCTTTTTTTTTTCCTATTTAACTCACTACTGTATCCCTAAGCCTAGGTTGGTACCTAGCTTATAGCAGACTTGCAGTCAATATATTAGATGAATGAATTCATAAGAAACCAAGAATATAGGAATACATTGTTTTTCTTTACATATTCTTTTGTTTTCTTTTTCCTGAATACTATATCATAGTTTTTTTTTTTTTTTTTTTTTTAAGATTTGCACATTTGATATGCTAGATATGTTATTAGGTTCTTTTCACAAAAATTAGCACGTTTAACCTGCTTTCCTCATAGCATTCCTACACATTTGGTGGTGGTTTTAGTCAGTTTTTTTTTTTGTCACTGTGACCAAAAGACCTGTCAAGAACAATTAGAAGAGGAAAAGTTTTTTAGGTTCATGGTTTCAGAGGTATCAGTCCATAGAAGGCTGACTCTATAGTTCCAGGCCTGAGGTGAAGCAGAACTTCATAGTGGAAGAGTATGGTGGAGGAAAGCAGTTCAGGACATGGAGTCAGAAAGCAAAGAGAACACTGCTCACCAGGACAAAATATAAACCCCCGAGGCATACCTCCAGTGACCTGTCTTCTTCAGTCACACTCTGCTTACAGTTAACTGCTCAGTTAATTCATATCGGTAGATTAATACTCTGTTTAGATTAAGGCTCTCATGACCCAATCATTTCACCTTGAAACCTTCTTGCATTTTCTCACACATGAACTTTTGGGAGACATCTCATATCTAAACCTTAACAGTGGTGGTAATCTCATTTAATAGATGAAGAAGCAAAGTCTCATAGAAGTTGAGTAACATACCCAGTGTTACATAGTTTTGACCTTAAAGTTCCACATTAGGTTCAAGATACCTTTTAGTTAAAATTGGGTATCCAGTTTGTAATTATGTCATGAGGTTTTTTTTTTAGCCCATATTTTTTTTTAAATTACTGCTAGACTTTTTATTGGTCTTTATAAAATGGTCATTGAAGACTGGGAGATAATAAAGATCATCTGCAGGGGAAAATATAGATAATGCAAAACACAAATAGCTCTCTCCCACTCTTTTGCCATTTTCCTTAAACTAAAATTGAAGCTTGGTGACTTCTTTCTTCCCTGTTCTTGATTGCAAATAATGAAAAATGGGTTATAGAAGCAAAGAGGAAATGTGGGACCTCTATAACTCATGTTATAAGATATGATTAACCAGACTATTTGTTATTTGCCACTGTCATAAAGTTGGTTTCTGTGTTTACTACTTGGTATTTGCCAGTGCTTCTAGCTTTGAATGCAAAAAAGAAATCCTCATTTTAAATAGTTATTCTCCTTAACAGAGGTATTCAGAATTTATTTTGGAAATAAGTCCAAGAAACCAATTTTATTTTGTAGGCATCCTTAAATCCTAGTGATACACCTCCTTCAATTGTAAATGAAGATTTTCTTCGTGAACTTAAAGAAACTAATATTTCATATTCACAAGAAGCAGATGATCGAGTATTTAGAGCTCATGGTAAGCTACTTTAAATTGGTACCGTTTACTTTTAATTAAAAATTTCCTAGGTATTTTAAAAGATATTTTTACATTTTTTCTTTTTTAAATCAAAACAGGTCATTGTCTTCATGAGATATTTTTGCTCAGGGAAGGAATGTTTCAGCGAATTCCTGATATAGTTTTATGGCCAAGTAAGTTTTTTTTTCTCTTTGTATCATTAACTTAGTATTGTTAAATATTAAGTAAATTTAGTACTAGAAATATATACTTTTTAACATATGAGTTAAAAAAGTATAAATAATTGTATTTTTAAGAACTTACTAAAGGCCAGAAAACACTTTCTTGATCAGATTGTTATGAACTTTTGGTTTTAAGGGTTGTTATTGATTATTAAGTCTTTAAGTTAAATGTATATAATTATATTTAATGATCAATAGAAAATATATATTTCGTCCACTTGAAAGCTTAGAGAAATTAGTACAATTTATTCAGTTACGTAGAAATCATTAATGAACATAATTACTGTAAAACTAATAATCGTAATTTGATAACATTAGCTTGTGGGCTAAGAAATAAGATAGTTTGGTAAAACAAGTTGTTTAAAATATTTATGTTTATATTTACTATCTTTGAAATGAATAAGTTTTGAGAAATTAACATTTTGGATTTGGCTGGGGAAAGAAGATGGATGAACTTTGTTATTTTGCTCTCAGTAAGGAATTAGGTACTATATTTATGTGTATAGTTTTTTCTTTTTTAAACCATCTCTTTTAGCAGATGATTTAAAGCAGGGCAGGTGTTTTGTTCCTTGCTATCCAGGGTTTCATTGTTAAAAAAGTTACATTGATCCATAACCACTTTTCTCTTTAGATTTTCCACTTCAGAGTTTATAGTGTATTTTATTTTCAAAACATTGATTCATTCATGGACTCTAAGGTCTTATATAAGTTATTCTTACTTTACAAGGACTTTCCGAAGGAAAAATTATATTTTAAGATGGGGAGAAATAGGAGGTAAGATAGGAAAATCCAAGATCATATGTAGCAGAGATTAAATTTGTTTCCTGATTCTTGGGATCTTTATTTTCCCATACATTTGGAATAGTTGTAGTCTTTTGTCTCCATTTAGTATAGAAATTTAGTTGTTTCCAAGAAAAAGGAAAAGTTACTGTCAAGTAGAAGAAATATTTTTGTTTTGCCTGCTGATTTTTTTAGTAACTTTAGGCTACTTCTCTATACTTCTTTACCAAGTTTTGCGGAAGGTTCATTCCTGTTTTTTTACTGGAAAAATGATTTCCATTCACCACAGAAAACTTAGTAGACCTTCTCTTGACATATCTTGAGAAGAAATTTCAAGTGTGTCTTCTAGGTATTTTCATCATGTTTGAATATTGAAGTACTGAGAGAATTCCATAGTGGGAGTATGTCTTTCTTTAAGAAGTTCAAATATTTTTAGAAAGCCAAATGTAGGAAACAAAATTAATTGTCATACACAAATTTCTTTTCTTTGTAAAATCCTACCCATTTGGTTAGTTCCTACACATCTTTGCCCTTCCATTTTATTTCCCTACCCCAATTTGTAGTTCAGTCCTTTATTAGTGTGTAACTGCGTTTTTGCAATGATAATTTTAAAGGTTTTCATACCTCAAGTTTTACTCTTCAGGCCTCCCATACACTCTCCAGAGGCTAATTTTTGATGAAGAATTTCTTGCATTTTATTTCATATTTTATGAATCTCTATGAATGGCATATTCCTGGATGAATCAAGTTTTTTTATTCTATTGAATCTTCTGGTATGAGGGCTTCTTAGTAATAGTTTTGTTTCCTAGCACATTATTAGTTCACTGTGGCCTTTATTTAATTTTGATATAAATTCTTATTGTTGGTGCTTCATCTTTGCCTTTGCATGAGGTCAACTTTTGAGAAAGTGCAATTTGAGGTATTTCCATGGAGTGGGAGTGACTGTCTCATCTTGCAGTTTGGAGACCATCCCCAATCTTTAAGTGTGTTTAATCTGAATCTGAATTCTACATATTGCTTTAATGGAATGGCTAGGGCTTGTTGAAGAGTAAATACTTGTGATATATGTAACTTGCCTGCTTTGGAGGTCATCTTTAAAGCAGAATTTTCACCATTTGTGACCTTTCCACAGTGTGCATATCTTGAGCTTTAGTTTGGACAGATGGTTAATCACTCATATAATGCATGGTTTTGGTAGTAAATATGCTCATAAAACTTAAAATTTCCTTTAGCAATAACATTTTAAAAATTACTTCACTCACTTAATACCAGAACTTTTAGACCAGTGAAAATACAGACTCTGCTAATGTCCTAGTGCCACTCATATTTAGTTTTAGCACCTCTTACTTGGCATTTAAAATCTTTCACAATTGGTTTTTCTTACTTAGATAACTTCAACACTGATAAAGAACCTTTAGTTAGGTCCTGGTCTATTTTGTGTAAGATTTTAATGTTTTTCTAAAAAGCAGAATAAAGAATTAGCAATGAAGTGTTAAAGTTAGTGGGTGAAGGTATGATGAGAAACACACTACATAGTCTAAAGATAGTTACTAGTTTCAACAGAAAATATAATATCCAGACCCTAACCAAATGATTAGAGTTAATTTTACTGGAAATGAGACATGTCTGTGTGTGCATCATGCACCTCCAGAAGTATTGCAATGTGAAAGGCACAAACTCCACTTCTGTGAAATTCCTGCTGAAACATAAAAATCTGTTTTTAATTATGAGGAAACATACAAATCCAAAATCAGCGTGTGATTCTGGATTTTACCCTGGACCAGAAAAGGGAACTTTAGTGGAACAATTGACGAAAGTTAAGGTCTGTAGATGAGTTCATTGTTTTGTATCAATATTAATTGCTTCATTTTGTTAAGTGGACTGTTGTAATTTAAGATGTTATTGCTTGGGAATGTAAGGTGAAGGGAATTCTTTATAGTATTTAGTGGCTTTTTTGTAAATCTGAATTACTTAAAAATGAAAAGTTGAAAAGAACCTGTTATCTTTTAATACAGCTATTTAGCACATTAATGAATAAGAAAAAGTTTGGATGCTAAAGAACTTTATAGACTCTTTATTTTTCAGGATTACCCAGATATTCATAGCCCTGTAATTAGTTTTCCTTTTTTTCCCCCAACAGCATGTCATGATGATGTAGTTAAGATTGTGAATCTAGCGTGCAAATATAACCTTTGTATCATACCAATTGGTGGTAGGTATTGTACTTTCATATTTAAAATATGTAAATTTGTTTTGTTTAAAATATTTGTATTTTAAGTGTTTATGTTGTCTGCCGAAACAAACATTCCTATAATTTTGATGTGATTATTTTTAAAAAATTGGTTGATGTTGCTCAATTCTGTTCTGAAGAGGTTTACCTAAACTGGGACTTGGTGTACATTTAGTTCATGTTTTTTTTCCCCCCCCTTTGTGGATCATAGTTGAGACTGCGATGTAATGCCTAATTAAGAAAATGTTCCTGCTTTAGCACTTTCTTTCTAATCTGTATGTTTATGGACATGATTTTAATTTTCAAAGGCAAAATACAGGTATACCCAATCTAAACCTTTGAGAAGCAGTCTTTATAGAGCATTAATGTGGATTACAAGATCACAAGTACGTGATCAAATAGTTTATATCTTCTCATGCAGGAAACTAAAAGCATTTTAAAATGCTTTTGATCTTTTATTGACTTCATTGTCCTAACAACTTATCTAAATCAAAGGTAATAAACCTTAGTGACCAAATTGGCATTGATGGAATGGAAATGGGAAATCAACAATTCCAGGAGCTCCAGATTTCCTTTTCAGCTCACACCATCTATCAAATTCATACAATAAAGGGACTTTATTGTGCCACGTCTTATGAAATATTTTTCTGACTTAAAATGACTGTGACAAGCAAATAGTTGTTACTGATTACAGGAATCATGTTTGTAACTGATAATGATTTCTCTCCTCTTATGAAATTAAGCTGATCCTTACAGATCAGCATCCATATGCTTCTTATGGGAGGTGACTCCCACACATTTTCTTCCATCAAAATATATGAAAGTACCAATTGAAATTTATTCTGATATAGGCTGATACAGATCTAGTTAAGAACTGAAAGTACTGTATTATTCTTAATTGGTATCAAGAAAACATTTTTCCTTTGACAATAAATATTAAAACAGCAGTATATTATTTAAATACTTCTATGTATTATTCTATAATAAAGTCTCTTTTTTACCAACAAATATATTAGCTTGTTTTTAAATATCATATAATCTGGACATTTTAACTTGTTTCTAATTTATTAAAGCCTTTTTGTATGAGAATATAATTTTAAATGATAAATGAATCTCATAATTAAAATAGAAAGTAGTTAATGGTAACTAGCTATATAGAATGTTTCTTTTCTTCACAGTAATCATTTGCTTAGAATTCTTCTGATTATGTATTTGGAGTTCCACAAGTTGCTAGGGGCTTCACGTGAGTTTGTCATGTTCAGGGAAGGAAGCCATATCCCATTGCTTTCATTTCCATAATATTGCTTCATTTTGGCCATAAATAAAATAAAGTTTTCTTTTAGTGTGTTGTTAACATTTGCGAATTATATTTTGCAGAGTAGAAATAGGTGTCATTTTGTTAATGGTTCTATCTATATACTCTCTATTAGGAATTTGCCCTAGAAGTGTAGCTAAAAGTAAAATATTTAAACATGAAGTTGTTTTTATTTTGGCAGGAGGAACAAGTGTTTCATATGGCCTGATGTGTCCTGCCGATGAGACAAGAACGATAATTTCTTTGGACACTTCACAAATGGTATATGATAATTTAAGAAGTATTTGCAGATAGAGTTATATTTAAAACATTGTCCTTATGGCTCTATCTCAATTATCATTCAAAAAAAGATCTGTTTTACATTTTGTTTTGAATGTTTTTCATCATTATATTTTTGCCTTGTCTTCAGATATTCAGAATCTAAGTTCTTTTACTCTGAGGTGCATATCTTGATGCCATTTTACCAAATAAGAATGTGAAATTGATAATTTGAGAAACATGAATTAGAAGGTTGACATAATAGATGATTTGATTTCATTTATCTGTCTGTCTGTCTAATATAATATATATCTAGGATCTCTCTACTATGAGCTACATCCACAGTTCTTTTTTATTTTTTATTTTGAAATGGTCTCACTAAGTTGCCCAGGCTGACCTGAAACTTGGGATCCTCCTACCTCAGTATTCTAAGTAACTGGAATTATAGGCCTGAACTGCCATGCCTGACTCTCTGTTTTTGAAAAACAGGACAGATAATATTAATCAGTTAAGGTTAATTTGAATAATCAAAACTTGCTTGTCTCCCACATTTATATAATGCTGTTGCATTTTTGCTTGGGGATGAATGGAATAACTAATTTTAATGATAGGTTTTAGTTTTAAAGTTTGGATTCATTGTGGTCTAGGAATTGGGTGTTGTGCTGTGTGTTAAGGCTTTAATTTGGGTTTGAACTTTATATAGTCAATGGACACAATATCTTTATTTTATTTATTTATTTTTTAATGTGATGCTGAGTCTCGAATCCAATGCCTCATACATGGTAGGCAAGTGCTCTACCTTTGAGCTACAACCCAAGCCCTATATAGTCAATGGTATTCCTGATTATTTCTCTAATAAAAACAACTTTAAAGAAAAACTTTTTAATTTGAATTTTTTTCACACACCAGTATAAAGAGAATGATATACCTATTGTCTAGATTAGTTATTAGCATTTTGACATACTTGTTTTATCTTTCATTTATTCTTTAGTATTTTAAAGCAAATCCTTTAAAAATGCTCCTTTACATCTAAATATTTTTGCCTGTCTCTTTAAAAGAAATATTTTCTCAGGCTGGGGAGATAGTTCAGTCGGTAGAGTGCTTGCCTTGTAAGCACAAGGCCCTGGGTTCGATCCCCAGCACCCAAAAAAAAAAAAAAAAAGAAATATTTTCTCACATTACTACTACATTATTATTACTCCTGGCAAAGTCAAAAGTAATTTTTTATACTCTTTAATATCCAGTCTTTCTTTATACAAAATGCCTTTATTTTGTAGTTTACTTGTTCAAGTGGGAATTTAGAAAAGGCTTATTTTAGCTTTTGGTTGTTTCTCTTAAATCTTATTTTATCTGAAAGCTTCCTCTTCATCCCCCTTTTTCAAATGTTTCTTATTTTCCAAGAAACTAGGTTATTTATAGCATAGAATGACTTGAATTTGTCTGTTGCTTCTTCTTGATGTCATTTAACTCTTCTTTTAGGCCCTTTTATAGTCTAGTTAGATTCTGATTATGTATAATGTATAATCAGAATAATTTTTTTAAATAACAGTAATACTGCATAGATGGTGGTATGCTTTTAAATTTTATTTTATTTTATTTTATTTTAAATTGACATAAGTGTTCATGTTTGCAGGGTTATTGAAACAAAAGTGTGATGTTTTGATACTTTATGTAATAAAATCAGAGCAATTAGCATATCCATGACTTTGTAATTATGGGCTATTTAAAAATCATGTAACATTAGGAGAGATGATGATAATATAATAGCTGATTATCCCACATTAGTGATGCTAAAATTGATCACACGATTTACATGGTAGCTGCCTGATTATTGTACTGTGAAGTTCCTCATCAACTTTTTTCCTCCAGAGTTTAAAAAAACTATAATTATTTAAAATATAGTTTTAGAACAGCCTATTTTCTTTGGAATGTTTTTGAATTTTTGGCTCTTTATTATCCTGTGCAAATTTACCTCTAAGTTTGTTACCAAATGTGTGAAATAGTAATACTGTAGAAGGTTATTGTGAAGATTAAAGGAGCTAATACAAGTAAAAATCTTGATGCTGAGTAGATGTTTAAAATTTTGAAGCAGGATTTTAAATACCATGTTTCCAACTAGTTTTGTATAGTCACTGAACTGTTAACCTGGGATTGTTTTAAATATGATGGTTGGACGGGTACTTATAACTGTGATTTGCATTAAAGTCAGTAAGTCTCATCTCTGTGGTTTTGCTCATTGTATTTCTGATATAATACATAGAAAATAAGGGAATTAGAGTTATACTTAAATAGATATAACAATACTAAGGCCTGTTGGCCATGAAGTTTTTGTTTTAGCTTGGGTAGTATATACTAGATCCTGTACATATTCTTGAGGTTTTTATGTGTGTATCCATAAAGGTGTGGTTTTCTTTTCTGCCTCCTTTAATTTCTTTTTTCTACCAAAAAGATGTTTGGGCCCTTAGTGGGTACAAGTAAATATTTAGCACATGTGTGTAATTGCCTCAAGGGTCAGTCTGTTGGAGAGGAAGTGTACATAAATTATACATATGGTGCCCTTAGATTAATAAATTATTTGTCTTTTTATTCAATAATTTAATACTTTTTTTTGTTTAGCTGCTACAGAACCAAACTCCCAATTATACCATAGTTATCTTGAAATTACTGTTATAGAGTATAATTAATGAGTTTTATATAACAAGCCAAAAAATACATTCACATTATATTTAGTATTTATTGTACCCTTTGAATTAAGCAGTACAGTTATTTGTATATGTTCCAATTTGGAATTTAGGCAGACACTTTCACTTTTCCTTTTGTATTGCCTCTTGTATTATTCTTATCGTTAACTAGACTTATTTGTATTAGTTATTATTACGCAGTTGAACATAACCAAAATACAAAGTAAACTTCCTTGGGATCCAGCAGATGCTATGTGTTATCTGATTGCTCAGCCAAATAGAAGGGGAAAGAAGTATGTATATATGAAGACACATATATACATAAAAATTAGGCCAAATAAGAATGTTAAAAACACATTTTTATTGTCAGTCATACATTTCTGCAGAAAATATTCAGCTTCTTCTTTTGAGCATGAGACAGGGATGTGCTGTTTTCTATATGGGGTTTCTCATCTTTTTCCAGATTGAAAGAAAGTAGAGATGCTATTTACTAATTCGGATGCTTTGGCAGGGGTTTTCTTTACTATTTTCTGATTCTTAAGTTAGATATTAGATAGGATTGCTATATTGACAAAAGTACAGATAGTATCTGCAAAATGCCAGGCCTCAATATGCTAGTTTTTGTGTGTGTGTGTGTGCAGTATCTTATTTATTCCCTATAGGACCTGTCTACATTATTAATATATGTTATTACTATATATATATATATATATTTTGAAAACGAGGAAACACTAAGCCTAGACAGTTATTTGCCTGCGCTGAGGTAGAGTTTAATTCAAATTAATATCTGCACAAAGAGTCAGTATTTTAAACCAATACTGCATGCTATACTGCCGTTGTTATTATGTCTATTACGTTTTATAGTAAGGGATAAGTAAAGCTCATTTCCCATATGTATAGTTGCTGAGGAACCCTACTTGTTTAATTACTATCTTGTCACTTGTTGCTTTGAATTAGGAAGTTCTGTATTACTGATAAAATGTTAGTAGCACATGGAGATGAGACTTCTCTCTTCCTTTGCAACAGAATCGAATTCTGTGGGTTGATGAGAACAATCTGACAGCTCATGTAGAGGCTGGCATAACAGGACAAGATTTGGAAAGACAGGTATGTTATCTCTTTAAAGTTTTCGAAACCTCTGTCCTCTGAATGAAGTACCTTTTACAATACTTTTTTTTTTTTTCTGTTTTTTATGAATTTGCCAAGTTTCTAATGTGGATCAAGCATTAAAACAGATGTTGAGGACATAGTAGCAAAAAAGATTATCACCCACTACCCTCAGGCGGCTTACATTATATTAGGACAGAAAGTTAGGTAAATAGAAATTTAATTGATTCAGAGTGAACTGCCATTTGAAGACTAAATTCAGGGTATATTGGTCATCAGATGGGGCCAGGTGTGAAGAACTTGGACAAAGAATATGGCAATTTGAGATCAGATTTCAAGGACAAGTCAGATTAGCAAAAAAGGAGATGAGGTGGGAAGAATAATCTAGTCAGAGGAAGAAACATGTATAGCGGCCTTAAAGGTAGTTATTGCTTTTGTTGGGGACTGCAGATAGCTGAGTATGCCTGCAATGCAGTATGTATGTAGGAGAACACATATCTTTGGTGTAGTATGTTGGATGGGAGTAGGTATGGGAGTAAGAGGGTGCAGCCAGAAAAACATGAAGAGGTCAGAAAATAAAGGACCTTATAAAACCACTTTGAGAAGTTTGAACCTTATCCTTAATACCTTAGATAATTCTGACTATTTGGAGGATGGATAGGCCATGTAATAGCTGATTGAGAGACTGCTATAATAATTTAGATTAGAGCTGTTAGTGACCAGATACATAGTAGGAGGAATGGAAAGGAGCAAAATGGAACACATTGGAAATATAATTCTCAGATCTTGATGATAAATTGCATCACCTAGGTAGATGTTAGTGTTTGCTCTTCACTGAACTTTTCAATGAATAATTTTATTGTAAACTGCTTGTCTATGAGTAGTGAAACTTATAGAGTCCTTATGGCATGTTGGGGGATTCTGATGAATTTTTAGAAAACTTTAGGTTCCTTCATAGGTTCTAAGCAAGTCATTGTTCAAATGGTTGGTTCCTTTAACTTCCTTAATTGTGATCAAGGCAATTGTAACTTAGCTTTTGTAAACAAAAATTAGAAAATCCATTTTGTTGATGATGTATTAATCACTTTGTCCAGTTTGGGTTATAGAGACCCTTTCCCCCAATCCTTTAACAGGACATAGAGAAAGATGCGATTGTTGAGATCTTACTTTTATTGTCTTTTTCCTTCTTGAAATGTTGATTGAAGTTGGTCTGCTGGGACCAATTCTGCTGAAGGGGTTTGAAAAAATTATTAAACTATTATCTTAATTTTTTACTTAATGCAGGAAGATGTAGAGAACTGGAATAAAATTGGACATATTTCCTGAGGTGTTAAAGATCATCAAATAAGTCAAGGTTTTATAGAAGTCAGTATAAGGAGATTTATTAATTATCATAGTTTATAGTGAACTTCAGTGGGCAGAATAGTATTTAATGAAAAACATCTAAAAAGTCTAATATTACTCTTCTATTTTGCCTGAACAAGGCATTATCAATACAGCACTTTTTTTTTAAATAAAAAGAACGACTTTTTATGTCTCCAATTTTAAGTCCTTTATCGTTTGATGTAGTATCATAACCTTTCCAAATTTTCTTTATTTTAAAGGTTAGAATTAAAATTCAAGGAATACATTTCCTTGAAATTTAAATGACATTCTCCTAGACTAGGTACTTCTAATATTTTACCTACTAGTTCATTTCTCTTACCTCCAACATAGCACTTTGTTTTGATTGCAGTAGGCTATAATGTACTTTCTGCAGCAGTTTTGATCCTTATGTAAGTTCTTCCTTAAAATTCTGTGTCTATCAGTTTCTACTTCAGCTGAGATAACCGGCTTAACATGGACTGCTTTTTATTTTTCTAGAAGTTTAAAAATGACACAGCATAGTAGTTGGGAAGCTGATTTTAATCTCTTTAACTTGTAAATTACTTTAAGTATGCATAAAATTTAAGGGAAGTCACTAATGGGTAATTTTTTTTTTAGGTTTATTAAACCTTTGACTACTTTATTGGTTAATAGACTGGGGACCTGTAGCCATAATTATTTTTTCCCCTAAGGTCCAACCACATCCCTAATAAAATTCACATTAACTTTTTTTCTTCCTAATAGCTATTAATCTTAGTGTAAACTTCAAATGTAACTTCTAGCTGTATGACCTTGGGCAAGTTACTAACCTTTATGCCTTAATTTCTTCATCTGTAAATTGGGGATGATCCTACTTCTTTAGGTTGTTCATTAGGATCAAATAAGTTAATACCTAGAACTTTGATTCATTCTACTAATTTTTATAGAGCTTTGTCTGCTTCATTCAGGTACCAGTTAACTCTATTCCTTTTATATACTGAAGACTCCCAATTTTGTACCACCGATGCAGACTTCTTTCCTGAACTTGTATAGATTTTGATATCCAGTTTCCTAGTTGATGTGTCCATTTGGATATCTGATGGATATTTCAAAATGATCATTTTAAAAACTGAATTTTTAGAAATACGATTTTCAGTCATCCCTCCAAAATTTGCTTATTCTGTAGCTTCTCATTTTCAGTAGATAGAAATTTATTTATTTTGGTGACCAGACCAAAATCTGAGTCATGTATTTTTGTTTTGTTTTGCTTTATAGTAGTTTCATTTAAGATGTAACTTTCATATAATAAATTGCAGTCATTTAAATTGTACAAATTTTATAAGTTTTAACATATGAACACAACCGTGAAACCATTATCACCATCAGGATAGTGAACATATTCATCAGTTCCAAGTTTCCTCTTGTCCATACCTTGTCCCTGATAGTCACTGATCTGCTTTTAGTCATTGTAGATTTACTTAAATGTCTTATAATTTTATTAAAGTGGAATCTTTTTTGGTTGTTGTTGGAGGAGTGGGGTATTTCTGGTTTATTTTGCTATTCATAATTATTTTGTGATTCATTCCATGTTGTTGCATGTATTAATAGTTCATTTCTTTTCATTGCTCAAGTAGTATTCTATTGTATAGGTACACCACAGTTTATCCATTTACCTGTTGATGAGCACTTGGATTATTTCCAGTTTGGGGCTATTAGAAATAAAGCTGCAGTGAACATTCATGTACAGGTTCTTTTATGACTATATGTTTTCATTCTCTTGGATAAATATCAAGAAATAAAATGGATAGATCAAAACAGTAGGTAGTTTTTGAAAAAATACCAAACTTTTCCCTAGAGTGATTGTGTCATTTTATATTTTAGTTAGTACTGTTTAAGAGTTACAGTGTCTCCACATCCTTGCTAATACTTTTTATTTTCTTTTTAATTTAATTTTAGCCATTGTAGTAGGTGTGTAGTAGTATCTTATTGTAGTTTTAATTTGAATATCTCTAATTACTAGTGAAGTTGAACATCCTTTTATGTGCATATTTGCCAACCATATATCTTCAGGAGTGAAGTGTCTGTTGAAATTGTTAGCTCAGTTTTTGTTTTTGTTTTTTTTCTTTTTTGCAGTGCTGGAGATTGAACCCAGGGCCTTGTGCTTGCAAGGCAAGCACTCTACCAACTGAGCTATATCCCCAGCCCTAGCTCAGTTTTTAAAATGAATTGTTTGTTTTCTTATTATTGTGCTTTGAGAGTCTTTTTTTTTTTTTAATTTTTTTGGTGCCAGGGATTGAACCCAGGGGTACTTTACCACTGATTCCACTGAGCCACATCCCCAGCCCTTTTTATTTTATTTATTTTTTATTTTGAGTTGGTATCTCACCAGATTGCTTATGGCCTTGCTAAATTGCTGAGGCTGGCCTTGAACTTTGAAACCTTCCACCTCAGCCTCCTGAACTCTGGGATTACAGGGATGTGCCACAATGCCCAGCAAGAGAGAGAGAGTTCTTTATGTATTCTGGATATAAGTCCTTTTTCAGATACATGCTTTACAGATATTTTCTCCCAGTCTGTGGCATGTCTTTTTTATTCTGTGTATTAATTTTATTCTGTGTATTAATTTTTTATCTTACATATCATGCTTCTGCTGTTACATCTTAACCCAGGGTTGCAGAGATTTTCTCCTATTTACATTGATCAGTTTAGAAGAATTCTGAGTTAGTCTACCTATAGTTTGAGGTATTGATATTGATTGAAACTGATTTCTTTTTGCATATGGATATCTAATTGTTCCAGCACCATTTGTAGAAAAGGTAAACTTTCTTCACTGTAACACCTGCACCATCATTTAAAACAAACAAAAAAAACACATTTGTCCACATATATATGTGCATCTGGTTCTGCACTGTTGCATTAGTCTGTGTATATATTTTTATGGCAGATTCACACAGAATTATTGTAGCCTTTTAAATTCATTTTCAAAGTTGTTTGGGTGGTTCTAGTTTTTTTGCATTTTTATATAAATTTTTAAATAACTTTGTCAAAATTGGTTTGGGGAAAAAAAAGCCTGATGGGATTTTGATTAGAATTATATTGACTTCTGAACAATACTGATTCTTGTCACCTGATGTATAAACACAGTATATCTTTAGGTTTTTTTAGGACTGTAATTTCCCTCAGCAGTATTTTATCGTTTCTATATGAGGGTCTTAAATATTTTCTTAAAATCAGATTTGTCCCTAAGTATTACATAGTATTTGGTTCTATTGTTTGGGTTTCTCATTTTTAAAATTAACATATAGAAATAGAATTGATTTTTCTGTATTGTTCTTACATCTGCAACCTTATTAAATTCACTGATTAGGTTAAAATTATTGTATATTCCATTGGATTGTCTACATAAATGATCACGTTGTTTGTGAATGAAGACAATTTTATCTCTTCCTTTCTAATCTGGATTTTTTTTTTTTTTGGTAGCAGGGATTGAACCAGGGGTGCTTAACCACTAAACTATATCCCAAGCCCTTTTAAAATTTTTTATTTAGAGACAGGGTGTTGCTAAGTTGCTCAGGGCCTTCCTAAGTAGCTAAGACTGGCTTTGAACTTGTAATCCTCCTGCCTCAGCCTCCTGAGCTGCTGGGATTACATGCCTGCATAATCTGGTTGCTTTTTATTTCTGTTTCTGATTATACTGACCAGACCTCTCATACAAAGAAGTGAGAGTGGATATCCTTGTCTTATTCCTGATTAAGATAGATATGTTCAGACCTTTACCATTAAGTATATGTTAAACGTAGGTGTTTTTTGTAGATACCCTTTATCAAGTTGAGGAAGTCCCTTTCTACTTTAGAAAATTATTATTAGGAGTAAATGTTGGATTTGTGAAATGCCTTTTTGTATTTTATGGCAGAAATTATGGTAATTTGAGGTGTTATTTTCTAATAAAGGTTTTCACTGTTATAAATTTTTACCTAATTACTGCTTTTTTGGCATCCCATTTTTTTCCCATTCATTTCAAAATATTTTCTACTTCCCTTTTGGTTTTTTTTTTCTTTGACCCAAGGGTTACTTATGCCATTTGGTTTCCAGTTATTTAGAGATTTTATTTTTAGTTATTTGTCTGTTTTTAATTTCTATCCCAATACCATTGTGTTCAAAAACATCCTTTACACAACTTGGATCCTTTCAAATTTAGTGTCACTTGTTTTTATAGCCCATGATATGGTCTGTTTTGTGAATGTTTCATGCGTACTTGAAAAGATTGTGTCATTTGCTGTTTGTTGGCATAATCTATAAATATGTATTGGGTCGGATTAATTTATAGTGTTATTCAGGACTTCTTTATTTCTTCTTATATACTGTCTACAGTTAGATCAATTATTGAGGGCCATTAAAATCTCTACTATAATTGCAGATCTGTCTACTTACAGTTCTATCACTATTTGCTTTGTGTGCTTTAAAACTTGTTATCAGAGGATAGCAATCAATAAACGTTCAAGATTGTTGTGTCTTCTTGATTAATTGATCCTTTTGTCATTATAAAATGACCTCATTTATACCTGATAACATTCATTGCTCTGAAATAAACTTTTTTAAAACAAAAAATGTTTTGTTTTAGTTATAGGTGGACACAATACCTTTATTTTATTTTTATGTGATGCTGAGGATCAAACCCAGGGCCTCACACTTGCTAGGCAAGCGCTCTACCAGAGTCACAACCCCAGCCCCTGAAATCAACTTTAATTTAAAAATATCCACTGTAGTTTTCTTCTGATTATTGTTAGCATGGTATATCTTTCCCCTTTTTCTATTCTTTTACTTTTAACTAGTTTGTTTCTTTATGTTTAAAAATGCCTTTCTTATTAGTGTCATATAATTGGGTCTTTTCTTTTTATCTAACCCGACAGTTGCTACCTTTTCATTGGGGCATCATTGCAATTTACTGACATTTTTAGTTCAAGTTTGTTATCTTGCTACATGTTGAATATCCCTAATCTGAAATTTGAAATTCTCTAAAATCCAGATTTTTCTGAATGCTAACGTGATACCACAGTGGGAAAAATTCACTTTTGACCTCACGTGATGGTTTGAAATCAAATTGTAGGTGCCCTAAAAATATTGTATAAAATTACCTTCTGGCTGTGTGCTTATGGTGTATATGAAATATAAATGAATTTCATGTGTAGACTTCGTTTCTATATCTAACATATCTCATGTATAAATATTCTAAAATCAGAAAAAATATGAAATCTGGAATGCTTCTGGTTCAAAGCATTTCAGATAAGAGATATTCAACCTATATTTATTTTCTGTTTTGTCCATCTGGTTTTTGTTCTCTTCTTTTTTTACTACCTTTTTAAGATTGATTATTTTTAATGATACCTTTTATTCCATTGTTTCTTTATTAGCTCTAACCTTTTTTATTGTTGTTATTTTAGGGTTTATTGTACACAGCTTTAAATTATAGCAGTTTTACTGAATAATGGCCTCAAAGGGCAAGAGTAGTGATGCTACAAGAGAAGCCTAAAGTACTGCATAGGGTTTGATACTATCCATAGTTGCAGATATCCTCTGGGGTCTTGAACGTGTCCTCTGAGGACAATGGGAGATACTATACAACCTCCACAATTTAGTTTTTGTTTTTGTTTTGGTGATATAACTGAAGCTTGGCACATAGTCAGTAAATACTTGTTGTTCTGGTATTGAAGGGGGCACTGAAGTAGGATAGAGTTCCTATTCTTATAGAGTTTCATGGCACATGAGAAGAGATTGATTGATGGAGTTGTTATTTTTATATAATACAGTATGGAACAGAGAGGTTATTTTGTTTAAAATAGATATTTGGTTAAGTGTATGAATGAATTTAGACCTTTCTTCAGCAGATTTTTCTTAGGTAACTAATGGCAATAATAGAAACAGACTTTTAAAGGATAAAGGGGCTCCTACAATGTATATGGTAGTAGACACCATTTTTGAGCATTGTGTCCCAACAATAGTTTCTTATTAAATTAGCATGCTGTAGTATGCAGATTTTCTAGCTAGGGTAAATGACAAGTTTCAAATCCAGGTTTTTAACTGTTAACACTTACCTCACTTACATAGTAGGAAGTTAGTGAGTTTTTTTTTTTTTTTTTTTTTTAACAAGAGATTAAAATTTTATGCTAGGTAGAGTTCCTTCAGCATAAGAACTCTTTTTATTTCTGGAGTCTTTATCTTCATTGCTTTACATAATTCCTGGCACAATAGTAACTTACAATTGAAGAGAGTAAGGAAGTGGTTTGCCAGATATAAGATCCAACCTAATAGTATATCTAATATTGGGTATACTGGTGGAAATAGTTTTACGTGTATATTTAATGATGTGCTTCTAAGTAAGTAATGTGGAAGTTTATTTTGTCATAAAAATATGTAAAAATTCTATTTAGTACCTACCACATCTTAGGGCTCCATGAATATTTTTTCTTTTCCTAATTTCATAAAATTGAGTAACAGCAGTTTTTTGAGAGAAAATAATGTCAATATAGATTATGGGTGGAGTTAGGGGAGAAATATAATGTAATAATCTGGTAATCTTCATTTTAACCCATTTGTATGTACTTGTTTTGTTGGTGGGTAGTTATTAACCTCATTTCAAAAAATGTTTAGTTTACTTTGGTATTTGGGATTGAACCCAGAAGCTTTCTACCTCTAAGCTATGCCCTACCCCCATTTTTTGTTTGTTTTAAAATTTTGAGACAGTGTCTCAGTTGCCCAGGTTGGCATCAAACTTGGAATCCTCCTGCCTCTACCCCCCAAGTAACTGAAATTACAGGTGTGCATTACTGTGTTTGGCATTAACCTCCTAAAATTAAATAAATATATTGAGTATTTAGTGAAAAAGAATGTGGCAATTGATGTCTTTTCAAATCTTGTTTCCTAACAGTAAAATTAGAAAAGATAAAATAGTTTGCATCGGTGGTGTGCACAATCTAACAAGTTATATTTAACCTACTAGGCTTTCAAATTTGGGATTACAACTTTCATACCATACTCAAATACTCAGATACAAACATAGCTGTGTCTATGTTTGACATATTCTGTGTCTCTGCATGGCTTACTTGAAAAATAGAAGCAGTTGCTTAACTGGATGACTATCAAAATGGTCAATGCAGATTGATGGGCTTGAGTGCAGTAGATAGTGGGTATGCAGATGGTGGTGTCTGTACCATTTGACAGGAGATGGCTGAGTCTTTAAAATTATTTCAGTGCAATGGCTTTGGTGTTTTGCAGTAAAGGGCATCCATTCAACCTCAGGTGCTGTACAGATGGCAAAGCTAAGCTAATATAGAAAAATGAGAAACAAGTGACTATTTAATGTACAGGAATGCATGATCTGCATCACAAATAAATGATGGTATTACATGCAGGAAACCTAGCCAGATGGCTGTACATTAAAACACATGACTCCTTGAGAGAATTAAGTACAGGCAATTTGCTCAGATTTTCTGCAGGCCTGCTGCATATTATATTAGGGCAGGGAGAACAAGAGATTAAGTGCTTTATTTATTGAAAGTGTTTAGGTGAGGTTGGAAGTTATTTAAGCCTAATCTGTTTTCCATAAGTCTTTAAATTGTCTCTTTGTGGGGTGGAGGAAAAGGTGAGGAGGGACAACTGGCTTTAAAACAAAAGGATATAAGGAACAAGATTGTTGAACTGTGGAAACTATAGCTATCTTTTGGCCCACACTCTTCAGTTTGTAAAAGTTTCCACTAGACAGAAGTTTAAAATTTTTCGAGGACTAGTAAAAGTATTTATTTTTCAGTATAGGTTTTAATGAATCAAAATACCAGTGTCATATGGAAATTTTAAAGTGGGAAGAGTTAATGTGTTGAGCCCTGTGTAAAATGGCACCATTTTCACTGTTCAAATGTTAACATTTTTGTTTTTCAGCTTAAAGAAAGTGGTTATTGTACAGGTCATGAACCAGATTCCCTGGAATTCAGCACTGTGGGAGGATGGATATCTACTCGGGCATCAGGCATGAAGAAGAATATCTATGGCAATATTGAGGACCTGGTGAATTTATTTCTGTTTATATAATTGATTAATATATAGGGAGTATTATGAAGAGGTTCATCTTCCCCAAAATGTAGCTCTTTTGGTTAAAATAATGTGGCATATATAGTGGAAATGATTAAAAGACATGATCATAATCATGGTCATTATTTAAGGATGTTCCTAATCAAGTGACCAATACTTAAGCTTTATAGATATTTCATAGTATCCAACTTATGAAATATACAAATATTTATAAACCTTATGGAAACTCAAAGATTTTAGTCCATTTATTTAAGTATTTCAGCATTGCTACTGCTACTCTGTTGCTTTAGGAGATTTTACATTTATTTTTCTGAAAAAAAAATGTAAATTTCTAAAAAATTCTGTTAAAGGGCTGATTGAAATTGTTATTAAGTAGTGATATGACCTGTGATATTTAATATGTTTACCATTTTGTTTCAGCTTATCTGGTGCCAGTTTTCTGGAAGTTAGTGTGATAATAGTGTAACTGTGGGCACCCTAGTTAGGTATTAGGTATCATTTGTTTCATTTATAGTTCTTCCAGTGATTAGTTGTGTGACTTCATGAAAATTGGGTTACCATTCTAAACTTTAATTTTCCTTTCTATAAAATAGAGTAATAATATTCAATGTATAGAACTGTTGTAAGGAGTAAAGGACATGAAGTGAAAACTCAGAATCTCTGGGGTACAGTAGGTGCTTCATAAATGTTAGTTCCTTTATATTCAGTATTTTGAGAATATTTGAGAATAGTTTAAAAGAACTTGAATATAAATTTTGAGGGTATTAAAGTGACATTCCTAACATTATTCCTGGACTTGTAAGGCTTTCTTTTTCAAATCTAAAGTTTCAACATTTTCAGTTGATGGAAATTTAAAAATTTTTAATGAGATATATTTGTTCTTTGTAGTTAACACCCAGTAATTTAAGACTCTTATTTGTCTGATGAACTTTTTAGAAATGTTTGTATTATCCTGTTTCTTCTTCCT